>NC_141137.1:142699537-143299537 GCF_053477565.2 Lygodium microphyllum
AACCTACAGCTTAGGACATCCTCTCATGCTCATCGTTGGTTACAACCTAAGCAAGACACGTTGCATGCATCCAGAAGGTTTTTTCTGATACCTTTTAATTATTATGCTTAATGCAAATCGTGTATTTCTATGTGCTCAGACAAAAGAAAGATCAGCATCGTGCATGGTGCATAAAGCATTCTTTCCATGAATTTTACTAGCGCGTGCTGCGTTGAAAGGAGGCACCGAGCCATATGCTCATGCTACCATCCTTTTTATTCAAACCGTTTCCTATATGCCAAGTGCAATGCATAAATCAAATATTTTCTTTATCTTTCAATATTTCAGCCCCTCTTCATCCAACTCTTAGCATTTTGCATCATTGATCGGTTAGATAGGGTTTCTATGCATTTCTCCCTTTTAAAAGAACAATAAATACGCACAAAACATAGAAGCGGGGACAAACCGAGGCCAACCTTGTGCTTTTCCATTGTTATACATTGCACAAACATAGATATACATTTTCTTAATTTTCCTCAGCCCATTTCCCATTTTTTCCTAATTTTAAACCCATTTTTGGATACTTTTTCCTATTTTTCTTTAATAAATAATGACTGAAAATGAAAGTTGATTGTGGGCTGTGGCCCTTAGGTTCATTGACAGCAAAAACTCAGATTTAGTTGGTGTGACATATCATATTTCTCATTTATATAGCAAAACCCCCAATTTTACCCTTAAAATACGTGTTTTACGGGTTTTAATGCTAATTCCGGCCATGTAGCCTTATATTTTCTGATTTTCAGGTTGCAAACAGTTGAAACTCATGGCAAACAATATCATAATGAACTTTCATCCCATATGAACAAAGTTTCATAAACCAAATAGCATAAAAAGATTATTTTTCTTTGTAAAAATAGCATTACCGCTTATTTTCAGGTCTCGGTTTCTTGGTCTTCATTATGGGACTGATTTCCAGCATGCATTTAATGCTTAGCATCTTCAAGAACAGCACTCTTCATGTCTTTATCCATCCGGAAGCAATCTGGTCTCATCCAGACAAGCTTTCCTCCACTATTCTTCATTGTCTTCATCCGCACAAGAACAGTCCCTTAAGGGAGAGAGAGGGAGGAGAGAGAAAGACTAAAATCAAAATTCTCCATTCAGGCCACCATTGGATGAGCAAAGGACAGCAATATGCTCGGCCCACAGGGGGGAATCAAGGCCCAAGATCTATTCCATGGGTTGTATGCAACCCCCCAATCATGAGAGAGAGGAGAGAGAAAGCAAAATTTGGCGTGAAGATGATGTTGCCTGCATCTCCTCCTTCATCTTCTCTCTCCACATTTTTTGATGTAGGATGCATAAAATTTTTGAGGGGGGGCCAAAGGCTCCAAAGGGCATCCCTTTTGGCCCTCTCGAATGTCCATCTTTTCATATCTTACCCCTTTTGTGGCCATTTCCCCAACCTGGCTCCGATTCGAGTGCTGTAAATTTTTGCGTGTTCAGCTTTACATCCCGCATTGACTGGTAACTCCTGACAACCCGCACGGCAGTCTGAAAAATTATCAAAAATCCACAAGTGTCGCTCAGGCGCCTTTTAAGAGTCGTATTTCACTTGGTGCTTAAAATCGTCCTAACTGGAGCCGCCACCTTCGATGTTAAATATTTTTCTCCTAAATTCCAATTTTTTTGGCAAATTTTAGGCACATCCCGGGCTCAAAACTCTACTCTCATTGGCGACCACGGGATAGGGCGACTCAGCCCGTCGAATCCCACAACAGATCTACACAAAACAACCAAAAGAAGCATCAAGCTGAAACAAAATAGATACATACTAAAACATAGCATAGTGCTCACCCTACCCCCTGACAAAACCAATGCATGACATCCACAAGGAGTAGGCCTAGCAAAATCTAATAGAACGTTCGAAGCAAGTCACTAACCAACTGCTCCAACACAGCCAAACTAAAAAGAACTATCAAAGAGGTTGCCCTAAGTGGTGGTCTGAACTACCTACCTAACTAAGGACAATACAACCAGGAACTCCTACTAGGCGAGGACTCCTATAGCCTGATTAAGAAGTATTTTCTTTTAGCACATTTCTTCTTCTTTTAGGGTTTTATTTTTCCCATACTCGGGCATGTAAAAAGGAGGGAGCTGAGCGTAGTGACCCAAGGAGAACAGGGCATCGGCCTCAGGACCTGTCTCGGTACCCAAGAACCTACCAAGCCCTCGCAAGGCAACACTTAATTTTTTTCTGACGCTCACTTTTATTTTCACTCCAACCTTCCTTAATTTCTTCTTTTCCAGCAAGACGCCACCCCTAGGAAGACAAGGCATCAGCCCCAGGTCTGACTTGTCCCCAGGAACCTACCAAGCTTTCACAAGGCGATGATCAACTGCTCATAAATTTTCCTTTCTTTTCGATTTTTGATAAGGGTTAGAACCCCTTTTTACACACCTTTGTATATATTTAGGGATTTTTAAGATATTCAGGGTTTCTCTTCCCTTATCATCATTATTTTTCTTCTAGCAGGCTTCTCTAACTGCCTCACAACTAACAAGAACTCCTAGAACGGTTGCCTAGCAGGCTAGCAGAACAGGTCACTAGAACTGCCTTCTAAAACAGGTCTTTCGATATTTGACAATGTCTTTACAGGAGGTAACGACTACTCAAACATCCCTTAGACATACTTAACCTAAACCTGGGACTTCATGCCTTGGACGCCGGTCCCCAACAAGAAAAGAAAAATCCCCCAACAAGTACACAGACACATATAGTAGAAAAACACGGTACTCGAAAAGGAGAGAGATCACTTGGATAGGGCCACGAGAAGCTTCTGCGCAACAAAAGGCTCCTTCCAAGCTCTTATTCAAACCTGCCTAGCAGAGAACTAAAACAAGAAACCATTAACCGCACCTGTACTAAACAGACAACATGCCCTCTTGGCCTAATGAAATAAAGCACTTCCTCTAAAGAAACTGAGTGGCCCTCTTGGGCTAACAAAATATGGACGTAATATCCAAAGTAGCTAGCCTTCGGTCGACTAGCCCCATGCTACTCATGCAAGTTAGCTAAAAGCTTGATAATGTATTTTTTTATCTTAGGTTTTTTTTAAGAGATACAAGTCCAAGCCTTTCCACAAATAACTCATCAATAAGACCGATCCCTTCTTGGGCACTTTGAGCTGAATGAATGGCCTCCATGGGCTCGCATATCCCACATTTCTTGTCATCCGAATAAACTGGTCGTTCAAGTGGCTGAGTGGCTCCTTTGGCAGAAAGAATCATAGCTTTGTACTCATTCGAACCTCCCCTATTTGGGTTTTCACATAAATCAGTGCTGCGACCCAAACTAGGTAGAGCTTCAAGCCTAGGCACATCACATGGGTGTATCCCAAGGCAATGTATATTGTCAGATGTATATCCAGTCTTATCCTCTTGGGGGTTCAACAGAATATATCCAGATGGGATCCTTGGCCTTGCATCCGACACTCTTACATTTTGAAGAGCACATTGTGAAGCAAGTAGTCAAGTCTATCCGTACTCCGACGGGTATGATGCGTTCTCTCAGGTCTGCATTTTCTAAAGACTTCATACTTGGAGCATCCACTTACTCAATTCATTGACTAATCGCTTATAAGGGTACATAAGATATGCATTTTAAGTGAGATCATTTTTTTAGGATTTATATTACTGTGCTTTATATGATTTAAATTGATTATGATAACATCATTTTTTGTCTGTGCAGGTGACATTTTTAGGATGAGTCGAGGGATGAGCAATGAGGAGTTGCAAGATATATTCCTGTGCATATCTCTAGATCAGATCACAAGATTCAGAGATATGACAGACCAGGAGCTCTCTCGGACATTGTTAGGCCACTCTGCTAGATCTCCTTCGGTGCGATCGGATGCTTCAGCTTCGAGGAGACGAGGTCGACGCTCCAGACTTGGGCTAGAGAGAGGGAGTGCTTCAAGGTTAGGGGGATGCTGTAGAGATACGGAAGTAGTGAGCCCACGGTCGGCATGGGATACAGGTGCAATTCCTCGCTCTCGTGGCGATTCCAAGGAGCATGGCTCAGGCTCAGGTGGATGCTATGGAGGCATGGATGCGGTGTTCCGTCTCGTCGTTCTGCTGGAGTTGCGTCACCTCCAGGATTTGTCACACCTGTGGGTACGTCTACTCCAGTTACTCCGGCTTTTGCTCAGCCGTCTGCAGGTGGCATCCCTATGGGTGCCACTCCGACAGATATTACCCCGATCGGTACACCGGATGCACCCACATGCTTGCTTTTCCCTCCCTCCTTAGCTTTTGAATCCGCTAATTAGCAACTAGATAAGGGTGAGGTCCAGCTACGGACCCTAAAATATAGTGTGTGGTCTCTACATTTGTAACCCAGTCTCTTATTGCTTCTAATGTCGCATCTTTCAACGTACCTGTACCAGACTGGATAGCACGTACCTCAACTCCAAGGAGTCTCTGTCGTTCCATATCTTTGGCACCCATGTAAACAACACATTGTAACCCAAAACAAGCACACACTGTAGCAGTGACAACTCCATGCTTCTCATAGCACGTTTCAATGCTTGGCCTCCTTCTTTCCAACTCTTGGATGTGGAGGTTTGGTATCATTAGGTATTTTTGATGTAGCTGGAGAAGGAAAAGACAAAGTCCTGAACGAATACATGTAACACGTTCACCAGCATCAGTTGTGCTTTCCACTTGACCTTGCTCAATATAGGCTGAAAGCATCTCATCATGTTCACCACTATGCCTCCAACTCCTCCCCACTATACTCATACGCAGAAAATAAATGTAAACACAACAACTAAGTATGTACAAAGTATCAAATCACACACACAATTTTTGGGTGGTTTTCACACCTCGAATGCGCAGCAATACGAGATCCACCCCCTCTAATCCTGCGCATCCTCCGGATGGGCCAACTACCCATGATCGTTATCATCAAGATCCACAAACAGATCAATCTCTTCGTTATGCATTTCCGGTAGATCAACAACATTATCTATCATATCATCTGTCTCTTCCATTGGAGTTTCTTGTCGTTGCTCTTCTCTTGCAAATTCTTCCAATGCATAATTCTCATCATCTCTTTTCTTGAAGATTTTGATTCTTTTTCCAGCAATAGGCACTCTAAGCACTGTCCCATCCAATTCTGTCAGCTCATATGTTGCATTATCAAAGACATGTCTGACTATGTACGGCCCAAACCATCTTTTCACCATCTTCCGAAGTGCAGTATGCTGATTTTCAAGGCTGCTATCAAAGACTATTACCCAATCTCCCTCTTCTATTGCTCTAGGCCGCAAGCGATGCCTGCTGTCAAACCTGTCCTTATTCCTTAGTCTAGCAACCTTCAACCTGTCAATAGCTAGCTGAATATCCTCTGGTCTCCTCTCCAACTGTCGAATCCGAAGAGCTAAGAGCTCTTCTCTCGTCAAATCCTCCTGCCAAGGTAAAACTGACCAAGTCAAAGCACAAGTCTTAGTCGGCATAACAGGTTTCTGACCATACATCAACTCTGCAGGCATATATCCTGTTGTAACACTATGAGTCATACGATCAGCCCATAAAGCAAATGGTAGAAGTCTCGGCCATTCTCCAATCCGTCTTCTGCATGCTTTGGCTAATGCTTTCACTATCGGCGGATGCCCTCTTTCACTCTTCCCATTTCCCTCTGGATTATATGCTATAGTTAGAGCCAACTTGATTCCTAGCTGAGAGAAAAACTCCCTAGCTTCATCTGCATCTAATTCACCATGATCCGCCGTGATCTTACCCACACAACCATACCTGCAGAAAATTTCCTCCAATAAGAATTTACACACTGCACTAGTGGTCCTCGTTCTCAAAGATCTGCCCTCAACATGATTGGTAAGATCCTCTCTAGCCAAAACAATGTATCTCATTTGCCATAGACCCATAGGTATGGTAACCAAGTCAACTACCCACTTATAATGAATGCATAGCGGATAGGTCGAATGAAGCTCATCTCGATGACGCACTACCGAATACATCTGGCAGTCTCTGCAAGTCTCAACAAAGTGAGAAACATCTCTGTACATGCCTTTCCACCAATACTTCTCCTTGATTTTCTCATAAGTAGCCCACACTCCTCTATGACCAGCCCAAGGACTCTCATGAAACTCCCTCATCACCTGTAACTGTGTCTCTCTATCGTAGACAACCCGCAAAGGTAATCCGCCTCTTTTCTTCGGATGCTTCCAAAGAAATCCGTCCTTGAGAAAATAACCATAGGCTTTCCTTCTGATCTTCTTGAACTCTTCATCTGTCCATTCATCTCTTTTTCTTAGTGTACTAAGGTACCTGCCAATCTGCAACCAATCTCCAACATAGAGTTCTTCTGTGAAAGCCACAATATCATAGTCATGACAAACATGATCAACCATAGTGGCTGAAATTTCTGCATCATCCTCTTCTGCAAGTAGAGTCTCCTCATCATCATATCTGGCTCTAGACAACATATCTGCCACTGGATTATCCTTCCCTGCTATGTGTTTAAATTCTGGATTTAATGACTTGATGTATGCAATCCATCTCAACATGGCTATATCCGGAGTAGAGCAACTCGTGATCATACCAATCAATGGCAAGCAATCTGTCTCTACCACAACTGAAGCTCCAATAAAGTACTCCTTGTCACATTTAAGATCCCTGACAATCCCCAATAGCTCCCTCTTGATTTGCGGATATCTCCTCTGTCTCTCGTTTAGGACTTTCGCCCCAAACCGAATAGCATACCTATTTCCATCTGCATCATCTTGACCCACAGCCCAACCTATGCCAATTGGACTAGTGTCAACTGTCAATACAATAGGCTTTCCACAATTATAATCCGCTTTCCTGAGAGTAGGAGCATTCTACAATAACTTCTTCAATTTTTGCATGGCTCTAGTGTGGCTCTCATCCCAATAAAATTTCTGCCCCTTTCGAAGCAGCTGATATAAACAATCTGCTATGTCTGCAAAATGAGGTATCCAAATCATATAAAACACACAAGCTCCAATGAATCTCCGTACCTCTGAAGTGGTAGAACAATACGCCGCAATCTTGCCTATAGCATTCACCTTATCAGGTGAGGGTTTCCTGCCATAATATCCACACATATGCCCAACAATGACAACCTCATTCACTCCAAAAACAGATTTTTGCCCTGAAAGTGTCAAGTTCACTTCTTCTAACCTGGCTAAAATCTTCTCACATGCTGAAATATGATCAGCCACAAAGTATCCGCATCCCTGCTCATTTAGACTCTCATTCTTCTCTTCTTCTGCACACCCTTTAATGGGCACATCATCCAAGAAAGGCATGGTAAGCTGAGGTATATAATCACGAAGGACCTTATGCATGGCATTCATCATATGCGCAACAGAATTAGTGGCACCTTGAGGCAAGGTACACATCCTGACAAGCCCAATAGGAGTTCTCATGGTGGTTATGTCCTTGCTTTCCAAAGCCAGCTGAAACTGATCATACCCTGAATACAAATCACCTAAAGAATAGATGGCACGTCCAGCAAATGCCTCTGCAAACTCATCCACAACTGGACCTATACCAACATTCCTGATAGTAACTCTGTTCACTGGCTGCATGTCCTGAATAAATCGGAGAGTACCATTCTTCTTTGGAACTGTAAACCACCTGTTTAAGTATGGTGCAGATGAGGGCTCAAGGATTCCCATCCTGATTTTCTCATTCAATAAATCAATCAGCTTTGGCAAGTGTGCTTTAGGCACTGGAATAGGTCGGAGATTCCATGGGATATGAGGAATAGTAAAAATGACCATAGGAGCAACAATATCAGGATTCACACATCCAATCTCATGCGGGAAAAAAGCAAATCCCCTTCCATGACGCTCAAGCATCTCCTGAAAGCATTGCTTCTCTATGGGTAGCAAGAAATCACCATTTCCAATTTTCAATTCAGCAAGAGTCTCTGCTGAAAATTTATGACCAATATGCTCCGGATTCCTCAAAATTTGCTATTTATGCAGCCCTCTCTATTTGCTGATCACTGTCAGGTGGAAGCGGTACAGCAACCGGCTTCACCTTCTTATCCATAGTTTTGTATTTCGTGTCAACCCTGGCTTCATTATGCTCTTCTGTATTACATAAATCTTGCTGTAAATCAGCAATTCTGCACTCCAATGGCTGAATATCCTCAGCCCTCTGCTCTATGGACTGCATAGGAACAGCCCCAAACTCTGAATGCTGAAATATTTCAGCAGTAAACTCTGTTGGCTGAAAGTTTTCAGCCCTCTGTCTCTTTGAAAGCTGATCATAACCAGCTGGAAACTCTGTTTACTGAATTTCTTCAGCACTCAACACTCTTTGCTGAGTTACCTCAGCCTCTGACTCAATCTGTGACATAAAATCTGCAATTTCATGAAACATGTCCAGGGACTGCACTAATACATTACTGTGACAATTTTGCATATCAGTTTTCAGCATATCTCCCATCTCTGTCATTGTATCTGCACAAATCACACTGTCATACATCCCATCTATGTGCTCATCATCCTCCAAAATTCCTGCATTTTTCAAATTTTTCTCCTTCCTGCATATATACTGCCTGGCAGCTCTAGGCAACCTAGAAGTCTTCTGATAGCTCATTGAACTGTTTGTTGAAATCCCAACAAAACCGGAGGAGAAAACACCGCTGCCAGGAGGCGAGAACTCCAATCTCCTCTCCTCTGTACCACCGTCGTCTCGCGAAACGGTGATACCTAATGAAAACCCGAATCCCTCACAGTGGACAAAGGTGCATCTCTGAGAGTATCCCTGTTTCTAACATGGTTCACACATACAGTCATAAACTGAACTGCTCTCATACCATCTTTACTGCGAATCCGTGCATAAGCAGATCCATCATCCATGACCTTTGTTTCCATGCGCATCTCTGTGATGAATGGCTGACCAAGAATTATGGGATAAGAGCATGAATCCTGCACAAAGAAATGAAAATCCTCCTCTACATCACCAATAGAAACCCTGACACTAGGACAAGCAGCATATAAATCACCTGCAGTGTTATTGGCGGCTCTCATACGCCACCCATGCTCTACATCCATAGGCCATCTGTTACTCTCATAAACTCCACGAACTATGAGACTAATCTCTGAACCATGATCCACCAATGCAACATAAGGCACCTGTTTCTCTCCAATCTTTACCATCGTCTCTGTAGTTGCCCTAGCCCAATGGCTCTGCGAAAAGTGATTACGCGGTATCATGACAGGCTCATCAATTTCAGCATAATGCATAGGCTGAACCCTCTTCTCTACCTGCAGAAAAACAGAAGCATTATCAACCATAACCTCATCCTCATCTTCATCCAACTCCCCAATCAAAACTCCCTGTGTATCAGTGGTAGACAAAGCATGTCTTTTCCTCTTCAGGACCTCCTGAAACTGATCCTGAAACTCTCTTTTTGAGATGCCCAAAATCTCAGAAATAGTGAAAGTCACCTCACTGCCAAGTATCTTATCATTAAAGATTTTCTTCATGTCTGTAGATGTCTCAATATCGGACATCAATCTGAACCCTGGCTGCTTTCTCTCTCTAGGCTCTTGCCTCTTTTCTCTCTTTTGAGTATCTTCCATCTGTCGATCTGGCCCTGGTCTTGAAGACGGTCCTACAGTAGGTGGAGTAACAAACTCACCCCCTCTAGTCTTCTTAGATGCACTTGGATTTTCTTCATCCCTCTTACGCTTCTCCTCAACAAGTACATCTGCACCATGAGACTTAGCCAAATAAGCATAAATAGAGTATTTGTCAACAGGCGAGTCCCAACCTGTCTCTGATCTGATGCTAGAGCCTGCACTAGTCAAAACAGTTTGCTGAATTTTCCCCTTGTTTGCAGTCTCCATAGCATAAGTCCATAGTGCTGACTGAGTCTCTGATCCCTTCTCAATCTGGACTCCATATGCAGAAGCATCACCTCTAGCTGTCACATAAGAAGTACGCGTAGCCATGTCATCCACTAACTTCTTCATTCCACCTTTACCAAAGTTGGTAGCAAGTGGAGCTCCTGTCTCAGTCAACCAAATCTTACCATCTTGCCCCCAATATACCAAATTCTTCCTCCTTGCATCTTGAAAAGATTCACAATCCCTGCAATGCTGATGGTCCGTACTATCGCACCAAATACATCTCCGGTCTCTCCTAGGTGCACTAGGAGCACTCCTAGGTGCAATAGGAACACTAGAAGAAGTAGAAGGCACAGTCGAAGCAAACTGCTCCTTCAACTTTCCCACCAACTCCGCTTTGACTGACTCCAATGTCAAATCTGTGATGCCTTTGATTATGTCATCAAGAGAGGTAGGCACCGATGGAGCGGATGGTTTTGGAGTAGAAGGTGTAGGCATCGGTCGTGGAACAGGAGGAATAGGTGGAGTGGAAACAGTAGGCACTGGCATAGGCCAAGAAACTGGCTGAGGAGGAGAAGAAATGACAGGGATAGAAGTAGGCATAGGAGCAGATGATGGTGTAGGTGTCATGGAACCATTCTGTAGGCAAGTCTTCCACTCGAATCAACTCTGAAGCAGCTAGACCTTTGTTGGGCATGTAGACCCACTCTCGGAATGACCGCCGAGTAGCCATACCAAAGTCCTCAAGGAAATATTCTTCTTTCAAGGCCTTCTTAAAATCTTGCCAATGTGTATTTTGAATAAAAAGATCAGTCACTTTTGTCCTCAAAGCGGGTGTGACAAGAGGAAGGAAGTACTTACTCATAAGTCCAGCAAGAACTCCAAAAAACCCCATCTTGATCTCATATGTCTTCAAATATGCTGAAACATTGCGGCCGTCAAATAGCTTCTTCTCATTCTCAACTGCTTCAATAGCCTTAGTCGTGCTGTTTGCATTCTCCTGCTCCGAATAGAGTTGCCTTTGCTGAGACAACTGCTGTTGATGCAATTGTTGCTGCTGCTGCATATACAATTGTGTTTGCTGATTTTGGAGCTCCATATACATGGACATATTCTGTAAAATCTGCTTTAGATCCTTTGTTGAAGTACTTGATGCAGCAGTCATTGATGGAGCTGAAGTAGATGCAGCTGGAATTGTAGAAGAAGCTCAAATAGAGGCTGAAGTATCTCCCATCCTGAAATTTCTACGACGCTTTCACGTCGGGTTTACCAAAGATGTCGAAGGGTTTCGAAAGCAATGTCGCAACTTCAGAAGTCCTTGTTAAATTTCAGGATAGAAGATCAATCAAGTGTGATATTTACAACCTTAATCAACATCAACAGTTTCAATTTCATAAAGGAAACAAATTCAATTTTTAAATTGGTTGTTCAAAAACTGAAGTCCACAAACGCGTCTAGAAACCCTTTTTGTTGTAGTGATGTAGCATATGAGCCAACCATAATGTCCTAGAGCCAAGCAAGTCCCCTTCAAAGTAAGGTTTCCCTTCTACAAAATCTGTCAAGAAACATGTACTTACACATGCGTAAGGGTCTTTAGGGAGAAACAGGTTAGAAGAAGGTGAGGAGACGTCAATGTATTCGATGATGGTGGTGGACTAAATAGGTGACAAAATTGACACTTGTTAAAACACGTTCTGAAGCTTGTCTTTGTGGCAATCATGCAAAGAAGTGAAATTTCTGTGACACATTCTTTTCAGCCGTCAACCTTTGAAGTTTTTGTCATCTTTTGGCTCTTCTGCTTCAGCGTTAGTTTTCTTCATTCTGAGCTCACCAAAGTTCTTCCTTCTACTTTGTCCCAGCAACCTTTTCCCTACTGCTTCGACCAGATAATTCAGCAGGATAGATAGAGCTTCTGAAGTCTATGGATGGACTTCTATTTGAGTATAAGTGTTCCCTAAAAGAACCTTGATTGAATGGAGCATCTCTGTTGTTTGGAACAAACTTGTTCTTCCCAAAATTATCGTGCCCATAGCTCTTTGTTTTCTGGAATCTACTTGATTTGCCATTAGTATCTGAAGAAAGGGATACAAGCAGTCCATGCAGATCTCACTTTTCCTTATTCAATCTGTCATTTTCAGCAGTAAGATCTTGGTACTTTAGTTGTAGCACTCCTAGCTCCTTGAGTAGCAGTTGATGTGCCCCATCAAGGACAGTCAAGAAAGGAACATACAAATTCCGAATATCCTCAAGTTTTGCTTTTCGGTTGCAATGAGGACACATTCTTCTTTCCTACTTGCTTGAGCCATCGCCTAATACATGATCTACCAAATAGATGACCACATGCAAGACAACATATTCTATGGATGCCATCCCCTGTCCAAGGTTCCATACAGATGGGACATGTTGCAGATTCGGCAGGGGCATCCACGGCGGCAGCACTACCTTCTAGTCCTGCAGGCCTCTTTCCGCCTTGACTCTCTCTCCCTTCTGTGTTGGCCCCAGGGCTATTCTCAATTCCCACATCGTCATCAGCATCAATGACCACTGGCTCTGTTGCTGCTGCACCTGCGATTGCATCTACTGCACTTCCAGGTACGGGTAGGGTATCACCCGCATCTTGAGTCGTTTGAGCTGTAGAGTTTTCGGCCGTCGACGGTGGTGGCAAAGGAGCGGGAATTAACTCGGAAAAAGGAGGGATTGACGCTTTCCCCTGTTTTCATAAGATTCTCTGTCAGCATGCGGGTATTGATGTAAAATCACTCTTTGAACACGTCCTCATAGTCATCGTTCTTTCTCTGAATCCTGCGCATTCAGGCGGCCATCTCTGGGAGACTTCCCAAGCGAAGGGCTTTCAATTGTCACTCTTTTCCCCTCCCCCCTGATTCGTTCCATCGTTCATCTCCCGTTGATCCCCTCAGAGCTCCCTGATTTCCAAATTCCCCGCAGAGCTCCCTGATTTCCCAAGATATGCTTCGTGCTCCTTCAATGCTTCCTTAATCGATCCCTCTCCTTCAAGTCGAAGCATACTGCTAGTTGAAGTATCAGAGAGAACGAGTCGCAGGGGGGGGGTTTTCGTCTACAGTAGTTCCAGAAAAATTCTGTCATCACGAGCATATTTCCTTCCCCATGGAGCAGCAGAGTACAGGATTCCCTCCGATTGAAAAAGCTCTCTCCTTTTTCCCCCTCGTAGATCCCCGAATGCCTGTTCCTCTATGTTTCCTTCCCTTCTCCCCAATTAGCATCGCCTTCCTTCCTTTTCGTCCCACACGCTTGCTTTTCCCTCCCTCCTTAGCTTTTGAATCTGCTAATTAGCGACTGGATAAGGGTGAGGTCCAGCTACGGACCCTAAAATATAGTGTGTGGTCTCTACATTTGTAACCCAGTCTCTTATTGCTTCTGATGTCGCATCTTTCAACGTACCTGTACCAGACTGGACAGCACGTACCTCAACTCCAAGGAGTCTCATTCTGAATACATTAAGAGCCTATCGTTCCATATCTTTGGCGCCCATGTAAACAACACATTGTAACCCAAAACAAGCACACACTGTAGTAGTGACAACTCCATGCTTCTCATAGCATGTTTCAATGCTTGGCCTCCTTCTTTCCAACTCCTGGATGTGGAGGTTTGGTATCATTAGGTATTTTTGATGTAGCTGGAGAAGGAAAAGACAAAGTCCTGAACGAATACGTGTAACACGTTCACCAGCATCAGTTGTGCTTTCCACTTGACCTTGCTCAACATAGGCTGAAAGCATCTCATCATGTTCAGCACTATGCCTCCAACTCCTCCCCACTATACTCATACGCAGAAAATAAATGTAAACACAACAACTAAGTATGTACAAAGTATCAAATCACACACACAATTTTTGGGTGGTTTTCACACCTCAAATGCGCAGCAATACGACAACGTGGAGCACGTGGAGTACCTGCATATGGAGTACCTGCATGTGGAGTCTGGGAAGTAGTGCCAGGCAAAGACGCCAGAGAGTTGGAAAATGAAAATGAGACCAAGTGAATGGTTTTTATAAGCCATATACTTAGAATTTTAGTTTCAAAAAATCCATTAAATTCTTTCACTACAACTTTAAATAGTAAAAGAAAAAAATCATTAAAAAATCCAAAATATATAATGTTAGAGAATCTAAAATATGTATAAAGCATTTTAAAAAATCCATTGATCTATTCATCGTTGATTTTTGATAAATCATTTTGTACATACATTTTGACTTGTCGCAAAGCACTCGATAACATATAATTCCTCTCCATTCTTTTGTCCATTTAAAAGAAAAAAAACCAAGTAAGATTTGAACTACTATGTCTCAACCAAAAAAAAATCTAATATTAAACAAGCTCACCTTTCTACCACCAATATAGAAGTTGAAGCTCTCCATATGAATGCATCCCATCAAGACAAGATACTTCCGTAGATTTAGGAGACTCCAGCAATCACTCTCTCTGATTCACTTGATCATTCAACTTGGCATATGAATATGAATATCAAATGCTTGTCCCCCATGTCTTTAGTGGGCTCCAATGGAATCCATTGGTGTGCTTTTTTCATCCAATGTTAGGAATAGAGGCACATGCTCAATGATGAATGTGAAATCATAACAAAATGTAAAACTACAGACTACCACTCTACATGAAAAGATGTCATCTTTGTGCACACCATCCATCTTAGCGAAGATAATAATCTTAACGGTGCCTTTGTCTTATCTGATAAAGAATGCAAACATTGCCCATAGTGAGAATGCAAAAAATGTGAATTAGATTCAAGATCTTCAAGAAATTTGGACGAAGAGTAATGAAAAAAAGTTGGAGGATTTAAAAGACATCAAAGTCAAATAAGAGGTTGGGAACTGATGAAAAGCACTAAGGATGGTTGTATTACAAAAAACATTTGAATAAAGGGAATGGTATGCTTCCAATTGTGTTTCTTCTTTTAACTTTTTGTAATTTCTTTGTTTTTCCTAATACATGTGGAATTTATTTTGTGTAGAATCTACATAGTTAACTAATGCAATCTTTTCTCACAAGAAGATAGGTAATTTGGAATTGCATCATGTGCTCCTTGAGCATTTTCATGACCTTGCTAATAAAACCACTTGAAGTCACATACGAGCATAAAAATACGATTATATTTTTTTTGAGAAAGGAGTTGGTACCAGAAATTTCAAGGAGGGCTTTGAAGTGATCAAAAAGTTCTATTTGGAGGTGAATGGTGGAAAGAAGTTAAGAAATTCAAGACTAAGAAATTGGTGTGTGGATTATTTTGTGTGGTTGATTTGCCCACAAGTCCCCATATACCAAGTTTTAATGACATCCCTCCATTGGGTAGACTCTTAAGTGAGCATTTTAAGTCAGTATGATACTAGCAAGTGTAGTCATGGATAACATAGGTTGGGTGTTTGGTATTTGTCTCCCTTCATACATTGGCGATGTAGAAACAATGGCATCACATGGAAGGCTGGTAATAGGTCTCTAATGGTGTTGATAGTATTTACAGCCTTATTTAAATAGAACAAATTATGGAGTTTCTTTTAAGATATTAACGTATTTTCTATGTTTCTCTTTTAGTTATCGGCTCTTAATTTTCATTCATATCATGTTTGACTACTTTTCTTAATTGGAGAGAGTCAAGTTTTTAATGTATAGGCTTTCCATAAAGTTGGAAAGCATCCAAAATATAACATAAAAGCTAGTTCAAAGGTAGAAAAAGTAAGTAATTGGCCATGATCTAATAATGCTATTTATTTATGAGTGTCAAAATTGGTAGAGACAATAATTGATTGATCAATGTATGCTTTGCTTGCATAGATCGAGGGAGGGGGGGGTTTCGTAGCAAGATATAACACAAGATATGACACCCCATTACTTACCTTCATCACAGAAAATACAACTTGATGGTAAGAGTGGTGGTTGATGTGGCTTGCTAGATAGAAGTGCCTCATATATATTGTTATTTATGGAGGACTTTTGTCCTCCTAATGGTAGTGCAAGTGGGCTTGGAGGTAGAACTTCACCTTGCATGAAGGTAACCTTGCAAAATGGATGCCCATGCATGGTAATTGAGAATGATGATGAGATATGCGATGATTACTTGGTCTCTTTTATCATTAGATACTATGACATGGATGCAATTGGACTTATAGATATCAACATTGATGAGATGAGGAGCTTGGAGAAACATTTGTGTGTGATGTCTCACTTTGACTAGTAAGTGCACTATTCCATTTTGTGATCTATATCCAAATAATAATAATTTTCACTTATTACCATCATATCTATTTTCCATGTTATACAGAGGATATGGCTAGGCATATGACAAGTAGTTTGTAATATCATACAATTGGTGTGAAGAGAAAAAGAATATAGAAAATCATTTTCATCAATGATAGTGCAATGGAGGATTGACTTTTGTTGCATTTATGTCTAGTGATAACTCTAGAAAGTTGGACATGTTAATGATTCTTGAGTTCTTATCTCTTAAAACAAAAGCGGAGTATGATGGCTTTTTGCTCCATCTCTTTGTCAAATGTACATCTTCATGAAATTGTGAAGAAACATTTTATATTATTGTTTTCTTGTGACATTAAATTGTTGGCTATTGTAGAGAAAGAGATAATAGTAACATCTAGCATGTCCATGTTAAAACATGTCTGTGAGAAAAAGACTATCATATTCATCACAAGCAAGCACTAAGTTCGACACATGATAGTTTCCAATTTGCAAATTCACATGCTTGTACATGTTTAAAGGTGATAATAATGGTAAATGATATTATTTACTCTTATTTTTCATAATACAATGGTATCTCATGGTCATTAGATGAATGTTTCAAACCAAAGTTCTGATTCCTTATTCTTTTTTTGCTACATGTGTATTAGCCACACTTAGATTTATTCCTATTGTTCCATTATTCATATAACCCTCCTATCAAAATGGCATTCACAAGAACATACATGAAGATAGATATTTGTTGCAAGTCACGGGCACATATCTAACAAGTACCTCATGACTTGCAAGAACAAGTACCTCATTAGAATAATAACCTCAAGGACAATAGCACATGATGGTTTTCTATGAGAAACTCTATCTACTAAATTCTTCAAAAAAGTCACTCACACTCGACTTGCTTAAGACTTTTTGTTTGCTAAGTTGACATATTTGTGGGAGGTCCCACTCACTTGGCATAGCTTTGAGGCTATGTTATCTAGGGACATTTCTAAGGGAAATTTCCTACATCTAGGAAGATGAGATGCAACATCTGCAATGCTTGTAATTAAGAACCATGTGATTATACAAGTATCAAATATTGCCACAACTTGATAGGTTTGTTAAAATTGGTATTAAGTGCACAAATTGCTTTATATGTATTTCATATCATGAATACCACAACATTCCTATAATTGTAGACACACCATAAGAAGATTATTTTTATCCAATTCCAAACATGAGCATGGAAACCATAGGATTCTCCCAACAACAATTCTTAGACCTTGGGAAGGGGGGTGCTTATGGCCAATGAAACCATTAAGAGAGTTAAAACCAATATTGTTATCCATAGTATACATGAAAAGTTGGGAACATGTCTTTCAAATCTAATCCACAAGACTAGACAAGAAACTTTTTAGGGAATGATAGTAGACTAGAATTTTTTGGTATTTGTAGTCCCATTGGTCTTTGTTTCATTGAAGTTCCACCTTATGTTAAGAGTGTAGACCTAGTGAAAATAGCTTAATAGTAAAGTCCACTTGTCATGGGATAGGGCTATGAGAGTGTGTAATGGAACAGGAAACAAAAACATGAAGAGACGAGGGAAGAGAGAAATTGCAATTGATGCCAGGAGGCATATTCCACGGTGGATTCCGTGCCACGGTGGATTCCGTGAGGTTTTGCGGTGGATTCCGTAAAATTTTATTACCGGGGCTCATACACAAAGTGCATTCTTTGTGCGAGAAGTCAATGGGGATGCCTATCCTTTTCGGGAGTTTTGTTAATTTTGTGTGTACATGGGTGATTCCGCAAAATAAATATTTAAATTAATAAACGTTTTTGAGTTTAGAGTGCGCACTCGTGATAAATTAAAGTTAGGATTGATTTCTAACCAATTTATTTATGTAGCTGAAGACTGCTAGGTATTCACTTTTGTCGGTTTAATTGTATTATTTTTCTAACAATTGTGAATGCTTCAGTTGATGTGTAGAGCGAGCAGCGGTGGCATTGGGAAGCATTGGAGGATAGCGTGTATTCAAGTTATCGTCAATATTTTTTATGGGCGTGTATCTTAGGCATGGTGCCTATATTTTGTCGCTCTTATTTATCAAAGCATTTAATATTCATTTATTATTTTTGTATGCGCATGGGCGCACGATTTAAATACTTGTATTGGACATTGTATTTGGGTACCGTCTGACTTCTTGGGCGCCCATTAGCTTTAATTCTTTATTGGCACAAAAGAAAACTCAAAAGCTAAAGCGTGCTATTTTGTAATTTGGATATTATTTGAGCTTGAAGATGAATAATATATGAAATACATGCTTTGTGGAGTGCTCACACAAGGCATGGGGGGAGATTGCACCCAATTGGTCTCTTGTTCATGTCGTGCAAGCTTTTTTCATTGGTTTTTGTGTAAAAAGTAGAGTTCTTTTGTTCTTGGGGACCTTCTGACGCTCACTACGCGCGAATACAGTGACTGATCTGTGCACCAGTGGTATCAGAGCAAAGCTGAGATCGAGAGCTTCTAATCGCTTACCATCTTGCATGAAGGCGGAGCTCCTAGAACGATCGAGCTCTACAGTCAGTTTCGTCACGAACGGTCGATACCAGCGTGTTCCTGGCATTCAAGAATCCCCTTTTGCGCTCTCTGATCGCGAAAGACTAGCCTCTATAGTAGGGGAAGGACCGGCAGCCAAGCCTCTTCATCAAGTCGTGATACATAGATAAGAAAACTTTCCCTCCATAGCTCAAAGCTTCAAAGCTTTAATACAAAGCTTAATAAGCTTAATAGTAAGCTTATTAAAAAAGCTTATATCCACGAAATTTTTCGTCTGCGGCGTCAATATAAACTGACGGCCGCCGATTCCGCCGCCAACATACTCATATACATGAAAATCATGCAGGAATAATAAAGCTTAAAGCTTTAAGTTCTCCAAGTTATCCAAGTTCTCTTAATCTTGCAAGTCACCAAAGTCACTAAAGACTTCCTCTACAACTACCTTAGTGGCAGTTCACACGCAGAAGCACACGAACTAGTCTATTGCTCTCTGGTAGACCCTGTTCACACTTGCAGACTTACTGAACTAGTTTCAGCAAGGACAGAAGTTCATACACAGGTCATACACAGATTACACGTAGTTTCTATGTGACACTATTCTCTTAGAAGGCGGTTGTGACAACGAATACCGCAATTACAAAGGAGAGATACCATAAAAGCCAAACAAAATATACAAGCCTTGTATACCCGCCTTTGAGCTACGCTCATCCCGCTAATAAGATTTCAAGAGTGTGAGATCTTTTGGATTTTGTAGGATGACTGAACAAAACATGGATGATCTTATGGTGGCTGAAGGTGATCTACCCGAACCAACGATGGAGCAAAAGTTGGATTTGATTATGATGCAGCTCAAAGAAGAATGAAGAGCCCGACAAGCTTTGCAAGTTCAATTGGCCAATCTGCAACAATCTACCACCGACCAAGATGGATCGCAACCCGAAGATCTTATATGACGTACCATCGATGCGACACTTGAAGCCCAATCCATTCGCAAAGAAACAAAGATAAGTAAAAGAAACTTCAAATTTCGTACTTTCAATGGATCACGCGATGGAAAGACTGTACTTTCTTTTATCAGTCAATTTGATGATTACTTCCATGAAGAAACATATGCTGAGAAAGAAAAAATTAAATGTGTCACTAACCATTTAGTTGATTGAGCATCCTTATGGTCGACTGTGGTCCGCAAGAGCGTTGATTGCCCCACTACCTGGGAGACTTTCCAAAAGAAATTTTTGCAGAATTTCCTTCCTCCTCAATTCCATGAAAAAGCCATCAAGCAATGGGATCTTCTACAACAAAGGGATCGCGAACCTATTTCCCAATACACTGAACGTTTCTAGAATGCTCTACTGCAACTACGTATGCTCGAAGATGTACCTGAAGCAACTCATAAACGCAAGTTTATGTCTGGCCTACTTGGATATTTCTATGTTGAAGTCAATATGTTCAAGTCAACAACCCTTGAAGATGCAATTTCCTTGGCTCATGACACTAAAGACAAGATTCGCGGAAGAGACAAGCAACCACAACAATTTCCAA
Organism: Lygodium microphyllum; assembly: GCF_053477565.2. Lineage (NCBI taxonomy): Eukaryota > Viridiplantae > Streptophyta > Polypodiopsida > Schizaeales > Lygodiaceae > Lygodium > Lygodium microphyllum. Next base: position 142,719,754 of record NC_141137.1, read on the forward strand.
CTAATGGTAACTATGGTTCCAAACAATTCAATTCAAATTTTCGAAGATTCAATCAAAGTCGTTTTCTTCCATCTTCATTCCGTAAATCTTGGACACGACCACCTGCCTTGCCATCAAACACCAATCCAAACCCTAAATCATCCCCATAGTCAAATCCCAACATTCCTAAACTTCCTGCCATTACCAATAATGTATCTAAAGCAAAACCCATAGTTTGTTACAAATGCCATCAACCTGGACATCTAGTAGCCAATTGTCAATCGAAAAAGCCACCTGTCCATATCAATTATCTTGGCGCAATAGAAGAAGCAGAATGTGAGGAAATGCCGAACTTTACAAAAGATGATGATGACATTGGTACTACTTCGGATACTTTGCCAGGTATGCCAACTCCCCATTCTTTATTAACAATGAAATTTTTTGTGCATGGTAAAGAAAAGACTATTTTATATGATGATGGGAGCACACATGATTTTATTTCTGCAAAATTAGTCAAAGAATTGAATTTACAAACTGTTTCTACACATTATCGCATCAAGGCTGCATTCCTAGGCACGAGATATAATGGAACACAAGAGGTGCATAATTTAGAAATTAAAATTGGTGAATATACTGAACGAAGAAATTTCCTAGTTGTACCTTTGCAGTCTATTGAAGTTATCTTAGGAATGCCTTGGCATCATCAATACAATCCTGACATAGATTATTCTATGCATTCAATTAAAATTTATTTTCAAGGAAAACAAATCACATTGCATGGTATGCACGCTTCCAATAATTTTCCACTGCTTACACATACTCAAGCTAAACGTGCATTATGTAAAAGTAGCAAATCTTATTTAATATGGGTGAATGAAATTCAAACTAAAGAAAAACAAATGCATCCTAGGCATACGTAATTTCTTGCCCAATTTCAAGATTGTTTTGCTACTGATTTACCACCTGGATTACCATCTTCATGTCCTGAAGATCACAAGATAGATTTAATTCCTGGAACACAAACACCATGTAAAGCACCATATAGACATAACCAAATTGAACTAAAAGAAATTCAAAATCAAATAGAAGAATTACTTAACAGAGGATTAATTAGACCTAGTAGTTCTCCATTTGGTGCACCTGTTTTATTAGTGAAAAAGAAAAATAATACTTATCGCATGTGCATTGATTATCATGTCCTATATAAAATTACTGTTAAGAATAGATATCCGATTCCTAGGGTAGATGATCTTATGGATAAGCTACAAGGATCTGCCATATTCAATAAGATACACCTTAAATCTAGATATCATCAAGTAAGATTGGACAAATCTGATATATTCAAAACTGCATTTAGAACACAATTTGGACACTATGAATTTCTAGTTATGCCTTTCGGTTTAACTAATGCACCAGCCACATTTAGTCACATGGTGAATTGCATATTTCTAAAACATCAGCATTGTGTCATAGTTTTCTTTGATGACATATTAGTATTCAGTAAAAATGAGAATGAGCATTATGAATATTTGTTTTTAGTTTTTAAGTTGTTAAAAGACAATCAATTATATGCTAATCCATAAAAGAGTGAATTCTTGCAAACTGAAATTGAATATCTAGGACATATTATTTCATCAAAAGGTATTAAAGTCGACCCTAAAAAGATAGAAGCAATTTTAAATTGGCTCATACCCAAAAATGTGCATGAATTACATTCTTTTCTAGGTCTTGCTAGTTTTTACAAAAAGTTTGTGAGGAATTTCTCATTACTTGCATTACCTTTGATTGAAGATTTTTATTGGCCACATATGGACACTAATGTATCTAACTTTGTATCTGAATGCTTAGTTTGTCAACGAGTTAAAAGACACCATGGTAAACAATATGGTTTACTAATGCCATTATCTATTCCATCACGACCATGGGAACACATTTCAATGGATTTTATCACTGGTTTACCTAACACTAAAGCTAACCATGATATGATTTGGATTGTTGTAGACAGGTTTAGCAAACAAGCATATTTTATTCCATGCAAGAAAACTTTAACTGCGTCTCAAGCTGCTCAATTGTTTTTGAAAACTGTTTTCACTAATCATGGTTTACCAAAAGTCATTATTTCTGATCGTGACTCTAGATTCTGTAATAATTTTTGGATTACTTTGTTTGCTAACTTAGGAACAAAGATTGATTTTTCATCTGCATTTCATCCTGAAACAAACGGTCAAACATAAGCTAGTAATAGTACTATTTTAGATCTTTTGCGTGCTTACACCATTTCAAAACCATACATATGGGATACACATCTACATTTACTTCAGTTTGCATATAATAATACACCACATACAGCTACAAAGAAAGCACCATTTGAAGTTATTTATGGATATCGATTGCCTACACCTGTTGCATCATTATTAAACAAAATTTAAACTGCTGATGATATTGCTAACATGCATGCCACTATTTTTTATGAAGTTAAAGATATGATTGCCAAAGCCCATCAATCATATACAAAACAAGCAAATAAGAAAAGACAAGCTATGAATTTTAAAGTTGATGATTATGTTTGGTTACGCATAGAAAAACGAAGATTACAAAGTGTAGATAAACACCTAGTTGTGAAATTAGCACCTAGATTTTATGGACCATTCAAGATCATACACAAAATCAATGACAATGCATTTAAACTAGAACTACCACAACATTGGAAAATCCACATCACCTTCTATATCAGTTTATTACGACCTTTTAGAGGCCAATTACCTATACACCCTGTCTATGAGAACCCTTCTTTGCTAGATGATGAAACCGAAATTCTTGAGCCTGAAACTATTATAGATATCGATTTTATGACCACTAGAACTGGCCGTAGATATTCTAGATATTTGGTCAAGTTTAAAAATCATCCTGTTGAAGAGGCCCAATGGATGCCGAGACTTAAATGCTTTCCCCACTTTGTTAGCTCCACATTGAGCTAATAGCAATTGAGGATAATTACTATCCCACCCCGGGGGTATAATGCCACGAGGCATATTCTACGGTGGATTCCGTGCCACGGTGGATTCCGTGAGGTTTTGCAGTGGATTCTATAAAATTTTATTACCGGGGCTCATATACAAAGTGGATTCTTTGTGCGAGAAGTCGATGGGGACGCCTATCCTTTTTGGGTGTTTTGTTAATTTTGTGTGTACATGGGTGATTCTATAGCAGGTGATTCTGCAAAATACATATTTAAATTAATAAACGTTTATGAGTTTAGAGTGCTCACTTGTGATAAATTAAGGTTAGGATTGATTTCTAACCAATTTATTTATGTAGCTAAAGACTGCTAGGTATTCACTTTTGTCGGTTTAATTGTATTATTTTTCTAACAATTGTGAATGCTTCAGTTGATGTGTAGAGCGAGCAGCGGTGGCACTGGGAAGCATTGGAGGATAGTGTGTATTCAAGTTATCGTCAATATTTTTGATGGGTGTGTATCTTAGGTATGGCGCCTATATTTTGTCGCGCTTATTTATCAAAGCCTTTGATATTCATTTATTAGTTTTGTATGTGCATGGGTGCACAATTTAAATACTTGTATTGGACATTGTATTTGGGTACCGTCTGACTTCTTGGGCGCCCATTAGCTTCAATTCTTTATTGGCACAAAAGAAAACTCAAAAGCTAAAGCGTGCTATTTTGTAATTTGGGCTATTATTTGAGCTTGAAGATGAATAATATATGAAATACATGCTTTGTGGAGCGCTCACACAAGGCATGGGGGAGATTGCATCCAATTGGTCTCTTGTTCATGTCGTGCAAGCTTTCTTCATTGGTTTTTGTGTAAAAAGTAGAGTTCTTTTGTTCTTGGGGACCTTTTGACACTCATTACGCGTGCATATGGCAACCAATCTGTGCACCAGCAATGAAAGAAGAGGATGGAAGAACAAAATCTACACTAAACTCCAAAAAAATGCTAAATATGCAAAGGACTAATCACTCCTACATGCATCCCAAGGTATCACTGAGGCTAGATGATGAAAATGCAGTACCAAAGTTTGAGAAGAGTCCCTATATATTGAAGTATTTTGAAACATGCAATAATGAATTTGTGAATGATCAATAGTATATAATAAAAAAATAATCAAGAAAATACAACTCTGTAACATAAATGCTGGTTACCCCATCCTAGCCAATGTGAATGCAGTCTAGAACCATTGAAACAAAATGCATAGAGCTGAAAAATAACCAACCATTGTGAACACTTTTAAATTTTATGGAAAAAGAAATGCATGCTTTAAAACGAGCTACCTTCGTTATCAAAACATATGAAAGGTTGAATGTTAGAGCTTCTAATGTCCCTATTTGACTTAGACTAAAGCTCACAATGTAGGGGATGATTGCACCAGACACTCATGAGTGCTAACATCCCAACCCCCCTTAGATAATCTTGGAGGTGGCTAAAGACCAAAGAAGATGGAATGGATCCAATCATGTGCATTCCAAAAATACCCTTATCTATGAGTTTTTCCTAAGTAAAACACATCTCTTTTTTATTCAATCTCTAAATAACCCATTTATATGGATCCTTCACATGTTACATCTCCACCTTCACATGTTACATCTCCACCTTTTATACTTAATCCTAGGATAAGACATTTATGTTTTATTACAAGCCATCCCGGCCTAAAAGAGCTTTGTTCTCAAAGCTAGAATTGGAACAATTTACAAGGAAATATTACAAGAATGACTTTGTAAGTAATGGATCCGTGCTAGAATGAAACTCCAAGTTGAAGATCTTATATGTCAATGAAGTACAAGTATGAAATCCGAGTATATTGTTGGAAACTGTCCAAAATAGGCTACTGCACAAGAATGGCCATAACTTGAAGAAGAAATGTCCGATCACCATGTACAAGCTATAGAAATGTAGAGGACAATCCCTAGTAGCCAACCATGCCATAAAAATCCAATTTTGATGACAATAGAGCAATTATTTTTATGACAAATTTTTTTATATAGCAAGTTGTCCTGTTTAGTTTTTACTCTGTTTCTTGCAAAAGCCATGGAAAAGAATCAAGGTATGATGATGGTTTCCAAGTAGACTCCTCCATGGGCAAACCTCACCATTTAATAAGGTATTCCAGTAGTGAACGGTGTCAGAGAGTTTTTTGTTCATAATATAAATCATAGAATTCTTATGTTTACAGAAGAACTTTATTAGGATTTATGTGAGGAATTTTCATACATAACTCAGTCATTGTTACCCAACAACCAACTTAGATATCACTTAGTTTCATAAGTTCTTTTGTAACTATCATACAATTTTCAGTTGTACCATGTATATTGACAAAAATTAAGTCTTTGGGAACCCACAACTTGATCAGCTAGAAGCAATTGACAGTTTGCAAGCTAAGTCACATTGGTTCAAGAGGAAAATTTGGTTGGAAATCAAGAGAAGTGCTAAAAGTCCACTAGGTTCATGTGGGACCTGAAATAATGGACTTAAATGACTTGTAAGTGACCTAAATGGTCAAAATGAAGAGTGGGAGCTGAGCAGGATGTAGTCCGCATTTTTTGGCGCAAAAAATGGGCCTACATACCTGGCAGATGGAGGATGAGTTGTGGGAAATGGTGCAGGCTCCAAAGCATGAAAACTCAAGGCAAACTGAAGCTGAAGAAGGAGATACAAACAAGGAAGGTGAGAGCTCTTCTTACCCATCCATTTGGTATGACGAAAATGAGTGGTATGACAGTCCATAAAAGGGGCAAACTTGAGAAAACGTATTCAGCTTGCTCTTATGTATGTCTTCTCTCATTCTTTGTAATGTGACCACTTGTATCTTCAGGACACGTCTTAGCAGTCCATCGGAAAGGATGCCTAGAAAACTCCGCCCGGCACTCCCATGGAATGTTACGAGGTTTGTGATCTAGGGCTTTCCGTGTCTGCCACGCAGCGGAAGTAATCCGACCATTCCCACTTAGGATCTACCTGAATTAGGGTTTTTCTTATTGGTCATTTCCTAATGGCAACTAGCGTCGGACCCAAGTGAACTACTTTATGTAGAAATGCCAGGTCCAAAGCGGATTCACGCTGCACTTGGTTCAAGGAGAATGGGAAACGAGAGGAATGCAAAGCTCAACCTCTCTGCCATAAGGCATAGTCCCATTCCGTTCCCCTAAAACAGTGTAAATCGGGATCAATCATAACTCTAGGTCAACGCTTTTGTTGGTCGTGTTCTTCGACAATCTTTTGGCTGTCCATCATGATTTGAGAAAAATTCCCAGCCAACCGGGACCACCCATCCGTAGGACGGCCTATGGCCCATCCTCTGCACTTTCCTCGGGTTGTTTTAGTTATTTAATTATCTAACACATTAGTTGAACATGTAGCAATCAGCTTCTTTAATTAACCCATTAGGCACTGGTTCTTTCACGTAATCTTATCACTTGACGTAGAAAAACAATATCAGACAAGTTCCTTATTAACAAGTTATCATATTTATCTTTGAAATATAAAGAGTCCAGCCCGTAGGCTTATCCACAAACCGCCCAAAGGCTATCCAGCAATCCACAGGGATCACTATTCCAAGTTTTCACCCATAGACTAGTATGCGGGCCTCGAGATCCAATCCCAAGTCAGGTTAGCCTCTTGTGCAGGGCCCGGAAGGCGAGGGATTTACGACCAGAGCCCCCCCTGGCACCCAAGCGTCCTCCTGCTCTAAGTAGCGCTCAACAGAGAGACCTCTCGCAGCAGGTTCGGTCCACTTTCCCGGCGCAGTCAACAACCCCATTGGTTAGAGTCAAGCAGGCAGTCGGAGGTAACTGAAGCTGCCTCTCCCTTCAGGACTTCAACATGAAGTATAGATATCCATTTATCTTTTAATTCATTGATCAAACAAAGCCAAACAGTGCTCTAAAATCTATAGCAAGCACAAACATTTCCATTGATCGTTTTTGTTGGCAAACTGCTAAGGAATGAATCCTTCCTTTCAAATGCATCTAGCACTCGATCCGGGATGACTTGCAACTTGGCAAGATCCCCTATATCCTAGGTTAGGGCATACCCTATTAACACAACTTGGTCAAACCTTAAGTTCATTGGTTACTTCAATTTATCGGCTGGTCTTTAGTTTCCAATCAATCCTATTTACTTAAGAAAGACCACTAAATTAGGATGATTATTCATCCTCTTGCAAGATAACTTGCATAAGGACATGCCAACTTCATTGCGAGAACTTGGCCATTCCCTTGTGATCCAATCACAAGATCATATGACTCCGCATTTGTTGCGCAAGTGCTGCATCGAACTATGAGACTATGGAGTCACGAAACAATTTGTTTCAAGTTCTTTAAGCTGACGTCGTTAGACCTAGGGTTTCTAAGTTTCATCTTTGTAAGATTCTCAGGGACAACCCTAGTTCACTTTACAATTACAATTCACTGTCCCTACATTCAGTGAATGTGGGCAAGTATTTAAGGTATAGGCGTTTCTTGGAATTTAACTCATTTCAAACGAGTATTCCGCGGTTTAGGTGTTTTAGGTTTATGCCAATTTGTTTAACTCTAGAGAGTAATTACAGGATCATTTCTACATGACTTGTTGTCTATGCGTAAATTGATTTTTCAACCCTAAATTATCTATTTGAGGTCAGGCATAGGTTAGGTTAATTCCAACTAATCTTCCTAGAATCTTGCGAATAAAATTCATGCTAATAAGCAACATTTTCTTGATAATTTATGCAGTTGACAAACGATAATTTCCTAGATTTATGCATTGTAAGAATCATTTCATGCTTTGCACTTTTAATGATGATTCATTGCTAAGAGGATATGGGTTAATAATGCGATATGCAGTTTATACTTCTAGGCTTAAACGAAGTATACTATTTTAATAGACAATAATCTCATTTTTTTATTCATTTCAATGCATAAAGCTATTTGCTAGAAATGCGTTTATGCTTTCTTTAATTTGCATGTTTCATTTAAAAGTATTGATGACTAAGTTCCTTCGTCGTGAACAACTAGGACAAAAATATATCCTATTGCTAACAATTTACCTTGCATGATTGAATTATAACAATATCAAATAAAAATTAGGAAGGAAAACTTGGGCTTGGGGTGAGATATCCACGTGGATGCTGGGAGACGGCCCTCCCGTGGCTGCGCCTTGGACTTTCTTAGGAGGTATTTTCGTCGTGGAAGCAACTTTACAACTCCTTTTTGATGTTCCACCATGGCTCTCTTTTGGAATAACTTGCACCGTCCGTCGAAAGCAGTTTTAGAAGGCTTCCTCCTTGGAGTCGGGAATTTGAGAGGGGTGTTTTAGAATCTTTCACGACTAAGACCCATTAAGCCATGGGGAAGGCTTAATGGCCTTTGTAAGGATTCGCAGGAACGGGGAATAACAAGGTGTGGAATCCCTTACGAGGGTTTTTGAGTGGAACAGGGAGGTGTTAAAAGCCCTCAACCTCTCTACTCTTTTTCGAGTGGGGAAAAAGAACAAAGCTCCAAGGGTATTTTGCATGGGGTTTCAAGAGCACAAAGGAAGGCTTAAGGGGGTTTTTACGATAGGGGATTTCAAGATGCCTCAAGGGAAGGACCTTAAGGAGGATTTAAAGAAAAACCGGGGAGATAAGACCTTAAACGTCAAAACCCTTTTATGGGGGGGAAAAAAAACCCTAAGGGGGAATTTTTAGGGGGGTATCTTCAAAGCCCAAGAAAAGGGCTTAAAAGAGATTAAAAGCACGGGGGGGGGGGGGGGGGGGGGAATAAGAGGCACAAGAAGGGGCCCTTGGAAGGTTTTACGACATAGTGGGGGGGTGAAAGGGGTTTCAAGAGGCATAGGAAGGGGGCTTATGAGCTTTTTTAGAGCTTCTGCAAACACGTGGGCAGGGGGGGTATCTAGCCATTCGACGACGACTTCAGGCAGTAGCGGCGGTTCCGACAGCTCTCGTCCGTGCAGAGGCGACAACGGTAGTTCACTCAAGCCCTCTCTCTCTCACATCGACTACTCAGTGTGGCGGCAACACTCCCTTCGTCTTCTCTCCCTCCTCTGTCCTTTCGTCCCTTCATGGCTTGGTTTAAATAGGAGGGGAGGGGGGGATCCTCCCTCTCTTACATGGCAATACGCATGGCCCCAACACCTACATGGGCGCCAGCATGCTGCATTCCGTGGCTTCCCTCCTTCCCCTCCAGCGTGATGTCGACTGGAGGAGGAGGGGATTTTTTATAAAAATAATTGCTTTTTTTAAATTAAAAAGGTTTATCAGTTCAGAATTGTTACATTCTCTCCCCCTTAGAGGAATCGAGATGTCCTCAACTGGGGATATTGATGGTTGAGAGTGCCTTCATCTACCCAAGTGGCATCCTCTTCGGGATAATCCTTCCACTAGATGAGGCATTCTCTCAGGGTTCTGGATCTTAATTGTATTTCCCTAACGTCTAAGATCCTGTCAGGCCTTAGTTCAAGGACTCCTTGACTAGGCATTACAACTTGTTGGTCATCAAGTACATGGTTAGGATTAGGTACATATTTCTTCAATAGGCTGATATGGAATACATTGTGAACCTTTAGGTTCTCAGGGAGTTACAGTTTATAGGCATTAGGTCCTAGGCATTTGAGGATCTTGTACGGCCCAGAATACCTTGGACTTAGCTTTTTGCAATCACCTAAGGATAGGGAACTCTTCTTAGGGCATATGCGAATGAAGACCATGTCTCCTTCTTCAAAGATTCTATCTTGATGCTTCAAATCTGCGTATGCCTTCTATCTATCATTGGCAGCTTGGATATCCTGTCTTATTGACTTTATTTGGTCATCCATCTCTTCCAACATCTGCCTTGAAGCTTCAACCCTTAAGGTTGGATCTGAGAAGTTTAGGGGACTTCGACAGTCATGACCATACAATGCTTGGAAAGGGTCATCTGAATGCTTTGTTGGTAAGAAGCATTGTAGGCAAACTCAACCAAAGGCAAGTATTGAATCCACCTCTTTGGCTCTCGACAGCAGTATGCCCTTAGCATATCCTCGATGACTTGATTTACCCACTCTGTTTGGCCATCCATTTGGGGATGGTAAGCAGTGCTAAAATAGAGTTGAGTCCCAATAGCTTCAAAGATAGCTCTCCAGAAGTGTGACGTGAAGAGAGAATCACGGTCACTAATTATTCTTCTAGGTAAAGCATGTAGCTTCAATATCTCTTTGATAAACAATCTTGCAATGTCTGAGGCTTTATAGTTTGTCTTTACTGGAATAAGGTGTGCAACCTTAGTAAGCATGTCAACCACAACCATGATGGAGTTGTATCCTCCCTGGACTTGGGGTAGGCCTACAACAAAATCCATACTGATGAATTCCCATTTCATTTGGGGAATGTCAAGCAGTTGCAGTTTCCCTGGCATCTTGACATGTTCGGCTTTGATAGGTTGACAAGACAAACACTCGGTGACATATTTAAGAATATCACCTTTGAGCCTCTCCCAATGGTAGCCCTTCCTAACTGCATTAAGAGTCTTGGCATAGCCAGGATGTCCTGCGAAAGGGGAATCATGAGCTTCCCACAATATCTTCTGCTTAAGTGACAGACTTGCTGGTATACACAGCCTTGTTCTATAATAGACAAGTCCACTATTGATAGAAAATTCATGATACTTAGCCTGCAACTTTTGGTTTTGATCCTTGATAGAGATCTCCCTTAGCATTGTTTGGTAGGCCGGATCATGGCATGCATCCTATCTAGCTAACTCAAGTATAGGGTTGTTTGGCATAGATACTTTTGTAGCTAGAGATTTGGCTGTTGATGGATTCTGCAAGATTAGGGAATTAAGGAATGCCTTGCGACTAAGTGCATCGGCAACTACATTCTCTTTCCCTGGTCGGTACTTCATTTCAAAGTCATACTCCTCCAATACTTCTATCCACCGACGTTGCCTCATGTTGAGCTCATTTTGGGTAAAGATCCATTTGAGACTCTTATGATCAGTTACTAGGGTAAACTTGTTACCAACAGGTATTGTCTCCAAAGCTTTAGAGCATGGATGACAGCTAGCAATTCCAGATCATGTGTAGCATAATTCTTTTCATGACTCTTTATTTTTCTTGAAGAGTATGCTACTGGATGACCTTCCTGCATAAGTACACACCCCAAGGCAAGTATGCTAGCATCAGTTTCTACCTTGAACTCTTTATTGAGGTCTAGAAGTTTTAGAATACGTGCTGATACCAAACTTTGCTTCAATCTTTCGAAGCTATTTTGTTCGGGAGTTGACCATGCAATGGAAGTTTGGTTCTTCAGTAAGTCCGTCAGAGGTGCTGCAATCAAAACATAATTTTTGATGAAGACCCTATACCATCCTGTCAATCCCAGAAAGCTACGTATCTCTTTGACAGATGTTGGTATTGGCCATTCTAGCACATCTCTGACCTTGGTTGGGTCCACTGAGATTCCCTCTACTGATACTATGAATCCCAGATATTCAATCTGATGTTTGAAGAATATATACTTCTTCATCTTAGCATACAGCTTATGTGACCTCATTGTCTCAAGGACAATCCAAAGTTGGGGTTCATGATCTTCTTCATGTTTAGAATAGACTAAAGTGTCGTCGAAGAAGACAAGCACGAAATCATCAAGATATGGCCTAAAGGTATCTTGCATTAACCTGTTGAAGGTGGCAGGTGCATTCATAAGCCCGAATGACATAACTAGGAACTCAAAGTGCCCATATCTTGTATTGAAGGCCGTCTTGGGAATATCTTCTTCCTTGATCCTTATCTGATAGTAACCTGACTTGAGATCAATCTTGGAAAAGATCTTTGCCCCCCTGAAGACAATCAAGAAGCTCATCTATTCTAGGGATAGGGTACTTGTTCTTGACCGTTGATTGATTCAATCCTCGGTAATCAATACATAGTCAAAGTGTCCCATCTTTCTTTTTCTGGAATAGAACTGGAGCTCCCCATGGTGAGCTGCTAGGCCTGATATAGCCCTAATCTAGTAGTTGCTTGAATTGTTCCTTCAGCTCAATTGCTTCTGGTATGGACATTCTATAAGGTCTCTTTGCAATTGGCGCAGCTCCTGGTACTAACCTAATCTCATGATCCACTTCTGTTTGAGGCGGGAGTTCTGTCAACTCTTCAAGGAATACGTCCGCATATTCCTTTAGCCAAGAAGGTCCTTCATTAGACTCTTGCTTCTGATCTAACTTGTTGATTTTGATCAAGTAGATAGGTAATCCTTTTCTGACTCCTTTTATGATCCGAGATACTTTGGCCAATTGGATTCTTGGTACTCCAACCTCACCTTGAGTTGTGACTAATTCCCTTTCAGAGTTTCGAAAGAAAACTTGAGCCTTTCCACAATGAATGTGGGCATCATTAGGCTTAAGCCAATCCATTCTGAGTAGACACTCATGGATACCTAAATTTGTGACTCTGAATTTGACCGAAGTCTTCTTTCCACTACAAGATATAGGCCTTATACCGACGTTTAAAGTGACAAAAATACAAACAACAAAATTTGTCCCCGTCGTCGCAAAAAGTGTCATTATTAATGATGCCATAGAAACGTCGCTATCAGCGTTGCTATTGGCGTCGTTATCCGCGTCGCATTTGCGACGCGGATAGCAATGCTAATAGCGACGCTGATAGCGACGTTTTGTGATGCGCATAGCAATGGCAATAGCAACGCGAGTAGTAAAATTTGCGATGCTAATAGCGACATTAACAGGAATAAAATTTTTTTTGTGGCAGGGCAGCAAGTTGCCCTGCCACATATAGCACTGTTTGCTGTATGAGAGCCATACAAAATAGTTTCTGCACTACTGTATACAAAGCGCTTGCAAACAAAAAGAATGTATACTGAAATCATAAAACTGATACATGAAATAAATACATGATCGCATAAAAAGCGATTGGTACAATCATGATAGGATATCACTAATACATAGAAAATGTCTACATAGATCAGGCGACTAAAAAATAAAGGTGTGTGAGCTCCAAGGATCCAAGGGCGAGCTACAAATCCTCGTTCCCTGAAAGCTCGTCCCACCGCAAAGGAGCATCGAACGGACTCTGCAGAAAAAGAAACAACACATCAATCCACCTGTAATATTTCCATTATGAGAATATTTCTAAACCCACGTGATAGTCATGCAAGGGAATTCCAACATCCAAAAATACGCTGATGGTGTGATTTTCGAATTACACTTGCATAAACGAGTTAAAAGAATTTACATAGGAACCTCCTCCTAGAAAGCCAAAAGGATAACCTTTAGAATAAGGATTTTTTTAAAAAATTATTATTTCCCCCTTTTTCCCCCAGCGACTGTTGTGCTGGACAGGAGGGGAATAGCAAGGATGACTAAGCATCCTTGCTGGGGGTCGTAGAGGGGATAAGCCCATGCACGAGCCGCGTGGGGGGAGGGGAGGTACCTCTCCCCCTCCCATATAAACCCTGTGGGAGGAAGGGAAGGATTAGGGAGAAAGAGAGAGAGACGGGCAGCCTTCGCTCTATTGAAACCAGGAGTCGCGAGAAGGGGACGAGCTCTGTTGGTTGCCGGGAAGATTAAGAGAGAGGGCAAGCACGGCGTAAGGCCACGTCGTCCACCAAGAGTGGAGGGAGGAGACGCCAATTTCCTGGCGGCTGCTGTGGGGCCAGGAAAGTCGCCGCCATCTTCAACCTCGTCATTCACCGCCTGTCTAAGGAGACGCCAGGCTGGCCCGACAGCCGATTCGTCCTTTACTTCCCCCCCACGTACCTTAATAAAAACTCTAGAAGGCCTTGGAAGCTTCCAAGGGGCCTTCTTGAGCCCTTTCCCACACCTTTACTTATTAACCCCCGGGATTCTAAATTCCCCCCTAAGCCCTTATTCTTTCCCCCCTCCCCGGATTTTTAAATTCCCTCCCCTAAGGCCCTTATTCTTTCCCCCCTCCCGGTGTTTTAAATCCCCCCTCCCTCCGGGATTTTAAGCCCCCGTAAGGCATTGTTTTCCCCCCCCTCCCAGTATAATTTCCCTCCTAAGCCTTGTTCTGTTCCCCTCCCGATTTTTTTAAATCCCCCAAAAAGTCCTTATTACTCCCCCCGGGTTTAAATTTCCCCCCCTAAGCCCCCTTGTTTCCTTTTCCGGTTTTAATTCCCTAAACCCTTGCCCTTTTTCCCTCCGGATTTTTCTTTAAACTATTCAAGTCATCATCATGGCCTCGTATGTACCCCGTAAGGAAGAATATAGCCGTGAGATAAAAGATAGGGAGGGAAGTAGAGGGAGTGAAAAGAGGGAGTGATGGAGGAAGAGTGGGAAAAAGGAAAAAGAAAAGGAAGGAGAAGACGGTGGAATTCCAAGAAGAAAAAGGAAAAGGCTATCTCCAAGGTGTAGCTGCGGGAGGGTCATCTCCCGGTATCCATGTGGATATCTCACCTCAAAGCCAGGTTTTTTTCTTGATGTTAATTCGGTTTTAAGTCAGTCATACAAAGAAAAATTGTTTAGGAAAGATATATTTGTTCAAGTTATTTTTTAACGAAGAAGTTAGCTTATGATTGTCAATGTATACAAATTAGCTTTCTTCAAATTGCATCAAGCATTATAAAATTATAGGCAAGATTAACCATTTACTATAGTAATATATTCAAATTATATCTTGCACCATTAGTCTTATTTATTTCGCAACGAATCATGGTAAAATGGCTAAATTCATGGAAGGTTTCTTCGATGCTCAAATTACTAGAGAGTTATCATTGCTAGTTGCACATCTTAGCAAGGCAACTGTTGTTATTTGGCATGAGTTCATCTTTAAAGAAAACGGAAGTTAAATGTTAGGAATTAACAAGTATAAAAATTAGATATACGAACTCATTTGGAAAGAAAATATAATGGGAAATTACTGGATGACACTCTATTAACACTTTTCCCCTACTATTTGAGGACTTGGAACTAATAAATTGTGTATACACCAATTTCTCAACTAGGCCTATTTTTCCCAAGAAGTATTGTCGTCTTTGTATCATCTTGACATTATGCTATATGCCAAATTAAACTGTATTGATTAGGAAGGTTAATTGTCACTAAAATAGTAACAAGACGAGTAAGATTACCTTCCAAAAGATAACCAAACCAATCTAAACATAGAAACATTCATACCCTAAACACTTGACTACTTTCCTTACCGTAGGGACAATAAATTCATAAAGATAAGAAACTAGGGTTTGTCCCTAAGGTTCTTAAATGAAGAAACCCTAGGCCTGACATACGTCAGCTTAAGGAATCTAAATAGATTATTCCATCGCCAGACTTGCGCAACATGTATGAAATCATTTTGTGATTGATTCACAAGGAGAAAAGGGAAAAACCCTCTTCAAGGACGGCAGATCCTTACGCAAGTTATCTTGCAAAAAGACGTAGTTTTGGATATCCTTCTAAATAAGGAAAGTTGTAAAATAGAAACTAGCATATCTAAGGTATCTTAGGGTTAACCAAGTTGGGTATACCCTACACCCGAATATAAGGGATCTTGCCAAGTTACAAGACATCTTGAGAACGACTGTTGATACACTCAAAAAGGAAAGAACACTTCCTTAGCAGTTTGCCATACAACTGGGTTGATTAATGGAAATGTTTGTGCTTGCTAGAGATTGTAGGGCTCTGTTTGAATTATGAATTACAAATTAAACAAGTACCTATACTTCAGGTTAAAGGCCTGAAGGGAGAGGCAGCTTCAGTTACCCTCGACTGCCTGCCTGACCCTAACCAAGGGGGTTGTTGACTGCGCCGGGAACATGGACCGAACCCGCCGCGAGAGGTCTCTCCATTGAGTTCTATTTGGAGCAGGAGGACGCTTGGGTGCCAGGGGGGGCTCTGGCCGTAAATCCCTCGCCTTTCGGATCCTGCACAAGAGGCTAACATGACTCGGGATTGGATCTCGAGGCCCGCATACTAGTTGACGGGCGGAAGCTTGGAATAGTAATCCCTGGAGATTACTGGTTAGCCTTCGGGCAGGTTATGGAAAAGCCTATGGGCGAAACTCCTTGTATTTCAAAGATAAAATGATGAAATATTAAAAGAACTTGCTTGATGTTGTTTTTCTATGTCTCGTGATAAGATTACGTGAAGAAACCAGTGCTTAACAAGGTTAATTAAAGAAGCTGATTGTTATATGTCAAATTAATGTGTTAGATAATTATATAACTAAAACAAACCGAGGAAAGTGCGGAGGATGGGCCATGGGTCCGTCCTACGGTTGGGTGGTCCCGGTTAGCCAGGAACTTTTCTCAAAAATCTCGAAGAGGAGCAGAATGATCATCATCATAAAAAAGAATAACGAGAACGATGACCTAGAGTTACATCTTACCCGAGTTACGTTGTTTTAGGGGAACGGAATGGGACTATGCCTTATGGCAGAGAGGTTGAGCTTTGCATCCCTTTCGTTTCCCATTCTCCTTGAACCACGTGCAGCGTGAATTCGCTTCGGACCTGGCGTTTCTGCGTAAAGTAGTTCGCTCGGGTCTGACGCTAGTTGCTGTTAGTTAACGACCCCTTTAGGAAAACCCTAATTCCTGTCGATCCTAAGTGGGAACGGCCAGGATACTTCCGCTACGTGGCAGATGCGGGAAGAACTAGATCGCAAGACCCGTAACATTCCATGGGAGTGTCGGGTGGATCTTTCTAGACATCCTTTCCAATGGACTGCTAAAACGTGTCGTGGATGATACTAGGGGACACGTCACACCACCATACAATAATGCATTCAAATATCTCATGGTAACTACGGACAAGAAAGATGAGTGACTTACAGGGCCATCGCGTCTATACAATCGGTCGATCAATTTATTGAGACCATGCCTCTCTGCATATCGAGTCCAAGGCCTATCGGATCGCGATTTGTAATGGAGTGCTGCAAAGAAAACAAAATGCTAAATGTTAGAACCATGATTGTCAGTACAAAGAATATTTCAAAAAAACAAACAAGCAAAACAAAAGAAAAACTTACAAAGTCCTCCGAATATGTCATGTGGCCGCCACTCCCAAGATGATGGACCACTCCGGCCTCGAGTCGTGCCCTCGCCGCCTCGCACTGCTGACTCCAACGTCCTGGAGAATCTATAGCCTCCTCCCTCAGTCGGCACCAATCGTCTGCATCTAACCACTTGGGCTATGCAACCCCACTCTTAATTGCCTTGCGTGCGTCGGATCATCTGTGTGACATGTATGCACGCATGCAATCCATCATCCAGCCCGTAGAGAATCTATCTGCTACGGCTGGCACCGGAAACTCCTCGTGCAAGAATGCTACTATGTAGTCCTTGCTCCCCTCCGGTATATTCTTCCAATGATCCAGGACGTTGTCCCGAAAAACTTGTTGGCACAACTCTCTCATGCGAGCCATCACCCTCCTCCCCTCATCATTCATGATGATGGCTCCTAACCTACTATCGACCAGATATCCATAACCCCTAGGAGTCTGCCTAAGATGGGTCCTCTCCCATCTGCGTCCATGCTCCTGGGTATATCCAGGAGACCCCTCTACATCTGGTGTACCAACGGGGATAATCTCTCTCGGAGTGGCACCCAAAGGGGTGCCACATGCTGCTGATGGCTACGCAAAAGTCGGAGTAACTGGAGTAGACGTCCCCACAGGTGTGACAAATCCTGGAGGTGACGCAGCTCCAGTTGAATGACGAGACAGAGACACCACATCCGTGTCTCCACAGCAGCATCCCCCTGATCCCGATGCACTCCCTCTCTCTGGCCCAAGTCGTGAGCGTCGAGATCGTCTGCTCGAAGCCGAAGCATCCGATCGCACTGAAGCAGATCTAGCAGAGCGCCCTGACGAAGAACGAGACAGATCCTTATCTGCCATCTCTTTGAATCTCGGAGCTGGTCTGGAGACATGCCTGCGAAGATGTCCTGCAACTCCTCATCGCTCATCCCTCGACTCATCCTGAAAATATCACCTGCATAGATAAAAAATGATGTTAGAATATTCAATTTAAATCATACAGAGCATAGTTATATAAATCATTCCTAAAAAAACTCTCTTAAAATGCATATCTTATGTATCTTTATAAGAGTTTGGTCAACGAATTAAGTAAGTGGATGCTCCAAGTATGAAGTATCCTATGGTCCCATGTTAATCTCCTGACACAACTCCGCATACACTAGAAGGTCAATAGACATGTCACCACAAAAGAATGAGTCCGCCTTGTTCTCAAAAAATTCTTGGACTCTTGTATTTCCATCATTGTTAGCCGATGCTGGCTCCAAGCTTTCAACGGCCTCCACCCCTTGCAATATTGACCCCTCTATTTGCATATTATCTTCATTTATGCTCAGAACATCGCTTTGATCATATACTCTTGCACTTCGGGGAGTTGAAGGTATAACATACCACCATCGAGGTTGTCGGGGGTTTGGATTGAAGATTACATGTTCACAAACACGTACAAGAGAGTTCAAACCATTGTGACATAAACCATGTCGTAATACAATTAGCAAGCAAATGACTCCATGAACCTGTTCACAATGGGCCGGCAACACAAAGGTGTCGCGCAAATCCGTCCATTTTTTTTCGGAATCTATTTTGAGAAATCCAGATGGACCTCGTCGAACTGTTGCTCCAGCTCCTCCAAGTACCACTTTGAACCACTGCACATCGAATAGTATCATGGAGAAGCTACGGTAATCCACTGTAATAATACTTTGCAAGTTCCTAAAATACTCCATCTCATCCACAACCGTGTTTGGATCCGTTGCTCGTCGCCGGCTCTCTTGCTCGAACCTTGCCATGACACCATAGTCCATTGTGGAGTGCATTTTGTCAATATGCTCCACGCAAAAATGTCGTTCGTGCAACCACGCTGCACTATATATTTTGTACTGTACATTGAAACACTCAAATTAGACGTTGCACATAAAATTTAGATACAACAGATTCTAAACCCCTCATCACCTTTGGACTACATCCCCTCGAGAATTCCCACTCCTCCATTGAGACCCTTGTCCCTTCGCGAGATGATGCGGTCAAGGCTCCATGCAACCATCGCGTTGACATAAACCGCAGCATCTCCTCCATGCCTTCGGGATATCAAATTGGTCGATGATGCATACTACGTTAGAATTTAGCTCGCGCTTCCTCTCGATCTTACCTTGCAATTTGGTACTTGGCGAGCCACGTCTCCATGGAGGCATGGTGCAACATACAAAAGCGATTCACCTTCTCTTCCATTGAGGCATCCATTCTTTTTTCTACCCCATTTCCAACCACCACATCTCCAGTTAGTCTATCATCATCCTTCAGCATCCGTAGCATTTCATTGTCTGGTTCCACCATTGGTAGCCATTATGAAATATGCACTAACGCCTCTGACACCAACCAACCTTCGGCCATGCTACCTTCTGGCCGAGCTCGTTGTCGCACAAAGCCTTTCAGAGTTTTCATGAAGCGCTCCAGGAAGAACATCCATATGGACAGGTCCAGCAATCTCCACTTCGTCCACAAGATGCACAAGAAGGTGGATTTGTATCGTGAGCATGCTAGTGGGCAGGTATTTCTCAAAGAGACAGACCGTCTCCACTGCTCCCCGCCTCGCGGATTCAATAGAGGACGTCTTAATCTCTTTCTGTGAGATCCATTGCACCAAAGTCGATAACTTGTAAATGGCCCCGCGAATTTCTGGAGTAAGGCATCCTGCGATCGCAATCAGTAGGACAAACTGCCACAAATGAGAAAGCATTATGAATAATGGCCACTTTCCAAATTGCAAAATGCCCACGCTAATTACAATCCATTCGTAGCACAAACCTAACATATCTTATGCCAATCATGGGATTTTAGCCCCGACAATTGGTCGTCTTTAGAAAATGCGAACCTGAGAGAACGCATCATACCCGTTGGAGTGCGGATAGACTTGATTACTTGCTTCACAATGCGCTCTTCTTTAGTGGACAAAACCCAAGGAGCGCGAGGAAGCTGCACACGACCATCAACACTCGATTGCGGCCAAAGCGCCTCCATCTTACCTACCTCCTTCAAATCCATTCGTGCCCCTATAGTGTCTCTCTTTCCTGTGATGTGGTCCCATAGCAAGCTGCCCACATTCTTGAAAATATGCATGGGATCCAACAAGTGGTTGACTTGTAAGTGGGTCCAATATGGCAACTCGTAGAAAACTGAGAACCGTCGCATTCCATTTGGATTTGATTCCGCGTGGACCATTTTCAGCTCGTACCAGCTTGCGGCATTCATACGTGTTGGAGGTCATCCAAGGAAACCTTCCTTGAGTTCATGATCCTCTGGCAAGAAAGCGGCGTGTCCTTGATATACCATCTTCTTCATGGTTCGTGACCTTCGGGAGTGCACAATGGACATGCATGATAACTTGAGGTAACCAGACCTTTTCCAACACCACGACCTAGTCAATACTTGATTGAATGAGATAAAATATAGATATTACCAGCGAGAACGGATGCCTGCTCACCTGAGCACTCTCCTAATCCCGGAAAGTCATGCATCGTTGTCGTATTGCTGCGCATTCGAAGTGTGTAAACCACCCAAAAGTTGTGCATGGGATTTGGTACTTTGTACATACTTAGTTGTTGTGATAACATTTATTTTATGCGTAAAAGTATAGTGGGGAGGAGTTGGAGACAAAAGTGGCGAATATGATGAGATGCTTTCAGCCTATGTTGAGCAAGGTTGAGTGGAAAGCACAACTGATGCTGGTGAACATGTTAGGACTTTGTCTTCTCCTTCTCCAGCTACATCAAAAATACCTAATGATAACCACATCCAGGAGTTGGAAAGAAGGAGGCTAAGCATTGAAATGTGCTATGAGAAGCATGGAGTTATCATTGTTACAGTGTGTGCTTGTTTTGGGTTACAATGTGTTGTTTACATGGGCGCCAAAGATATGGAACGACAGGCTCTTAAAGTATTCAGAATGAGACTTTTTGGAGTTGAGGTACGTGCTGTCCAGTTTGGTACAGGTACGTTGAAAGATGTGGCATCAGAAGCAATAAGATACTTGGTTATAAATGAAGAGACTACACATTATATTTTAAGGTCCGTAATTGGATTTCATCCTTATCCAATGCTGGTGAGAGATTTTCATGCCATTATTGGCAAAGAGACTAGACGAAAGTGTCGCTAATGAGGGATTTAAAAAGCTAAGAAGGGAGGGAAAATAGGAGCGTGTGACGAAAAGGAAGGAAGGGGGGCAATGCTAATTGGGGGAGAAAGGAGAGAAAAAGCGGGAGAAAATTACGAATGTCAGGGATTTGACGACACAGATCATCCCCCTTACAGGTGGTTCTTCCTTCTCAGAAACGGCACATTCAAGAGAAAGGACGACTCATTGCTCTGAAATGCCATAGCGCTTCTGCAGAATCGGGAGCCCTGAAGTTTTGGACACAGGAGACAAAGAGCACTATCTGATGCCTTCTGTTTTCATCCTAAGGCAGCGTCATAAACTCCGTGAGCTTCAGGGCATTGATGGCGGGCTGTGTTGCGGACGAGAGGACAAAGGGGCAGACTTATCAGAGAAGGGAGGAGGATATGGGTGCCGTTCGTGAGGTACACACGGCCCATACACTGCTGAGCCCAAGGCAACCGCACCACGCCTTCATACGTTGCCTTCACTGACACTGAGTGCCTCATCGGTGATGCTGCCAAGAACCAGGTCGCCATGAACCCCACCAACACTGTCTTCGATGCCAAGCGTCTAATTGGCAGACGGTACACTGACGCTTCCGTCTAGAGCGACATCAAATTGTGGCCTTTCAAGGTCTTTGCTGGCCCTGGCAATAAGCCTATAATCTCTGTGCAGTACAAGGGTGAGGTCAAGGAATTCGCCGCAGAAGAGATCTCATCTATGGTGCTGACAAAGATGAAAGAAATTGCAAAGGCTTACGTGGGAAGCACCGTCAAAAATGTTGTCGTTACAGTGCCTGCCTACTTCAATGACTCACAGAGGCAAGCTACAAAGGACGCTGGAGTCATCTCTGGTCTGAATGTCATGCGGATCATTAACGAGCCTACTGCTGCTGCCATTGCCTACGGTCTTGATAAAAAGGCTACCAGTGTTGGGGAGAAGAATGTTCTCATTTTTTATCTTCAAGAAGGTGAAACACTTAAGGAATCATTAGCTTGTTTCAATGAAGATGAGCAAATTCACCACCTACTAGTGGAAACTACTCTCATGCTTTTGCAAGTTGGTTGATACTATATAGTGCAGTGGCATTAATCAACTATAAAGTGCTTCTGCATCTCTGAGAGGGCCCGTATACTGAAATAGGTGTATCTTCCTATGGTGCAGGGTCAGCTTAAGCTGGCTTTAATCATCATCCTCTCAGTTTTTGCCATTATCCTGGTTACAGTACTGGGTACAGGAATCTGTTTTTACTTCTAGGATCTTACTTGTATGTCAATCTGGACTATGGAACTTCAGTCTTCATTAATACTCTTGGCTCTTATAATGGTTATGGATATGGTTCTAGATGCAATCTTTGCAAAGATCTCTTCACAAACAGGAAACTGAATATGTTCAGATTTTTCTGAACATGAGCTTCATGTAACTCATTTTGACAAGAAATATAGTGTACTTTGGCATCAACAATTCAATTTTCTTCTTGTTAGACTCTTCCATTGCTGTACCTTGAACCCCGTGTTCTGCAGCTCTTGCACGATCTCTTTGACATCGTCCACATGAGAATGGCTTGAATAATGGCTGACCGCCGACCATCGTGCCTGCTCATATCTTGCACAGTGACCCCCTCCTCCCACAAAATCTTAAGCTCATTGACTAATGGACGAAGATACACGTCCATATTTTTTACTTTGTAGCGGCCTGGGATGAGCAAGCTAAGGATGAGATATCCTTTCTTCGTAGAAAGCCATGGAGGGATGTTGTAGTTGACAAGGACTATAGGCCATACACTGTAAGAAGTTGAGCGCAGACCGAATGGGTTCACGCCATCCATTGCGAGACCGAGCCGAAGATTCCTTGGCTCTCGCGCAAAGCCTGGGAAGGTAGAGTCAATGTGGCTCCATGCGCGCGAATCCACTGATATTCGTTGAACTCCATTTGTGGACCTATTCTGCACATGCCACGTTGTCAAGCTCACCATACTAGACGTACGAAACATGTGGTTTATGCGAGGGATAAGCGGAAAGTGTCTGAGAACTTTTTGAGGGATGGTTTGCCCTTGCAAGTCTTGTCGATACCTGTGAGCACCACACTTTGGACATGTCTCTATAGTCTCGTATTCTCCTCGAAACAGTACGCAATTGTTGATACATGCATGGATGTTATTGTAGTCCATGCCAAGCTTCCATAAAACATGTCGTGCATCATCACGAGACTCAGGCATGGTATTTGTAGGTGGTAATATATGATATTTCAATAACCTGAAAAAAATCATAAAACACCTTGAAAAAGCACAAATGTTTGTAATAATAGTGTCAAAAAAAAATAAATCAATGAAGCTTATGTGCAAGGTACCTGAATAACTCGGTCACACTCGTATCGCTCCACCTGTATTTTGCTTGCACACTTAAGAGTGCAAGCAGTGTCTTCAACCGAGATACTCGGCACCCATCATATAATGGTGTGGATGCTTCTTCTCTAAGCGGATCAGAAGTCTTGACATCCATGGGAATCAATGCATCGATCATTGCCTCCATCTCAGGCTCCAAGATTGTAGGTAGGTCTGGAAGGTTGTCTATCTCCTCTGGCATTGACGGAATAGATTGGCCTTGCGAGTGGTGGATTGGCTCCTGCATTCCATCCATCGCACGCCCACGAACTCTTCTAATTGGCTGCAAAGGGTGCACTCCCCCTTGGGACGAGACATCACCTCCCTGGATAGAAAATTTGCCAGCAAGACCCAATCTTATTGTATATGGTTTTCAATTAGCTTGCGAGTACAATGGATGATTGATATTAACTTCAAATTACCGTTTGCTGAAAATCCGCAATCGCCTGATCAATGATCTTAGATTGAAACTCGCCAAATCGTCGTACATGTTCTATAGACAATCGGCGTTTTCGTCTAATTGCCAACTTGCATTGAGAGCAAGAACATGGGACACGCTGATTAAGATACACCTCGTGATCTTGAACAACAAGACCTTCTTCGTTTTCCATCTTATCTACATTACAACAAACAATTTAATGACTTGTAATACAATTTGGGAAAACAAGGCTCAAATGGATAGCTCCTTCATGTATGTCAAGTTGCAAGTTGACCATAAGCTCTTGCTTGAGAGGTTTTAGCCTCTACAAGAGATTGAGAAGCAAATTTTATAAAACATTGAGGTTGATATTGATACATCCATGGTGTTGAAATCTAAACTTCAAGATATAAGAAATGCTTTACTGATTGATGTAAAGAATGCATGGGACATAGTAGTTGATAGATTTATTGATGTTATATCTCGGCCACATACCATGCTCAAGGATTTGTTTGTCTCGGTAGATAATTATTCATTATTGTAAAAAGAAATAGCATTGGTTCATAAGGTTCATGATTTGAAGACTAAATGTTTGGACTTGACTAAAAGATTGGATAATGCCTTAGATGCTAAAAGGAAAAGTGATGAATATGTTACTTCATCATTGCAACAAAAAGATTGGTGACAAGGATGCTATGATTAATGAAGTTCTTCACGAGGTGAATATAGAGTTGAAGGGTATGGAACACGATCCTTCTTTGGGATTTAGTGGTGATCAGTCAATTATTGAGGTGTCTTCTTGTATGGCCATTATACCTTATATACCTAGCTACGGTCTCTGTTATGTACTTTGAGTATCTTAGAGGGGCTCTACTAGGATTACTTATACAACTGCAATAGAGGGCTTTGAGTATAAGTAATCTTAGTCAACAAAATTTATGAGCATCATTGAGGATCTCTTAGTCTAATAATAAATCAATCTCAACAAAAACCATCTTAGTAATGTGGTTTTTTTGTCCTAGGTCCATGTATAAAAATTAATGCCATCTATGAAATTTATCAGCTATAGTTATAAAATTTGTTAAGGGATTCTTATTTTATAGCAATACTTTTGGGTTGATTTTGATAAAGTACCATAATGACCATTAGCTAGGGTATGATTTTCTTTTAGTCATTCCGTTGACTAGTTGGCATGATTACTAATTTGTTATGCCTATAAAGTTAATACAAAAACAAGGAATTATGCATATCACAATTAGATCCCCTACTTGGACATTATGAAGGATATGACCAATTTTAAGCCATCTTAAAGAGTCACCAATGTACATGGCCCATGGCAAAGCACATTGCATACCATTATCGATAAGTCTATTATCGTGCATCTTAAATCTCCTAATTATACTTTATAAAGTGTATGACCAATTTTTAGCTCTCTTAAGAAGTCGATGTAATGGTACCCATAAAAAAAGAAAAGTGCATACCATTACCATAATCATGGATATGTTATCGTTCCAATATATACACACACAAGTGGACTACATCTTGAGTAGACAAAAGCTATCCATTTGAGTAGACATACATCTCCATAAAGCTATCCATTTGAGTATACATCTCTTTCTCTTTCTCTCCCGCTCTCTCCCTCTCCCTCTCTTTCTCTCTCATTTCCTCTCCCTCTCACAATATATCCTAACACTCTCCAAAAGCAAAAGGGAGAGGGAGAGAGATAATGCACTCTCCCTCCCTCTCCCTCTCCCTCTCCCTCTCCCTCTCTTTCTCTCCCTCTCTCATTTTCTCCCCCTCCCTCTCCCTCTCCCTCTCCCTCTCTTTCTCTTTCTCTTTCTCTTTCTCCCTCTCTCTCTCTCTCTTTCTCTCCCTCCCTCTCCCTTTCCCTCTCTTTCTCTCTCATTTCCTCTCCCTCTCACAATATATCCTAACACTCTCCAAAAGCAAAAGGGAGAGGGAGAGAGAGAATGCACTCTCCCTCCCTCTCCCTCTCCCTCTCCCTCTCTTTCTCTTTCTCTTTCTCTCCCTCTCTCATTTCCTCCCCCTCCCTCTCCCTCTCCCTCTCTTTCTCTTTCTCTTTCTCTTTCTCTTTCTCTTTCTCTCCCTCTCTCTCCCTCTCCCTCTCCCTCTCCTTCTCTCTCATTTCCTCTCCTAAACAAGCAAAAGAGAAAGTGATTTAAACCTTAAACAAGCAAAAGAAGGAGAGGGAGACTCACTAATGAGATATGGCGAGTGTGGGGCGGCTCCTCTTTGCGATGAAGGCTCCTCCTCTCCTTCGCAAACAACGGCGGCGGTGGCGGCAAGTCTTCTTCCTCTCCTTCTCTCACGACGGTCGCTCTCTCCCTCGCTCTCGCTCTCAAAACACAAAATGCAAAAACATGAAATAAAGCCGCGCTCTGTTTCGGCCCATTTTTTTCCCTGTGGACCGTCGCTATTTGCGTCGGTATTCGCGCGAATACCGACGCAAATAGCGATGCCAATAGAGATGCAAATAGCGACACCGCTATCCACCGTTGCTAATCGTCGCCGTCGCTATAAGCTCAACTCCTTGTAGTGTTCCTCCCAGAAAGAATTCCACCTTAGTAGTTTGCCTGGTACACGTAACCTCACGACCATTTGCCAATTCCACAAGCAAGGTAGGTGCTTCTATTGTGGCTATTCCTAATCTTTTTGCATATGCTGGTGAGATAAAGGAATGTGTACTACCATAATCAATCAAGGTCTTGAAACTTTTACCAACTATTGCTAAAGACTCTCATTCACTTCATTGGATGTTTTCTCCATCTTTCCTAATGAATTAGAGAGTTGTTCACCATAAGCATCATGCGTCCCAATATTCGGCATTGCAGCTCTCTTGAAAGTATGGGGTCTTCAAAAGGTTCATGAAACAATTGATTCTCATCATTGCCAAGTCGTACACTATGAGCATTACTAACACTAATACCTTCATCTTGTTGGTCTTGATTATGGGCTTCATTGGTGTTATTTTTATCATTGACATACTCTCTGATATCCTCTTGAATGGTTTCCATCACTTGGTCTTTCCCTTTGTTTTCTAGCCATTAGGGATAGTTGTTGTCAAAAATGACTGTTCTAGAGAAAACTGACAATATCTTGCTTAATATTGCACCAATCCCAATGATTTCTTAACCCAAAAGAAGCTCATATAGTGGGGATATTACATATTTGTCAATATCCTAGCTTGCAAGAGGGCTAATAGGTGCAATGACATCAAACAATGCACTCCAGTCAACCTATCAGTCCCTTAGACCACCGATCAAAAAAACTATTATAACTTTTGCTCCCGATGTCTGATTACTGAATTTTTTGGTTTAAATGGAATCTTGACATCCCCTCTTCAAATCAAGATATGAAGCTCTCAGATTAGATCATGGAAAAGAATTGTTGAGCAGAAATTATGTACATGTCCTGTGAATTCTTGAACCTTATAAATACCCATGCACCTGTAGGTATCCAAGAAAATACATGTAATTGATTGGTAACTATTGGAAATAATCAGTAATTACCCTATCACCTGTAGTAATCAAGAGGGCTAAATAACCTCATTCTCTTATTTATTGAATGTCTGTAACATCTATGAACCACTGATCTTATTGAAATACCACTGTCAATTCTTGGCTCAAGAGATGTATCTCCACCTAAATTGAAAAAAATGCATGGGATCCATGACTTGAGGGGTGTGCAAATTTTCCTCTCAAGCCGGTTTATGCTCCCCTTCACGGTTCTCGTCAATAGGGGAGGGTCACCTCACTATTGTCGTGCCAACTCGTTCGGCATTCACTTTTCCTCGTGGGGGTATAGACATGGCAAGGTACATACTAAAGCTAAGAAAAATAGTGATGATATACAATAGGCTAAAAAGAATTATTTCATCCCTTAAATGATATGAAAGTGGAAGTAGGAAATTGATCAAATGGAAAAGAATAGGGATAGGTATTGTCCTTTCTTGCAATGACTCACTGCATACAATGAATTCCACTTACCATTTGATTTTTACTTTTAGCCATATTGCAATCAGTTACATTCAAGTGACCAAAGTCAGGGTTAGCTATAAAATTCCAGCAAATGAGATTAACATCAATTTGACTACTGATTTTAAGTGGGCAGTATGAAGAAAATTTATCATAGCCACATTTAGCCCTAAGTTGGGTTTATATGCACTTAATTGTGAATTTCAAAATAGGATTACTCTTAATTTTCTTTTTTTAGCAAATGGATGGCTTTAGCAATTGAAATTAAAAGGAATTGAAATGTAGAAGTACCTCTTTCATTGTTGAAGATAGATGATCATGGAAGATTCAATAACCATATGAGACTTGAAAAGCTTGATCTCCAGCTTGAGGTGGCCAAGAATACCTTCACATTGTAATTCTCAGGATGAATATTCAGCTCATAAACTCCAATTCTTCTCCAAGAAAGCTCCTATGACCATAAGCTTGATGGAGATGATCCTTATGAGATCCAAATGTGACTCAAAATTGAAGGGGAATCAATAATGAACCTTCCAAGATAGTAGAATACTTCAAATCTTGAAAAAGAGCTCTCCCATTGAAGTACTTGAACTTGCATAAGCTATCCATATACTTGCAACATCAAAATCAAGCTCCATTATTGCAATGTTGAAGCAAGACCTTCAAATTTGGCAAAATCCAATGCCTAGAAGCCTTACGAGGCATCAAGAGCCAAAAGCCCCATGATTCAAATCTTCAAAGACAAAAATTTTTGAAAGAATCAAGTGGTTGCCCTATTTGCCCCAAATCAAGAGAAGAGGATGCTCCAGTCTTGTGTGACATAGAAAAACAATATCAAGCAAGTTCTTTTTTTAACATTTCATCATTTTATCTTTTAAATACAAGGAGTTCCGCCCGTAGGCTTGTCCATAATCCGCCCGAAGACTATCCAGTAATCCACAAGGATCACTATTCCAAGCTTCCACCCGTAAACTAGTATGCGGGCCTCGAGATCCAATCCCGAGTCACGTTAGTCTCTTGTGCAGGACCCGGAAGGCGAGGGATTTATGACCAGAGCCCCCCCTGGCACCCAAGCGTCCTCCTGGTCCAAGTAGAACTCAACGGAGAGACCTCTCGCGGCGGGTTCGGTCCACGTTCCTGGTGCGGTCAACAACCCCCTTGGTTAGGGTCAGGCAGGCAGTCGGGGGTAACTGAAGCTGCCTCTCCCTTCAGGCCTTCAACCTGAAGCATTAGATATCTTTTCATCCTTTAGTTCCTTGAGCAAACAATGCAAACAGTGCTTTCTAAACTGTTACAAGCACAATCAATTCCAATGGTCGTTTATTTGGCCAACTGCTAAGGAGTGAATCTTTCTCTCCGAATGCATCCAGCACTCGATCCAGGATCAATTGCGACTTGGCAAGATCCCCAAGGGTTTGTTTGTTAACCCTATATCCTTGGGTTAGGGCTGTACCCTACTAACCCAACTTAACCAATACCTTAAGTTCTATTAGCAATAAATATGTTATTCTAATTTACTAATTGGTCTTTTGCTTCCAAGCAAATATCTAATCCTCATATCTTGGTTACTTTACCCAAGAAAGGTACTATATCACGACGATTATTTCTCCTCTTGCAAGATAAACTTGGGTGAGAATCTGCCAATCTCATTCCGAGGAATTGGCCATTCCCTTTTGATCAAATCACAAGATCATGCGACTCTACAACTTGTTGCACAAGTGTCGCACCTAATCCATGGGACTATTTTACCCATCCAACGGCGTCTTCTAATCATGGAATCATGATTAGATAGGAAATAGGGTTAGGGTGTCTTCATATCCAATCCATTCTTGATTGCACTAGGCGGACATTGTCGTTCCTAGGGTTCCAATTTAACCCGACTTTCATCCTTTTAGCGAGCGAACCTTAGGGTAAAAACCCTCGATCGTTTTCTCGCAAGTATGTTATATTGTCCCTACATTCCGTGAATGTGGGCAGGTCTTTAGGGTATGGGAGTTTCAACTTGGCAATAAGAGCGACTAGGCCACACCCTCAACATGCTAAATCTCAGTTAGCACTTGGGGTATGTTGCATCAAATTAACCATTCTTAAGTGATCCTTCGTGGTTTTTAGGTGTTTAGGGTAAACCACTTTACTTGTCTATTCTTGAAGATATTTACGAATACCATTCTCATAATCACATGATTCATTGCCTACATATGATTCGATTTACAAACCCTAACTTTTCTGGTTAAGATCAAAGCATAGGCTAAGTTACAGCAGAATTTCTATTGATCCTTCTAGAACATGCATTCAAGATTCATGCTACTAAGCTTTAGGGTTTTATGTTTAAAACAAACCATGCAGCTTCTTTTTCTAATTTCATTTCTGAATGAATTATTTGTATGCTGAATTTACACGACCTTTCGTAACTACTTACGTAATTGATTGAGATTTATGTCAATTTCCTAGAGATTAATCTACTTCATGCAGCCCTAGAATCATTTCCATGCCTTGCAAATTCCTACGGTTATTAGCAATCTTCTTTAAAGAATCATTTCGAAGAAAAGATGTCTAATAATGCGACATGCAATTTTTATCTTTCCATGCATAATCGAAGTATACAACAATAATTTCGACTTTGTAAAGATGATCATTAGTTGATCTAAATTCGCTACTTTGCAATGCATATAAACAATTTGCTAAGAATGCATAGATGTCTTATGTCCTTCTTTCATTCGTTCCTTTGAAATACTAATGACCGATTCCTCGATTGTGAGTTATTTTCCCTAAGATAGCCAATGTTTTTCAATCGTAAAAGTGCCTCTTACTTTCTTGAATTAACCATGCATAATTACGATATTCCGACTTAAATCAAAAATAGGAAGAAAACCTGGACTTGTGGATTCGGTGAAATCTCCACATGGATGTTAGGAGATGATCCTGCTGTGTTTGGACCTTGTGCCTTTTTAGGGTCCATCGCGTATTCAACCTTCTTGCCTTGGCCGCAGACTTATGATCTTGGCCAGTCTCCCTTGCATGCGCAATTCCCTTTTGAAATAGGGCTTCCTTGACCAATACACCTTTTTGCGTAATTTGGGCTTTGGAAATGGGAACTTATGAACTCCCCTTCTTTTCGTAGAAGTTCCGAGACTACAATTGATCTTCACGGAAAGGGGCTTAAGAAAAACCCCAGGGTAAAATGGCTTGTGGGAGTTGAAATGGGAAAGGGGTTAAAACCCGGCTAATATGGCTTTATGTGAGTCCACGAGAAGGGCTTTAAAAGAAAGCCGAGGGATAAAGTGGAATTACGAAGATTCAATGGAAAAAGGCGCTTAGAACCGTCTAGTGTGGGAATCCATGGAAGGGGTAAAATAGTTTTGTGGAATGCAAGGGGGGAAATGGCTTAAATTCCCGGGTTTGTAAAAACCACTTTGTAGGGCCAATGAAAAAGGGGTTTTAATATTGGCTAGTGTGAATCCACAAGAACGAGTTTTAAAAAAAACCCGGGCTAAGGTGGGCTTTATAGGGGACGCAAAGGGGGGAAAAGTCTAATTCCCGGGGGTATAAGATACCGCGTGGAGAAGGGCAATAGAAAAGGGGGCTTAGAGACTCCCCCCTTAGAACCTTCTAAGAAGCTTCTAAGGCTTCAGTTACGGCAATACGTGGCGTGGATAGGAGCTCGATGGAGGCAACGATCTTCAGGCGGGAGCAATTTGAGACGGTGCTGGCGGCGTGCTCAAATTGAGGCGGCGGCAGCTAACGCAATAGTTGGCGGCTCTTCTGCAAAATTCCTCCCCCTTCACGACAATTCGTAGCTCTCCTCTCTCACATTATGTCACAATCAGCACACGACTCTCTCCTTCAGTCCTCTCTACATTCCTTCCTCCACAGGGGTTTATATAGGATAGAGAGAGGAGACCTCTCTCCCCCACGCGGCCAGTTGCATGGCCATTCTCCCTTCTACGACCTCCAACAAGCGAGCTTACGCATCCGTGCTTCACTCCCTCCCCTCCAGCACGGCCTTCGGTTGGGGGAAAAAGAAGAATATAAAAAAATTTGCCATAAACCTAACCTTATCCTCTTGACCTCCTCCCAAGGGG
Organism: Lygodium microphyllum; assembly: GCF_053477565.2. NCBI lineage: Eukaryota > Viridiplantae > Streptophyta > Polypodiopsida > Schizaeales > Lygodiaceae > Lygodium > Lygodium microphyllum. The sequence continues at coordinate 142,751,736 of NC_141137.1, forward strand.
AGGTTCTCATGAAGATATGCAATTTTTTATTAAACCTTTGTCTCGTTTTTTTTTTTCCAGTGGAGGGTCATGTTGTGTACAATAGAAAGATCGCACCGTTCGTATATTTGATGCCAAAATTTCCTTGCATGAGTCTCACGTGGGTTAGTGATATTTTTCAACGGAAATATTACATTCTCTCCCCCTTGGAGGAATTCGAGATGTCCTCATCTCGAGATAAACTAGGGATATTGATGGTTGAGAGTGCTTTCATCCACCCAAGTGGCATCCTCCTTGGGATAATCTTTCCACTAGACGAGGCATTCTCTCAAGGTTCTAGTTCTCAGTTGTCTCTCCCTAACATCTAAGATCCTATCGGGCCTTAGTTCAAGGACTCCTTGACTAGGCATTACAACTTGTTGATCGTCAAGTACATGGTTAGGATTAGGTACATATTTTTTTTCAATAGGCTGATATGGAATACATTGTGAACCTTCAGGTTCTCAGGGAGTTGCAGTCTATAAGCATTAGGTCCTAGGCACTTGAGGATTTTGTATGGTCCACAATACCCTTCTGTCTATCCTTGGCGGCTTGGATGTCCTGTATTATTTAACTTTACTTGGTCATCCTTCTCTTCCAACATCTGCCTTGAAGCTTCAACCCTCAAGGTTGGGTTTGAGAAGTTTAGGGGACTTCAACAGTCATGACCATACAATGCTTGAAAAGGGGTCATCTGAATGCTTTGTTGGTAAGAAGCATTGTAGGCAAATTCAACCAAAGGCAAGTATTGAATCCACCTTTTTGGCTTACAACAGTAGTGTGCCCTTAGCATATCCTCGATGACTTGATTTACTCGCTCCGTTTGGCCATGAGTTTGGGGATGGTAAGCTGTACTAGAACAGAGTTGAGTCCCAATGGCTTCAAAGATAGCTTTCCAAAAGTGTGATGTGAAGAGAGAATCACGATCACTAATTATTCTTCTGGGTAGCCCATGTAGCTTGAATATCTCCGTGATAAACAACCTTGCAATGTTTGAGGCTTTATAGTTTGCCTTTACTAGAATAAGGTGTGCAACCTTAGTAAGCATGTCAACCACAACCATGATGGAGTTGTATTCCTCCCTGAACTTGGGATAGGCCAACAACAAAGTCCATACTGATGAATTCCCATTTCATTTGGGGAATGTCGAGTGGTTGCAACTTCCTTGGCATCTTGACATGTTCGATTTTAATACGTTGAAAAAACAAACACTCAGTGACATATTTGAGAATGCCATATTTAAGACTCTCCCAATAGTGGCTCTTCCTAACTGCATTGAGAGTCTTGACATAGCCAGGATGTCCTGAGAAAGGGGAATCATGAGCTTCACACAATATCTTCTGCTTAAGTGACTGGTTTGCCGGTATACATGCTCTCATTCAATGGTAGACAAGTCCACTATTGACGGAGAATTCATGATGCTTAGCCTGTAGCTTTTATTCCTGGTCCTTGATAGAGATTTCCCTTAGCATCTTTTGATAGGCTGGATCATGGCATGCTTCTTATCTAGCTAGCTCAAGTATTGGGTTGTTTGGCATGGACACCTTTGTGGCTAGAGATCTAGTTGTTGATGGATTTTACAAGATTAGAGAATTAAGGAATGCCTTGCGACTGAGTGCATCGGCAACTACATTTTCCTTTCCCGGTCGGTACTTGATTTCAAAGTCATACTCCTCCAGCACTTCAATCCACCGACGTTGCCTCATATTGATCTCATTCTGGGTAAAGATCCACTTGAGACTTTTATGATCAATCACTAGTGTAAACTTGTTACCCAGCAGGTAGTGTCTCCAAAGCTTTACAACTAAAAGTTCAAGATCATGGGTAGCATAATTCTTCTCAGGGCTCTTCAGTTTCTTGAAGATTATGCTATACAATGACTTTCCTACATGAGCACACATCCTAAGGCAAGCATGCTAGTATCAGTTACTACCTCAAACTCATTGTTGTGGTCTAGAAGTTTTAGGATCGGTGCTGGTACCAACTTTGCTTCAACCTATCAAAGCTAGTTTATTCGGCAGTTGACCATGCAATGGACGTTTGCTTCTTCAGTAAGTCTGTCAAAGGTGGTGCAATCAAAGCATAGTTTTTGATGAAGACCCTATACCATCTTGTCAATCCAAGAAAGCTGCATATTTCTTTGATAGTTGTTGGTATTTGGCCATCCTAGAACATTTCTGACTTAGGCCGGCTCCACTGAAATTCCTTCTGCTGATATGATGAATCCCAGATAACCATGTTTGAGGAATGCACATTTCGTCATCTTAGCATACAGCTTGTGTGACCTCCTTGTCTCAAGAAAAATCCGAAGTTGGGGTTCATAATCTCCTTCCTGTTTGGAATAGACTAGAGTGTCATCAAAGAAGACGAGCACCAAGTTATCAAGATATGGTCTAAAGATATCATGCATTAACCTATTGAAGGTGGCAGGCGCATTCGTAAGCCCTAATGACATAACTAGAACTCAAAGTGTCCATATCTAGTGTTGAAGGTCGTCTTTGGGATATCTTCTTCCTTGATTCTTATCTGATAATAACCAGACCTAAGATAATCTTGGAGAAGATCTTGGCACCCTGAAGACTATCAAGGAATATGGTATTTGTTCTTGTCTGTTGATTGATTCAACCCTCTGTAATCAATACATAGTCGAAGTGTTCCATCTTTCTTTTTCTGGAACAGTACTGGTGCTTCCCATGGTGAACTGCTAGGACCGATGTAGCCCTGATCTAGCAGTTGCTTGAGTTGTTCCTTCAGCTCAATTGCTTCCTGTGTAGACATTCTATAGGGTCTCTTCGCAATTGGCGCAGCTCCTATTACTAGCTTGATCTCATGATCTACTTCACTTTGAGATAGAAGTTGTGTTAACTCATTAGGAAATACGTCCGTGTATTCCTTTAGCCAAGTGACCCAGTCACTTTACTTCTTTATCAATATCCACAGTCAAGACAATCGTTGATTTAAAAAAAAGTTTTATTCCATTCATATCAGCATAGCCCTTTCGAGGTACAATTATTTCTTGGGGTGATGGAACAAGTTGATACATTAATTCGAGGAGAATAAGATGTTATTGCATTCAGCTACAGGAACTGAGTAGTAGTACGGATTGGGGTCATCGATTTTCAGGAATCGATAGTTCATTGGAAGATTAGGGTATCTTTTCCTTTGATATCCATTCTTCTCATGACGTCCCAAAACCTTGATTCGGTCGGCAGGGATTCTTTGAATCACTTCCCCGTACACATACTTATTCTGGTTAACCCTTCGACCCCCGACCTGTAGGGTCACATTTGTGTGAGCCTCAACAAATACGAACAGCTTCACGATCTTCAAATCCTCCATCCACTTGATTCTCTTCAAGTTAATTTGAAGGTACGCAGGTCGATGGGCAGCTATGTAATAGATCCCTGAAACACCCATCCATCTCCGTTCCACGTACACAGGCGATGCATTGTAAATGTGGTCTAGGATGTTCATCATCTCAACCCTTTGTCAATAATCCCTGGAATGCATCGCGGTCATAAACATGACTCGGAACACTAAGAACTTGTTCCATGCTTCATAATTCTGCAAGACAGCATTGAAAGTAAGGAAATGTTTGGGACAATAACATTTGCTTTACTTCTTCTTATTAAAATTTCTTAAAAACAAGTCCTTTGTTGGTTTGCTCTGATACCAACTGTAACGTGTCCACTAGTATCATCCAGGACACGTCTTAGCAGTCCATCGGAAAGGATGTCTAGAAAACTCCGCTCGGCACTCCCATGGAATGTTATGGATTTTGCGATCTAGGTCTTCCCGCGTCTGCCACGTAGCGGAAGTATCCTGGCCGTTCCCACTTAGGATCGATCGGAATTAGGGTTTTTCTAATTGGTCATTAGCTAACAGCAACTAGCGTCAGACCCGAGCGAACTACTTTACTCAGAAACGCCAGGTCTGAAGCGGATTCACGCTGCACTTGGTTCAAGGAGAATGGGAAACGAGAGGGATGCAAAGCTCAACCTCTCTGCCTTCGTTCTCTAAAACAGCGTAAATCAGGTAAGACGTAACTCTAGGTCATCGCTCTCGTTATTCGTTTTGATGATCATCCCGCTGTTCTTCGAGATTTTTGAGAAATGTTCCCGGCTAACCGGGACCACCCAACCGTAGGACGGACCCATGGTCCTCCTCCGCACTTTCCTCGGTTTGTTTTAGTTATGTAATTATCTAACACATTAATTTGACATATAACAATCAGCTTCTTTAATTAATCCTATTAAGCACTGGTTCCTTCACGTAATCTTATCACGTGACATAGAAAAACAATATCAAGCAAGTTCTTTTTTTAACATTTCATCATTTTATATTTGTAATACAAGGAGTTCCGCTCGTAGGCTTGTCCATAATCCGCCCGAAGGCTATCCAGTAATCCACAGGGATCACTATTCTAGGCTTCCACCCGTAAACTAGTATGCGGGCCTTGAGATCCAATCCCGAGTCACGTTAGCCTCTTGTGCAGGACCCGGAAGACAAGGGATTTACGGCCAGAGCCCCCCCTGGCACCCAAGCGTCCTCCTGCTCCAAGTAGAACTCAACGGAGAGATCTCTCGCGGCGGGTTTGGTCCATGTTCCTGGCGCGGTCAACAACCCCCTTGGTTAGGGTCAGGCAGGCAGTCGGGGGTAACTGAAGCTGCCTCTCCCTTCAGGCCTTCAACCTGAAGCATTAGATATCTTTTCATCCTTTAGTTCCTTGAGCAAACAATGCAAACAGTGCTTTCTAAACTGTTACAAGCACAATCAATTCCAGTGGTCGTTTATTTGGCCAATTGCTAAGGAGTGAATCTTTCTCTCCGAATGCATCCAGCACTCGATCCAGGATCAATTGCGACTTGGCAAGATCCCCAAGGGTTTGTTTGTTAACCCTATATCCTTCGGTTAGGGCCGTACCCTACTAACCCAACTTAACCAATACCTTAAGTTCTATTAGCAGTAAATATGTTATTCTAATTTACTAATTGGTCTTTTGCTTCCAAGCAAATATCTAGTCCTCGTATCTTGGTTACTTTACCCAAGAAAGGTACTATATCACGACGATTATTTCTCCTCTTGCAAGATAAACTTGCGTAAGAATCTGCCAATCTCATTCCGAGGAATTGGCCATTCCCTTTTGATCAAATCACAAGATCATGCGACTCTACAACTTGTTGCACAAGTGTCGCACCTAATCCATGGGACTATTTTACCCATCCAATGGCGTCTTCTAATCATGGAATCATGATTAGATAGGAAATAGGGTTAGGGTGTCTTCATATCCAATCCATTCCTGATTGCACTAGGCGGACATTGTCGTTCCTAGGGTTCCAATTTAACCCGAGTTTCATCCTTTTAGCGAGCGAACCTTAGGGTAAAAACCCTAGATCGTTTTCTCGCAAGTATGTCCTATTGTCCCTACATTCCGTGAATGTGGGCAGGTCTTTAGGGTATGGGAGTTTCAACTTGGCAATAAGACCGACTAGGTCACACCCTCAACATGCTAAATCTCAGTTAGCACTTGGGGTATGTTGCATCGAATTAACCATTCTTAAGTGATCCTTCGTGGTTTTTAGGTGTTTAGGGTAAACCACTTTACTTGTCTATTCTTGAAGATATTTACGAATACCATTCTCATAATCACATGATTCATTGCCTACGTATGATTCGATTTACAAACCCTAACTTTTCTGGTTAAGATCAAAGCATAGGCTAAGTTACAGCAGAATTTCTATTGATCCTTCTAGAACATGCATTCAAGATTCATGCTACTAAGCTTTAGGGTTTTATGTTTAAAACGAACCATGCAGCTTTTTTTTTCTAATTTCATTTCTGAATGAATTATTTGTATGCTGAATTTACACGACCTTTCGTAACTACTTACGTAATTGATTGAGATTTATGTCAATTTCCTAGAGATTAATCTACTTCATGCAGCCCTAGAATCATTTCCATGCCTTGCAAATTCCTACGGTTATTAGCAACCTTCTTTAAAGAATCATTTCGAAGAAAAGATGTCTAATAATGCGACATGCAATTTTTATCTTTCCATGCATAATCGAAGTATACAACAATAATTTCGACTTTGTAAAGATGATCATTAGTTGATCTAAATTCGCTACTTTGCAATGCATATAAACAATTTGCTAAGAATGCATAGACGTCTTATGTCCTTCTTTCATTCGTTCCTTTGAAATACTAATGACCGATTCCTCGATTGTGAGTTATTTTCCCTAAGATAGCCAATGTTTTTCAATCGTAAAAGTGCCTGTTACTTTCTTGAATTAACCATGCGTAATTACGATATTCCGACTTAAATCAAAAATAGGAAGAAAACCTGGACTTGTGGATTCGGTGAAATGTCCACATGGATGTTAGGAGATGATCCTCCTGTGGTTGCACCTTGTGCCTTTTTAGGGTCCATCGCGTATTCAACCTTCTTGCCTTGGCCGCAGACTTATGATCTTGGCCCGTCTCCCTCGCATGCGCAATTCCCTTTTGAAATAGGGCTTTCTTGACCAATACACCTTTTTGCGTAATTTGGACTTTGGAAATGGGAACTTATGAACTCCCCTTCTTTTCGTAGAAGTTCCGAGACTACAATTGATCTTCACGAAAAGGGGCTTAAGAAAAACCCCAGGGTAAAATGGCTTGTGGGAGTTGAAATGGGAAAGGGGTTAAAACCTGCCAAACAATCTAGCTTTGATAGATTAAAGAAAAGTTTGGTATCAACACCTATCCTGAAACTTTCGGACCTTAGTAAAAGGAGTTCGAAGAAGTATAACTGATGCTAGCATGCTTGCCTTAGGATGTGTGCTTATGCAAGAAGGTCATCCTGTAGCATGCTCTTCAAGGAAACTGAAGAGCCATGAGAAGAATCATGCTACCCATGACCTAGAGCTGTTAGCTGTCATCCATGCTCTCAAGCTTTGGAGACATTACCTGCTGGGTAACAAGTTTACCCTAGACAGATCATAAAAGTCTCAAGTGGATCTTTACCCAGAATGAACTCAACATGAGGCAACATCAGTGGATTGAAGTGCTGGAGGAGTATGATTTTGAAATCAAATACCGGCCTGGAAAGGAGAATGTAGTTGCCAATGCACTTGTCGCAAGGCATTTCTTCATTGTCTAATCTTGCAAAATCCATCAACAGCTAGATTTCTAGCCACAAAGGTATCCATGCCAAACAACCCAATACTTGAGCTAGCTAGAGAAGAAGCATGCCATGATCCAACCTATCAAAAGATGCTAAGGGAGATCCCTATCAATCAAGACCAAAAGCTACAAGCTAAGTATCATGAATTCTCTATTAGTAGTGGATTTGTCTGCTATAGAACGAGATTATGTATACCGAAAAGCCAGTCGCTCAAGCAGAAGATACTTTGGGAAGCTCATGATTCCCCTTTCTCAGGACATCCTGGCTATGCCAAGACCCTGAATGTAGTTAGAAAGAGCTACTATTGGGAGAGGCTTAAAGGTGACGTTCTCAAATATGTCACTGAGTGTTTGTCTTGTCAGCATATTAAATCCGAACATGTCAAAATGCCAGGAAAGTTACAACCACTTGACATTTCCCAAATGAAATGGGAATTCATCAATATGGATTTTGTTGTTGGTCTACCCCAAGTTCAGGGAGGATACAACTCCATTATGGTTGTGGTTGATATGCTTACTAAGGTTGCACACCTTATTCCTGTTAAGACAAACTATAAAGCCTCCAGACATTGCAAGGTTGTTCATCAAGAAGATATTCAAGCTACATGGATTGCCAAGAAGAATCATTAGTGATCGTGATTCTCTCTTCACATCACACTTCTGGAGAGCTATCTTTGAAGCCATTGGGACTCAACTTTGTTTTAGTATAGCTTACAATCCCCAATCCGATGGTCAAACGGATCGAGTCAACCAAATCATCAAGGATATGCTAAGGGCACACTGCTTCCGTGAACCAAAAAGGTGGATTCAATACTTGCCATTGGTTGAGTTTGCCTACAATGCTTCTTACCAACAAAGCATTCAGATGACCCCTTTTCAAGCATTGTATGGGCATGACTGTCGAAGTCCTTAAAACTTCTTAGATCCAACCTTGAGGGTTGAAGATTCAAGGCAGATGCTGGAAGAGATGGATGATCAAATGAAGTCAATAAGATAGGACATCCGAGCTACCAAGGATAGACAGAAGGCATACACAGATTTGAAATGTCCAGATAGAACCTTCAATGAAGGAGACATGGTCTTCATTCGCTTACACCCAAAGAAGAGTTCCCTATCCTTAGGAGATGGCAAGAAGCTAAGTCCAAGGTATTGTGGACCATACAAGATCCTCAAGTGCCTAGGACCCAATGCTTATAGACTGCAACTCCCTGAGAGCCTAAAGGTTCATAATGTATTCCATATTAGCCTACTGAAGAAGTATGTACCTAACCCTAGCCATGTACTCGATGATCAACACGTTATAATGCCTAGCCAAGGAGTCCTTGAGCTATGGCCTGATAGGATCTTAGATGTTAGGGAGAGACAATTGAGATCCAGAACCTTGAGAGAATGCCTCGTCCAGTGGAAAGATTATCCCAAGGAGGATGCCACTTGGATAGAAGAAAGCACTCTCAACTAGCAATACCCCCAGTTCTTCTCGAGATGAGGACATCTCGATTCCTCCAAGGGGTAGAGAATGCAATATTTTCACTCGAAAAACTTGACTCCCCGCATGCCACATAAACCCTTTTCAAGGTTATCTTCCGTACAGTAATTGCCGACAGTTTAATCCGTAACCCGCAAGCGTGAAAAGGGGACCTCCGCATTGGCAAATCGAGCCACGGGGTTCAAAATCCGCATAACCACGGGAAAATACTCTCTTGGGAGGGAAAAAATGGATAATATTAAAGCAATTTTTTTAAAGTTTAACCCTTTTCCCCAGCCGATGCATGGCTGAAGGAGAGGGAGTGTGGGGAGGGATGGGCTAGGTGGAAATGTGGGCTGCATGAGGGAGGGGGAAAAGCCATGCATTTGCGCACGGAAGAATGCATTTTTCGTTAATGCATGTGACAGTGATAAATGTACACTTGATAAATTATCTTTTTAAACGGTAGACAAGGTTGGTGCATATCATGAAATTGGAACGTTGCATTTCTAGAATTGTCTGTCTTAGGATATTAGCTGCATGTTGCTAATTTTGGGTGCATTTCCAAAATAATGAGTCTAAATGCCTATTACGTAGGGCAAAGGAATGAAAGTGTTAAGTGCATTGGCCGTGAAGGAAAGGAGTATCTTGCATTTAGTCAATAATTCCCTTCGTTATGATTCGCACGAGGAAATTGTTAAATTCCATTTCACGGCATGAAAATGAACTCCAGTCTTGTAAGTTGCATGGGAAAAGGGTGCTTGGAAAGGGATTAAATCAATACTCGCCTTGTGTTGCATGAACTTCATTTTCGAGGTTGTTGTATCTAGGGGTCGCATGTAACATATTCACAAACTTCATTTCATCAAGTTGCATTTGGCGAAGATTGCATGGTTTATTAAAGCATGAAATTCTAAAAGCTTAGAAAAAGAGTTGTAGGCATGATTCTTGAATGTAAGTCCTAGTAGGTTCAATGAAAGTTATTCTGTAAATTATCGTGCGTTTTGATTTCAACAAGAAAGGTTAGGGTTATTGTGAATTTAGTGGTACTAAGAAGCAATGAATCATGTGTTTACGTATATTGTGATATGTTGCATCTAGTTTCTCCTTTAGATCAAGTTAACATCTCTAGGAATGGTTCATTCTTGTCGCAAGACAAGTAGATCGAATTATCTAAATCACCTAACCCGCAAGGGATTTGTATAGGCATGATATGATAAATACCCCAAGCGCTAGCTAGGGTTTAGCTCGTTAAGGATTTAGCCTAGTTTCGCACTTGTTGCCAAGGGGGTTGTTAGCGGCGTCAGGAATGTGGACCAAACCCGCCACATGAGGTCTCTCCGTTGGGAACTACTTGGAGCAGGAGGACGCTTGGGTGCCAGGGGGGCTCTGGCCGTAAAACCCTTGCCTTCCGGGCCCTGCACAGGAGGCCAACGTGACTCGGGATTGGATCTTGAGGCCTGCATACTAGTCTACGGGTAAAATCTTGGATTAGTAATCCTTGTAGATTATGGATAGCCTTCGAGTGGATTATGGATAGCCTTCGGACGGATTATGGATTAGCCTGTGGACTGGACTTTATGGATGTATTCCAAAGATAAATAAGATAACATGTTGAAAAGGAACTTGTTTGAGATTGTTTCTCTATGTCAAGTGCTAAGATTACGTGAAGGAACCAGTGTCTAACTGACTAATTAATGAAGCTGCTTAATGCATGTCCAACTAAATGTGGTAGGTAATTAGACAACTAAAGCAAGCTTGAGGAAAGTGCGGTGGATGTGGCCATGGGTCCCTCCTACAGATGGGTGGTCCCAGTTGGCCGAGAACTTTTCGCAATTGAAATGGACAACAAAGAGCTCTTCTCGAAGGAAAAGAAAAGCAAGGGCGCTGACCCAAGGTTTAGGTTACTAGAATTCCGATTTATGCTATTTTAGGGGAACGGAATGGGACTATGCCTTATGGGTAGAGAGGTTGAGCCTTGCATCCCTCTTGTTTCCCATTCTCCTTGAACCAAGTGCAGCATGAATCCACTTTGTCCTTGGCGTTTCTGCGTAAAGTAGTTTGCTTGGGATTCAACGCTAGTTGCCGTTTAGGAAAGTGACCATTAGGAGACCCTGATTCAGGTCGGTCCTAAGTGGGAACAGCCGAAATACTTTCGCTACATGGCAGACTCGGGAAGTCCTAGATTGCAAACCCCGTAAGATTCCATGGGAGTGCCGGGCAGAGCCTTCTAAACTCTCTTTCCGATGGACTACTGAGACGTGTCATGAAAAGGGAACAGGTGGACATGTTACATAAGTGGCCTACTTATTTTTCTATTTGGAGTCTAGTCGTTGTTCATAATGCTTTTTCATTTGTGGCAATTTGTACTACTAATCACGATTGCAGGTTGCCTCACTCCAAAAATATGCTGGATGATTTATAGGTTGTTAAATTTGGTGTAATGGATCTCATAGAAGGAGATCAAGACATCCTCTATTGAATCTGCAAGGTGGGGAGTAGTGGAGACGGTCTGTCTCTTTTGAGAAGTACCTACCCACCAGCATGCTCATGATACAAACCCACCTCATGGTGCATCTTGTAGACAAAGTGAAGATTGTGGGACCTATCCATACACGATAGATATTCTTCTTGGAGCACTTCATGAAAACCATTAAATGCTTTGTGCAATAATGATCTTAGCCAGAAGGTAGCATGGTTGAAGGTTGGATGGTGTTGGAGGCGTTAGTGCATATTTCACAATGGCTACCAATGGTGGATTCAAACAAAAATATGATATGGTCTCGTTGAAGAACGATGATAGACTGACCAGAGATGTGGTTAAAAATGGGGTAGAAAAAGGGATGGATGTTGCAATGGAGGAGAATTTTTATATGTTGCACCATGCATCCATGGAGAGGTGACTTGGTAGGTAGGAGCAAGCCAAGAAATATTAGCAAGAAGCACAATCGAAATTTTGATGCAGTACACGCCATCGATTGATTTGATATCCTAAGGGCATGGAGAAGATGCCGCAGTTTATGTCTATGCAATGGTTATATGGAGCTTTGATCGTAATAGGCATAAACAAAGTAACTTTGCTTAGCCTACTTGAGATATTAGGTTTTAATGCTCTCTGTATCTCAAAAAATATTTTACATTTATAGTTCTCACTACTAGCTGGACTTGGCAAAGGCTACCCAAAGCTTGAAAAATTTGGCAAAGGAAGGGGAGATATTGATCCCCATTCTCTACACTACATGGAAACAATATAAGAATGGTCATAAAATAATAATCCATTCTCTATAAGCTCTATTTTCTTTCTACCTTTGTATATTTCTTCTCCAATCAAACCATACATAATATCAATAACATCAACAATTGACTCGACCAGTTACCATTCCTCAAGATTAGAGGGGTAGACATCTATAAGACAAACAAATGTTATACTAGAGAACCTTAAACTAAGTTTAAAAAAAGAATGACTTTTGAGAATCAAATTCTTATGATTTGGTCTATGCATTCGAAGATTTGCAGTTCTAGGTTCCAAATATAGCTCTCTATGCATAAACACATGTTGCACCAGTACCTCTTTTATGCTATTCTTATTTACTCCAAGCTTAAAATCGTGAATTCTACTCTTCCAAGCAGAGATGAACAAGCTCTCATATCTTCATCTTTTCGCACATTTTACCTACTGCATGGTGATCCAAGTGCCTTTGCTAATGATTGTAGGAATCCATCTTCCATCTATTTGAAACGAGTTACACATTGATATTGATGTGATTTGGGAGCTTGGATGCCTTAATATTGAAGGTCAAATTTTTGTATCCATGGTACATAGAGAGAGAGAGAGAGAGAGAGAGAGAGGGAGGGAGAGAGAGAGGACTAGCCTACCACAAAGGAGGAAAAAGTACGAGAGGAATAAAAGAAAGAAGGGAAAAAAATGAGTGTCAAGCTTTTTAATAAATTAAATTTAGATTAAACTAATAATTATCATTAATCTAGACATATCATTTAAGAAAAATGGCTAGGATTGTATGCCATAAATGCAAAGAATATCATAATTATGAATATAATAGGCTAAAATTATAATACAAATTCGTAACATGTGTGTGTGTGTGTGTGTGTGTGTGTGTGTGTGTATATATATAGTAAAATGATAATTTACCTTTTTTAAAATAGAAGTTTCGTTATGGAGGCTTTTCTCCTATTAGTTTAGAGCACTCTCTCTCTATCTCCTAAAAGGAATTTTCGAGACCTCAAAACTCTCTTAATGCATTTAACTTCCCACTACAGATGTATAAGGGATGTTGGCCATCTCCGCCTTCTACTCATCATTAGACTACAGATAATTAGCCTAACAAACCTTCACATGAGAAGGTAAAGGATAACCATTAGGCTTAACATTCTATATATGACACCACTCAAGTATCTTTTTTGTGATAAGTAAAGGAAGCCTTAGAGCAATCTCATGTAATGTGTATCTCAAGAATGTGTGAGGCATATCCCATGTCCTTTATCTCAAAGCTCTTCTTGAGCTAATCTTTCAAGGTATCCAGTTCATCATCATGAGTGCTCCCAACAATCAACATATCATCAACATAGAGTACCAAAATCATAAGACTACCATCATGATCCTTCTTCATGTATAAAAACAGATCCAAATCACTATAGGTATATCCCTAGAAATGCATGAAAGCACTGAACATGTGATACCATTCCCTAGGTGCCTACTTAAGGCCATAAAGACTCTTTCTCAACTTGCACATGAGGTGTTCTTTGCCTTTTTCCTCAAACTCCTTAGGATTTTGCATATAAATCTCATCGTGTAAGTCCCCATGTAAGAAAGCTATCTTGACATCGATCTGAAAGAGGTCCAGATCGAACTGTGCAACACTAGGTGTTTCTTGCATTTTTTTCTCAAACCATAGCTCAATCTGGACTCTTCCTTAACTTGCACACTAGGTGTTTCTTGCCTTTTTTCTCAAAGCCCTTAGCATTTTGCATAAAAATCTCATCACGTAAGTCCCCATATAAGAAATCCATCTTAAAATCCATCTAATAGAGGTCCAAATCAAGCTATGCAACCACAACCAAAACCAAGCATAGGGTAGTCATCTTAATAGTGGGATATATTTTTATTTATTTATTTATATTTATTTATATAGATATATGTATGTATGTATGTATGTATGTACGTATGGAGAGAGGGAGGAAAAGAGAGAAATAGAGAGAGGAGTTTACTACTTATGCATGACCTTCCAAGGGTGGGGAGTGTGGAGCTAGGAAGTTGTTGACCAATGGGATTGATAGATCAACCAACAAGATAAATGGAATCACCAATAAGATGAAATTGAATAGATTAGAGATTTTGATTTAAAAATATTAATACCAATAATACAAACACTTTCTTGTCTATGCATAGAAACATCCACTTATCTATAATTAAATTGTAGAGTTTTTGAAAGTCTATTAGATTTGCTTATGTTTAGGGTGGGTGACATGATCATTTCAATAATGTATTATCGGTACCATAGAAAGAATGACCAATGATGATGATGATTATGATGCTAGAGATCACGAGGCATATCTCAATCAATGTGTCTCATGTCCTTGCACTCAATGCAAGCTTGCAATTCGTTGAAAACCTCATTTGTCTCTAGATCATATGCAATGCTACAATGAGTTTCAGCCAATAATCATTGATCAAGCAATATTTCACTTTAAGTTAGCAATAAGAAAAGTGTGCACTAATTATGCTTTATAATCAAAATTTAATTGAAATAAATTTTTATAATATTCTTTGTCTATTTAAAAAACTCCATGATAGGATGATAGTACATTCCTAGCAATGGATGTTTTTTGCTCGATAAGAAGAGTTCATGGGTCACCAAAGATGTAAAGTTTCAAGCTTTAACTTGACTAGGCTACCTATGAGCTAGTCTCCCAAGCCATCTCATCATGTAGGGGGGGAAAATTGTGCAAGTGTAGGAACTCATTATTTAAGGGGGAGTGTCGAAATATATGACAAATGATGTATGCTTCAGGAAGAGATGTCCTAAATTCCATATGCATAGTGAGCCAGAATGCTACTATCGAACTACTTTAAAGCATTGTACTTCATTATAACTTTCAAGATTTGAATGCAATATATCATGATGCTTTCTTCTTTTAGTTAGTGTCATTGTCAATGTCTTACACAAGATTGTGCTTATGAGTCCAAGCTTCCATCTTAGAACCTAGTTTACTCACTACAAGGATACAAAGGCATAGTGATGGCGCTTTCCAACGCAAAATATCGGCATCACTATTAGCATTGCAATAGTGACGCAAATAGCGACAATGCTCAGATGAAAAAAACACATGTCGAAACCCGAGCGTGTTATTTTGCGCAAGTAAACGAAAGAGAGAGTGAAAGGGAGAGAAAAAGGGAGAGCTAACTCCATCCTGCATTTGAGAGGGAGAGGGAGAGAAAGAGAGAAAGAGGGAGAAGGAAAGCTTCTCCCCACCATCGCCACCATTTGCGAAGAAATGGAGGAAGTGTACGGAGGGCAAAGAGGAGCCGCCGTTGCGAAGAGAACTCGCCGAATCCATCCTCGGGCCTTTATGGTGAGTGCATTGTTCCTTCTTGCTTTGTTTTTTTGTTTTCTCTTTTTCTTTTACTTGTTTTTGTGGAAAATCATGTGTATTGAGAGAGGGAGAGGAAATGAGAGAGGGAGAGGAAGAGAGAAAAGGAAAGAAGGAATGAGAGAGAGAGAGAGGGGGAGAAAATATTAAACATAATAGGGAAAGAAAGAAAGAGAGGGACAGGGAGAGGGAGGGAGAGGAAGAGAGAAAATGAAAGAAGGAACGAGAGAGAGAGGGAGAAAACATTAAACATAATAGGGAAAGAGAGAAAGAGAGGGAGGGAGAGAGGGAGAGAGGAGGGAGATGTTGTTATTGTTATTGTTGTTTTATTTTTTCTTTTCTTTTTTAATTGTTTATTGTTGTTGTAGTAGTCGTAGAAGCGGTAGCGGTAGTGGTAGTGGTAGTTGTTGTTTAATTTCTTATTTTCTTGTTTATTATTTTTGTGATTGTCGTAGTAGTAGTAGTGGTAGTGGTAGTTGTTGTTTAATTTCTTATTTTCTTGTTTGTTATTATTGTGGTAGTCATACTAGTAGTAGTGGTAGTGGTAGTGATAGTAGTAGTTGTTGTTTAATTTCTTCTCTTCTAGTTTATTGTTGTTGTGGTAGTTGTAGTCGTGGTCGTAGTCATCGTAGTCATGATTGTAGCAGTAGCACTAGTAGTAGTAATAGTAGTTTTCTTGTTTGTTGTAGTAGTAGTAGTAGTTTTTTTTTTCTTTTTTCACTACAAGATATCGGCCTTATACCGGCGTTTAAAGCGACGAAAATGCAAATAAAAAAATTTTCCCCTATCGTCACAAAAAGCGTCATTATTAGCGATGCCATAGAACAGTCGGTATTACAGTCACTATCAGCATTGGTATTGGCGTCGGTATCAGCGTCGACGCTGATACCGATGCCAATACCGACGCTGATAGCGACGGTTTGCGACGTACATAACGACGCCAATAATGATGCGAGAAGTAAAATTTGCAATGCTAATAGCGACGGTAACAGGGAAAAAAATAATTTTGTGGCAGGGTAGCAAGCTGCCCTGCCACATATAGCACTGTGTGCTTTATGAGAGCCATACAAAATAGTTTCTGCACTACTGTGTACAATGCGCTTGCAAACAAAAACAATGTATACTAAAATCATAAAACTGATACATGAAATAAATACATGATCGCATAAAAAGCAATTGGTACAATCATGACACGATATCACTAATACATAGAAAATATCTACATAGATCAGGCGACTCAAAAATAAAGGTGTGTGAGCTCTAAGGATCCAAGGGCGAGCTACAAATCGTCGTCTCGCGAAAGCTCGTCCCATCGCAAAGGAGCATCAAATGGACTCTGCAGAAAAAGAAACAACACATCAGTCCACCATACAATAATGCATTCAAATATCTCATGGTAACTACGGACAAGAAAGATGAGTGACTTACAGGGCTGTCGCATCTATACAATCGGTTGATCAATGCAGTGAGACCGTGCTTCTCTGCATATCGAGTCTCAAGGCCAGTCGAATCGCGATTTGTAATGGAGTGCTGCAAAGAAAAAAAAATGCTAACTGCTAGAAACATGATTATCAGTACAAAGAATATTTCAAAAAAATAAACAAGCAAAACAAAAGAAAAACTTACAAAGTCCTCCAAATATGTCCTGTGGCCGCCACTCCCAAGATGATGGACCACTCCGGCCTCGAGTCATGCTCTCGCCACCTTGCGCTACTGACTCCAACGTCCTCGAGAATCTGTAGCCTCCTCCCTCAGTCGGTGCCAGTCGTCTGCATCTAACCACTCGGGCTTTGCAGCCCCACTCTTGAATGCCTTGCATGCGTCCGATCGTCTATGTGACATGTATACACGCATATAATCCATCATCCAGCCCGTAGAGAATCTATCTACTGCGGCTGGCACCGGAAACTCCTCATGCAAGGATGCTACTATGTAGTCCTTTCTCCCCTCCGGTATGTTCTTCCAATGATCCAAGACGTTGTGCCGAAAAACTTGTTGACACAACTCTCTCATGCGAGCCATCACCCTCCTCCCCTCATCATTCATGATGATGGCTCTTGACCTACTATCGACTAGATATCCATAACCCCCTGGAGTCTGCCTAAGATGGGTCCTCTCCCATATGCGTCCACGCTCCTGGGCATATCTAGGAGACCCCTGTGTATCCGGTGTACTGACGGTGTAATATTCCGCGTGAACTGCCTTAAATGAATATGATTTGGATAAATAATTTTTCTAAAAATTTTCCCCTATCCCTCCACCCGACTGACGAGCCGGAGGGGGAGGAAAATAGAAGGAGCCATTAAGCTCCTTGGTGGAGCTCAGGATGAGGGAGGGGAACATGCGTGATGACACGCAGGGAGGAAAGATCCCCCTCCCCTCCACTATTTAAACGAGGGGGCCGCTGGAGATCGGAGGCTGGAGCCGTGAGGAAGAGAGGAAGAAGGGTCGTAAGAGGCCGTCCCTCTGCTGCGTCGTGTCGCTGCCGATAGGGAGGAGTGGAGACACTGCCATCACTGCCATTGAGGTCGAGGGGATTCCGGTCATAGCCGCTATCCAGAGGGGGGGGCGTGAGGCTGCTAACATCACCACCAAGAGGGAGGGAGGAGACGCCAAACTCCTGGCGGTTGCTGTGGAGCCAGGAGAGGTCACCGGCATCTTCAGTCGCAGCCCTCGCCGCCTGGCTAATTAGTCGCCAGGCTGGGCCGATAGCCCAGTCGTTGATTCCTTTTTTTTCCCCCCCACGTGGCCTTCGTAAGCTTCCAGAAGGCCCTTGGAAGATTCCAAGGGGCCTTCTTAAGCCCCCTTTTCCAAACCTTTGCTTGTTTCCCCCCCGGTATAAGGCCCTTGTCCCTCCCCCCCCCCCCCCGGGTTTAATCCCCCCTAAGCCCAGCGATGCTAGTAGCCATGGTGGTACTAGCGAAGATGTTTCCTCTTCAGATTCGTAGAGGACCTCCTCATGAGGCCTTCTTTTCTTGTATATGTATGATATCTCTTTGAGCCTACTGCTTGTGGCCACGCTTTAGGTCGCAAGCACTTAAACTTCCCTTGTAAATGCTTTTGATATATAATGAATACATGGACTTTTACTTTCAATTCTCGTGCCCGTAAGATACATTGTCTTTTTCCCAAATACACAATCTGATGTATGGAAGGGGTAAAAAGAAAACCAGAGAGCATGTGGTTGCAAAGCAAACCACATGCTCTTTGGTTTTTTTTTTCAGTTCTGTTTTGCGCGTCTATCAGCGCGTCTAAATTGCAGATAATTCGCGTTTATACGCGCGTCTATAGTGCAGACTACACGCGCTTATACACGTGCTTCATAATTCAAATTTTAAAAAGAAATTAAATATATTTTTTAAAAACTAACATTTTTTGTTTTCTGTTTGCGTCTATCCGTGCTTGTAAAAGCGCATCTACCAGCGTGTCTATATGCGCGTGTATATGTGAGTCTATTGCGCGTCTATTTATGCGTGTAAATTTGTTGATACATGCGATTATAGAGGCGAAATGGTAGACGCGCAAATAGATGGGCGGATAGATGCGCCCGTAAGAATTTCTCTATATTCAAAAATCGCGTCTAAATGTGCGTCTATGAGGCCTTTTTGTTGTAGTGAATAAAGAGAAAGAGAGAGAGAGAGATGGAAGGAGAGGAGAGAATGAGTGGATAAAAAACAAAGAGAGAGTGGTGGTGAGGTCCAGTGAGGTCTGTTGCAATACCACGAGACAGGAAACACTCCGACATATGTTAATTTGTGGGTGGGTGGAGACTTTACATACGTTAATTTTTGTTGAGTTACAAGAGAAGAAATCCCTTCTCAAACAATTTAAGTAAGAAAAAAATAATGATAACAAAAACAAATTGTTTATCATAATGTAGACAAAATGGAAAACGATGAAGGTCGTGATGTTCAAGATCGCAAGGCATATCTTAATTAGTGTGTCCTATGTCCTTGCTCTCAATGTAACCTGGCAATTAGACGAAAACGTCGATTGTCTATATAACACATACGACGCTTCGGCGAGTTTCAATATGAGATCATTGATTAGGCAATCTTAGATTTTAAGCAAACGGTAAGAAAAGTTTATATCAATCATGCATTGTATTCGCAAGCTAATCGAATACTATATAAAAAAAGATTGGGTGTGGTTGGAAAATTTTCTATCCAAGGAGGTGACGTCTCGTCCCAAGGAGGAGTGCACCCTTTGTAGCCAATTAGAAGAGTTCGTGGGTGTACAATGGATGGAATGCTTGAGCCAATCCACCACTTGGAAGGTAATACCCAATCTATACCGTCAATACCAAAAGAGATAGGTAGCCTTGGAGACTTACCTACAATCTTAGAGCCTGAGATGAAGAAAATGATCGATGTATTGATGCCCATGGATGTCGAGACTTCTGATACGCTTAGAGAGGAAGCATCCACAACATTATATAATGGGTACCGAGTATGTCGCCTGAAGACACTGCTTGCACTCCTAAGTGTGCAAGCAAAATACGAGTGGAGCGATGCGAGTGTGACCAAGTTAATCAGGTACCTTGTACGTATGCTTTGTTGATTTCTTTTCGGCACTATCATTAAAAAAATTTGTGCTTTTTCAAGGTGTTTTATGCTTTTTTTCAAGTTACTAAAGTATCATATATTATCACTTACAAATACCATGCTTGAGTCTCATGATGATGCATGACATGTTTTACGAAAGCTTGGCATGGACTACAACAGCATCCATACATGTATCAACGATTGCATATTGTTTCAAGGAGAATACGAGACTATGGAGACATGTGTAAAGTGTGATTCTCACGTGTATCGATAGGACTTGGAAGGGCAAACCATCCCTCAAAATTTTCTTAGACACTTTCCGCTTAGTCCGTGCATAAATCACATATTTTGTACGTCCGTTATGGCAAGCTTGACAACATGGCATGCACAGAATAGATCCATAGATGGAGCTTAACGAATATCAACGGATTCACATGCATGGAGCCACATTGACTCTACCTTCCCAACACTACAAGATATAGACCTTATAGCGACGTTTAAAGCGACGAAAATACAAACAACAAAATTTGCCCCCGTCGTCGCAAAAAGTGTCGTTATTGACGACGCCATGGAATCGTCGCTATTTGCGTCTGCGTCGCTATATTGACGACGCCATGGAATCGTCGCTATTTGCGACGCATATAGCGACGCAAATAGCGACGCATATAGCGACGCAAATAGCGACGCATATAGCGACGGTTACAGAGAGTTTGCGACGCTAATAGCGACGACAATAGCGACGCCTGCAGTAAATTTGCGACACAAATAGCGACGGTAACAGAGAAAAAAAAAATTGTGGCTATGCTGTATGAGAGCCATACAAAATAGTTTCTGCACTGCTGCATACAAAGCGTTTGCAACAAAAAGAATCTATACTGAAATCATAAAACTGATAGATGAAATAAATACATGATATCGCATAAAATGCGATTGGTACAATCATAAAACAATATCACTAATACATAGAAAATGTCTACATAGATCGGGCGACTAAAAACTAAAGGTATGTGAGCGCTAAGGATCCGAGGGCGAGCTACAAATCGTCGTCCCCCGAAAGCTCGTCCCTCTGCAAAGGAGCATCAAACGGATTCTGCAGAAAAAGAAACAACATATCAATCCACCATACAATAATGCATTCAAATATCTCATGGTAACTACGGACATGAAAGATGAGAGACTTACTGGGCCGCCGCGTCTGTACAATCGGTCGATCAATGATCTGAGACCGTGCCTCTCTGCATATTGAGTCTCAAGGCCTTGCGGATCACGATTTGTAATGGAGTGCTGCAAAGAAAACAAAATGCTAACTGTTAGAAACATGATTGTCAGTACAAATAATATCTCAAAAAAACAAATAAGCAAAACAAAAGAGAAACTTACAAAGTCCTCCAAATATGTCCTGTGGCCGCCACTCCCAAGATGATGTACCGATCCGGCCTCGATTCGTGCCCTCGCCGCCTCCCGCTGCTGACTCCAACGTCTTGGCGAATTTGTAGCCTCCTCCCTCAGTCGGTGCCAGTCCTCTGCATCTAACCACTCGGGCTTTGGAGCCCCACTCTTGATTGCCTTGCGTGCGTCGGATCATCTATGTGACATGTATGCACGCATGCAATCCATCATCCAGCCCGTAGAGAATCTATCCACTGCGGCTGGCACCGGGAACTCCTCATGCAAGGATGCTACTATGTACTCCTTGCTCCCCTCCGGTATGTTCCTCCAATGATCCAAGACGTTGTGCCGAAAAACTTGTTGGCACAACTCCCTCATGCGAGCCATCACCCTCCTCCCCTCATCATTCATGATGATAGCTCCTGACCTGCCATCCACTAGGTATCCATAATCCCTAGGAGTGTGCCTCCTATGGGCCCTCTCCCATCTCCGTCCACGCTCCTGGGCATATCCAGGAGACCCCTGAACATCCGGTGTACCGACGGGGGTACCCTCTCCCGGAGTGCCACTGAGAGGGGTGCTACCAAAAGGAGTGCCACCAGAGGGGGTGCCACCAAAAGGAGTGCCACCAAAAGGCGTGACATCTGCCGACGGCTGCGCAAAAGCCGGAGTAACTGGAGTGGACGTCCCCACAGGTGTGACAAATCCTGGAGGAGACCGAGCTCCAGCTGAACGACGAGACGGAGACACCGCGTCCGTGTCTCCACAGCAGCACCCCCCTGATCCTCCTGCAGTCGCAGTCCCTCCCTCTGGCCCAAGTCGCGAGCGTCGAGATCGTCTGCTCGAAGCTGAAGCATCTAATCGCACTGAAGCTGATCTAGCAGAGCGCCCTGACGAAGAACGAGACAGCTCCTGATCTGCTATCTCTCTGAATCTCGCGAGCTGATCTAGAGACATACGTGCCATCATCTCCTGAAACTCCTCATCGCTCATCCCTCAACTCATCCTGAAAATATCGATACCTGCAGAGATAAAAAATAATGTTAGAATAATCAATTAAAACTATACAAAGCGCATTAATATAAATCATTTTTGAAAAATCCATCTTAAAATGCATATCTTATCTACCTTTATGGAAGATCTAAACAACGAATTGAGTAATACAATTCTCCAAGAATGAAGTATTCTATGGTCCCATGTTAATCTCCTGACATAACTCTGCATACACTGGAAGGTCGATAGACATGTCACCACAAAAGAACGAGTCTGCCTCGTTCTCAAAAAATTCTACGACTTCTGTATTTCCATCATTGTTAGCCGATGCGGGCTCCAAGCTTGCGGTGGCCTCCATCCCTTGTAATTTCGATCCCTCTATTTGCATATATTCTTCATCTATGCCTGGAACATCGCTTTGATCGTATACTCTCGCACCTCGAGGAGTTGAAGGTATAACATACCACCATCGAGGTTGTCGGGGATTTGGATAGAAGATTACCTGTTCACAAACACTTACAAACCGTCTTCAAACCATTGTGACATAAAGCATGTCGTATTACAATTAGCAAGCAAATGACTAGAAGATTACCTGTTCACAATGTGCCGGCAACACAAAGGTGTCGCGCAAATCCATCCATTTTTTTTCGGAATCTATTTCGAGAAATCCAGATGGACCTCGTCGAACCGTTGCGCCAGCTCCTCCAAGTACCACTTTGAACCACTGCACATCGAATATTATCATGGAGAAGCTACGGTAATCCACCGTAATAATACTTTGCAAATTCCCAAAATACTCCATCTCATCCACAACCGTGTTCGGATCTGTTGCTCGTCGCCGGCTCTCTTGCTCAAACCTTGCCATGACACCACAGTCCATTGTGGAGCGCATTTTGTCAATACGCTCCACCCGAAAATGCCGTCCGCGCGACCACGCTGCACTATATATTTTGTACTGCACATTGAAACACTCAAATTAGATGTAGCAAACAAATTTAAATATTACACATTCTAAACCCCTCATTACCTTTGGACTACATCCCCTCGAGAACTCCCACTCCTCCATTGAGACCTCTGCCCCTTCGCTGGATACTGCGATCAAGGCTCCATGCAACCATCGTGTTGACATAAACCGCGGCATCTCCTCCATGCCTTCGGGATATCGAATCGGTCGGTGACGCGTACTGCGTCGGAATTCAGCTCGCGCTTCCTCTCGATCTTGCCTTGCAATCTGGTACTTGGCGAGCCACGTCTCCATGGAGGCATGGTGCAACATACAAAAGCGATTCACCTTCTCTTCCATTGAGGCATCCATTCTTTTTTCTACCCCATTTCCAACCACCACATCTCCAGTCAACCTGTCATCGTCCTTGAGCGTCCATAGCATTTCATTGTCTGGTTCCACCGTTGGTAGCCATTGTGAGATATGCACTAATGCCTCTGACACCAACCAACCCTCCGCCATGCTACCTTCCGGACGAGCTCGTTGTCGCACAAAGCCTTTCAGGGTTTTCATGAAGCGCTCCAGGAAGAACATCCATCGCGTATGGACAGGTCCGGCAATCTCCACTTCGTCCACAAGATGCACAAGAAGGTGAACTTGTATCGTGAGCATGCTAGTGGGCAGGTATTTCTCAAAGAGACAGACCGTCTCAACTGCTCCCCGCCTTGCGGATTCAATAGAGGACGTCTTAATCTCTTTCTGTGAGATCCATTGCACCAAAGTCAACAGCTTGTAAATGGCCCCGCGAATTTCTGGAGTTAGGCATCCCGCGATCGCGATCGGTAGGACAAACTGCCACAAATGAGAAAGCATTAAGAATAATGGTCACTTTTCAAATTTAAAAATGTCCACACTAATTAAAATCCATTCTGTTCACAAACCTGACATATCTTATGCCAATCATGGGATTTTAGCCCAGACATTTGGTCATCTTTAGAAAATGCGGACCTGAGAGAACGCATCATACCCGTCGGAGTGCGGATAGACTTGATTACTTGCTTCACAATGCGCTCTTCTTTGGTAGACAAAACCCAGGGAGCGCGAGGAAGCTGCACTCCCCCTTCAGCACTCGACTGCGGCCAAAGCGCCTCCATCTTACCTACCTCCTTTAAATCCATTCGTGACCCTATAGTGTCTCTCTTTCCTGTGATGTGGTCCCATAGCAAGCTGCCCACATTTTTGAAAATATGCATGGGATCCAACAAGTGGTTGACCTGTAAGTGGGTCCAATATGGTAACTCATAGAAAACTGAGAACCGTCGCATTCCATTTGGATGTGATTCCGGGTTTACCATTTTCAGCTCGTACCAGCTTGCAGCGTTCATACGTGCTGGAGGTCGTCCAAGAAAACCTTCCCTGAGTTCATGATCCTCCGGCAAGAAAGCGGCGTGTCCTTGATATACCATCTTCTTCATGGTTCGTGACCTTCGGGAGTCTAACTGTGGCCCACACAATGGACATGCATGATAACCTGAGGTAACGAGACCTGCAAGGCGATCCACGACCTAGTGAATACTTGATTGAATGAAATAAAATATAGATATTACCGGCGTGAACAAAGGTCTGCTCACCTGAGCACTCTCCCAATCCCGGAAAGTCATGCATCGTCCACATGAGAATGGCTCGAATGTTGGCTGACCGCCGACCATCGCGCCTGCTCATATCTTGCACCGTGACCCCCTCCTCCCACAAAATCTTAAGCTCATTGACTAATGGACGAAGATACACGTCCATATTTTTTACTTTGTAGCGGCCCGGGACGAGCAAGCTAAGGATGAGATGTCCTTTCTTCGTAGAAAGCCATGGAGGAATGTTGTAGTTGACAAGCACTATAGGCCACACACTGTAAGAAGTCGAGCGCAGACCGAATGGGTTCACACCATCCATGGCGAGACCGAGCCGAAGATTCCTTGGCTCTCGCGCAAAGCCTGGGAAGGTAGAGTCAATGTGGCTCCATGCGCGCGAATCTGCTGATATTCGTTGCACTCCATCCGTAGACCTATTCTGCACATGCCACGTTGTCAAGCTTGCCATGGCAGACGTGCGAAACATGTGGTTTATGCGGGGGATGAGCGGAAAGTGTCTGAGGACTTTTTGAGGGATGGTCTGCCCTTGCAAGTCCTGTCGATACCTGTGAGCACCACACTTTGGACATGTCTCCATAGTCTCGTATTCATCTCGAAACAATATGCAGTCGTTGATACATGCATGGATGTTATTGTAGTCCATGCCAAGCTTCCGTAAAACATGTCGTGCATCATCACGAGACTCAGGCATGGTGTTTGCAGGTGGCAATATATGATATTTCAATAACCTGAAAAAATCATAAAACACCTTGAAAAATCCATCCATATTTACAATAATACTGTTTTTAAAAAAAACAATGAAGTCTGTGTGTAAGGTACCTGAATAACTCAGTCACACTCGTATCGCTCCAACCGTATTTTGCTTGCACACTTAAGAGTGCAAGCAATGTCTTCAACCGAGACACTCGGCACCCATCATATAATGGTATGGATGCTTCCTCTCTAAGCGGGTCAGATGTCTCAACATCCATGGGAATCAATGCATCGATCATTGCCTCCATCTCACGCTCCAAGATTGTAGGCAAGTCGGGAAGGTTGTCTGTCTCCTCTGGCATTGACGATATAGATGGGCCTTGCGAGTGGTCTATTGGCTCCTGCCATCCATCCATCGCACGTCCACGAACTCTTCTAATTGGCCGCAAAGGGTGCACTCCCCCTTGGGTCGAGACATCACCCCCCTGGACACAAAATTTGCCAACAAGACCCAATCTTATTGTGTATGGTTTTCAATTAGCTTGAGAGTACAATGCATGAAAAATGCTAACTTGAAAATACCGTTTGCTGAAAATCTGCAATCGCCTGATCAATAATCTCACGTTGAAACTCGCCAAATCGTCGTACGTGTTCTATAGACAATCGGCGTTTTCGTCTAATTGCCAACTTGCATTGAGAGCAAGGACATGGGACACGCTGATTAAGATATGACTCGCGGTCTTGAACAATAGGACCTTCTTCGTTTGCCATCTTATCTACATTACAGCAAACGAGGCTTAAATGGATAGCTTTATGGAGATGTACGTCAACTTGCAAGTTGACCATAAACCTTGCATTGTATATAGTAGTCGAGAGATTTTCCGATGTTATATCTCGGCCTTGTATCATGCTCAACGATTTGTTTGTCCCGATAGATAATTTTTTGTTATATCTCGGCTTTGAGTATAAGTAATCCATTTTAAAATTAATGCGCACCATCTATGAAATTTTACAACTATAGTAATAAAATTTATTTCAATCAATTCTACTCATAGTCATAAGACCTGAGAGAAATTATCCTATACTCAATTTAAGGGATCTCCACTTCTATAACAATAATTTTGGGTTAATTTTGATGAAGTACGTGGCCGTATGCAAAGCACATTGCATACCATTATCGATACGTATATTATCTTAAATTTCATTCCCTTCCCTCTCCCTCTCCCTCTCTTCCTCTCTTTCTCTCACCCTCTCCCTCACCCTCTCGTTCTCTTTCTCTCCCTCTCTCATTTCCTCCCTCCTCCTCCCTCTCCCTCTTTCTCCCTCTTTCTCCCTCTTTCTCCCTCTTTCTCCCTCTCCCTCTCCCTCGCTCCCTCTCCCTCCCCCTCCCTCTTTCTCTCCCTCTCTCATTTCCTTCCCCTCCCCCTCCCTCTCCCTCTCCCTCTCCCTCTCCCTCTCCCTCTCTTTCTCTTTTTCTCCCTCTCCCTCTCTATCTCTCTTTCTCTCTCATTTCCTAAACAAGCAAAAAATAAAGTGATTTAAACATCCTCCAAGCAAAAGGGAGAGGGAGAGATACAATGCACTCTCCCTCTCTTTCTCTTTCTATCCCTCTCTCATTTCCTTCCCCTTCCTCTCCCTCTCACTCTCTTTCTCTCTCATTTCCTCTCCTAAACAAGCAAAAAATAAAGTGATTCAAACATTAAACAAGCAAAAGGGAGAGGGAGGGAGAGAGAGAATGCACTCTCCCTCCTTCTCCCTCTCTTTCTCTTTGTCTCCCTCTCCTATTTCCTCCCCCTCCCTCTCCCTCTCCCTCTATTTCTCTTTCTCTTTCTTTCTCTTTCTTTCCCTTTCCCTCTCCCTCTCCCTCTCTTTCTCTCTTACTCTCTCGTTTCCTCTCCTAAACAAGCAAAGAAGAAAGTAATTTAAACATTAAACAAGCAAAAGTGAGAGAGAGAGAGAGAATGCACTCTCACTCTCTTTCTCTCCCTCTCCCTCTCTTTCTCTCCCTCTCTCTCCCTCTCCCTCTCCTTCTCTTTCTTTTCCTCTCCTAAATAAACAAAAGAGAACGATTTAAACCTTCAACAAGTAAAAGAAAGAGAGAGGGAGACTCACCAATGAGATATGGCGAGCGTGGGCGGCTTCTCTTTGCAACGAGGGCTCCTCCTCTTCTTCGCGAACAACGACGGTGGCGGTGGTGGTGGCGGTGGCGGCGGCGGCGGCGGCGGTGGCGGCAGCAAGTCTCTTCCTCCTCTTCTCTCACAAAGCCTTGGCTCTCTCCCTCGATCTCTCCCTTGCTCTCGCTCTCAAAAGGCGAAGAAAACAAAATGAAAACGGCGCTCTGGTTTCGGCCGCGCTTTTTTTCCCTGCGGCGTCGCTATATGCGTCGCTATATGCGTCGCTATTTGCGTCGCAAATGCGACACCAATAGCGACGCCAATAGCGACGCCAATAGCGACGCCGATAAACGCCGTCGCTAATCGGCGTCGCTATTGCCCCAGTCCCTTGTAGTGCAGGCTCTGCCCGAGAGCCAAGGAATCCTCAGCTTGGTCTTGCAATGGATGGTGTGAACCCATTCGATCTGCGCTCAACTTCTTACAATGTGTAGCCTATAGTCCTTATCAACTACAATATCTCTCCATGGCATTCTATAAAGAAATGATATCTCATCCTTAGCTTACTCGTTCTCGGCTGCTACAAAGTCAAAAATATGGACATGTATCTTTGTCCATTAGTCGATGAGCTTAAGATTTTGTGGGAGGAGGGGGTCACCGCGTAAGATATAAGCAAGCACAATGGTCGATGGTCCGCCAATATTCGAGCCATTTTCATGTGCACGATGCATGAATTTCTGGGATTGAGAGAGTGTTCAGGTAAATAGGCTTCCATTCTCGTTAGTAATATCTATCATAGCTCGTTCAAGTTTGTATTCACTGGATAGAGGTATTGGGACATGTCTGGTTACCTTAAGTTATCATGCATGTCCATTGTGCGGGCCATAGTAAGACTCCCAAAGGTCACAAACCATCAATAAGATGGTATATCAAGGACACGTCGCTTTCTTGCGAGAGGGTCAACAACTTAGGGAAGGTTTTCTAGGACGACCTCCAACACATATGAGTACCCAAAGCACCATGGTATGAGGTGAAAATGGTCCACATGGAGTCACATCCAAACGGAATGTGATGGTTCTCAGTTTTCTACGAGTTGCCATATTGGACTCACTTATAGATCAACCACTTGTTGGATCCCATTCATATTTTCAAGAATGTAGGCAGCTTGCTATGGTACCACATCATAGGAAAGAGAGATACTATAGGGGTACGGATGGATTCGAAGGAGGTAGACAAGATGGAGGTCCTTTGGCCGCAGTCGAGTGCTGATAGTCGCTTGCAGATACCTCGTGCTCCTTGGGTTTCGTCCACTAAAGAAGAGCACATTGTGAAGCAAATAATCAAGTCTATCTACAGTCCGACGGGTATGATGTGTTCTCTCAGGTCTGTGTTTTCTAAAGACGACCAATTATCAGGGCTAAAATCCCATGATTGGCATAAGATATGTCAGGTTTGTACTAGAATGGATTGTAAGTGGCCTGCGTATTTTGTTATTTGGAGTGTAGTTCTTGTTCATAATGCTTTTTCATTTGTGGTAGTTTGTACTACTGATCGTGATCGCAGGATACCGTACTCCAAAAATACACGGGGCAATTTACAGGTTGTCAGCTTAAGTGCAATGGATCTCACAGAAGGAGATTAAGACGTCCTCTATTGAATCCTGAGACACGGAGCAGTGGAGATGGTTTGTCTCTTTGAGAAATACTTGCCTACCAGCATGCTCATGATATAAATCCACCTTCTTCTGCATCTTGTAGATGAAGTGAAGATTACTGGACCTGTCCATATGCGATGGATGTTCTTCTTAGAGCACTTCATGAAAACCCTGAAAGGCTTTTTGCGACAATGAGCTCGGCCAGAAGGTAGCATTGCTGAAGGTTGGTTGGTGCCTGAGGCGCTAGTGCATATTTCACAATGGCTACCAATGGTGGATTTAGACAACAGTATTCTATGGTCGCTAAAGGACGATGATAGACTGACCCGAGATGTGGTAGTTGGAAATGGGGTAGAAAAAATAATGGATGCTACAATGGAGGAGAAAGTGAATCTCTTTTTTATGTTGCACCGTGAAAGGCTTTCTGCGACAACGAGCTCAGCCAGAAGGTAGCACGGCTGAAGGTTGGTTGGTGTTAGAGATGCTAGTGCATATTTCACAATGACTACCAATGGTGGATTCACACAGCAGTATGATATGCTCACTGAAGGATGATGATACACTGACCCGAGATGTGGTGGTTGGAAATGGGGTAGAAAAAAGAATGGATGCTGCAATGGAGGAGAAAGTGAATCGCTTTCGTATGCCTCTATGATGGAGACGTGGCTCGCTAGGTACCAGCAAGCTAAGAAAGATCGAGAGTAAGCACGATCTGAATTTCGATGTAGTACTACGCATCATCGACCAATTCGATATCCCGAGGACATGGAGGAGATGCCGCAGTTTATGTCAATGCGATGGTTGCATAGAGCTTTGACCATAGTAGCATCTCACGAAGGACGGAGGTCTCAACCGAGGAGTGGGAATTCTCGAGGGGATGTAGTCCAAAGATGATGACGTGTTTAGGGTTTGTCGTATCTATATTTTATATGCGACAACTAATTGAGTGTTTCAATGTATAGTATAAGATATATAGTGCAGCATGGTTGCGCGAACGGCATTTCGGCATGAAGTATATTGACAAAATGCGCTCCACATCAGATTGTGGTATCATGGCAAGGTTCAAGCAAGAGAGCCAATGACAAGCAACGGATCCAAGCACGGTTATAGATGAGATGGAGTATTTTTGGAACTTGCAAAGTATTGTTATGGTGGATTACCGTAACTTCTCCATGATCCTATTCGATGTGCAATGGTTCAAAATGATACTTGAAGGAGCTGGAGCAACAGTTCGACAAGGTCCATCTGGATTTGTTGAAATAGATTTCGAAAAAAAATGGGCAAAATTGCATGACACCTTTGTGTTGTCGGCCCATTGTGAACAGGTGCATGCACTCATTTGTTTTTTAATTGTATTACGATATGGTACATTTCACAATAGTTAAATCTCTTGTACGTGATTGTGAACATGTAATCTTCTATCCAAACCCCCGACAACCTTGATGGTTGTATATTATACCTTCAGCTCCTCGAAGTGCGAGAGTATATGATCAAAGTGATGTTCGGAGCATAGATGAGGATAATATGCAAATAGAGGGGTCGATATTGCAAGGGGTGGAGACCACCGAAAGCTTGCAGCATGTAAAGGAGCCAGCATCAGGTAACAATGATGGAAATACTAGATTTTTCTTTGAGAACGAGGTGGACTCATCCTTTTGTGGTGACATGTCTATCGACCTTCCAGTATATGCGAAGTTGTGTTAGGAGATTGACATGGGAGCATAAGATAATTCATACTTGGAGCATCCACCTACTCAATTCGTTGAAGAATCCGTTATAAGGGTACATAAGATATGCATTTTAAGTAAGATCATTTTTTTAAGATTTATATTACCATGATTTGTATGATTTAAATTGACTATGCTAATATCATTTTTTGTCTATGCAGGTGACCTTTGTGGATATTTAGATCATCACAGATATATGGAGCTGCAGGAGATCTTCACGCATATGTCTCCAGATCAGATGGTGAGATTCAGAGACATCGTAGACTAGGAGCTGTCTCGGACACCATCAGGCCACTCTATTAGACTTACGTTGGTGCGATCTAATGCTTTAGTTTCGAGTAGACGAGGTCAACGCTCCAGACTTGGGCCAGACAAAGGGAGTGGTTTAGGGGGATGTTGTAGAGATCCGGATGCAGTGAGCGTGCGGTCGGCTCGGGATACAGATTCTACTCCTCGCTCTCGTGGCAGTTTGAGAGAGCATGGCTTAGGTGGTTGTTGTGGAGGCATGACACAGTGTCTCCGTCTCGTCGTTCTGTTTGAGTTGTGTCACCTCCGAGATTTGTCACACCTGTGGGGACGTCTATTGCACTCTTTTCGGCTTTTGCTCAACCGTCAATAGGTGGCACCCCTATGGGTGCTACTCCGATATGTACTACCCCGGTCGGTACACCAAATGTATAGGGGTCTCCTAGATATGCCCAGGAGCATGGTCGCAGGTGGGAGAGGACCCATCTTAGGCATATCCCAGAGGGGTATAACTACCTTGTAGATGATAGGTCAGGATCCATCATCATGAATGATGAGGGGAGGAGGATGATGGCTCGTATGAGAGAGTTGTGCCAACAAGTTTTTCAGCACAATGTCTTGGATCATTAGAAGAACATACTGGAGGGGAGCAATGACTACATAGTAGCATCCTTACATTAGGAGTTTCCGGTACCAGCCGCAGCAGCAGATAGATTTTCTACGAGCTGGATGTTGGAGTGCATGCATGCATATATGTCACATAGACGATCGGACGCATGCAAGGCACTCAAGAGTTGGGCTTCGAAGCCCAAGTCGCTAGACGCGGATGACTGGTGCTGACTCAGGGAGGAGGCTACAAATTCTCCAGGACATTGGAGACAACAGTGTGAGCCAACGAGGATACGACTAGAGCCCGAAGTGGTCCATCATCTTGGGAGTGGTGGCCACACGACAAATCTGGAGGACTTTGTAAGTTTTTTTTTGTTTTGATTGCTTATTTTTTTGCAATATCATTTGTACTGATAATCGTGTTTCTAACTATTGTATTTTGCTTTTTTTGCAGTACTCCATTATAAATCGCGATCCCACCGGCCTTGAGACTTGATATGCAGAGAGACACGATCTCACTGCATTGATCGACCGATTGTATGGATGCGGCGGCCTTGTATGTCACTCATCTTTCTTGTCCGTAGTTACCATGCTTAACTAGAATGCATTATTGTATGGTGGACTGATGTGTAGTCGTTTTCTTTTTTTAGGAGTCCGTTTGATGCACCGTTGTAGCGGGACGAGGTTTCGGATGGCGATGATCTATAGCTCGACCCTGATATCCCTGGAGCTCACACACCCTTCTTTTTTGGTCACGTGATCTGTGTAGACATTTTTTATGTAGTAGTAGTATCTTTCCATGATTGTACGGGTCGCTATCATTATGCGATCATGTATTTATTTCATGTATTAGTGTTATGATTTAAGTACACTTTGTCTTTATTTACACGAGCATTGTACACATTTCTGAAACTATTTTGTATGGCCCAAATAAAGCACACTGTCTTGCCACAAAAAAAAATTTCCCTGTTACCATCGCTATTAGCGTCGCAAATTTACTACGTGCATCGCTATTAGCATCGCAAAATGCATTGCAAATTGTTGTTATCAGCATCATTATTTGCATTGGTATCAGCGTGATGCTAATACCGACGCAAATAGCGACGCTGAAACCGACGCAAATACCGATGCTGACAACAACACTAATACCGACTATTCTATGGCATCGCCAATAAAGATGCTTTTTGCGACGACGGGGACAAATTTTTTTATTAACATTTTCGTCACTTTTAATGTCGGTATAAGGCCTATATCTTGTAGTGACTTATGTAACAGTCAATCCATTGTCTATGCCATCATGAATCTTGTATTCATCTTCCAACCTCCATAGCTCTTGCTATGCTCTAGATCCATCTTTGTGTGACAAGACCTTCCAATGTATATTGACATATACCTAGAGCTTGTTATGGAGCTATAAAATTGATTGTATTTATATTTGCTTATTATTAGAGATTAACTATTCCATTATATTGGTACTTTATCGTATATTTTTAACTTACTTGTAAATCCACACATATATGTTGTAATCATGCTTCACTTTCACTTTTGTATTGAATGTCTTAGCATCTACTTTTGATTGTGTAGGTCCCTACAAATGGTTTAGAGAGCAAGATGGATCAACAGTATATAAATGAGGAGCTACAGGAGATTTTCATGCATATGTCTCTATAATAGATAGCCGCTTCAAGGTGATAGCAAATTCTGATTTTTCTTGATCAACATATTGGCATTCTGGGTTTTTTTCCTAAGCACGTTTTGATGAGTCGGTCTCTAGGAAAGGTAAAGTCAATGCTGTAGGTTTCCCACAAAGAGAGGTGGCTCAAGTACCCCTTGCTTGAGTGATGGAGGTGGTGGCCATGGTGGATGCTTTCGAGAACCATGGACTTCCTTTCCTCCTTGTTCCGAGGGTGGTTCTAGGGGGCATTGCAAAGATATGGATGTTGTGACCTCTCTATGGGTTGGTACTCCTTGCTCTCATCATAGTTCTAGAGAGGGTGGCTATGGTACATGCTCGGTGAAGACACCAATGTAGTGTCACCCTCCCATCAATCGAGTGGATAGCCATCACCCACTAACATGGCTACACATATAAGCACTTTCACTCCTATGATGCCAAGGTTTTCTTAGCTACTGCAGATGCCACTCCTCTTATAGATGCTATTCTGAGAGATACACTAGATCCAACCCACCAAATTGCGGTCATTAAGTGGATATCTTTTAGCTTCCAAAGGTCAAGGGGAAGCATCTACAACACACATTGGATCTACATTGAGGATTTCAAGCAAGACTGGAGTACCCTCTTCTCTTGATTTGGGGCAAATAGGGCAACCACTTGATTCTTTCAAAAAAAAAATTCTTTGAAGATTGGAATCATGGGGCTTTTGCCTCTTGATGCCTCGTAAGGCTTCTAGGCATTGGATTTTGCCAAATTTGAAGGTCTTGCTTCAACATTGCAATAATGGAGCTTGATTTTGATGTTGTCTCTTGGAAGGTTCATCATTGATTCCCCTTCAATTTTCACTCACATTTGGAGCTCATAAGGATAATCTCCATCAAGCTTATGGTCATAGGAGCTTTCTTGGAGAAGAATTGGAGTTCATGATCTGAATATTCATCCTGGTAATTACAATGTGAAGGTATTCTTGGCCACCTCAATCTAGAGATATTAGGTTTTAATGCTCTCGGCATTAGGAAAGAAATAAAAAAAAATATTAATAGGCATAAACAAAGTAACTTTGCTTAGCCTACTTGAGATATTAGGTTTTAATGCTCTCTGTATCTCAAAAATATTTTACATTTATAGTTCTCACTACTAACTAGACTTGGCAAAGGCCACTCAAAGCTTGAAAAATTCGGCAAAGGAAGGGGGGATATTAATATGCATAAACAAAGTAACTTTGCTTAGCCTACTTGAGATATTAGGTTTTAATGCTCTCTGTATCTCAAAAAATATTTTACATTTATAGTTCTCACTACTAGCTAGACTTGGCAAAGGCCACTCAAAGCTTGAAAAATTCGGCAAAGAAAGGGGGGATATTGATCCCCATTCTCTACACTACATGGAAATAATATAAGAATGGTCATAAAAGAATATTCCATTATCTATAAGCTCTATCTTCTTTCTACCTTTGTACATTTCTTCTCCAATCAAACCATGTATAACATCAATAACATCAACAATAGACCACTACAACAAAAAGGCTCCATAGATGCGCTTGTAGACGCAATATTTGAATTGTGAAAAAAAATGTCAGGCGCGTTTATTAACGCATCTATTTTCGTGTCTACAAAATCACATCTAAAAGCGCGCTTATGATCAGAGTTACATGCACACTTAGACGTGCCTATAGACGTGCGTATAAACGTGCTACGTAAATATATAATCATATTTATAAAAAAGTGGATATATTCATATTGTGCGTTTATACACGCGTGTATCTACGCGTCTAAAACCACGTTTACTCTGAAAGTTTTTGACGAGAATAGACACGCATTTATCCTGCAATTTAGACGCGCTGATAGATGCGCAAAACAGAGGTATGAAAAAAAAACCAGACAGTTTGCAAGCCACATGCTCTCTGGTTTTTTTCCCCCCATCAACATCAAATTGTATACTTAGGAAAAACATAGAAAGATTATTTCGAAGATTGGATACTGAAAACAAAACAATGTATGTAGCACACGAAATTTCATATATATAGATGAAACGTTTTTACATTATGAGACACGCTGATAGACGCGCAAAACAGAGGTATGAAAAAAAAACCAGAGAGCATGTGGCTTTGCAAGCCACATGCTCTCTGGTTTTTTTTTCCCCCATCAACATCAAATTGTATACTTAGGGAAAATAGAGAAAGATTATTTCGAAGATTGGATACTGAAAACAAAACAATGTATGTAGCACACGAAATTTCATATATATAGATGAAACGTTTTTACATTATGAGTTCTAGTACTTGTGACGTCATGGTCGCAAAAGCACTAGCTGAAAGTAATACATATCAAAAATGAAAATTACAAGCCAAGGGGAGGCATGCATGCATGGGGCTCCTCTATATCTCCTCAGAAGAGGCATCATCATCGCTACCACCACCACTGCCTGTGCCGCTGCCGTTGCCGCCACCGCTATTGCTAGTCCCCCCTTCGCTATCCTCAACTGCATCAGGGTTCGCCTACACAAAGGATTAAAGTATATAAATACCATTACAAACAATAAATTAGAGTTATCTATACTTTTCATGTAAAAAATAAAACATACCTCTTCTAGTGGTGGAATCCTCATGGCGCGATTATATTGCTCCTCCATGATGAGTCCCTCCTCGTAGAAATGCTGCCAAGTGGACGCCCGGTTATGACCTCGATGGTAGCGTACCTCTCTAGGAGTAGGCATCCTACCAATGATATGGAACTACAAAACAATTTGAACATACAACGTATTAAAACACACTACATAATGAAGTGAAACAAATTACAAAATTTAATTTAAAAAAAGAAATCAAATAATACTTACAAACTCAGCCTCCCATGACTCTCTGCCACCCAATCCATAATGCGACGATCCCATGGATGCCATCTGGATACGTCGTGCCTCTGCATGCTGGCGACTTGTCATTTTCTCCGTTTCTCTCTTCTTGGCCTCTTTCCACTCCTTGCGGTGGCAATTGGGTGGTTGGCCATATCCAGGGCGCCCCTGCTCTTGTCTCCGCAACGACTCCTTGGCGCGCATCATAAGGTGAGACCTCTTGCTATGAAGCGTGTCTCTCACCTTTGACTGTCCCCAATCATCTGAGAATCGTGAATTCTCGGGATTAGGGTACCTTTTATGTACTGCCCACAGCACCTCTTGCCACAAACCATTTTTTTGGTGCTCGAAGGGAATGATGCAATCTTTGTATGTGGCATGCACGACACTCCTCAAGTAGGCTATCACTTCCCTCCCCTCAAAGTCATGCAAGATACCACCAACATCAGTGATAGAGTAGTACATTTGTGGAGGCTCACCTCTCTCATTTTCTGGTGAGGGTGATCAAGAGCCACCACCTAGGCAACCCCCACAAAGCCCTCGACCTCCTCGTCCTCCGGCACCACTCTTCCTCCTCCCTCGACGTGCACTACCCTCTACCTCACTCGATACACGTGCCTCTGCAGATGTATGTGCTTCGGCCAATCCATGTATCTCAGCTGATCCCTGTGTAGGCAAAGATGTGATAGGTGTCCCAGACATCACACTGAAAACCTCATCTACAGTGGGAGGGCGACCAAGATAATTGGTCATCTCCCCCATGAATTGCTTCTTGTTGAATGGGGTGCTGGAGGATCCAGGATTCCACATCTACACAAGAAAAATCATATTACCCTGTGTAGATAAAACATATTACATACAGCGTCTATACCTGTGTCTTTATGCGCATCTATACCTGCGTCTCTGTGGGCGTCTGTCAGCGTGTGTATCCTCGCATGTACACTACAGAGCACACGCGTCTGCATACGCGCTCAAAGACGTGCCCCCAGAGAAACGTTTTTCGCGTCTATATCTGTGTCTACACTGAGATGTAGACGCGCTATCAGACGCGCTTGGTTGGCTGATTTTAGTAGACGATCGCCATTATTGATTTACAAAATGCAATACATAATGGAATCACAAATCCTAAATACACAGACAGAGCAGAGAGAGAAAGATAAAAAGAAAGAGAGAGAGAGAGAGAGGGAGAGACTCACCTTGGGTGTTTGGTGTGGCGGGTGGTGGCGCTTCTTCCTTCTCCTTCTTCCTCTCCTTGGTAAGTTACCCTCCCTTGATGCTTGCTTACTTGCTTGTTTGCTGCTTCTTCTTATTCTCCTCTCTCTTATTCTCTCTTTCTTCCTCTCCTTGGCTTTCCTTTTTCCCTTCTTGTGTGTTTGAAATGAAAGAAGAGGTGAGTCATGAGGAGGTGAGACATGAAGAGACTAGGTGAGGCATGAAGAGACTGCATGTCGGCTAAACTCAAGCTTCAAAACCACAAAAAACGTAGGAAAGGAAAGGCATAGTTTGAAAAGAAATGATTTAAGTATGATTTGAATTTTGACGTGTGCGTCTATTTTTGCGAGTATAAGCGCATCTATTTGCGCGGATATATAGACGCAAAAGTCACGTCTATTTACACGCACGTTTACACGCGCTTATAGACATTGTGATAGACGCGCCCGACTTTGCGCGTCTAACATGCGCGTCTATGCCTCGTTTCTGTTGTAGTGGACTCGACCAGTTGCCATTCCTCAAGATCAGAGGGGTAGACATCTATAAGACAAAAAAATGTTATACTGGAAAACCTTAAATTAAGTTTAAAAAAAGAATGACTTTAAGAATAAAATTCTTATGATTTGGTCTATGCATTCGAAGATTTGCATTTCTAGGTTCCAAATATAGCTTTCTATGCATAAACACATGTTGCACCAGTACCTCTTTTATGCTATTCTTATTTACTCCAAGCTTCAATTCTTGAATCCTACTCTTCCAAGCAAAGATGAACAAGCTCTCATATTTTCATATTTTTCCAGGTTTTACTTGCTGCATGGTGATCCAAGTGCCTTTGCTAATGATAGTAGGAATCCATCTTCCATCTATTTGAAATGAGTTACACATTGATATGGATGTGATTTGGGAGCTTGGATGCCTTAAAGTTGAAGGTCAAATTTTTGTATCCATGGCACATAGAGAGAGAGAGAGAGAGAGAGAGAGAGAGAGAGAGAGAGAGAGAGAGAGAGAGAGAGAGAGAGAGAGAGAGAGAGAGAGAGAGAGAGAGAGAGAGGACTAGCCTACCACAAAGGAGGAAAAAATACGAGAGGAATAAAAGAAAGAAGGGAAAAAAATGAGTATCAAGCTTTTTAATAATTTGAATTTAGATTAAACTAATAATTATCATTAATCTAGGCATATCATTTAATAAAAATGGCTGGGATTATATGCCATAAATGCAAAGAACATCATAATTATGAATATAATAGACTGAAATTAGTTATTGATAATACAAATTCGTTATATATATATATATATAGTACAATGATAATTTACCTTTGTTAAATAGAAGTTTCGTTATGGAGGCTTTTCTCCTATTGGTCTAGAGCACTCTCTCTCTATCTCCTAAAAGGCATTTTCGAGACCTCAAAACTCTCTTAATGCATTAAAATTCCCACTACATATGCATAAGGGATGTTGGCCATCTCAGCCTTCTACTCATAATCAAACTACAGATAATCAGCCTAACAAACCTTCACATGAGAAGGTAAAGGATAACCATTAGGCTTAACATTCTATATATGACATTACTCAAGTATCTTTTCTGTGATAAGTAAAGGAAGCCTTAGAGCAATCTCATGTAATGTGCATCTCAAGAATGTGTGAGGCATATCCCATGTCCTTTATCTCAAAGCTCTTCTTGAGCTAATCTTTCAAGGTATCTAGTTCATCATCATGAGTGCTCCCAACAATAAACGTATCATCAACATAGAGTACCAAAATCATAAGACTACCATCATGATCCTTCTTCATGTATAAAAACAGATCCAAATCGCTATAGGTATACCCCTAGAAATGCATGAAAGCACTGAACATGTGATACCATTCCCTAGGTGTCTACTTAAGGCCATAAAGACTCTTTCTCAACTTCCACATGAGGTGTTCTTTGCCTTTTTCATCAAACCTCGTAGGCTTTTGCATATAAATCTCATCCTGTAGTCCCCATGTAAGAAAGCTATCTTGACATCGATCTGATAGAGATCCAAATCGAGCTGTGCAACATTAGGTGTTTCTTGCCTTTTTTCTCAAACCACAGGTCAATCTGGACTCTTTCTTAACTTGCACACTAGATGTTTCTTGCCTTTTTTCTCAAAGCCCTTAGCATTCTGCATATAAATCTCATCACGTAAGTCCCCATGTAAGAAATCCATCTTAAAATCCATCTAATAGAGGTCCAAATCAAGCTATGCAACCACAACCAAAACCAAGCATAGGGTAGTCATCTTAATAGTAGGATACATTTTTATATTTTATTTATTTTTATATATTTATTTATATAGATATATATATGTATGTATGTATGTATGTATGTACGTATGGAGAGAGGGAGGGAAAGAGAGAGAAATAGAGAGAGGAGTTTACTACTTATGCATGACCTTCCAAGGGCGGGGAGTGTGGAGCTAGGAAGTTGTTGACCAATGGGATTGACAGATCAACCAACAAGATAAATAAAATCACCAATAAGATGAAATTGGATAGATTAGAGATTTTGATTTAAAAATAAAAATACCAATAATACAAACACTTGCTTGTCTATGCATAGAAACATCCACTTATCTATAATTAAATTTTAGAGTTTTTCAAAGTCTATTAGATTTGCTTGGGTGACATGATCATTTCAATAATGTATTATCGGTACAATAGAAAGAATGACCAATGATGATGATGATTATGATGCTAGAGATCACGAGGCATATCTCAATCAATGTCTCTCATGTCCTTGCACTCAATGCAAGCTTGCAATTCATTGAAAACCTCATTTGTCTCTAGACCATATGCGATGCTACATGAGTTTCAGTCAATAATCATTGATCAAGCAATATTTCACTTCAAGTTAGCAATAAGCAAAGTGTGCACTAATTATGCTTTATAATCAAAATTTAATTGAAATAATTTTTTATAATATTCTTTGTCTATTTAAAAAACTCCATGACTGGATGATAGTACATCCCTAGCAATGGATTTTTTTTGCCTGATAAGAAGAGTTCACAGATCACCAAAGATGTAAAGTTTTAAGCTTTAACTTGACTACGCTTCCTATGAGCTAGTCTCCCGAGGCATCTCATCATGTAGAGGGGGGAAAATCGTGCAAGTGTAGGAACTCATTATTTAAGGGGGAGTGTCAAAATAGGGAGAGCAAAAGGGAGAGTGAACTCCATCTTGCATTTGAGAGGGACAGGGAGAGAAAGAGAGAAAGAGGGAGAAGGAAAGCTTCTCAGTGCCATCGCCGCCATTTGCGAAGAAGAGGAGAAAGTGTACGGAGGATGAAGAGGAGCCGCCGTCGTGAAGAGAAGCTGCAGAATCCATCCTCGGGCCTTTACAGTGAGTGCATTGTTCCTTCTTGCTTTTTTTTTTGTGTTTTCTCTTTTTCCTTTACTTGTTTTTGTTAAAAATCATGCGTACTGAGAGAGGGAGAGGAAATGAGAGAGGGAGAGGAAGAAAGAAAAGGAAAGAAGGAATGAGAGAGAGTGAGAAAACATTAAACATAATAGAGAAAGAGAGAAAGAGAGGGAGAGGGAGAGGGAGGGAGAGGAAGAGAGAAAAGGAAAGAAGAAACAAGAGAGAGAGAGAAAAAACATTAAACATAATAGGAAAAGAGAGAAAGAGAGGGAGGGAGACAGGGAGGGGGAGAGAGGAGGGAGAGGTTGTTATTATTATTGTTGTTTTATTTATTCTTTTCTTTTTTTATTGTTTGTTGTTGTTGTGGTAGTCGTAGTAACGGTAGCGGTAGCGATAGTGGTAGTTCTTGTTTAATTTCTTATTTTCTTGTTTATTGTTTTTGTGATTGTCGTAGTAGTAGTAGTGGTAGTGGTAGTAGTAGTGGTAGTGGTAGTTTTTGTTGTGGTAGTCGTAGTAGTAGTAGTGGTAGTGATAGTGATAGTAGTAGTTGTTGCTTAATTTCTTCTCTTCTAGTTTAATGTTATTGTGGTAGTCATAGTCGTGGTTGTAGTCATCGTAGTCGTGATTGTAGTAGTAGTACTAGTAGTAGTAATAGTAGTTTTCTTGTTTGTAGTAGTAGTAATAGTAGTAGTTTTTTTTCTTTTCTTGTTTATTGTTGTTTAGTTTTCTTGTTATTATAGTTGTTGTTGTTATTATTTTTTCTTCTTTTCTTGTTTATTGTAGTGGTAGTGGTTTGTTATTGTGGTAGTCGTAGTCATCACAGTCGTGGTTATACTAGTGGCAATAGTAGTAGTACTGGTTTTCTTGTTTGTTGTTGTTGTTGTTGTTGTAGTTTTTTTTCTTTTCTTGTTTATTGTTGTTTAGTTTTCTTGTTTGCTGTTGTTGTAGTAGTGGTAGTAGTAGTTGTTTTCACTTTTTTTCTTATTTGTTGTTGTTGTAGTAGTAGTTGTTGTTGTTGTTGTTGATTTTTATTCTATTCTTGTTTATTGTAGTGGTAGTGGTAGTGGTGGTAGTATAGAGAGAGAGTTGTTGTAGTGGTCATAGTCTTAGCCGTAGTCGTCATAGTCATAATTGTAGTAGTAGTACTAGTAGTAGTAATAGTAGTTTTCTTGTTTGTTGTTGTAGTGGTAGTAGTTTTTTTTTCTTTTCTTGTTTATTGTTGTTTAGTTTTCTTGTTTTTTGTTATTGTAGTAGTAGTAGTAGTAGTTTTTTCTTCTTTTCTTGTTTATTGTTATTGTAGTAGTAGTAGTAGTAATTTTTTTTTTTCATCTTCTTATTATTTTCTTGTTTATTTTAGTGGTAGTGGTAGTGGTAGTGGTTTGTCATAGTCGTAGTCATAGTCATGGTCGTAGACGTAAACGTAGTCGTAGTCATTGTAGTCATGGTTGTAGTAGTAGTAGTGGTTTTCTTATTTCTTGTTGTTGATTTTTCTTCTATTCTTGTTTATTGTAGTGGTAGTGGTAGTGGTAGTAATAGTGGTAGTGGTAGTGGTAGTGGTAGTAGTATAGAGAGAGAGTTGTTGTGGTGGTTGTAGTCGTAGTCCTAGTCGTCATAGTCATAATTGTAGTAGTAGTACTACTAGTAGTAATAGTAGTTTTCTTGTTTGTTGTAGTAGTAGTAGTAGTTTTTCTTTTCTTTTCTTGTTTATTGTTGTTTAGTTTTCTTGTTTTTTGTTATTGTAGTAGTAGTAGTAGTAGTTTTTTCTTCTTTTCTTGTTTGTTGTTATTGTAGTAGTTGTTGTTTTTTCTTCTTCTTCTTCTTCTTCTTCTTCTTTTCTTGTTTATTTTAGTGGTAGTGGTAGTGGTTTGTCATAGTCATAGTCGTCGTATTCGTGGTTGTAGTAGTAGTAGTGGTTTTCTTGTTTGTTGTTATTGTTGTTGTTGTGAGTTTTTTTTTAATTCTCTTGTTTATTGTTGTTTAGTTTTCTTGTTTGTTGTTATTGTAGTAGTGGTAGTAGTAGAAGTTTTTTCTTCTTTTTGTTGTTGTTATTGTTGTTGTTGTTGTAGTATAGTAGTAGTAGTAGTAGTTGTTGTTGTTGTTCTTTCTTCTTTTCTTATTTATTGTAGTGGTAGTGGTAGTGGTAGTGGTAGAGAGAGATATATATTTTGTTAAAGGAAATTGGTAGTAGAGAGAGATATATATATTTTGTTAAAGGAAATGAGAGAGGGGGAGGAAGAGAAAAAGAAAGAAGGAACGAGAGAGAGGGAATAAGCATACATCATAATAAAGAAAGAGAAAGAGAGAGAGAGATGGAAGGAGAGGAGAGAATGAATGGATAAAAAACAAAGAGAGAGTGGTGGTGAGGTCCAGTGAGGTCCATTGCAATACCACGAGACGGGAAACACTCCGACATATGTTAATTTGTGTGTGGGTGGAGACTTTACATACGCTAATTTTTGTTGAGTTACAAGAGAAGAAATCCCTTCTCAAACAATTTAAGAAAGAAAAAAAAGAATGATAAAAAAAATAAATTATTTGTCATAACGTAGACAAAATGAAAAATGATGAAGGTCGTGATGTTCAAGATCACGAGCCATATCTTAAT
Organism: Lygodium microphyllum; assembly: GCF_053477565.2. NCBI lineage: Eukaryota > Viridiplantae > Streptophyta > Polypodiopsida > Schizaeales > Lygodiaceae > Lygodium > Lygodium microphyllum. The sequence continues at coordinate 142,795,264 of NC_141137.1, forward strand.
CAGTGTGTCCCATGTCCTTGCTCTCAATGTAACCTACCAATTAGATGACAACATCGATTGTCTATAGAATACATATGACGCTTCGGCGAGTTTCAATGTAAGATCATTGATCAGGCAATCTTAGATTTTAAGCAAATGGTAAGAAAAGTTTATATCAATCATGCATTGTATTCGCAAGCTAATTCAATACTATATAAAAAATATTGGGTGTGGTTGGCAAATTTTCTATCCAAGGAGGTGACGTCTCGTCCCAAGGAGGAGTGCACCCTTTGCGGCCAATTAGAAGAGTTCGTGGGCGTGCGATGGATGGAATGTCTGAGCCAATCTACCACTTGGAAGGTAATACCCAATCTATACCATCAATACCAAAGGAGACAGGTAGCCTTGGAGACTTACCTACAATCTTAGAGCCTGAGATGGAGACAATGATCGATGTATTGATGCCCATGGATGTCGAGACTTCTGATTCGCTTAGAGAGCAAGCATCCATGCCATTATATGATGGGTACTGAGTATCTTGCCTGAAGACACTACTTGCACTCCTAAGTGTGCAAGCAAAATACGGGTGAAGCGATGCGAGTGTGACCGAGTTGATCAAGTATCTTGTACGTATGCTTCGTTGATTTCTTTTCGGCACTATCATTAAAAACATTTGTACTTTTTCAAGGTGTTTTATGATTTTTTTCAGGTTACTAAAGTACCATATATTATCACTTACAAATACCATGCTTGAGTCTTGTGATGATGCACGACATGTTTTACAAAAGCTTGGCATGGACTACAATAGCATCCATGCATGTATCAATGATTGCATACTGTTTCGAGGAGAATAGAGACTATAGAGACATGTCTAAAGTGTGGTTCTGACATGTATCAACAGGACTTGGAAGGGCAAACCATCCCTCAAAATTTATTTGACACTTTTCGCTTATGCCCCGCATAAACCACATGTTTCGTATGTCTGGTATGGCGAGCTTGACAATGTGGCATGCGCAGAATAGATCCATAGATGGAGCTCAACGAATATCAATGGATTCACGTGCATGGAGTCACATTGACTCTACCTTCCCAGGCTCTGCCAGAGAGCCAAATCCTTGGCTTGATCTTGCACTGGATGGTATGAATCCATTCAATCTGCACTCAACTTTTTACAGTGTGTAGCCTATAGTCCTTGTCAACTACAATATCCCTCCATGGCTTTCTACGAAGGTATGACATCTCATCCTTAGCTTACTTGTTCCCAGTGGCTACAAAGTCAAAAATATGGACATGTATCTTTGTCCATTAGTCGATGAGCTTAAGATTTTGTGGGAGGAGGGGGTCACCGTGCAAGATATAAGCAAGCGCGATGATCGACGGTCCGCCAATGTTCGAGCCATTTTCATGTGGACGATGCATGAATTTTTGGGATTCGGAGAGTGCTCAGGTAAGTAGGCTTCCTTTCTCTTTGGTAATATCTATCATAGCTCGTTCAAGTTTATATTCACTGGATAAAGGTATTGGAACAGGTTTGGTTACCTCAAGTTATCATGCATGTCCATTGTACAGGCCATAGTTAAACTCCCAACGGTCACGAACCATCAATAAAATGGTATATCAAGGATACACCACTTTCTTGCCAGAGGGTCAAGAACTCACGAAAGGTTTTCTTGGACGACCTCCAACACATATGAATGCCCAAAGCTGGTACGAGGTGAAAATGGTCCACACGGAGTCACATCCAAACGGAATGCGACGGTTCTCAGTTTTCTACGAGTTGCCATATTGGACCCACTTACAGATCAACCACTTGTTGGATCCCATGCATATTTTCAAGAATGTAGGCAACTTGCTATGGTACCACATCACAGGAAAGAGAAACACTATAGGGGTACGAATGGATTTGAAGAAGGTAGGCAAGATGGAGGCGCTTTGGCCACGGTCGAGTGCTGATGGACAGGAAAGAAAGACACTATAGGGGTACGAATGGATTTGAAGAAGGTAGGCAAGATGGAGGCGCTTTGGCCACGGTCGAGTGTTGATGGTCACTTGCAGATACCTCGCGCTCCTTGGGTTTTGTCCACTAAAGAAAATCGCATTGTGAAGCAAATAATCAAGTCTATCTGCACTCCGAGGGGTATGATGCATTCTCTCAGGTTTGCGTTTTCTAAAGACGACCAATTATCAGGGCTAAAATCCCATGATTGGCATAAGATATGTCAGGTTTGTACTACAAATGGATTTTAAGTGGCCTGCATATTTTGTTATTTGGAGTGTAGTCATTGTTCATAATGCTTTTTCATTTGTGGTAGTTTGTACTATCGATCGCGATTGGAGGATACCGTACTCCAAAAATACGCAGGACTATTTACAGGTTGTCAACTTTAGTGCAATGGATCTCACAGAAGAAGATTAAGTCTTTCTCCATTGAATCCGCGAGGCATGGAGTAGTGGAGACGATCTGTCTCTTTGAGAAATACCTGCCTACCAGCATGCTCATGATATAAATCCACCTTCTTATGTATCATGTAGATGAAGTGAATATTGCTGGACCTGTCCATACGCGATGGATGTTCTTCTTAGAGCACTTCATGAAAACCCTGAAAGGCTTTTTGCGACAACAAGCTCGGCCAGAAGGTAGCATGGCTAAAGGTTGGTTGGTGTCTGAGGCGCTAGTGCATATTTCACAATGGCTACCAATGGTGGATTTAGATAATAGTATGCTATGGTCGCTGAAGGATGATGATAGACTGACCCGAGATGTGGTGGTTGGAAATGGGGTAGAAAAAAGAATGGATGCTTCAATGGAGGAGAAAGTAAATTGATTTCTTATGTTGTACCTTGAAAGGCTTTCTGCGACAACGAGCTCGGCCAGAAGGTAGCATGGCTGAAGGTTGGTTGGTGTTTGAGATGCTAGTGCATATTTCAAAATGGCTACAAATGGTGGATTTAGACAACAGTATGATATGGTCGCTAAAGGATGATGATACACTGACCCGAGATGTGGTGGTTGGAAATGGGATAGAAAAGAGAATGGATGCTGCAATGGAGGAGAAAATGAATCTCTTTTGTATGTTGCATCATGCCTCTATGATGGAGACGTGGCTCACTAGGTACCAACAAGCTAGGAGAGATCCTGAGTACTACGTGCCATCGACCAATTCAATATCCCGAGGGCATGGAGGAGATGCCATGGTGTAAAAGGGTTTTCCAAAGCAAAGTCACAACCACAGAGGACCTTGACTAATTTCAGGATAGAAGGTCAATCAAGCAAGATCACGATTCAATTTGAAAGAAGGTCACATCAAATTCGGATAATGGCCCTAAAATCAACTTGTTCAAGCCTTTTGGTCTCTTGAATGTGGCAAATAGACCTGGATGTATGCAATACTAACTACACTTCACCCATTCGATTACAACCCCGTTCAAAACAACTTCAGCTTCATAAAAGAAACAAATCTGATTTATAAACTGGCTACTCAAAAACTGAAGTCCTTCACGTCCCTTCTTACTATTTCAGAAAGAGATACTCTACAAGTTGTCCGTTGATTAGTACTGTTGTATAAGAAGCACCAAGATAATCTGTATGCTAAAGACTAGACTCTTGCTATTTCAGAGAGGAACACTCTGCAGGTTGTTTGTTGACTGTTTTTCAGTCATGGAATACGTATTTTCTTCCAACTGCAATTTAGAGAACAAATACATAATCACCCCATAGAAAGTCCTATTCAGAAGATAAACTGATTTGGGACCGTTGCTATCGTACCACTGTTTAGAGCCACACTTGATTCCTCTTCTGCTCTGCTGCTATTTGTAGACATCTATTAGTCACACTAGAGATAGCCTTCATGTGCCCTGTTAATGTGTGCTTCATCTTTTTCCATATCTGCCCCCATAAAACTCTTTTTCTTCTGCATAACCTCAAGCTCTCTATCTAGGGCCTTTTGGGTTTCTATTTGTTTTAAGTCATGTGTTAACATCTAAAATCGTTGTTTCAAACTCTCAATCTCCTTTTTACGAATATTCTGCTCTTCTTCCAAGCGCTTCTCATTCTCTAGTTGAATGTAGCTTCAGCTTATAAGGTTTGTAAGCATTCCTAACACGTCAAAACTCAGGTAGGATAGCATTACAATTCTGTAGCAACTGACATCGATTTTTCTATATTTTTGCAAGCAGCTCTAGAGTTCTACAAAAGATTCGTGGCTCCTAATTCAGCGTCAATCCAGATAGGCATTAGGCCATTGATCATTAGTCGATGGAGAAGTTCTCAAAGAAGAGCTCGACGGATCCCTTGAGAGCCCGCTGCCTGTCCCTTTTTCTTCGTCTGTAGTTCTCTTTTTTTGTTTTTGTCGTTCGTTCTTTCTCTTCCCCCAGGCGGCCTAGCTAGGCAATCAGAATATGAGCCAATGCATTAACTAATTTCAATCCACTTTTTCTTTGTGCTTGCCCACCAGAACCTTTGATGCCCTTTGACTTCTCTGAAGTTGTCCCATTCTCAGCATTAGAAGAAGATGATGGAGCTACCTGCCTTCTTCTATTTACAGATGAGTGTACATATGCAAGGCCATTCCCAGCAACTAGAACAGCCGCTGCCACAACCACCTCATAAGTACAGTACTGTTCTATTTGGCAAACTTGTCTAGAAGTAGAAATAGAATAGCAATATACATCTCGACAATACACAATGCTACTACTCGATGACCGCTGTGGATTGTATAAAGCAAGATTCACCTGAAATTGAAAGGCAAGTGATCACCTATCTGTGCGGATTACACAAGTCATTCCCATTTTTATTGAAGGATCTTTTCTGATAGGAGTGACCTATTCTTGTTCACTTTCTATGTGATTAGTACACTCAGCTCCATTAATGCATTCAGCTCCATTCAGACCAATCACAACAAGTTCATCCACAACAAAATCTATAACATGCACAGGCTCTTCACCTTTGATCAAACTGCTCCTCTCTCTAACCACTTCCTCTTCATCTGACTTTGCAAACACAAGCTCTGTATGTATTAAGTGGTGATCCTCCATAGTAAGAATATCACTTGATGTGTTCAGGATCTCAGTTCTGTTTTCAACGGCACCATTCTTACATTCAGTAAATGGGTGAGAACTCTGTCTCTCTTTTCTTGAGAAGCTCTTTGGTTCATCATCAACACTTTCCTCATGCTTTCCTACAATAGTCTTCAAGCTCTCCGTGGAATTTGTGTTTCTTTCACCAGTTGAACAACTCGTAACTTCATCGACTGGTGCTAGCACAGCCTATTCTTCATTTGAACCTACAAACCCTTTCTGGTCATTAGTAACAATCCCTGAGATTATGTCAACAACTTCACCAACTTTACCTACAAGCTCAAACTGTTCTTTAGAGCATGTGTTTCCTGTCCGAAAATCTACACTCTTCAGGTGTGTATTTTCACTCTCAGCTTCAGACCCCTCTCCACTATACTGCCCATGTAGAACAAAATGCAAACACAACGACTAAGTATGTACAAAGTAACAAATGTCACACACACAACTTTTTGGTGGATTCTACACCTCGGATGTGCAGCAGTACGACAGTGGTGTATGTCAACGCCATGGTTGCATGGAGCTTTGACCACAGCATCTCACGGACGGAGGTCTCAATCGAGGAGTGAGAATTCTTGAGGGGATGTAGTCCAAAGGTGATGACGTGTTTAGGATTTGTCGTATCTATATTTTATATGCGACAACTAATTGAGTGTTTCAATGTATAGTACAAAATATATAGTGCACTGTGGTCGTGGGAACGGCATTTTTGCACGAAGTGTATTGACAAAATGCTCTCCACATCAGATTGTGGTATCATGGCAAGGTTCAAGCAAGAGAGCCAATGACAAGCAACGGATCCAAGCACGGTTATAGATGACATAGATTATTTTGGGAACTTGCAAAGTATTGTTACGGTGGATTACCGTAGCTTCTCCATGATCCTATTTGATGTGCAGTGGTTCAAAGTGATACTTGAAGGAGCTAGAGCAACAGTTCGACAAGGTCCATCTGGATTTGTTGAAATAGATTCCAAAAAAAAATGGACAAATTTGTGTGACATCTTTGTGTTGCCGGCCCATTGTGAACAGTTGCATGAACTCATTTGTTTTTTAATTGTATTACGATATGGTACATTTCATAATAGTTAAATCTCTTGTACGTGATTGTGAACATGTAATCTTCTATCCAAACCCCCGACAACCTTGATGGTGGTATATTATACCTTCAGCTCCTCAAAGTGCGAGAGTATATGATCAAAGCGATGTTCCGAGCATAGATGAGGATAATATGCAAATAGAGGGGTCGATATTGCAAGGGGTGGAGGCTACCAAAAGCTTGGAGCATATAGAGGAGCCAACATCAGGTAACAATATTGGAAATACAGGAGTCAAAGAATTCTTTCAGAACGAGGTGGACTCATCCTTTTGTGGTGACATGTCTATTGACCTTCTAGTGTATGCGGAGTTGTGTCAGGAGATTGACATGGGACCATAGGATACTTTATACTTGGAGCATCCACCTACTCAATATGTTGAAGAATCCCTTATAAGGGTACGTAAGATATGCATTTTAAGTAAGATCATTTTTTAAAGATTTATATTACCATGATTTGTATGATTTAAATTGACTATGCTAACATCATTTTTTGTCTATGCAGGTGACCTTTGTGAATATTTAGATCACTAGGTTGAGTCGAGGGATGAGTGATGAGGAGCTACAAGAGATCTTCACACTTATGTCTCCAGATCAGATGGCGAGATTCAGAGATATAGCGGACCAGAAGCTGTCTCCGACACCATCACGCCACTCTATTAGATCTACTTTGGTGCAATCTGATGCTTCACTTTCGAGTAGACGAGGTCGACGCTCCAAACTTGGGCCAGACAAAGGGAGTGATTTAGGGGGATGTTGTAGAGATCCGGATGCAGTGAGCCCACCGTCGGCTCAAGATACAGGTTCTACTCCTCGCTCTCGTGGCGGTTTGAGAGAGCGTGGCTCAGGTGGTTGTTGTGGAGGTACGACACAGTGTCTCCTTCTTGTTGTTCTGTTTGAGTTGCGTCACCTCTGAGATTTGTCACACTTGTGGGGACGTCTACTCCACTCACTCCGGCTTTTGCTCAGCCATCCGCAGGTGGCACCCCTATGGGTGCTACTCTGATAGATACTACTCTGGTCGGTACATCAAATGAATAGGGGTCTTGTAGATATGCCCAGGAGCATGGTCGCAGGTGGGAGAGGATCCATCTTAGGAATACCCTAGAGGGGTATACCTACCTTGTAGATGATAGGTCAGGAGCCATCATCATGAATGATGATGGGAGGAGGGTGATGGCTTGCATGAGAGAGTTGTGCCAATAAGTTTTTCAGCACAACGTCTTGGATCATTGGAACAGGAGGGGAGCAAGGACTACATAGTAGCATCCTTGCATTAGGAGTTTCCAATGCCAGCCGCAACAGATAGATTTTCTATGAGCTGGATGTTGGAGTGCATGCGTATATATATGTCACACAGACGATTGGACGCACGCAAGGCACTCAAGAGTCGGGCTTCGAAGCCGAAGTGGATAGACATGGACGACTGGCGCCGACTCAGGGAGGAGGCTACAGATTCTCCAAGACATTGGAGACAGCAGCACAAGGTAGCGAGGGCACGACTAGAGGCCGAAGTGGTCCATCATCTTGGGAGTGGTGGCCACACAACATATCTGGAGGTTTTTGTAAGTTTTTCTTTTGTTTTGCTTGCTTATTTTTTTGCAAAATCATTTGTACTGACAATCTTGTTTCTAACAAGTGTATTTTGTTTTCTTTGCAGCACTCTATTATAAATCGCGATCCCACCGGCCTTGAGACTCGATATGCAGAGAGGCACGGTCTCACTGCATTGATCGACCGATTGTATGGATGCGGCGGCCTTGTAAGTCACTCATCTTTCTTGTCCGTAGTTACTATGTTTAATAAGAATGCATTATTGTATGGTGGACTGATGTGTAGTTTTTTCTTTTTTTGAAGAGTCCGTTCGATGCTCCGTTGTGGCGGGACAATGTTTCGGATGGCGGTGATCTATAGCTCGCCCTTGGATCCATGGAGCTCACACACCCTTCTTTTTTGGTCACGTGATCTATGTAGATATTTTCTATGTAGTATTAGTATCTTGCCATGATTGTACGGGTCGCTTTCATTATGCGATCATGTATTTATTTCATGTATCAGTGTTATGATTTAAGTACACTTTGTCTTTATTTACACGAGCATTGTACGCATTTCTGAAACTATTTTGTATGGCCCAAATAAAGCATGCTGTCCTGCCACAATTTTTTTTAAACCTGTTACTATCGCTATTAGTGTCGTAAATTTACTGTACACGCCACTATTAGCGTCACAAAATGCATCACAAAGCATCGTTATCAGCATCGTTATTTGCATCGCTATCAGCGCGACGCTAATACCGACGCAAAAAACGATGCTGAAATCGACAAAAATAGCGACGTTGATAACAATGCTAATACCGACTGTTCTATGGCCTCGCCAATAAAGACGCTTTTTGCGACGATAGGGATAAATTTCTTTATTAACATTTTCGTCGCTTTTAACGTCGGTATAAGGCCTATATCTTGTAGTGACTTGTGTAACAGTCAATCCATTGTCTATGCCATCATGAATCTTGTATTCATCTTCCAACCTCCATAGCTCTTGCTATGCTCTAGATCCATCTTTGTGTGGCAAGACCTTCCAATGTATATTGACATATACCAAGAGCTTGTTATGGAGCTATAAAATCGATTGTATTTACATTTTCTTATTATTAGAGTCATTAACTTTTTCATTATATTGGTATTTTATCATATATTTTTAACTTACTTGCAAATCCACATATATATGTTGTAATCATGCTTCACTTTCACTTTTGTATTGAATGTCTTAGCATCTATTTTTGATTGTGTAGGTCACTACAAATGGTTTAGAGAGCAAGATGGATCAACAGTATATAAATCAGGAGCTACATGAGATTTTCATGCATATGTCTCTAGAATAGATGGCCACTTCAAGGTGATAGTAAATTCCGATTTTTCTTTATCAATGTATTAGCATTCTAGTTTTTTTTCCTAAGCACGTTTTGACGAGTCGGTCTCTAGGAAAGGTAGAGTCAATGCTCTAGGTTGGCCACAAAGAGAGGTGGCTCAAGTACCCCTTGCTTGAGTGATGGAGGTGGTGGCCATGGTGGATGCTTTCGGAAACCATGGACTTCCTTTCCTCCTTGTTCTGAGGGTGGTTCTAGGGGGCATTGGAAAGATATGGATTTTGTGACCTCTCTATGGGTTGGTACTCCTTGCTCTTATCATAGTTCTAGAGAGGGTGGCTATGGTACATGCTTCGTGAAGACACCAATGTAGTGTCACCCTCCCATCAATCGAGTGGATACCCATCACCCACTAATTACATGGCTACATATATAAGCACTTTCACTCCTGTGATGCCAAGGTTTTCTTAGCTATTGCAGATGCCACTCCTCTTATAGATACTACTCTGAGAGATACAATAGATCCACCCCACCAAATTGCGGTCACTAAGTGGAGCAAAAAACCCATATCATATGCATGAATGATGAGGAAAAGAGACTAATTATATGTATGCATGAGCTATGCTAGTAAGTTTTTAGACATAATAAATTTTAATCACTGGAAGAATGTACCAAAGCCGAGAAAGGACTATGTATTGACACCCTTGCATGAAGAGTTTCCAATACCTACAGTAGCTGATCGTTTTTCCATACACTACAACAAAAAGGCTCCATAGACGCGCTTGTAGACGCAATATTTGAATTGTGTTTAAAAATGTCAGGTGCATTTATTACCGCGTCTAAAATTTCACGTCTACAAGCACGCTTATAGTGAAAACTACATGCACATATAGACGCGCATATACACCCGAAGATAGATGCTCCTATAGACGCACTTATAGATGTGCATATGGATGCGCATATACATGCGCACATACATGCGCATATACATGCACACATACATGCGCATATACATGCACACATACATGCGATTATAGACACGGAAAATAGTGTATGAAAAAAAAACCTCAAAGGAGATGTGGTTGCTTAATGCGAGTGCATCTACAGGCGCGTCTACTCTATGGATCAAACGCGCTCTTACACGCGCCAGGTCCACAAAACTCAAAAAAACCTAGAGGTTTTATGGATCTTCAACACTTGCGCGTCTACGAGAGCGTCTACTCTGTATATCAGACGCACTTATAGACGCGAATTGGCAGTGAAGCACAAAATAAAACTAGGAAAATCAAGCAACAACTAACATACCCAAAGCTAAGAAGAAACCAAAATACAACTTAGAGTAAACACAGAGAGAGAGAGAGAGAGGGGGAGAGAGAGAGAGAGAGAGAGAGAAAGAAGAGAAGAAGGAATCACCTTGAATATTTGTTGTGATGGGCAACGGCACAACTACAAACTCCTTCTTCTCCTCCATCTCCTTGCTCTTTGGCTATTCTCCTCGTCGCAACAAACATACCAAAATCTAAGAAGGTAGCAAAATACAACTCAAAGCAAAGATAGAGAGAGAAAGAGGGAGGGAGGGAGGGAGGGAGGGAGAGGGAGAGAGAGAGAGAGTGAGTGAGTGAGTGAGAGAGACAAGAAGGACTCACCTTGAATTGGTGTTGTGATGGGCGGCGACAAGGCTACAAACTCCTTCTCTCCCTCTCCTTTCTCTTTGCCTCTTGCTTCCTCCTCTCTTTACCCTTTCTTCTTTGCCTCTTCCTTTCTCCTCTCTTTGTGTCATGCGCCTGTCAAAAAAACCCAAAAGAAACGCACGACGGGACTACTTTGAAAAGAATGACACATAAGAAATATTTTTTAAATTTTTTAAAAATTTTAGTGCGCGTCTATGAATGCATCTATAAGCACGTGTATATAGAGCACGAATTGCTTATAGACACGCTTATATATGCACAGTTAAATGCACTTATAGATGCGCATATACACGCACTTATACACACGCTTATACATGCGCATATACATGCGCACATAGATGCGATTTCACCTGCAAATTAGACGCAAATATAGACGCGCAATTGCGTCTATATTTTTCCAAAAAAAAAAAAAATAGTGTGCGTCTATGCGCGTGTCTATAACTGTTGCTTGTTGTAGTGACACATCTAAAAACGCGTCTATATTCGCATCTATTTGCACGGATATATAGATGTAAAATTCGCGTCTATTTACACACTCTTTTACACGCACATAAAGACGCGTCCGACTTTGCGCGTGTAATATGCGCGTCTATTCCTCATTTCTATTGTAGTGATAGAATGGACGATAGAGTTAATATGCATCTAGTGTCGCAGAGATGGTTAGAAGGGTAGTGAAGAGTGGTGCAAGGAAGCCTGAGTGACTAGACCTATAGGACCAAAGGAGTCTTAGAGAGGAGGCTAGGGACTCTCTAGGGTGATGGTAGTAGCAGGAAGACGCAACAAGGACATGGCAAGAGGCAGAGGAGTTATGCATCACCTTGGGAGCACTGGCTACATGACCTACCTAGAGGACTTTGTAAGTTCTCTATTGGTTATGTTTACTTTCTTATTTTATATATTGTTGTGAAGTAATAACCTAATTCTAACAATGCTACTTTGTCTTTTTTATTGCAACACTCCATTACAAATTGCAATCCTACAAGCTTGGAGACACGATATGCAGAAAGACATCGTTTAACTACACTTATTGACAAGCTATAGACGCCCAGTGGTTGGGCGAGTCATGCCTCTTTAATATTTCCAATTTTTGGTTCTTGAAAATACATTGTCTACTCTAGATCGATCTTTGGTTGTGCTGCAAACTCCTTTCGATGATGGGCTGCGTCAAGATGAGTACATCAAATGGTGACAAGCTTGGGGATTCATAGAGCATCCCACTCTTTTTTTGGCCTTGTGCCACATATTTCGTTTTTTTATTGATTGTATCTAGCTTTCTTTATACACATTTTCCTTTCATTGCATGCCACTTGTTTTCAGCATATTTCATAGATAGCTTTTCCTATTGTTTTCCTCTTTCTTATTATTCAATATAGTACTAGAATGTGATGTTATCACTGTACTTGTTCATACATTGAATCAATGGATTCCTTGTTTTTGTCGAATCATGATATACAAGTTTTGGACATTAGTTGTATATTGTATTTGTAAGTGAACTATAGAACAATATTTAGTTACATAACTAGAAGGGTAGCAGGGCTACAAGATCTACAATCCAAATCTTTTTTTTGGTTTGTAATAGCCATCACTATTTACATCCAAAATTTACCCACAAAAATTCACCCATCAATCGTCGCTGTTAGCATAAAAATTTTATTGTAAACATCACTTTTATCTCCATATTTGGATCAATATTTTCAGTCGTATCTACATTGCTATATATAGTGCATTGGCATCTACCTCTCTATATATAGTGATGTAGATAGCAATGTAAATAGCAATGGTTTTCTAGTGACCTTAATAGTAATGATGGGGGCAATTTTTTCCATGTATAATTCCATGGCTTCGATCATTGTTATTAGATCTATATGTTGTAGTGAGAAGGGTATATTGTACTTATCCAATGCTTATAGAAACTGAGTATTGAAGAAGCGTTCTAGCTTTTGAATACATATGTGTCATCATTTCCTTTTATGAATGCTACTCTCTCATTAAAATAAGAGAGTTATACATGGTTGAACGAGTTGATAGACTTTACGACTATTAATCTCAATGGAATTCCTTTTAAAACATATTCTAACACTACAAGGATTTAAGCCTATAGCGATGGCGAGTAGCGACGCAGGTACCGATGTCGCTATTTGCGTTGCTATTTGTGTCGCCAAAGCGACGCAAATAGCGACGCTCCACAGGGAAAAAAACAGGCCGAAATCGAGTGCGGGTTTATTTCGTGTTTTTGTATTTTGTGTTTTGGGAGCGAGAGCGAGAGAGAGAGAGAGCGACCGTCGTGAGAGAGCGGGAGGATGAAGGCTTGCCGCCGCTACCGCCGTTGTTCGCGAAGGAGAGGAGGAGCCTTCATCGCGAAGAGGAGCCGCCCCCCAGTCACCATATCTCATCGGTGAGTCTCCCTCTCTCCTTCTTTTGCTTGTTTAGGGTTTAAATCACTTTCTCTTTTGCTTGTTTAGGAGAGGAAATGAGAGAGAAAGAGAGGAAGAGGGAGAGGGAGGGAGAGTGCATTCTCTCTCTCTCTCTCCCTTTTGCTTTTGGAGAATGTTAGGATATATTGTGAGAGGGAGAGGAAATGAGAGAGAAAGAGGGGGAGGGAGAGAGAGGGGGAGGAAATGAGAGAGGGAGAGAAAGAGGAAGAGATGTATACTCAAATGGATAGCTTTATGGAGATGTATGTCTACTCAAATGGATAGCTTTTGTCTACTCAAGATGTAGTCCACCTATGTGTGTATATATTGGAACGATAACATATCCATGATTATGGTAATGGTATGCACTTTGATTTTTTTATGGGTACCATTACATCAACGACTCCTTAAGAGGGCTAAAAATTGGTCATACACTTTATAAAGTCTAATTAGGAGATCTAAGATGCACGATAATGGACTTATCGATAATGGTATGCAATGTGCTTTACCATGGGCTACGTACATTGGTGACTCTTTAAGATGGCTTAAAATTGGTCATATCCTTCATAATGTCCAAGTAGGGGATCTAATTGTGATATGCATAATTCCTTGTTTTTGTATTAACTTTATAGGCATAACAAATTAGTAATCATGCCAACTAGTCAACGGAAGGACTAAAAGAAAATGATCCCCTACCTAATGGTCATCATGATACTTCATCAAAATGAACCCAAAAGTGTTGCCATAGAAGAAGAATCCCTTAAATTGAGCATAGGATATTTTCTTCAAAGGTTATGACTATGAGTATGATTGATTGGAATAAATTTTATAACTATGGTACACACACACACCCACACACGCACAAACATTTTTACTATTTGATATTGTCTTTGACATGGTAACCTTGTATTACATTGTTGCATTTGATGTCTTCCAATCATTACAATAAAATTTTATAAATTTCATAGATGGCATTAATTTTTATACAGGGACCTAGGACAAAAAAACCACATTACTAAGATGCTTTTTGTTGAGATAGACTAAGAGATCCTCAATGATACTCATAAATTTTCTATGCCATCAATGTTGATGTTGTGCTAGAAAGAATATATGAATATATGGGTAAGTGTACATAAGCATATAGAATTTACTTGACATCTTGATATCCCATAACTAGGGTGTACGCTCACACATATCGCTACTTCATGATATTACTTCATGCACATGCACATGCACACGCACGTGCACGCACGTGCACACACACACACACACACACACACACACACACACATGCATGCATGATTAATGCATATTATGATATATATGTAACATTTGAGGGATGAGTATGAATGTTCCCTATTGTATTTCTCTTTAATTTATGATTATTTTCTTTAGTTTATTTTATGGCCTCAATAGACCATAATAGAAACATAGAAACACTAGTTTTGCCTAAAATATTACTACTACTGCATATAACTTCTTGAATTGATTTACATACATATTGATCATTAATTCTTTAGGACTAATATGCAGACATAAGATATACATCATAATCATTTACAAAGCACTACTCACCTAAAAATTATGAATCAAAATACTCTCAGCACGATCGTTATTGAACAAATAACTTATTATAGATAGGACTAATTTCTAGGAAACAAGAACAGAGTAGTAGAATCAAGCATCATCGACCCTATACGGGCACTGCCCTAAAGATCTTTCATTCGTCATGACTGAAAAGATACTTATATTGATTTCATGTACTTACATGCTTACAAGTACTAAGGTAGATGATGCAAATTGAGCCCTAACACATGGCACAACCTAGTGTATTACTGGGATAGTCAAGACTCAAAACCCACTAGTATGCAATTAAGTAGTATATAACATAAAAACTAAGTAGCATGAAGACTAACGCATAGAACATAGTTATACCTTGCTAAAGGCCTTGCATCCCTTAATAAACCACACTAAGCAAGCAACATTGAGTAGAGCGCCTCTAAGCTACTCAAAGCCCTCTAGTGCAATTGTATATCCTAGGTGTCAACAAAATGAGACTAAGAAAGAACTATGATGAAACAAAGTGGAAAGTGATATTCATCAATGGCACCTAGGATTACTTATACAACTAGGATTTGTTGTATTTTGTTGACTAGGATTACTTATACTCAAAGCCCTCTAGTGCAGTTGTATAAGTAATCCTAGTAGAGCCCCTCTAAGATACTCAAAGTACATAACCTAGAGACCGTAGCTAGGTATATAAGGTATAATGACCATACAAGAAGACACCTCAATAATTGACTAATCACCACTAAATCCCAAAGAAGAATCGTGTTCCATCCCCTTCAACTCTATATTCACCTCGTGAAGAACTTCATTAATCATAGCATCCTTGTCACCAATCTTTTGGTTGCAATGATGAAGTAACATATTCATCACTTTTCCTTTTAGCATCTAAGGCATTATCTAATCTTTTAGTCAAGTCCAAACATTTAGTCTCCAACTCATGAACCTTATGAACCAATGCCTTATTTTCTACAATAATGAATAATTATCTACCGGGACAAACAAATCATTGAGCATGGTATATGGCCGAGATATAACATCAATAAATCTCTCAACTACTATGTCCCATGCATTTTTTACATCAATCAGTAAAGCATTTCTTATATCTTGAAGTTTAGATTTCAACACCATGGATGCATCAATATCAACCTCAATGTTTTTCAAAATTTGCTTCTCAACCTCTTGCAGAGGCTAAAACCTCTCAAGCAAGAGCTTATGGTCAACTTGCAACTTGACATACATCTCCATAAAGCTATCCATTTGAGCCTCGTTTTCCCAAATTGTATTACAAGTCATTAAATTGTTTGTTGTAACGTAGACAAGATGGAAAACGAAGAAGGTCCTGTTGTTCAAGATCGCGAGGCGTATCTTAATCAGCGTGTCCCATGTCCTTGCTCTCAATGCAAGTTTGCAATTAGACGAAAATGTCGATTGTCTATAGAACACATACGACGATTTGGCGAGTTTCAATCTGAGATCATTGATCACGCGATTGCGGATTTTCAGCAAATGGTAATTTGAAGTTAATATCAATCATGCATTGTACTTGCAAGCTAATTGAATACCATATACAATAAAATTGGGTCTTGCTGGCGAATTTTCTATCTAGGGAGGTGATGTCTCGTCCCAAGGGGAAGTGCACCCTTTGCGGCCAATTAGAAGAGTTCGTGGGCGTGCGATGGATGGAGTGCAGGAGCCAATCCACCACTCGCAAGGCCAATCTATACCGTCAATGCCAGAGGAGACAGGCAACCTTCCAGACCTACCTACAATCTTGGAGCCAAAGATGGAGGCAATGATCGATGCATTGATTCCCATGGATGTCGAGACTTCTGATCCGCTTAGAGAGGAAGCATCCATACCATTATATGATGGGTGTCGAGTATCTCAGCTGAAGACACTGCTTACACTCTTAAGTGTGCAAGCAAAATACGTGTGGAGCGATATGAGTGTGACCGAGTTGTTCAGGTACCTTGTAAATACACTTCATTGATTTTTTTTTCGACACTATTATTACAAACATTTGTGTTTTTTCAAGGTGTTTTATGATTTTTTTCAGGTTATTGAAATATCATATATTACCACCTGCAAATACCATGCCTGAGTCTCATGATGATGCACGACATGTTTTACGGAAGCTTGGCATGGACTACAATAACATCCATGCATGTATCAATGATTGCTGTCTATTTCGAGGAGAATACGAGACTATGGAGACATGTCCAAAGTGTGGTGCTCATCACAGGTATCGACAGGACTTGTAAGGGCAAACCATCCCTCAAAAAGTTCTCAGACACTTTCCACTCATCCCCCGCAAAAACCACATGTTTCATACGTCCGGCATTGCGAGCTTGAAAATGTGGCATACGCAGAATAGGTCCACGGATGGAGTTCAACGAATATCAGCGGATTAGCGCGCATGGAGCGACATTGACTCTACCTTCCCAGGCTTTGCGCGAGAGCCAAGGAATCTTCGGCTTGGTCTCACAATGGGTGGCGTGAACCCATTCAGTCTGCACTCAACTTCTTATAGTGTGTGGCCTATAGTCCTTGTCAACTACAACATCCCTCCATGGCTTTCTACGAAGAAAGGACATCTCATCCTTAGCTTGCTCATCCCAGGCCGCTACAAAGTAAAAAATATGGACGTGTATCTTCGTCCATTAGTTGATGAGCTTAAGATTTTGTGGGAGGAGGGGGTCACTGTACAAGATATGAGCAGGCGCGATGGTCGGCGGTCAGCCAATATTCGAGCCATTCTCATGTGGACAATGCATGACTTTTCGGGATTGGGAGAGTTCTCAGGTGAGCAGGCCTCCGTTCTCGCTGGTAATATCTATATTTTATCTCATTCAATCAAGTACTCACTAGGTCATGGTGTTGGAACAGGTCTGGTTACCTCAGGTTATCATACATGTCCATTGTGCAGGCCACAGTTAGACTCCCGAAGGTCACGAACCATGAAGAAGATGGTATATCAAGGACACACTGCTTTCTTGCTGGAGGATCATGAACTTAGGGAAGGTTTCCTTGGATGAGCTCCAACACATATGAACGCCGCAAGCTGGTACGAGCTAAAAATGGTCCACACGGAATCACATCCAAATGGAATGCGGCGGTTCTTAGTTTTCTACAAGTTGCCATATTGGACCCACTTGTTGGATCCCATGCACATTTTCAAGAATGTGGGTAGCTTGTTATGGGACCACATCACAGGAAAGAGAGACACTATAGGGGCACGAATGGATTTGAAGGAGGTAGGTAAGATGGAGGCGCTTTTGCCCTAGTCGAATGCTGATGGTCGCGTGCAGCTTCCTCGCGCTCCTTGGGTTTTGTCCACTAAAGAAGAGCGCATTGTGAAGCAAGTAATCAAGTCTATCCGCACTCCGACGGGTATGATGCGTTCTCTCAGGTCCGCATTTTCTAAAGATGACCAATTATTAGGGCTAAAATCCCATGATTGACATAAGATATGTCAGGTTTGTACTACGAATGGATTGTAATTAGCATGTTCATTTTGCTATTTGGAATGTGGCCATTATTCATAATGCTTTCTCATTTGTGGCAGTTTGTACTACCGATTGTGATCGCAGGATATCTTACTCCAGAAATTCGCAGGGCCATTTACAAGTTGTCAACTTTGGTGCAATGGATCTCGCAGAAGGAGATTAAGACGTCCTCTATTGAATCCACGAGGCGGGGAGCAATGGCGACGGTCTGTCTCTTTGAGAAATACCTGCCCATGAGCATGCTCACGATACAAATCCACCTTCTTGTGCATCTTGTGGATGAAGTGGAGATTGTTGGATCTATCCATACGTGATGGATGTTCTTCTTGGAGCGCTTCATGAAAACCCTGAAAGGCTTTGTGCAACAACAAGCTTGGCTAGAAGGTAGCATGGCCGAAGGTTGGTTGGTGTCTGAGACACTAGTGCATATTTCACAATGGCTACCAACGGTGGAACCAGACAATGAAATGCTATGGTCGCTGAAGGACGATGATAAACTGACAGGAGATTTGGTGGTTGGAAATGGGGTAGAAAAAAGAATGGATGCCTCAATGGAAGAGAATGTGAATCACTTTTTTATGTTGCACCATGTCTCTATGGAGACGTGGTGCAACATAAAAAAGTGATTCACGTCTCTTCCATTGAGGCATCCATTCTTTTTTATTACCCCATTTCCAACCACCAAATCTCCTGTCAGTTTATCATCGTCCTTGAGCGACCATATTCTGGTTCACCATCATCCTTCATATAAATGCACTAGTGTCTCAAGAAAAGGGACAAAGGTCTCAATGGAGGAGTGGGAATTCTCGAGGGGATGTAGTCCAAATGTGATGAGGGGTTTAGAATCTGTCATATCTAAATTTTATATGGGACATCTAATTTGAGTGTTTTAATGTACAGTACAAAATATATAGTGTAGCGTGGTCACACGGATGGCATTTTCGCATGGAGCATATTGACAAAATACGCTCCACAATGGACTGTGGTGTCATGGCAAGGTTCGAGCAAGAGAGCCGGTGACGAGCAACGGATCCAAATGTTAGAAGACAGGCATAGAAACCCATTGTAAGCAAGGGAGTATAAGGGCAGATGAGTGTGAATAGCCCTAGGGGTGGGAGAAACCCTAACCCTAGCTTGACAAAGGCTATATAAACAGCCTATGGGTCACTATCAAGTGTGAGAGAGTGTACCCAAGTTGTACTCTAAGCAACTTAGTAAGCAAGATTTCATTCTTGTACTTTGAGCTCTCTTCTCCCTCTTGTGCACACATTCCAATGCTACAACTCTGGTTTCCAACATGGTATCAGAGCCATCTCTGATCTCCTCAGCTTCCCTCAGACTTAGCTATCACTAAGTGTACATGAACCTCTATCTCCTTCATCTTATCCTTCTTTCCTCCATAACTGCCTGCAACCTACCTCCATTGGAGGACTTGGGGAGGACAAAGGAGGCCATATCTCCCTCTGATTTCTTCTAGGGATTTCTTGTCTATCTCAGGGAAAATCAATCTGGCATGATAGACTACAAGATTAGTCGACGGCGTGGGTAGCATTGCGTGAATCTCAAAAACAGGCATAATTTCTGACAGTGCAGAATTCGGGCTGTTGTACACGCAGCAGGCGTTGCAATCTTTGCAGCTATCTTGGGGCTTTGATAGCCCCCCAAGTGGGCTATCCTCAGCTAAAAGGGTTCCTAGAAATTCCTCTCACAGAGAGAGATCTCTGCCAAACCCTAACTGTGTCTTTTTGGGCAGCCATAGCCAACAAGCTCCAAGCTTGACACTTTGTCATGTTTTCACTCTGAGCTTCATTAACAGTGATTCTAATCACTGAAGTAGAGTCTCTGAAGCCTATTCAAGATTCTAAATCTCTTGGGCATGCTCAATGGACATCACTAAGCATCGGGAAGCTGACTTCCAACCGGGTTCCATTCAAGCACTTCACTAAGCTTGACAATAGTGTTTTCTAAACACTAATCATGAATCATTAGGTTAATTGCTTGCTGGGCATTCACTAAAACCTAGTGAGTTTTTTTTCCTCTTCATATATTGTTGTAAGGTTACGTGTAAAATTAACACATAGAACATCATGCACTAGAAGTGTATTGCATACCGTGAGTGACTTTGTCTCAAGTACATTGGTCAATGAAATCAAAAGCATGAGTGTCATTGTACTCTCCTCAGAATCATCAGCAACAAGCATTGAGATCATAGACAAACCTTATCCAACACAAGCTTCATCCACTAAGCCATACCACAAGGAGGAGCCTGAAGTCCAGTCTAGGTTTACTTCATTAAAACCTAAAAAGACTATTAAACCTCAAAAGAAGCTTGCACATAAGAAAGGACCACCAAAGTTATACTTTGAAATATTACACTTATATGATTTTCAGCCTTTCTCTTCATTGCAACTTTGATTTTACATTATCTAATTTGCTTCCGCATTCAGTGGAAAGTTTGTAAGGGACTAGACACTACCCTTGTCCTAACAAGTGGTAAGACCTTCCCAATGACCACAATATATGCTGATGTCCATCCTCAAATTAAAAAGTTTGATGGCAAAGATTTCCACCCATGGCAGGTACTTATAAAATACAAAATGATGGAAAGAGGGTATTGGCCTCTCATTCAAGGTAGTGGAGCTGTAAACTCTGCAAATATGATTGATATAGAGGATGACCAATGTGCTCAAGCAATCATAATGCTACACTTAGATGAATCCCTAATTCATCATGTTAATCAACTAAACACTGCTAAAGAAAAATGGGATGAGCTTGAAAAGCTCTATGGAGCCACTAGCAAAAATACTAAAATCTTCCTTAAAATTGAATTCTTTAGCTTGGAATATCGTTCAGGAGAAGATTTGGGAAAATTCATTTCTCATATGAAGGGACTTATGGCACAGCTTGCTTCTGTACAAGCTCCAATACATGAAGAAGATGCTATTGCTATTCTCCTAAAAGCTGTAAAACAGGTGTTTCCTACTCTTGTAACCACTCTCACCAACATTCTAGATCCTACTTTGGCAAGTACCATTCAATCCTGTTTGGATGAAGAAAAGAGGAACCACAAAGAAAGCAGCAACTTCAAATTCCTGTGAACAAGTATTGGTTCATACAGTTCTCACTAGATGTTCTTTCTGTAAGAAAAAAGGACACCTTGTAAACAACTGCTGGAAGAAGTATCCCGAGAAGATGAAATGTAACAAGTGCAAGAAGACAGGGCATATCACTAGTAAATGCCCCAACACTCCTGAAAAACCCAAAGAATTGGTGGCCAACTATGCCTCCAATCCATCTGAAGATCGATTTTTTTGACCATTTTAAATCATCTACCTAAAACAACCTTGTAAGCCTGATTTAAGGCATCCCAAAAAGGGGGGGAATCTCTTACATGCTTTGTAATACAATGCCACCCTGGCATAGGCATAGAAACCCACTGTAAGCAATGGAGTATAAGGGCAGATGAGTGTGAATAGCCCCAGGGGCAAGGGAAACCCTAACCCTAGCTTGGCAAAGGCTATATAAACAGCCTATGGGTCACTATCAAGTGTGAGAGAGTGTACCTAAGTTGTACTCTAAGAAACTTAGTAAGCAAGTTTTCATTCTTGTACTTTGAGCTCTCTTCTCCCTCTTGTGCACACATTCCAATGCTGCAACTCTGGTTTCCAACACCAAATACAGTTGTGGATGAGATGGAGTATTTTGGGAACTTGCAAAGTATTATTACGGTGGATTACCATAGCTTCTTCATGATACTATTCGATGTGCAGTGGTTCGAAGTGGTACTTGGAGGAACTAGAGCAACAGTTCGACGAGGTCCATCTGGATTTCTCGAAATAGATTCCGAAAAAAAAATGGACGGATTTGAGCGACACCTTTGTGTTGCCGGCCCATTGTGAACAGGTGCATGGAGTCATTTGCTTGCTAATTGTATTATGACATGGTTTATGTCACAATGGTTTGAACTCTCTTGTACGTGTTTGTGAGCAGGTAATCTTCTATCCAAACCCCCGACAACCTCGATGGTGGTATGTTATACCTTCAACTCCCCGAAGTGTGAGAGTATATGATCAAAGCAATGTTCCGAGCATAGATGAAGATAATATGCAAATAGAGGGGTCGATATTGTAAGGGGTGGAGGCCGTCGAAAGCTTGGAGCCAGCATCGGCTAACAATGATGGAAATACAGGCATCCAAGAATTCTTTGAGAACAAGGCAGACTCATTCTTTTGTGGTGACATGTCTATTGACCTTCTAGTGTATGCGGAGTTGTGCCAGGAGATTAACATGGGACCATAGGATACTTCATACTTGGAGTATCCACTTACTCAATTCATTGACCAATCGCTTATAAGGGTACATAAGATATGCATTTTAATTGAGATTTTTTTTAAATGATTTATATTACTGTGCTTTGTATGATTTAAATTGATTATTCTAACATCATTTTTTATCTGTGCAGGTGACATTTTCAGGATGAGTCGAGGGATGAGCGATGAGGAGTTACAAGACAGCTTCGCATGCATGTCTCCAAACCAGATTGCCAGATTCAGAGATATGGCAGACTAAGAGCTGTCTCGTTCTTCATCAGGGCACTCTGCTAGATCTGCTTCAGCGCGATAGGATGCTTCGGCTTCGAGTAGACGATCTCGATGCTCACGACTTGGGCTAGAGAGAGGGAGTGCATCGGGATCAGGGGGATGCTGCAAAGATACAGAGGCAGTGAGTCCGCGGTCGACACGGGATACAAGTGCAACTCCTCGCTCTCGTGGCTTAGGTGGATGCTGTGGAGACGCAGACGCGGTGTCTCCATCTCGTCGTTCAGCTGGAGCTGCGTCACCTCTAGGATTTGTCACACCTGTGGGGACGTCTACTCTAGTTACTCCGGCTTTTGCGCACCCGTCAGCAGGTGGCACCCCTTTGGGTGCCACTCCGAGAGAGATTACCCCCGTCGGTACACCGAATGCAGAGGGGTCTCCTGGATATGCCCAGTAGCGTGGATGCAGATGGGAGAGGACCCATCTTAGGCATACTCCTAGGGGTTATGGATATCTGGTCGATAGTAGGTCAGGAGCCATCATCATGAATGATGAGGGGAGGAGAGTGATGGCTCGCATGAGAGAGTTGTGCCAACAAGTTTTTCGGCACAACGTCTTGGATCATTGGAAAAACATACCGGAGGGGAGCAAGGACTACATAGTAGCATCCTTGCACAAGGAGTTTCCGGTGCCAGCCGCAGTACATAGATTCTCTACGGACTGGATGATGGATTGCATGCGTGCATACATGTCACATAGACAACTCTACGCACGCAAGGCAATCAAGAGTGGGGCTGCAAAGCCCGAGTGGTTAGATGCAGACGACTGGCGCCGACTGAGAGAGGAGGCTACAGATTCTCCAGGACGTTGGAGTCAGCAGCGCAAGGCGGCGAGGGCACGACTCGAGGCCGGAGTGGTCCATCATCTTGGAGTGGCGACCACAGGACATATTTGGAGGACTTTGTAAGTTTTTCTTTTATTTTGCTTGTTTATTTTTTTGAAATATTCTTTGTATTGACAATCATGTTTCTAACAGTTAGCATTTTCTTTTCTTTACAGCACTCCATTACAAATCGCAATCTGTCTGGCCTTGAGACTCGATATGCAGAGAAGCACGGTCTCAATGCATTGATTGACCAATTGTATAGACGCGGTGGCCCTGTAAGTCACTCATCTTTCTTGTCTGTAGTTACCATGAGATATTTGAATGCATTATTGTATGGTGGACTGATGTGTTGTTTCTTTTTCAGCAGAGTCCGTTCGATGCTCCTTTGCAGCGGGATGAGCTTTCGGGGGACAAGGATGCGTAGCTCGCCCTTGGATCCCTAGAGCTCACACACCTTTATTTTTGAGTCGCCTGATCTATGTAGACATGTTCTATGTACTAGTGATATCCTGTCATGATTATACCAATCGCTTTTTATGCGATCATGTATTTATTTCATGTATCACTTTTATGATTTCAGTATACATTGTTTTTATTTGCAAGCGCATTGTACATAGTAGTGTAGAAACTATTTTGTATTGCTCTCATAAAGCACGCAGTGCTATATGTGGCAGGGTAGCTTGTTGCCGTGCCACAAATTTCTTTTCCCTGTTACCGTCGCTATTAGCGTCGTAAATTTTACTGCTGGCGTTGCTATCGGCATCGCTATGCACGTCACAAACCATCGCTATCAATGTCGCATTTGGTATTGGCGTCACTATCAGCGTCGCATTTTTGCGATGCTGATTGCGATGCCAATACTGATTTTTGCGACGCTGATAGCAACGCCAATACTGACGCTGATAGCGACGGTTTGCGACGTGCATAGCGACGCCGATAGCAACGCTGATAGCGACGCCAATACCGATGTTTCTATGGCGTTGTTAATAACGACGCTTTTTGCGACAACGGGGGCAAATTTTGTTGTTTGTATTTTCGTCGCTTTAAACATCGGTATAATGCCTATATCTTGTAGTGTAATTTATTATTCTCATACCATAGCTTTTTGGAAAAAAATACAATATGAATTGTGTCATTTTCCTACTATTAAGGACAATTAGGGACTCAATTCGAAGGTTGTTAGGAAGGTTCTTACATTTTGATTTACCTTTGTGAAGATTACCATCACCTCTTACTAGAAAAAACTTAAGACCATTGATGAAAAGGTCATTATCCATAAAAACAATTATGCATGCCTGTCATTTTGAATATTTAGAGTTCATGTGGATAATAATCCTAAGTACTTGGACATTGTGTTGATAACTATAGCTACCATCACCAAGTTTTGAATGAAGCTCATTTCATTAGTGGCTCCTTCTCAAGGCATTGGACTGTTATCTGAGCAACTTCTCCTGGTTCACAGTACAATGTGTTTTCCATGGTTGCTTCTTTCAAGGTGACACCTAGTGTAAGCGTACCTCGATATCCAAAGGTGGCCATAGCACCAACTCCTTACTCATGGCAATTGTATTAACCTAAACCCCTATCTTGATTTATGTGTAGGTCAGTATTATTTATGTAGAATTAACTTTTATTTAGAGTTGATATTTTTATTTCAAGAGATAACTTTTAATTAATCATGTTTTAATAAACAAAGTTCAAGTCTTTATGGGATTATTATCCATATAAACTCCATCCCATAGTTTTAAGGATTGCAACATGGAGTGTACAATGTTCTCGAAGAACTATAGCCCAAGGCCACAATTTGTATAGCACTTTAGAAGATATAGAAGAACACCCTTAGTTCTATTGTACTTTGGTTCTTAATTGTACTATTGAAATGTTAGAGCTTTTGTGCTTCAAGTGTTTTATTATATTTTCCATATTGCTAATGTCTAGTTTGTGTACGAAAAAGGCATTGAAGAGGGAGGCTTAGAATCAAGAACCACTCAATCGAATGGTTTTGGCAAGGGTGGTGGATGATATAAATTTTGATTCATATATAAATTGATATTCATTATGTAGAGATAAGTTTTATTTTGAGTTAATAATTTGTTGCATGAGGTAACTTTTAATCATGTTTTGAGGATTGCAACATGGAGTGTCCAAAGTACAAGTCTTTATGGGAGTCTTGTCCATTCCATCTCCATCCCATAGTTTTAAGGATTGAAACATGGAGTGTACAAAGTTCTAGAAGAGCTATAGCCCAAGGCCATAGTTTGCGTAGCACTTGAAGGTATTGAAGAACAGTATTAGTTCTATTATAATGTGGTTCTTAATTATATTGTTGAAATATTTGATATTTTGTGCTTCAAGTGTTCTATTGTGTTTTTCTTATTACTAATCTTTGCAATGTCTCATTCATGTAGGGAAAAGGCATTGAAGATGGAGACTTGGAAGCAATAACTACTCATTCGAATGGTTTTGGCAAAGGTAGTGGATAGCACATACTATCTTAGGTTATGAAACTATACTTTGCAATCTAATTAGCAAAGCTTAAGTAGCTTTGAGTTTTGGCTTCAAAAGCTTTAGTAAACTCATGTAGAAAATGTAAAGCAAACAACAACACTCTTTCATCATTTTCTTTTTTTATTTGTATTGGCATTCAATATTTCGCTTTATCAGGCTATGTAGACAAAAAGCCAAAGAACTATTGTTGCACAACTATGGCTAGTGCCATATGTTTGCAACCAACACCTCTTCATATTCTTTGCTTTTATTGAGTACGTTTAATTTTACATGCAATTACATGTGAAAATAGCAATCACATTGCATCTAAATAACTATTTGGTTATTGTAAAATTTACAAAATGAGTTTATTTAAAAGAGCGCAAAGTATCAAGCTTATAGTTACGTGATTTCGCATGTGGATCCTTTGATAAGATTTTAATCACTTTTTAAGCAGAGCAATAAGTTTTTTTTAAGTTCAAAAAATGCATCAATGTGGCGATCCCTTGTAGTGTCATTTGTACTATAAAGTTTGATGAGAGAGAGATGTTATTATTAGATAGCAATGAGATTTATGGAGCCAAAAGATTTTAATCTCTGTTTTTAATAAAAGCCTATTATTATTATTTTTTAAATCAATTGTAACTTCTAGTAATTTTGAGTGTCATTTGCTTAGTATTCATTTTGTGAAGTTGGTTTCTTTAAAATGTTTAGACAAATAGATTATTATATATTATAATAAGGAGCATAAGATTTATGTTTCAACATCATGTGATTATTATATGTGTACATGTGGAGAGACAGTGTGTATGCATGTGTTATTATTATTAATAAATGGCAACGAGATTTATAGAGCCAAAAAGATGTTAATCTGTTTTTCATAAAAGTGCCAAGAAAATAATCAGTTGTAATCAATAATGGTTTCTTTTAAGGCGAGATTAGATGCTATACTAGCATGTCAATGCTTTAATGTATTTACGAATATGCCAGTCGGATGGACACCCAAATGGTGAGTCAATGCTTGATGTTGGACTAGCTGATGTGGCTTTTGTGAATGTTTTCACAAAGTCGGATTGGCCCCGAGGGGCGGCGGCGGCGCACGGGAATACCCGGGAGAAAAATCATCCACGGCCAGCTTCGCGCTCGCGTGAGTCGAACGTCAAAGATCGTCTCACCTGACGAGCAAACGCAGAAGAAGGAAGAAGGAGAAGAAGAACGACAGAAGCAGTAGCACCAGCAGCAGCAGACTACCTCTGAATTGCATTAAATGGCCGCGGTGAAACGGAAGACGCCTCCCCTCATCATGCAGGAGCAGCAGCAGCAGCATGATCTGCTGGATCTTCACCAGCAGCAGGCGCATGAGCGCCCTCCCCAGAAGATGATAAGAGTGAAGCTGATTTCGTTGCCTGGCGACACACCACAACGACGTCGAGCTGGTCGCGTCGATCATCCTCAATTAGCACCAGCACATCATCATGCTCCTCTGCCCGACGATGTGGACGCCCTCGGCTCCACCTCCTCCCCCCCGGCCTCCATTGCAGCAGCAGCAGCTACTCGACGTGGAGCCCAAAGACCTGCACTAGGACCTCCTCCGCCTCCTCCTGTCGCTGCACTGCGGCCAGCAGCAGCTGCAGGCTTTATAAACTCATCGGCTGCATGCACACGTGCTATTGATGGTAGTTCCTGCACGACCATGGCGATCAGAAGAATCAGGTTCAAGCCGATCCTCGTGCTCGAAGACGACTTCATATTCCTCGGGAAGCAGCTTGGCAGAGGCGGGCAAGGAGTTGTCAGCCTCTGCCAAGAGATTCATGGCGCCCGCCGCATGCTCGCGTGCAAGTCCCCGCTCTTCAGTAGTGCGCCTAAGGTCGACGGCAACCTGATCAATAAAGAAGACTGAAACAATTCCGTGCGCCACGAATTCTGGATGGCAAAGGCACTGGAGGAGATCGATGGAGCATTGCGTATCGAAGGCCTTGTCCGTGATAGACAATACGTTTTGCATCTTCTGATGGAGTTTTGCGATGGGGGCAACCTGTCCAGCAGGCTGCGATCGCAAGGTGGTACCATGAAGGAGCAGGATGCAGCAAAGGTTGTGCTAAAGCTTGCACAAACGCTTGCGGCATGCCATGCTCGCGGCATCATGCATCGCGATGTCAAGTTGGAGAACGTGCTGTTCGTACATCGGTCAACAACATCATCATATGGCACTACGTCTAGGCATACAGATGGAACAGCTCCTGCAGGGATCAGTGAATCATGCAGTACTGCTTCTACCACCGGGTGTAATCATCATCCAGCTGTATTCGTGCAGGATCATCAAATCAGTCAAGATATTCAGGATCAAGAGGAGCAGGTGGTTCTAGCAGACTTCGGTATGGCCCTGCGTCTAGACGATCGAGGCCGCCAGCAACAGAATAGCAAGGGATCATCAAATGATGATGATGATCGGTATTGCATAGCTGGCACATACATGTACATGGCACCTGAGGTAATTACAGCAGCTCGTCCTCCAGCTACAGCTTCTTGTAGCGGCTCTAAATCTTGTAAGAATGGTGGCGACAGGCGTCCATGCTCATCAACGTCGTATCCTTATGACGAGCGAGTTGATGTGTGGAGCTTGGGGGTGCTTCTACACACCCTTCTCATGGGAACATTCCCCTTTCCTGGCAAGACTCACAAGGAGGTTCTCACCTCGATCCGTAAGCTCACAAGATGTTTTGGCGATGACCTTCGACCCTACCTTCGACAACAGCTGAATCATCTCAGCAGTGGACATCGCAGCGAGCATTATGATCCTGCTCATCGACCGGGAGACTGCCGCGCACATGAATATCAGTTAGCCCCCAAGGTGTCCGAGTGGGCAATCGACCTTCTCGCAGGCATGCTTCGTGCCGACCCTCGCAGTCGCCTCACAATGCAGCAGGTGATGGGCCATCCCTGGTTCTTGTATGCAGCTGGGGTCAAAAGGATAAAGCTCACGATTCAAGGCTGTACTGCGGCAGTTATTTATATCTAGGTCTTGATGATGTACTTATACAGTTATGCTTAGTGATCAGAGTCACATTGACCTGCAGGAGTGCCAAATAAATTTCCTTGTAATATCATATGATTTGTAATCTCCTTCTTCTAATCAATGTATCATATGATTTGTAGTTCTCTGAGTAGCAGGTCACACTTCGTGTACTTGTGCCTGCTCTTAGAGGAGGATAGTCTCGTCTGATGATCGCAGCATTAATGGCAAGTACTATCAATTGTACCTTCACATCGACCTGCGACTGATGATACTGGCATTGCATCTCATCGCCTACTGCTGCCCTGATCAATAATGTGCTAGCTGTGGATCATGATCAATCAAGTACAATAACTTGGAGGCAGGCAACTTCTAACACAAATCTGATGTATTGTTGTCCTCATGCGGGTAGTGGTGGATTATCGGTCAGTCGCATTGCCACTCCTCTGATCAGTTCTTGGAGGTAGCTGATTAGTCCTAGATGAGCTGATATTGTATTGTTGCACTCATGCTAGCGGATCATCGAGCAATTACAACACTCCTCTCAGTGCTTTGAGGTCAGCTTCTAACCTGTGTCTACATATTGCTATGCTGCTGAGTTTTCTTTGGCAGTTCCAGATTTAAGAAAGCGGCATATGTATGTATTTGTGCCGGCAGGAGTAAAGCAAGAAGCATTTAGCTGTAATGATCTTATTATAATATGTTAAGGTTACAGTTACTCGATCTCATGCACTGCACTCATGCTAGTGGACTTCTCACTTGGATGCACCTTATAATACAAATGTGATGCACTGTGCGCACTCATGGAACTCGATCATCAATCAATTACAACAACAGTACTCAGAGGCAGCTTGATCTAACTTATGTTTGTATATGACTATACTGTAATGAGTTTTCTTCACGAGTACCGTAATGAGTTTTCGTAGCGACATTCATCAAGCAAAATGCGTATGTATATACTTGTACCAGGTTGAGTAAATTCAGAGGCAATTAGCTGTAACGTAGCATCATGAGGTTCCAATGTAGGATGCTCTAATTTCTATGATTAGAATATCGCAGTACTATTTGTAGAAGACCATGTGCATAGATATCTGTCATATCGTAGCAATGCGAAAACTATTATGTTGCATAAGCAATGTATAGTTGAGGCTGGAGAAAACGTTCAGCATGGTACTACGCTTTGCCGCCCTCAAAATTTTGTTGTGTGATTAGTTGGCAAACTTTGTAATACAGTCTGCTGTTGTAATCCGGTCAGTTATGTATTAGTGAGTACTCAATCCCTGGCTATCACTACAAGAGAAAGGCCCTATAGACACGCAATGTACACGTGAAAAAGCGGGCGCATTTATAAGCGCGTGTATCAGTGCGTCTATTCACGCTAGTATAAAGAAGGCGTCTATATATCCGCGTTTATAAACGCCCTTATAGATGCGAAAATAAACGCACATATTTTTCATTTCTCATAAAGTCCCTGAATATGACCAAACCTCTTAACAGCTAGTATTTGTTTGAATAGGGCATGATTGGATATATATACGACATAATTACACCTGGATCGATCATAAGCTAGGACATGATATACATGTATAGGATCATACGGACATGATAAACATGTATATACGACATGATATACATATATAGGGCATATACATGCATATGACATGATATACATTACCAACTTTACTTCTTTCTGAGTATTACAAATATACATCCAATCATTCAAAGCTAATTATATATATGTGATTTCATGCCCTATATACATCCAATCATGCCCTATACAAATGTGATTGGATAGGGAATGATTATTGGATGTATATATGACATAATTATCATAGAAGTGATTGATAAATGTACATGTTGTATCTATTGTGTACTTAACCTAGCCATGGCTAAAACTTATAGATCAAAGGTTGACTTGTGCATTTACAATATATATATATATATATATATATATATATATATATATAGAGAGAGAGAGAGAGAGAGAGAGAACTGATCAATACACTCACATGTCTCATTTGTCGTGCACTTAACTTAGCCATGCATGCCAATTCATAGCATGAGTAGATTGATGTAAATCAGTTGGCTTGTGCATGTGCAAGCTATTCCAATCATGTCAAGGTGCACTTATAGCTCACATATAATTTTAGATAAGGTGGACCACATGTAGGCAATGTGCACATGCCCTCTTTTCATCATCTTTAGCTAGTGTGTCCACTTGTTGGTGACTAAAATAGATCACTGTAAGTATACTTTGTAATACCAACAAGCCAACTACAAATCTCTTATCTATGAAATGTATAAGTAAATTAACTTGGTTAATTTGATGAGGTCAAGTTTTCCTTACATGGACAGTGTGGTTGGCTATATTCTACTTCAAGGTTATAGGAACTTACAGAAGTCAATGGAGCATCCTAAAAATGACGATACTCTAATTACTATATCAAGTCACTTCATGTACATATCTTTGATTGATTGATGGATAATATGCCTTTCTCTATCTCTTTCGTATACACCTTCATTGCATTATCTCTCTCTAGCTAAAAACCATTCGTGCTTTATCCACCTATTGATACTTGCATGCAATTGTAAGTGGGATGGTCTAGTAAGTCACCACATATGTGCCAATTGACTTGCCAATGTGTTATCTCTTATCCTCAAGCTTTGTTATATATGTCACCACATAGGTCAATTGATTCCCTAAATGCATGCATTGATACTTACAACATGGAGGAAAACATTTTGATATTGAAAGACTAGGAAAGTCATGTCATGTTGATCCAAAAATAACCAAAAGCTAGCATCTCATCAATTTAATTGTTCCTGCACGTCTGTAAACGCGTGTAATAGGTATTATCTGTGCATATACACGCGCAATTACACACGCTTACAGACGCGCCACGCAAGTATAGAAAAATTTTAAAAAAAGTTGTGGCTTTCTTTTCAAACCTGTGCTTTCCTGCGTTTTTTGTGTGTTTTCTGCAGTTCGAGCTCAACATCACTACTCATGTCTATCTATCACTTCATGAAGTCAATGAGGCAAGGAAATAAGAGTAAAAAGAGGACAGGAGGAAAGAAGAGCCAAAGAGTAAAGAACAAGAGCCAAACAGCAAGGAAGAGAAGAAGATTCAAGCAACTTACCAAGGGAAGGGAGAAGGAGGACAAGGAGCTTGCAACCTAGCCGCCACCCGTTGGAACAAGCAAAGAAGGTGAGTTCTTCTTCTCTCTCTCAATCTTGTTTGCTTTCTCTATCTGTTTGTCTCTCTCTTCACATACTGGATCCTGTCATCTATGGAGTCTTTTTTTGCACATTTTTTAACCAACTTTGAAAAGAAATGGTCCGACTGTGCACGTCTGTCAGTGCGTCTAGATGATAGTGTAGACGCAGCTATAGACGCAGAAATAGACGTGCTGACAGATGCACACAGAGACGCATATATAGACACAGCATGTAATATGTTTTATTTGCACAGGGTAATATGATTTTTCTTGTGTAGATGTGGAATCCTGGATCCTCCAGCACCCCATTCAACAAGGAGCAATTCATGGGGGAGATGACCAATTATCTTGGTTGCCCTCCCACTGCAGAGGAGGTTTTCAGTGTGATGTCTGGGACACCTATCACATCTTTGCTTACACAGGGATCAGCTAAAGGTACATGGATCAGCCGAAGCACGTATATCTGTAGAAGCACGTGTATCGAGTGAGGTAGAGGGTAGTGCCCATCGAGGGAGGAGGGAGAGTTGTGCGGGAGGACGAGGAGGTCGAGGGCTTTGTGGGGGTTGCCTAGGTGGTGGCTCTCGATCACCCTCACCGGAAAATGAGAGAGGTGAGCCTCCAAAAATGTACTACTCTGTCACTGATGTTGGTGGTATCTTGCATGACTCTGAGGGGAGAGAAGTGATAGCCTACTTGAGGAGTGTCGTGCATGCCACATACAAAGATTGCATGATTCCCTTCAAGCACCAAAAAAATGGTTTATGGCAAGAGGTGCTGCGGGCAGTACATAGAAGGTACCCTAATCCCGAGAATTCATGATTCTCAGATGATTGGGGATGGTCAAAGGTGAGAGACGTGCTTCATAACAAGAGGTCTCACCTTATGACGCGCGCCAAGGAGTCACTGCGGAGACAAGAGTAGGGGCGCCCTGGATATGGCTAACCACCCAATTGCCACCACAAGGAGTGGAAAGAGGCCAAGAAGAGAGCAGCGGAGAAAATGACAAGTCGCCAGCATGCAGAGGCGCAACGTATCTAGATGACAACCATGGGATCGTCGCATTATGGATCGGGTGGCAGGGAGTCATGGGAGGCTGAGTTTGTAAGTATTATTTTATTTTATTTTAAATTAAATTTTGTAATTTGTTTCACCCCATTATGTAGTGTGTTTTAATGCGTTGTATGTTCAAATTGTTTTGTAGTATCATATTGTTGGTAGGATGCCTACTCCTAGAGACGTAGGCTACCATCGAGGTCATAACCAAGCGTCCACTTGTTGGCAGCATTTCTACGAGGAGGGACTCATCACGAAGGAGCAATATAATTGTGCCATCAGGATTCCACCACCAGAAGAGGTATGTTTTATTTTTTACATGAAAAGTATAGATAACTCTAATTTATTGTTTGTAATGGTATTTATATACCTTAATCCTTTGTGTAGGCGAACCCTGATGCAATTGAGGATAGCGAAGGGGGGACTAGCAGTAGCGGTGGCGGCAACGGCAGCAGCACAGGCAACAGTGGTGGTAGCAATGATGATGCCTCTTCTGAGGAGATATAGAGGAGCCCCATGCATGTATGCCTCCCCTTGGCTTGTAATTTTCATTTTTGATATGTATTACTTTCAGCTAGTGCTTGCGACCATGACCATGCTTGAGGTCACAAGCACTAGAACTCATAATGTAAAAACGTTTCATCTATATATATGAAATTTCGTGTTCTACATACATTGTTTTGTTTTCGGTATCCAATCTTGGAAATAATCTTTCTCTATTTTTCCTAAGCATACAATTTGATGTTGATGGGGGGAAAAAAACCAGAGAGCATGCGTATCTATCAGCGCATCTAAATTGCAAGATAAATGCGCGTCTATTCTAGTCAAAAACTTGCAGAGTAAACGCTTTTTTAGACGCGTAGATACACGCGTGTATAGACACACAATATGAATATATCCACTTTTTTATAAATATGATTATATATTTACATAGCGCATCTATATGCGCGTCTACGTGGCGTGTAACTCTGACTATAAGCGCGCTTTTAGACGCGATATTGTAGACGCAGAAGTAGACGCGGTAATAAACGTGCCCGATATTTTTTTTCACAGTTCAAATATTGCATCTACAAGTGTGTCTATGGAGCCTTTTTGTTGTAGTGTATACTAATCAACAGGCTAAGATCTCATGAAATTCTATTTCTCCCAAGAAGGCTTCAGTCGAGAACCGCACCAACTTGGAGTTACTTGTAATATTCTCAATCTAATTACACCTTTCACATATGAATGACCTCTAAGGATAGGATAATGACAAATTTCTTTATTATTCCCCCCCGCCGACAGTCGAGCTCGAGGGGGAAGGGAATAAAAGGAGTGACAAAGCTCCTCGATGGAGCTTGCGGGAGAGAAGTGGCCATGCCCGCTGCCACGTAGGGGAGGGAGGATCCCCCTCCCCTTACCTATATAAATTTTGGGGGGGGAGGGGGGAGGCGGTTGTAGGCAGAGAGGGGGACGAAGGCGCTGCCACGAAAGCCTAAAGGGGTGCCGCCACTCAGTTGACGCTAAGCTGAGAGGGAGAGGGTGGTCGTGAGAGGGAGAAGACTGCTATACTAGGCCCGAGCGACAGCAGTCGAGAGGGAGAAAACATCGTCCTACTAGGCCATCGGGAGGGAGGGAACAAGGAGTTGGGCTGCCGTGCAGCTAGAGAGAGTCACTGCCAGACTGCGAGAGGGAGAGGAGGAGATTTTGCGCCACCACCCGCAGCCCATACGTCGTCCCGTGACGCCGATTCCATCACCTTCGTGGCCGTTGTCAACATCCATGTGGCTCTGCAACTTTTCACAAGCCTTGGATTGGGCTTCATAAGCCCCCTTTTCCACCCAAGAAAAAAAGCTTTACCTTAAAGGGCCTTTGTACAACCCGTAAGCCCTTCCTCCCACCCCCTCACAATGCCCCCCTAAGGACTCGCTTAGACCTTTCCCCCCCCCCCCCCCCCTTAATTTGCCATAAAAGGGCTTTCAAGTGGCCCTTAAGCCCTTTTCCCCCCTCCCTATGCAAGAATTAGCCCTTTCATACCCCTTTCCTTTTTCCCCCGAGCAATGGTTCGTGTGGGATTGTTAAAACACCCCCTGCCTCCCGGGAATTCCAAAGCCCTTTAGGTGCTCTTGCATATACATACACGAAATTTCCTCCCTAAGGGCCCTTTCATACCTTCTTTCCCCCCCCCCCCCCCCCCCACACACACACACAAAAAGAAAAGAGGGTGTTAATGTTTTTTT
Organism: Lygodium microphyllum; assembly: GCF_053477565.2. Taxonomy (NCBI): domain Eukaryota; kingdom Viridiplantae; phylum Streptophyta; class Polypodiopsida; order Schizaeales; family Lygodiaceae; genus Lygodium; species Lygodium microphyllum. The sequence continues at coordinate 142,830,872 of NC_141137.1, forward strand.
TTACACATTCTTTCCCCATACCAAAAGCCCTCGTAGGGGTCTTTTACACTTTCCATTTTCCCCTTTCTTGTAAGTCTTTAAAAGGCCATTAAGTCCTTTTCCATGGCTTTAATGAGCCTTACTCGCGGAGGATTTTAAAATACCTCCTTTTCGAGTTTTAAACCTTTCTGTGGTTTCTCCCTCCTCCACAAGTATCCCTTCAAAGAGCTTCTACGAAAGGAAGGAACAGAAAATTCATAAAGGACGGTGGTATTTCAAAAGAGAGTTCGCAAAGCCACATCCAAGATGGAAAGGTTGCATTTGCGATGGCTCCTAAGAAAGCCCAAGGCATAACCGCAAGAGAATCGTCTCCTAGCATCCATGTGGACATCTCACCACAAGTCCAGGTTTTTTCTTCCTAATTTTTATTTTAAGTCATTATAATTCAATTGGGCATAGATGATTTTTGAAAAATAGGATGCATTTTTTGTCTTAAATGCTTTAGAAAAATTAACTCACGACGGAGGAATTCAGTCATTAGTATTTGTTTAAATAAAATGAACAAAATAAAATGAGCAGAGATTGATATGCGTTCCTAGCAAGTAGTTTTTGCACATTTCAATGAACTGAACTTTGATTAATGTCCATATTTACGAAACGGAATTAAGATAGGCACTCCGTTTAGGCATGGAAGTATAAATTGTATGTCGCGTTATTAGGACATATCTTCTTCGCAAATGAGTCATTGTGGAAAGTGCTAATAACCCATAGGGAATTGCAAGGCATGAAATGATTCTTACGTTGCATAACTCTAGTCAATGATCGTTTTTCAACTGCATAATTATTAGTAAAAGGTTGCCTGTTTTAGCATGAATCTTATTCGCAAGTCCTCGAAAAAGCAATTATCAAATATTTGAGTTTCGATGATAAATTGGAACTAGGTTATAACCTAACCTATGCTTGATCTTAAGTCGATAAGTTAGGATTGAAAATCAATTGACGTGTAGACAATGAGTCATGTGTTTATGGAAATGATAGCGTAATTATATTCAAGAATTAAACAAATTGGCATAAACCTAAACACCTAAACCCGCAGAGTACTCATTTTAGAAAGAGTTAATTCAATTCCAAATATCTCACTAGGATTTAATATGTGACCTAGTCGCACGTATTGCTAAAATTGAAACTCCTATACCCTAAATACTTGCCCACATTCACCGAATGTAGGGACAGTGGAACATATTTGAGAAGTGATCTAGGGTTTGTTCCTAAGAATCTTTCGCTAAAAAGATGGAACTTGGAACCCTAGGACTGACAATGTCAGCCTAATGTAATCAGGAATAGATTGTTTCGTGACTCCATTTGATGGGTAGAATAGTCCCATAGTTCGATGCGACACTTGTGCAACAAGTGCAGAGTCGTATGATCTTGTGATTGGATCACAAAGGAATGGCCAATTCTCAGAATGAGGTTGGCAGATTCTTACGCAAGTTATCTTGCAAGAGGATGAATAATCGTCCTAATATAGTATCTTAAAGATAATTGCTTAGAGCAAAGGACAAACCAATAAAGTGGAATAACATATGAACTTAAGGTATTGACCAAGTCGAGTTAATAGGGTAGAACCCTAACCCAGGATATAGGGAATCTTGCCGAGTCGCAAGTCATCCGGGATCGAGTGCTGGATGCATTCGAAAAGAAGGATGTACTCCTTAGTAGTTGGCCAACAATAAATGACCAATGGAAATGTTTGTGCTTGTTATAGATTTAAGAGCACTGTTTTTCTTTGTTTGATCAATGAATTAAAGGATAAATGGATATCTTATACTTTAGGTTAAAGTCTTGAAGGGAGAGGCAACTTCAGTTACCCCCGACTGCCTGCCTAACCCTAACCAAGGGGGTTGTTAACTGCGCCGGGAAGGTGGACCGAACCCGCCGCAAGAGGTCTCTCCATTGAGCGCTACTTGGAGCAAGAAGAGGCTTGCATGCCAGGGGGGTCTGTGGTCATAAATCCCTCGCCTTCCGGGCCCTACACAAGAGGCTAACATGACTCGGGATTGGATCTCAAGGCCCGCATACTAGTCTATGGGCGGAATCTTGGATTGCTAATCCCTGTGGATTGCTGGATTGCCTTCGGGCGGATTGTGGATAAGCCTGCGGGCTAGACTTTATGTATTTCCAAGATAAATATGATAACTTGTTAACAAGGAACTTGTTTGACATTGCTTTTCTATGTCAAGTGATATGATTATGTGAAGGAACCAGTGCCTAATGGGCTAATTAAGGAAGCTGATTGATACATGTCCAACTAAATGTGTTAAGTAATTAAATAACTAAAACAACCCGAGGAAAGTGCAGTGGATGGGCCATAGGTCCATCCTATGGATGGGTGGTCCCGGTTAGCCAAGAACTTTTTTCAAATCACGATGGACAGCAGGAAGATCGTCAAAGAATACGAACAACAAAAGCGATTACCTAGAGTTATGATTGATCCCGATTTACGTTGTTTTAGGGGAATGGAATGGGACTATGCCTTATGGCAGAGAGGTTAAGCTTCGCATCCCTCTCATTTCCCATTCTCCTTGAACCAAGTGCAGCGTGAATCCGCTTTGGACCTAGCATTTCTGTGTAAAGTAGTTTGCTTAGGTTCGACGTTAGTTGCCGTTAGGAAATGACCAATAGGGAAAACCCTAAATTCAGGTCGGTACTAAGTGGGAACGGTTGGAATACTTCCCACTACAAGGGAATGGGGCAATAGCGACGGCGGATATCGGCGTCGCTATAGGCGTCGCTATATGCGTCGCAATTGGCGTCGCTATATGCGACGTCGCAGGGAAAAAAAGCGCGGCCGAAACCAGAGCGCCGTTTTCATTTTGTTTTCTTCGCCTTTTGAGAGCGAGAGCGAGGGAGAGAGCGAGGGAGAGAGCCAAGGCTTTGTGAGAGAAGAGGAGAAAGAGACTTGCCGCCGCCGCCGCCACCGCCACCATCGTTGTTTGCGAAGGAGAGGAGGAGCCCTCGTTGCAAAGAGAAGCCGGCTTGCCCACGCTCGCCATATCTCATTGGTGAGTCTCCCTCTCTCTTTCTTTTACTTGTTGAAGGTTTAAATCGTTCTCTTTTGTTTGTTTAGGAGAGGAAATGAAAGAGGAGAGGGAGAGGGAGAGAGAGGGAGAGAAAGAGAGGAAGAGGGAGAGAAAGAGAGGGAGAGTGCATTCTCTCTCTCTCTCTCCCTTTTGCTTTTTTAATGTTTAAATTACTTTCTTCTTTGCTTGTTTAGGAGAGGAAACGAGAGAGTAAGAGAGAAAGAGAGGGAGAGGGAGAGGGAGAGGGAGAGGGAGAGGGAGAGGGAGAGGGAGAGGGAAAGAAAGAGAAAGAGAAATAGAGGGAGAGGGAGAGGGAGGGGGAGGAAATAGGAGAGGGAGAGAAAGAGAAAGAGAGGGAGAAGGAGGGAGAGTGCATTCTCTCTCTCCCTCCCTCTCCCTTTTGCTTGTTTAATGTTTGAATCACTTTATTTTTTGCTTGTTTAGGAGAGGAAATGAGAGAGAAAGAGAGTGAGAGGGAGAGGAAGGGGAAGGAAATGAGAGAGGGATAGAAAGAGAAAGAGAGGGAGAGTGCATTGTATCTCTCCCTCTCCCTTTTGCTTGGAGGATGTTTAAATCACTTTATTTTTTGCTTGTTTAGAAAATGAGAGAGAAAGAGAGATAGAGAGGGAGAGGGAGAAAAAGAGAAAGAGAGGGAGAGGGAGAGGAAGAGGGAGAGGGAGGGGGAGGGGAAGGAAATGAGAGAGGGAGAGAAAGAGGGAGGGGGAGGGAGAGGGAGCGAGGGAGAGGGAGAGGGAGAGGGAGGGAGAGGGAGGGAGAGGGAGAGGGAGGGGGAGGGAGGAAATGAGAGAGGGAGAGAAAGAGAACGAGAGGGAAAGGGAGAGGGTGAGAGAAAGAGAGGAAGAGAGGGAGAGGGAGAGGGAGAGAAAGAGAGGGAGAGGGAAGGGAAGGAAATTTAAGATAATATACGTATTGATAATGGTATGCAATGTGCTTTGCATACGGCCACGTACTTCATCAAAATGAACCCAAAATTATTGTTATAGAAGAAGAAACCCTTAAATTGAGTATAGGATAATTTCTCTCAGGTCTTATGACTATGAGTAGAATTGATTGAAATAAATTTTATTACTATAGTTATAAAATTTCATAGATGGCGCGCATTAATTTTAAAATGGATTACTTATACTCAAAGCCGAGATATAACAAAAATTTATCTATCGGGACAAACAAATCATTGAGCATGATACAAGGCCGAGATATAACATTGGAAAATCTCTCGACTACTATATACAATGCAAGGTTTATGGTCAACTTGCAACTTGACGTACATCTCCATAAAGCTATCCATTTAAGCCTTGTTTCCTGTAATGTAGATAAGATGGCAAACGAAGAAGGTCCTATTGTTCAAGACCGCGAGTCGTATCTTAATCAGCGTGTCCCATGTCCTTGCTCTCAATGCAAGTTGGCAATTAGACGAAAACGCCAATTGTCTATAGAACACGTACGACGATTTGGCGAGTTTCAATCTGAGATCATTGATCAGGCGATTGCAGACTTTCAGCAAACGGTAATTTGAAGTTAGCATTTTTCATGCATTGTACTCTCAAGCTAATTGAAAACCATACACAATAAGATTGGGTCTTGTTGGTAAATTTTGTATCCAGGGGGGTGATGTCTCGACCCAAGGGGGAGTGCACCCTTTGCGGCCAATTAGAAGAGTTCGTGGACGTGCGATGGATGGATTGCAGGAGCCAATCGACCACTCGCAAGGCCCATCTATACCGTCAATGCCAGAGGAGACAAACAACCTTCCCGACTTGCCTACAATCTTGGAGCCTGAGATGGAGGCAATGATCGATGCATTGATTCCCATGGATGTTGAGACATCTGACCCGCTTAGAGAGGAAGCATCCATACCATTATATGATGGGTGCCGAGTATCTCGGTTGAAGACATTGCTTGCACTCTTAAGTGTGCAAGCAAAATACGGTTGGAGCGATACGAGTGTGACTGAGTTATTCAGGTACCTTGCACACAGACTTCATTGTTTTTTTTTTAAAACAGTATTATTGCAAACATGGATGGATTTTTCAAGGTGTTTTATGATTTTTTCAGGTTATTGAAATATCATATATTGCCACCTGCAAACACCATGCCTGAGTCTCGTGATGATGCGCGACATGTTTTACGGAAGCTTGGCATGGACTACAATAACATCCATGCATGTATCAACGACTGCATATTGTTTCGAGATGAATACGAGCCTATGGAGACATGCCCAAAGTGTGGTGCTCACAGGTATCAACAGGACTTGCAAGGGCAGACCATCCCTCAAAAAGTCCTCAGACACTTTTCGCTCATCCCCCGCATAAACCACATGTTTCGCACGTCTGCCATGGCAAGCTTGACAACGTGGCATGTGCAGAATAGGTCCACGGATGGAGTGCAACGAATATCAGCAGATTCGCGCACATGGAGCCACATTGACTCTACCTTCCCAGGCTTTGCGCGAGAGCCAAGGAATCTTCGGCTCGGTCTCGCCATGGATGGTGTGAACCCATTCGGTCTACGCTCGACTTCTTACAGTGTGTGGCCTATAGTGCTTGTCAACTACAACATTCCTCCATGGCTTTCTACAACATTCCTCCATGGCTTTCTTGTGGATGAAGTGGAGATTGCTGGACCTGTCCATACGCGATGGATGTTCTTCCTGGAGCGCTTCATGAAAACCCTGAAAGGCTTTGTGCAACAATGAGCTCGTCCGGAAGGTAGCATGGCGGAAGGTTGGTTGGTGTCAGAGGCGTTAGTACATATCTCACAATGGCTACCAACGGTGGAACCAGACAATGAAATGCTATGGACGCTGAAGGACGATGACAGGCTGACTGGAGATGTGGTGGTTGGAAATGGGGTAGAAAAAAGAATGGATGCCTCAATGGAAGAGAAGGTGAATCGCTTTTGTATGTTGCACCATGCCTCCATGGAGACGTGGCTCGCCAAGTACCAGATTGCAAGGCAAGATCGAGAGGAAGCACGAGCTGAATTCCGACGCAGTACGCGTCACCGACCGATTCGATATCCCGAAGGCATGGAGGAGATGCCGCGGTTTATGTCAACACGATGGTTGCATGGAGCCTTGACCACAGCATCCAGCGAAGGGACAGAGGTCTCAATGGAGGAGTGGGAGTTCTCGAGGGGATGTAGTCCAAAGGTAATGAGGGGTTTAGAATGTGTCGTATCTAAATTTGCTTGCTACATCTAATTTGAGTGTTTCAATGTGCAGTACAAAATATATAGTGCAGCGTGGTCGCGCGGACGGCATTTTCGGGTGGAGCGTATTGACAAAATGCGCTCCACAATGGACTGTGGTATCATGGCAAGGTTTGAGCAAGAGAGCTGGCAACGAGCAACGGATCCGAACACGGTTGTGGATGAGATGGAGTATTTTGGGAATTTGCAAAGTATTATTACGGTGGATTACCGTAGCTTCTCCATGATAATATTCGACGTGCAGTGGTTCAAAGTGGTACTTGGAGGAGCTGGCGCAACAGTTCGACGAGGTCCATCTGGATTTCTCGAAATAGATTCCGAAAAAAAATGGATGGATTTGCGCGACACCTTTGTGTTGCCGGCCCATTGTGAACAGGTGCAACTAGGCATTTGCTTGCTAATTGTAATACGACATGGTTTATGTCACAATGGTTTGAAGACGGTTTGTAAGTGTTTGTGAACATGTAATCTTCTATCCAAATCCCCAACAACCTCGATGGTGGTATGTTATACCTTCAACTCCTCAAGGTGCGAGAGTATACGATCAAAGCGATGTTCCAGGCATAGATGAAGAAAATATGCAAGTAGAGGGATCGAAATTACAAGGGGTGCAGGCCACCGCAAGCTTGGAGCCTGCATCGGCAAACAATGATGGAAATACAAAAGTCGTAGAATTTTTTGAGAACGAGACAGACTCATTGGAGGAACATATCGGAGGGGAGCAAGGAGTACATAGTAGCATCCTTGCACGAGGAGTTCCCGGTGCCAGCCGCAGTGGATAGATTCTCTACGGGCTGGATGATGGATTGCATGCGTGCATACATGTCACATAGACGATCCGACGCACACAAGGCAATCAAGAGTGGGGCTCCAAAGCCCGAGTGGTTAGATGCAGACGACTGGCACCGACTGAGGGAGGAGGCTACAAATTCGCCAGGACGTTGGAGTCAGCAGCGGGAGGCGGCGAGGGCACGAATCGAGGCCGGATCGGTACATCATCTTGGGAGTGGCAGCCACAGGACATATTTGGAGGACTTTGTAAGATTCTCTTTTGTTTTGCTTATTTGTTTTTTTGAGATATTCTTTGTACTAACAATCATGTTTCTAACAGTTAGCATTTTGTTTTCTTTGCAGCACTCCATTACAAATCACGATCCACAAGGCCTTGAGACTCGATATGCGGAGAGGCACAGTCTCAGATCATTGATCGACCGATTGTATAGACGCGGCGGCCCAGTAAGTCACTCATCTTTCTTGTCCGTAGTTACCATGAGATATTTGAATGCATTATTGTATGGTGGATTGATATGTTGTTTCTTTTTCTGCAGAATCCGTTTGATGCTCCTTTACAGCGGGAAGAGCTTTCGGGGGACGACGATTTGTAGCTCGCCCTTGGATCCTTAGAGCTCACATACCTTTAGTTTTTAGTCGCCCGATCTATGTAGACATTTTCTATGTATTAGTGATATTGTTTTATGATTGTACCAATCGCATTTTATGCGATATCATGTATTTATTTCATCCATCAGTTTTATGATTTCAGTATACATTCTTTTTGTTTGCAAACGCTTTGTATGAAGCAGTGCAGAAACTATTTTGTATGGCTCTCATACAACACACAGTGCTATATGTGGCAGGGCAGCTTGCTACCCTGCCACAAAAAAAAAAATTCTCTGTTACCGTCGCTATTTGCGTCGCAAATTTACTGCACGCGTCGCTATTGTCGTCGCTATCAGCGTCGCAAATTCTCTGTAACCGTCGCTATATGCATCGCTATATGCGTCGCTATATGCGTCGCATTTGCGACGCATATAGCGACGCATATAGCGACGATTATAGCGACGATTCTATGGCATCGTCAATAACGACGCTTTTTGCGACGGCGGGGGCAAATTTTATTGTTTGTATTTTCGTCGCTTTAAACGTCGCTATAAGGTCTATATCTTGTAGTGTCCGCTACGTGACAGGCCCGGAGAATCCTAGATCGCAAACCCCGTAACATTCCATGGAAGTGCCGGACAGAGCCTTCTAGATATACTTTCCGATGGATTGCTAAGACATGTCCTAAAGATAACAGGTGGACACAATACAGTTGGTATCAGAGCCAACCAACAACGGAATTGTTTTTATGAAATCTTAATAAGATGAAGTAAAGCAAATGTTACTATTCCAAACATTTCCTTACTTTCAATGCTGTCTTGCAGAATTATGAAGCATGGAACAAGTTCTTAGTGTTCCGAGTCATGTTTACGACTGTGATGCATTCCCCGGATTATCGACAAAGGGTTGAGATGATGAACATCCTAGATCGAATCTATAATCCATCGCCTTTGTATATGGAACGAAGATGGACGGGTGCCTCAGGAATCTACTATATAGCTGCCCACCTGTTTGCATACCTACAAACCAACCTAAAGAGAATCAAGTGGTTGGAAGACCTAAAAGTCGTGAAGCTGTTCATTTTTGTGGAAGCTCACGTAAATTCAACTTTACATATTCGAGGACGAAGGGTTGAACTAAACTCATATGTATATGAGGAAGTAACCCATGTAATCCCCGCTGACAGGATTAAAGTGTTGGGGCGCTATGAGAAGAATGGGTTTCAAAGAAAAGGATACCCTGAACTTCCAATTACTTACCGATTCCTGAAGATCCATGACTCGAAACCATATTATTATACAAATCTTATAGATAAATGTAATACAACATTATTCTCCCCAAACTAAATGTAACAATTGTCTTATCATCGCAAGAAATGTTGTATTTCAAAAGGGCTATGCCCATATAAATACAAATAAGACTTCTTTTTATCAATGTCTGATTATGTATGAGAATTGATAAAAAGTTAAGTGGTTAGATTACTTGGGTGATAGCGGAATTGGAGATGTAATATAAATCAATAACGATTATTGTGTAATAACGTTAAGAAACTTTTATCCGAGCACAACCCCAGGTACAGGTTCCCAGTTCACCTCCTACATCAAGTACTATTGTAATCCAGGAGAAGAAGTTTCTTCTCAAGCAGATTAAGCCGCCCGAGTTTGACAGGAGAGGCAAGTCCATCCAAGCAGATATTGAAATTTGGATTGAATCAATGGAGGATTACTTTGAAGAAAACGGTACTGCACCTGCTAATCAGGCTATGCTCGCCAAGTTGAAGCTCACCGGCAAGGCCAGGCTATGGTGGAAGCAATGGTGCAGGGATCAAGGGATCGCGGAAGGATCCGTTACTTGGGAGAAGCTCAAGAAATCCGTGCAAGGAAGATACTTACCACCTGCATATCACATGCAAAAAATGAATGAGATCTACGAGCTAAAATAGCTGGGGCTCACTCTTGACGCATATTACTCTAAATTCGTCTCACTTCTTAAGTATGCGCCATAGATGGATCACCTTTATACATAGAACGAAGATGGATGGGGTCTTCAGGAATCTACTATATAGTTGTCCACCGGTTTGCTTATCTACAGACCAACCTAAAGAGGATCAAGTGGTTGGAAGACTTGAAAGTCGTGAAGCTGTTCATTTTTGTGGAAGCTCACGTAAATTCGACTTTACATATTCAAGGTCGAAGGGTTGAAATGAACTCATATGTATATGAGGAAGTAACCCATGTAATCTCAGCCGATAGGATTAAAGTGTTGGGCCGCCATGAGAAGTATGGATTCCAACGGAAAGGGTATCCTAAACTCCCAATGAATTATCGATTCCTAAAAATCCATGACCCAAAATCCTACTATTACACAGTTCCTATAGACAAATGCAATACAACGTTGTTCTCCCCAAACTGAATGTAATGATTGGCCTATCATCACACAAAACGTTGTATTCAAAAAGGCTATGCCCATGTAAATACAAATAAAGACTTCTTTTTATCAATATCTGGCTGTGCATAAGAGTTGTTAAAAAGTTAAGTAGCTACATTGTTTACAAGATAGTTGAACTAGAAATGAAAGATAAGCTAAACGTCGATTATCGTATAATAACGTTAAGAAAACTTTTATCCAGGCACAACCCCAGGTACAGGTTCCAAATTCGCCTCCTATATCAAGTACTGCTATGACCCAGGAGAAGAAGTTCCTCCTCAAGCAGATAAAGCCACCCGAGTTTGACGGGAGAGGCAGATTCGTCCAGGCTGATGCTGAAATTTGGATTGAATCCATGGAGGATTACTTTGAAGCAGCTGATACTGCACCTACCAATCAGGCCATGCTCGCCAATTTAAAGCTCACCGGCGAAGCCAGACTTTGGTGGAAGCAATGGTGCAGGGATCAAGGGATTTCAGAGGGGTCCGTTACCTAGGAGAAGTTGAAGAAAGCCGTGCAGGGAAGATATTTACCACCTACATATTGTACGCAGAAAATGAATGAGTTCTACGAGCTAAAACAGCTAGGACTCACTCTTAACACATACTACTCTAAATTCGTCTCACTTTTAAAGTATGCGCCACAGATGGACATGACGCAGCAGGTGTCCAAATTTTATGCGGGCTTAAATCCACCCGTAAATACCCGTCTCGAATCTATGCGTCCATCAGATCTTCAGGATGCATTCATTCGAGCGGCACCTATAATTCAGGAGGTGCAAGCTAGACCAAGGGGTAACAAAACTTGGTCCTATAGTGACCCGAACAGAGAAGCATTCAGACCTCAAATGAAGAGAGTTCAAGGTCAAAATCAGGGACAAAGGAAGAAAGCAAGGACAAATAACGTCAACAACTTTGTTCCTACTCAAAGTAATGGCCGAAACCTCCGTTGTTTCCACTGCAACGAACCCGGTCATTTCAAGAGGCAATGTCCCAAGCTCAGCGGAGGACATCGTCAAACGCATTTCCAAGGTGCAGGCCGCGGTCAAGGAGCCATTACCCGTGGAAGAGGAAGAACCGCTTACATTGCCAATAGGAAAAGATGCAAAGAAGAAGAAGAGGAAGATCCGACTATGGAAGCTGAATTCGAAAAAAGCGACAGTCCATGCCGCTTTACACAAGAAAGGGCCGAATCGCCAATTCTCGATGATTTAGACACCGTCGGACTATCAAGGTAAAGGTTTCAAAACCTTGATTGATTGTGGCAGTACACATTCCTTTATCTCACCAGCATGTGCAAAAAGTTTAGGAATAACCACAGTAGAAGCATCTACCCTGCTTGTGGAATTGGCAAACGGTCGTGAAGTAACTTGTACTAGGCAAATTGCTAAGGTGGAATTCTTTCTGGGAGGAAAGAAGACTTCAGTCAAATTCAGAGTCATGAATTTAGGTATCCATGAGTGTCTACTCGGGATGGATTGGCTTAAGCCCAACGACGCCCACATCCACTGTGGAAAGGGTCAAGTTTCCTTTCGAAACTCTGAAAGGGAATTTGTCACAACTCAAGGTGAGGCAGGAGTGCCAAGAATCCAATTAGCCAAAGTATCTCGGATCATAAAAGGAGTCAGAAAAGGATTACCCGTTTACCTGATCAAACTCAACAAGTTAGATCAAAAGCAAGAGTCTCATGAAGGACCTTCTTGGCTAAAGGAATACGCTGACGTATTCCCTGAGGAATTGATTGAACTTCCGCCTCAAAGAGAAGTAGATCATGAGATTAGGCTAGTGCCTGGGGCTGCACCAATTGCAAAGAGACCTTATAGAATGTCCATACTGGAAGCTATTGAGTTGAAGGAACAACTCAAGCAACTGTTAGATCAGGGTTACATCCGGCCTAGCAACTCACCATGGGGAGCTCCAGTACTATTCTAGAAAAAGAAAGATGGGACACTTCGACTATGTATTGATTACCGAGGGTTGAATCAATCAACAGTCAAGAACAAGTATCCTATTCCTAGAATAGATGAGCTTCTTGATCGTCTTCAAGGTGCAAAGATCTTCTCCAAGATTGATCTCAGGTCAGGTTACTATCAGATAAGGATCAAGGAAGAAGATATTTCAAAGACGGCCTTCAATACAAGATATGGGCACTTTGAATTCCTGGTTATGTCATTTGGGCTTACAAATGCACATGCCACCTTCAATAGATTAATGCAAGATATCTTTAGACCATATCTTGATGATTTCGTACTTGTCTTCTTCGATGACACTTTAGTCTATTCTAAACAGGAAGAAGATCATGAACCTCAACTTCGGATTGTCCTTGAGACAATGAGGTCTCATAAGCTGTATGCAAAAATGAAGAAGTGTGCATTCTTCAAGCGTCAGATTGAATACCTGGGATTCATAGTATCATCAAAAGGAATATCAGTAGACCCAACCAAGGTCAGAGATGTGCTTGAATGGCCAATACCAGTATCCATCAAAGAGATACGTAGTTTTCTTGGATTGATAGGATGGTATAGGGTCTTCATCAAAAACTATGCTTTGATTGCAGCACCTCTTACAGACTTACTAAAGAAGCAGACTTCCATTACATGGTCAACTTCTGAACAAAATAGCTTCGACAAATTGAAGCAAAGTTTGGTATCAGCACCTATTCTAAAACTTCCTGACCTCAATAAGGAGTTCGAGGTAGTAACTGATGCTAGCATTCTTGCCTTGGGGTGTGTACTTATGCAGGAAGGTCATCCAGTAGCATACTCTTCAAGGAAATTGAAGAGTCATGAAAAGAATTATGCCACGCATGATCTGGAATTACTAGCTGTCATCCATGCTCTAAAGCTTTGGAGACACTACCTGTTGGGTAACAAGTTTACTCTAGTAACCGATCATAAGAGTCTCAAATGGATTTTTACCCAGAACGAGCTCAACATGAGGCAACGTCGGTGGATTGAAGTATTGGAGGAATATGATTTTGAAATCAAGTACCGACCAGGGAAGGAGAATGTAGTTGCCGATGCATCAGTCGCAAGGCATTCCTAAACTCCCTAATCTTGCAGAATCCATCAACGGCCAGATCTCTGGCTACAAAAGTATCTATGCCAAACAACCCTATACTTGAACTAGCTAGAGAGGAAGCATGCCATGATTTGGCCTACCAAACAATGATAAAGGAAATATCTACTAAGGAGCAGAATCAGAAGTTGCAAGCTAAGTATCAAGAATTTTCCATTGATAATGGACTTGTCTACTACAGAACAAGGCTGTGTATACCAACAAGCCAGTCAGTTAAGTAGAAGATATTATGGGAAGCTCATGATTCTCCTTTCGCAGGACATCCTGGCTATGCTAAGACTCTTAATGCAGTTAGAAAGAGCTATCACTGGGAGAGGCTTAAAGGCGATGTTCTCAAGTATGTCACTGAGTGTTTGTCTTGCCAACGTTCAAAGCCGAACATGTCATGATGCCAGGGAAACTGCAAACGCTTGACATTCCCCAAATGAAATGGGAATTCATCAGTATGGATTTTGTTGTGGGCTTACCCCAAGTCCAAGGAGGATACAATTCCATTATGGTTGTGGTTGACATGCTTACCAAGGTTGCACACCTGATTCCAGTAAAGACAAACTATAAAGCCTCCGACATTGCAAGATTGTTTATCAAGGAGATATTCAAGCTACATGGGTTACCTAGAAGAATCATTAGTGATCGAGATTCTCTCTTCACATCACACTTCTGGAGATCTATCTTTGAAGCTATTGGGACTCAACTCTATTTTAGCACCGCTTACCATCCCCAAATGGATGGCCAAACAGAGCGAGTAAATCAAATCATCGAAGATATGCTTAGGACATACTGCTGTCGAGAGCCGAAGAGGTGGATTCAGTACTTGCCATTAGTTGAATTTGCCTACAATGCTTCTTGCCAGCAGAGCATTCTGATGTCTCCTTTCCAAGCATTGTATGGTCATGATTGTCGAAGTCCCCTAAACTTTTCTGATCCAACCCTAAGAGTTGAAGCATCAAGACAGATGTTAGAAGACATGGATGATCAAATAAAGTCAATAAGACAAGACATACAAGCGGCCAAGGATAGACAAAAGGCATACGCAGATTTGAAACGTCAAGAAAGAGTCTTTGTAGAAGGAGACATGGTCTTGATTCGTGTACGCCCTAAAAAGAGTTCTCTATCCCTAGGAGAATGCAAGAAGCTAAGTCCAAGGTATTGTGGGCCGTACAAAATCCTCAAATGCCTAAGACCCAATGCTTATAGATTGCAACTCCCTGAGAATCTAAAGGTTCACAATGTATTCCATATCAGCCTCTTGAAAAAATATGTACCCAACCCTAATCATGTACTTGATGACCAACAAATTGTAATGCCTAGTCAAGGAGTCCTTGAACTAAGGCCGGATAGGATCTTAGATGTTAGGGAGAGATAGTTAAGATCTAGAACCTTAAGAGAATGCCTCGTCCAGTGGAAAGATTATTCCGAAGAGGATGCCACCTGGGTAGATGAAGGCACTCTCATCCATCAGTATCCCCAGTTTATCTCGAGATGAGGACATCTCGATTCTTCTAAGGGGGAGAGAATGTAACGTTCTAAAAATATTTTCTTCGCGTGAACTACCTCTTATAGGAAATAAGGATAATGATATAGCAATTTTTTTCTTCTTCTTCTTTCTTTTCTAAGGATAATGGGAAATTTTTTTTCCCCTTATTCCCCCTAGCTGACTGACGAGCTGGAGGGGGAGGGAAATAGAAGGAGTGATGAAGCTCCTTGGTGGAGCTTGGAGTGAGGGGGAAGGCATGCGTGATGCCACGTAGGGGAGGGAGGATCCCCCTCCCCTCCCCTATTTAAATCAGGGGCCGCAGGCTGAAGGGGGAGCCGCGGAGATCAAGAAGAGGGATGCTGCCGTGATTGGGTGGAAGAGAGGATTCTGAGGGAGGGGAAGCGAACCACAGCAGTCGTCAGTTCGCGAGGGTGAGAGGAAGTGGCCTGAGGAATGAGCTACCGTCAGAAGTACACGTCGCCAACTGCCGCCCTGGGGAGCCGTGAGCTACCGCGCCAGTCAGTAGCCACCGTTCAAGCCGCCATCCTCCTACCAGTCATCTCCGCGTCGCCGCCTGCAGCCACATGCCATGCTACCTGGCCGACGTGTCATTTGGGGACATAATTTACCCCTCCCTTCCCCCCACGTGTTGAAGCACTGAAGCTTCTAGAAGCTTCTAAGGAGCCCCTTTTTCCCCCAAAAGCAAGTCTGAACTTAAAGTTCTTATTCCCCCCCTCCCCCCCCCCCCCCCCCCCCCGTGCTTTTAAAAGTCTTAAGCCCCCTTTTCCCCTTAAGCCCCTTCCTTGGCTTTGGGAACCAACCCCCCCCCCCCCCCCCCCCCGTGTTTTATTCCCCTAAGCCCCCTTTCACCCCCCCTCCCATGTCAAAAACCCCCGTTTCCATGGGTATTAGAACCCCCCCTTGCCGGGTTTTAAAAACCCCTTAAGTTCCCTTTCACCCTCATGCTAAAATCCATCTCTGGTGCTGCCATCATTTGTAGCCTGATGTAGTGCCCTCACCGATACTTTGGACTACGTGTAGCTTTATTCATACCCTAAGCACTTGACTACTTTCCTTATTGTAGGGTCAATAAATTCGTAAAGATAAAGAACTAGGGTTTGTCCCTAAGGTTCTTAAAAAAAAGAAACCCTAGGCTCGACATACGTCAGCTTAAAGGATCTAAAACAGATTATTCCATCGCAGGACTTGCATAGCAAGTACGAAATCATTTAGTCTTGTGATTGATTCACAAGGAGAAAGGGTAAAAACCCTCATCAAGGATGGCAGATCCCTACACAAGTTATCTTGCAAAAGGACGTATTTTTGGATATCCTTCTAAATAAGGAAAGTTGTAAACCGAAAACTAGCATATCTAAGGAACTTTAGGGTTGACCAAGTTGGGTTAATAAGGTACGCCCTACACCGGAATGTAAAGGATCTTGTCAATTTACAAGACACCTTGGGAACGAGTGCTGATACACACAAAAACCCCTCCGACAATGCCAAACCACCCCTAGGTGGCCACCAACCCTAGCCAAGGGGGTTCTAAATAGCCACGCTAGGAACGTGGACCGAACCCACTACCAGAGGTATCTTCGCGGGTTGGTCTAAACGTAGGAGGACACTTGGATGCTAGGGGGGCTTTGACTGTAAATTCCATGCCTCCAGGTCCTACTCAAACGATTTGCATGACTCGAGATAGATTCTCGAGGCCCCTATTGCTAGTTCAAGGGCAATATCTTGAAGGAAATAAGATGCATTCCCATGGATTGCGGATATTGTCACTTTTGAATAAGACTTGTATCTTAGTTAAAATGCTAATATTAAGTTTACTTCCAAGGAACCTGACTGAATTGTTTTCATGTCAGTGCCATAAATTTACGTGAACGAACCCTATTCCCTAAAAGGTTTAATTAAGGAAGTTGATTTTAAATGTCGCACATAAATGTGATAGGGTCTAGTTAGGTAACTAAAGTATGCCTATTGAGGGAAGCAGGAGGGAGAAACCCTCGACGGGTCCATCCTATGGAAGGGTGGTCCTAGAGAAATAGGAGGCTTCTTACAAGGTTTTACTGACCTTTAGGTAGTGTTAAGTTAGAACCCGATTCATACCATTTTAGGAGACTAGAATGCGACTATGCCCACAATAGAGAGGTTGAGCGGAGCATCCCTCTCATTTCCCATTCTCTTTGAACCAAGTGCGGCATGGGTCTGCTTTGGTTTGGGTATCTTTACATAAAGTAGAATATCGAGGAACCAGCACTAGAATGCTTTCAGGAGACCTTGACCACAAGGAACCTGGATTTCAGGTTGATCCTAGTGGGTTCAGCTGCAAACGTTCCGTTGTGAGGTGGACTTAAGAAACCCTAGGTGACAAACCCCGAAACATTCCAAGGGAGTGCCGAGCAGTAACACTTTGACTCATTTCTCAATGGGCCTAAAAAATGTGTGTGGACAGCCATTAGGCAGGCACGTTACAAGTTCATACTCAATCCATACTTGACTTGGACTTGTGAATTGAGGGGGCTTGCTATTGTTCCAAGGGCACCTATCCTACCACCAAGCTAGCCTACGATGTCTTAAACTCTTGATGCCAACCATGGCATGCTCCACCAAATCCACAAATCTCCAAGTGCTATGAGTGTGCCATTTATGTCTTCTAGCTTTGAGTTGTTATACTCCATATACATATCATTAGACATAAGGGGCAAGCCATGGGTGATTGCCAACATTGATAATGGCTCATCCTCCCTCAGTCCAAAAATTTATCCACATCATGGAGAAACACTAATTCTTTGTCCTCGATGAAGAATTCACTCATGATAGCTATGTGACAATATGCATCAATGGTGGAGGCTACAGCCTCTTGCTTACCTAAGCCACCTCCTAAGGTGTTAACCATAGCAACTATAACTCTATCGGCCATAGGGTCTAGAGATTTTACATCTTCTATAGCTTTTCCTTCCTCTCTAGCATTGTCCATTGGTAAAGGCTTTGGATTAGGAACATCCATCAGTAAGCCTCCCACATGCTCTTCAACATCCACTATGATTGTAGGTGGGTCTCACCTTCATCGAGTAACAAAATAAAAGTGGCAGTCCATGAGAGGTAGTTAGTGCCATGCTGATCAAAGTTGTATTCCCTAGCTTGCTAAGGAGTGAAGTGATGGAAGTGGATGGGGTGAGATTTACATAAAAATGACCTAGTCATTTTCAAATTGCCTTTGTGCCATTGATGTACTTTAAGAGATTACACGGCACCCATTTCTCATTGGAATCCTCAAACCCGACAATATATTCTTGTAAATATGTGTTCATGTACTCGATAGGGTATTGCAGGCTTGGACCATGCCACAATACTATATCATAGTACTTGATATTGGGACAAAAGATCTTGTACACATCTGATCTCCCAGTGAATTCCTTATGCTGAAGAAATTGCATGAAGCTATTAAGAGTGTGATCCATCGCGCAAGGAGTGAAAGAAGAAAGTGTAAGGGTGTTTGGGAGAGGAGAAGTGGTTGGAGAGCTGGAAAATGAAAATGAGACCAAGTGAATGATTTTTATAAGCCATAGACTTAGAATAATAGTTTCAAAAAATCCATTAACTTCTTTTAATACAATTTTAAAAAGTAAAAGAAACAAAATCATAAAACAATCCAAAATATAGAATGTTAGAGAATCTAAAATATGTATAAAGCATTTAAAAAAATTCGTTGATCTATTCATTGTTGATTTTTGATACATCATTTTGTACATACATTTTGACATGTTGCAAAGCACTCAATAACCTATAATTCTTCTTCATTCTTTTGTCCATCTAAAAGGAAAAAAAAACAAATAAGATTTGAACTACTATGTCTCAATTTTTTTTTTCTAATATTAAAGAAGCTCACCTTTCTACCACCAATACAGAAGTTGAAGCTCTCCATATGAATGCTTCCCATCAAGACAAGATGCTTCAAAAGATTTAGGAGAATCCAACAATCACTCACTGTGATTGACTTGATCATTCCACATGGCATATGAAGTTCAATATCAAGTGCTTGTCGCATGTCTTTAGTGGACTCCAACAGAATCCATTGGCTTGCGTTTTTCATACAATGTTGGTAATAGAAGCACATGATCAATGATAAATGTACAATCATAACAAAATGTAAAACTAGAGACTACCATTCTACACGAAAAGATGCCATCTTTTTACACCCCATCCATGTTGGGGAAGATAATAATCTTGATGGTGCCGTTGTCTTATCTGATAAAGAATGCAAACACTACACATAGTGAGAATACAAAAAATGTGAATTAGATTCAAGATCTTCAAGAAATTTGGATGAAGAGTAATGAAAAAAGTTAGTGGAGTTAAAAGACATCAAAGACAAATAAGAGGTTGGGAACTGATGAAAAGCACTAAGGATGGTTGTCTTACAAAAAACATTTGAATAAAGGGAAGGATATGCTTCCAATTGTGTTTCTTCTTTTAATTTTTTGTATTTTCTTTGTTTTTCCTAATACATGTGGGATTTTATTTGTGTAGAATTTGCATAGTTAACTGATGCCATCTTTTCTCACAAGAAGATAGGTAATTTGGAATTGCACCATGTGCTCCTTGAGAATTTTCATGACCTTGCTAATAAAACTGCTTGAAGTCACGTACGAGTACAAAACTACAATTATATTTTGTTGAGAAAGGAGTTGGTATGAGAAATTTCAAGGAGGGCTTTGAAGTGATCAGAAAGTTCTATTTGGAGGTGAATGGTGGAAAGAAGTTAAGAAATTCAAGACTAAGCAATTGGTGTGTGGATTATTTTGTGTGATTGATTTGCCCACAAGTCCCCATATAGCAGGTTTTAATGACATCCCTCCATTGGGTAGACTCTTACGTGAGCATGTTAAATCAGCATGATACTAGCAAGTGCAGTCATGGATAACGTAGGTTGGGTGTTTGGTATTTGTCTCCCTTCATACATTGGAGATGTAGAAACAATGGCATCACATGCAAGGTTGGTAATAGGTCTCTAATGGTGTTTGCAGTATTTAGAGCCTCATTTAACTAGAACAAATTATGGAGTCTCTTTTAAGATATTAAAGTATTTTCTATGTTTCTCTATCAGTTGTCGGCTCTTATTTTTCATTCATATCATGTTTGACTACTTTTCTTGTTTGGATAGAGTCAAGTTTTTAATGTATAGGCTTTCCATAAAGTTGGAAAGCATCCAAAATATAACATAAAAGCTAGTTCAAAGGTAGAAAATTTTAAGTATGTGGCCATGATCTAATAATGCTATTTTTTTATGAGTATCAAAATTGGTAGAGACAATATTAATTGATCAATGTATTCTTTGCTTATGTAGATCGAGGGAGAGGGGGGTTTTGTAGCAAGATATAACACAAGATATGACACCCCACTACTTACCTTCATCACAGAAAACACAATGTGATGGTAAGAGTGGTGGTTGATGTGGCTTGCTAGAGAGAAGTGCCTCATATATATTGTTATTTATGGAGGACTTTTGTCCTCCTAATGGTAGTGCAATTGGGCTTGGAGGTATAACTTCACCTTGCATGAAGGGAGCCATGCAAAATGGATGCCCATGCAAATGGGCTTGGAGGTAGAACTTCACCTTGCATGAAGGTGACCATGTAAAATGTATGCCCATGCATGGTAATTGAGAATGATGATGAGATATACGATGAGTACTTGGTCCCTTTTATCATTAGATACTATGACATGGATGCAATTGGAGTTATAGATATCGACATTGATGAGATGAGGAGCATGTAGAAACATTTGTGTGTGATGTCTCACTTGACTAGTAAGTGCATGATTCCTTTTTGTGATCTATATCCAAATAATAATAATTTTCACTTGTTACCATCATATCTATTTTCCATGTTATACATAGGATATGGCTAGAGTCATATGACAAGTAGTTTGTAATATGATACAATTGGTGTGAAGAGAAAAATAATATAGAAAATCATTTTCATCAATGATAGTGCAATGGAGGATTGACTTTTGTTGCCTTTATGTCTAGTGATAACTCTAGAAAGTTGGACATGTTAATGATTCTTGAGTTCTTATCTTTTAAAACAAAAGCCAAGTATGTTGGCTTTTTGCTCCATCTCTTTGTCAAATCTACATCTTCATGGAATTGTGAAAAAATATTGTTTTTTTTTTCTTGTGACATTAAATTGTTGGTTGTTGTTGTAGAGAAAGAGATAATAGCAACATCTAGCATGTCCATGTTAAAACATGTCTATGTGAAAAAGACTAACACATTCATCACAAGCAAGCACTAAGCTCGACACATGATAGTTTCCAATTTGCATGTTCACATGCTTGTACATGTTTAAAGGTGATAATAATGGTAAATGATATTATTTTACTCTTATTTTCCATAATACGATCGTATCTCATGGTCATTAGATGAATGTTTCAAACCAAAGTTCTTATTCCTTATTCCTTTTTTGCTACATGTGTATTAGCGACACTTACATTTATTCCTATAGTTGTTCCATTATTCATATAACCCTCCTATCAAAATGACATTCACAAGAACATACATGAAGATAGATATTTGTTGCAAGTTGTGAGGCACATATCTAACAAATACCTAGTGACTTGCAAGAACATCAAAATAACACTTGCAAGAATAAGTGTGCCTCATTAGAATGACCTCAGGGACAATAGCACATGATAGTTTTCTATGAGAAACTCTATCTACTAAATTCTTAGAAAAAGTCACTCACACTCGACTTGCTCAAGAATTTTTATTTGCTAAGTTGACATATTTGTGGGAGATTGCTCACTTGGCATAGCTTTGAGGTTATGTTATCTAGGGACATTTCTATGGGAAATTGCTTACATCTAAGAAAATTGGATGCAACATGTGCAATGCTTGTAATCAAGAATCATGTGATTATATGAGTAACAAATATTGCCACAACTTGATAGGTTTGTTAAAACTGGTATTAAGTGCACAATTTCCTACATATGTATTTCATATCATGAATACCACTACATTCCTATAATTCTAGACACACCATAATAATATTCTTTTTATCCAATTCCAAATGTGAGCATGGATACCATAGGATTTGTTAGATATGATCAATGCCCCACCCTCATTAGATGCTACCAATGATCCATGGTGCTCAAAGTTGTAAGGCCCCCATTATGAGGAGAAGCCAAATGTGAGCCCGGACATTGGTTGAGTCCTGACTTGTATATCAGATGAGGTCTATGTGACCGGATGGAAAAAATGTGACCATTGTGGGTCTAATCTTTGGGTTAGATGGAGTGGTTAAGCTGGTAGCAACTCGAGGCGCATTGCATCGAGTTGCGGGATAAGGGAGTTAAAAGGGGCCCCTATTGTGGGGTATGGGGGCCGCGGAAGCGGCCCCTAGCTAGGGGGGTCTCAGAGGGGCTAGCGGCCCCCCTGGTGGGGGTCCGAGGGCAGCGCCCCCGACTCGATGGTAAAGGGAATATTCCCTGGAATATTCCCTGGCTGACTAGTGGAGGCTTATATGGTAGGTCGGTCAGGCTAACCTTATGGCCTTCGCAGGCTATAAAAGCTAAACCCCTTCACAGCCATCGATCACTCATCTTTCACCTAGTCAGAGTTGTTGTTCCAGCTAGCCTTAAGCTCTTCACCTATCTTCTGTCTAGATCGCCATCTAAGCTTCACACAGCGGAAGCGCACGCGTGGACAGAGCCATCTTTGTATCAGTTGTTTAGAGTTAAAGAATTTACTGATTCTTCTCTTATCTGTTGTGTACTCTCTATCTCTTTCTCAAATTCTTTTTGCTGCGCCGTGTAATATTTTACATGGTATCAGAGCCCAAGGGGCTCTATAGATCGGAGAGTGTGCAAGAGGCAAAGGCTTCAATAGCAAAGAGAAACTATGTCGACTTTCGGAAGCGGTTTTGGCGCATCAGGAAGTGGTGCAAGAGGTGGTGTTGCTGTATCGGCTATTCAAACACTGAGGATTTGTCCACCAACCTTCAGCGAAGGCAAGTTAGATGGTACAAACTACACCTTGTGGAAGTTCAAAATTACAACTATCCTTGATTCTTATGAGCTTCTGGAGACTGTGCTGGGGACTGACACAAAACTACAGCCTACCCCCGACCCATCAAATCCTAGTGTGATGATTCCTCCGAATGCAGATCTTCTACGAGCTTGGAAACGAAGGAATGCAAATGCATTGTGTGCCTGTTGAGTGTTGAAATGACTTGTTTTTTTGGCTGATTTTTGTTGTTTTTGAGAGCTGAATGGTTGATTTTATGAGATGATTGATTGGTTTGGAAGTGGTTTGAGAGTGTTTTGGATGATATTGATTATGTTTTGGAAGTTCATGATGTTTATCAGTGGAGATATGAGGTTTTGTGAAGTTCTGATAGGTTCTGACTGGTTCTGTATACCTTCTGTATACCTTCTGTTTTGTTCTGTTTTGTTCTGATTGTCTTCTGTAAGGAGGGATGGATTGATGGTTGATGAAGATTGAGATCTTGTGAAATATTATTGAATGATTTATGAGAGTTTGGAATGGTTTGAGTATGAGTTATGAGGTTTTGATGACCTTCTGTAATCTTCTATAGGTCTTCTGTAGAGCTTCTGTCTCTATTTTGTTCTGTACTGTAGCTGTTCTGGTACTGTTCTGTATACTTCTGTATGTGTTCTGATGAATGAAAGTGTAGCTTGGGAAAGTTTTCTAGCCTTGGAAAGAGGTGAATACAAGTGCAAAAGAGCTGAAAGAAGTGAAAGAAGTAGCTACTGAAGACTCAAGTGAAGACTGGAGTGAAGTGACAGTAGTGAGCTATGAAAAGACACTGTAGTGGCTCTGGTGACTCTTCATATCAGACATACCTCTTCGGAGGGGTATCCACGATCTAAGAAGGATTATTGAGAGTGATTTTGAGAGATTGTAGTGAGGATATGATGTATTATTGATGGAGAGAGAGAGAGAGAGAGTCAGAGATAGTCAATTCTACTGAAACAGAGTGATTGTATATGAGAGATTGAGAGAGAAGACTATGAAGATATTGAAGATGAATACTATGTGATGTATTTCCATTCAAAGATGGTATATTACTTTGCTTTCTTTGTTCTATTGATGGATTTTGTGAAGATATTGGAGAATATGGTTGATTCTATCAAATCCGTGGGAGATCTACATGATGCTGCATGAAGATTTGTTGTGCCTGGTGTTCTTTTCTTCATTGTGATCATATGAAACATAATAAACAAGCTTGTTGATATTACAAGATAGATTTTCTTGCAAGAGAATTCCCTTTTCCTTGGTGTTCCTCTTGGGGCTCCATGTTTTTGTTGCGCAGCCGGGGAAGCTTGCCATCAACAAGCACCAGAAGAGGCTGAAAATGAAGGAAATGGCATTGCCAAGAAGAGAAGAATTCAATGGATGTTTGTAAAGTTCCTTCTTCCACTGAAGAGTTGGAATTTCTCATAATTAAAGCCACTTTCCACAAGAAGTTCATCCCACAATGGCGGAAACACATCACCATCATGATGCATGATCTATGTGGTGGACACTTTCCTCTTCCAGTTGAAGCAATAGAAACTTGCATCTTGGTGGCAAACTGTTTGGGAATAAACTGAAGAGCAGAAATAGAGAGAATGACCATACATGGAAGATTTGGCATTCATTGAGAAGTTTCCAGACATCATCAAGTGGGAGATTGTGAAGAAGCTTCAGGAGTCTTGGTTTGTGGAGGTTCACAAAGACAAGAAGGAAAAGAGTTGGAATTTGTTCGTGGATGCTCAACAGCAAGATACGTGGGATGCTTGGTGCACTGATAATCTTCTGTTTGTTCAATTAGCAACCCACTGGAAGTTGGTAGACAGAGTGTTCTTCACAACATACACTGTTGAAACCATCAGAAGCTGGCATTACTATGATGATGGCACCACTACAATGCTCAGACGTATGCATTTTGACACCTTCAGAAGCGAATACCTTCCTCTGTGCAGTGGCATGAAAGCAGAATTCAGAGACATTGAAAAGAAAGAAGTAGAAGAAATGTTGGCAAGACAGTCCTCCAGAGACTGAAGTCTTTTGTTAACCCTCTGTGGAGCACTAACAACATAGTGGAGCCAACCCCCTAATGAATGACGCAATAAAGAGGCAAGCGTTAGAACGAGTCCAGAGGTACGTGAGAAGGGAGAAAGCAAAAATCAAAGCTGAGAATGAGCTCGCGGCAGAAGCCACCTTTGACGCCCTTGCGGAACTCTTTACAGAAATCCCAATGGCACATCAAGCCCTTCCTCCTCCTGCTGGAGGTCCACTTCCAAGCCAGATCCGTCCTGGAAATATTGATGACAGGCCAGCAAATGTAGTCCCATTGCCAGTTTTTAAGGGAGAGTACAATGAAGACCCCGATCTTCATGTAGCAGAGTTTATGGTAGCATGTGTGGCTAACAATGCCAGAACCCCTGAGCATTGGTTAGCAATATTCCACGCCACTTTTAATGCACGGCGTTTCAATGGTATGAGAGACAAGCAGCAGGAACTTTTGGCACATGGGACGACCTGAAGTTGGCCTTCCTCACTAAATTCAGGCGTGAAGGTTTTGAAGAGCGGATACGAGAGGAATTTATGAATTTAAGTCAGTCCTCTGGAGAAAGAGTAGAAGCTTATGTCTCACGAATGGAATCCATCCTGAAGAGATGGACTAACCATAATCTAGATGATGGCATTCAGAAGGGGGTGTTTCTCAGAGGATTACAACCAGAAGTCCATAAGTTTGTGAAGCTGCAAAGACCAGCTACATTGCAAGCTGCAACAAAAGGTGCAAGACTGTACGATGAAGTGGAAGCTAGATTGGCGATGAATCCAGGAAGAGGAGTCCTACCTCCTCTGATGCCAGGAATGATGTACCCACCAAATGCAGTTCTAGGGACAGCCCCCTACCCTTACACACAGATGCCCTCAATATCACAGTACAGTGCACCAAATCCACAGTGGCCACAATCAATGCCTCAAATGATGGTTCAACCACAACAACAATGGTCCCAACCAATTTCCTCAATGCCAAATCAGCAGCAACAGTGGAACCCTACCAACTGGAGCCAACAGCCAACAGTTCAAAGAAGAGCTCTGAATCAGAATCAGAACAGAGACCCCTCTGCACCAGCCCAACCTGTTTATGCAGTGATTACAGAGACTCCTCAAAACCCTACTGCCAGTACCTCAGGAGGAGAAATCTTGAAGGATTATTTATCCAACTCAGTTGCAAATATCAAAAAGGAGTTGATTGATGTGATTACAGAAGAGCTACAGACGCTGAAAGTGAATACCGCTAGCATATCCAATGTTGCAGGAGCAGGAAGAGATGTGATGCGGTCAAATACTTGGTGTGGTAAGTGTCATCAAGCAGGTTATTTAGCCATTGAATGTACACGAAAACCAACCATTCTTGGAGCCTTCTGTTCCTATTCTTTGCGGAAGAACCATACAGAGGATATTTGCTCTCTGAAGGAGATGCATGATAGGAGAAGGAAGGAAGAAGATGCAAGATTCAACTTGCTGGAATCCAAAATGATAACACAGGATATCGGACCCAAGCCTAGAGAGTTTGGTCCTAATTTCAGACCCAAAAGATTTCCCTCTCAAAGTTACAGAGGAAGACAGTCTCGCGGTGGTCAGATATCAGAAGTAGAGTGTTACAGATGCGGAGAAAAGGGACACATTTCACCAAATTGTCCAAATCCTAGAAGATCAGTGGATTACAAGCCCTTATGCAGTCGATGCAAAGGAGAAGGCCACACTTCCAAAGACTGTCCAAGCCCAGCCCCAGTGAAAAACAGTGCTACTGATAGTCTGGCCAAGGCCCAAGAGCCTATCTCCAATTTAGTGGAATTGGAAGTTGCTGCCATCACGCGTGCAAAGAAGAAGGAACCACCTATCCAGAAAAGAAAATAATCCTCCTTCCAGAATAGTGACGTTCGATCTTCCACCAGAAGGACAGAACAGAACAGAGCCTGACAGTGCCGTACAGAGCACTATAGTGCCACAGAGAGTTACAGAGACATTTACAGAGACAGTTTCAGAGACAGGACCAGAGGTCCAGGAGATAGAAGAGGAGGAGGTGCCACAAGTGGCAGAAGAAGTTCCCATGATGCCTCTGTTGGAAGAAACAAGGAAAATGAAAATGGGTGTCGCCCCATTTCCTAACCGGTTAGAGAAGCCAGTGGAACCTATTAAGGAATACGATCTGGTCAGAGATCTAGATACCTTTAAACCAAACCTCACATTCCGACAATTATTGATGTTGTCTCCTAGTTGCCGAAAACGGTTCAAAAGTATACTGACAAGAAGATGTGGATTAAGGATTGCTCCCTCAACAGCAACAAAGTCCAATAAAGCTCCAGAGCCTGTCAAAGAAGTGGACGTAGCTAATGCCTTCCTAGATCCAGGTATCCCAGAGACTGGCGTGTGGATAGAAGGCTGCTTCATTGCAAATGCACTGATTGATGGAGGTTCATCAGTGAACATTATGACGGATGTAACAATGAAGGATCTAGGCCTGCAAGGTGTGCAACCCACCCAATGGCTCATGAGACTGGCGGATCAGAGCAGAATTAAGCCTTTGGGCATTCTCCCATATGTGAAGACTACAGTGGCTGGAAAAGATTATTGGCTAACCTATCTGGTGGTGAAGCCAAACTCTTATGGTACATCCTACCCTCTGTTACTGGGCAGACCATGGCTTTTTGAAGCCCGAGCAAGGACGGATTGGTTCAAAGGAACCTTGACCTTGGGTAGAGGACCTAACAAAGTGGTGCTGAAGCTATATGGTGCTCAAAAAGAACATGGATCCACCTCCTTGGAATTATCTCCTGACTCCCCTAATGAGGCTACAGATGGAACATCAGCAGACGAAGATGCTGTCAAACAGATCCTTCCCAAGAAAATAGTGGCACGTTCCTTAACAGTGGATACTGTAAGCCGACTTCCAAAAGATGCAAAGCCATTATCAATGGGTGAATACTTCCTGCCTGAACCAGGAACGATTTCTGAAGTCACTTCTGACAGTGAGATAGAAGCATGGATGTACTGCTCTCCCTGTTACATGGCCGTAGCAGAGCCAGAGACAGAGGCAGAAGATGAAACAGAGGACATGTTCTTCTCTTACAGAGCTCCTACATAGCCAGAGACAGAGACAGAGCCAGAGACAGAGACAGAGACAGAGACAGAGACAGAGGAGGATGAATATGATATGGAAAAAGAAGGTTATGAAAGCGAGATGGAAGAGTCTATCCCACCCGAAGAGGATACATATGAAAAAGAGGTTCCAGAAGCATCAGAAGCAGACGAGCTCATGCTGTGGGAAAGAATGGTGATGGTACCATTTGGTCTGGTAAATGGATCTTCTCATATGCAAAATCTTTATAAGAAATGGATTAAGAAGACCAAGCTGTCTTTCAATAGTGGCTCATGCCGCCCTCACCCATCCTTGCCAAGAAAAATTGACCTCTTTCCTTTGAAGCCGTTTGCGAAGTGGGGCATCGACTTTGTAGGCCCAATCGATCCTCCCACCAGAAGGAAGCAGAACCGATACATCCTCGTATGTACGGATTATGTCACAAAGTGGTGTGAAGCTAAAGCCCTAAAGCGGGATGATGGTAACAGCGTGGCCCTGTTCATGTACGAGAATATCATCACCCGTTTTGGTAGTCCCTTAGAGCTGGTAAGTGACAGAGGCACTCATTTCATTAATAAAGTCATGGAAGAGTTGACAGAGTTGTATAAGATCCGCCATCGCAAGTCCACTCCTTATTACCCCAAAGCCAACGGCCAAGTCGAAGTCACCAATCGCATCCTCTGCTCGATTCTGACAAGAACGATTGCCGCACATCGTCGTGATTGGGATGATCGACTTACAGAGGCCCTCTGGGCGTATAGAACCTCCCATAAAGCGGCAACAGGACAGACACCCTTCCAACTGGTGTATGGTACAGAAGCTGTTTTCCCTGTTGAACTGGAATTACCCTCTTTGAGAGTGGCTATCAAAGAGCATTTGGGGGACGATGATTCACTGCAACGTCGTCTCCTGCACTTGGAATGTTTGAATGAAACTCGTAGGATGGCTCTACAGTGCATGGAAGCCACGCAAGCTCGACGCAAGGCTTACCATGACAGCTTCATCAAGCACAAGGAGTTCAAAGAAGGTGATTTGGTCCTAGCCTATGATTCCCGATTTGGCAAGTTTCCTGGCAAGCTCCAACAGCGGTGGATGGGCCCATATAAGGTACTTGCTGTCAACCCTAATGGCTCTGTCCAAGTGCAGACCGTTGATGCCTCTGATGATCCCTTTCTGATCAATGGATATCGCCTGAAGAAGTACTTCCCTCCTTGGGGATCCTGACAATCATGGTTACTTGATCCTTTCCCCCGTTGGCGTGCCACTGTACTTCTTATGATGTTACTTCTGATAGCCGTTCTTCAATCACTTCTGATGAGGTGGACACAACCCTCTGTCCCCTCAGCCTCATCTTCCAGCCTTGATCTCTTATCCTCTATTTTCCACTAGCGACAGTGGTGAGGTTGGTTTTGATACATGGTACTTCTACCATTCCCTTGCTTAATTCGAAGAAAAGAAAAAAAATACATATCGGTCATGGGAGAAAAGGACTTAGGTCCTTGTCATGCCGCCCTATTCTTCGAGAAAAGGTGGAAACACCCTCGGGAATAGGGGAAAACAAAGAAAAAAAAAGAAAAAAAACAAGATAAGAAAAACAAATCTGTTATGGGAGAAAAGGAAGAAATTCCCTGCCATAGCAGGCCTCGTTCCAAGAAAATGTGGTACACACCCTTGGGCGGGAAGCTGGCTGTGGAAAAGGTGGCAACACCCAGCAATCCAGAAAGTGGATTCATTAATTGATATCCCCAGGATCCAATTCCGAAGCTACCTCCCTTGGTACGCTGTGTCCTGGGTCTCTCTGCAGAGCGTCTAACTGTCCTCTAGCAGACGCCATGTCCTATCCAACACAACGTTCGATTTGATGGATACCTCCTGGGTACACTTCTTCAACAACTGATGACGCGATCTTCATCGACACACAATTGAGTGATGCGAGCTTTCATCCTAACCGGATGGGGAAAGTGAGTATGGGTTGCCCTCTGTAACTATCAACAGAGAGTGAGACAGCGGGTGGGGCAAGAGACCAGTCTTTTCCCTTCAAATCAAATGAGAGGTGAGTAGTGTGAATGAAGTGTTGCACGCACGGGATGGGCCTCTCAATGCATAAAGCACAATTTGTTTCTGTGCACTGCACTATAAGGCTCCCTGGCCTTCCTTCTCGCACCGTATGCCGGCACAGGGCAGGATGTACAATTGCACCATCCAATGCGCACAAGGCATACAACCTTTGCACAAGTGACCGTGAGGATAATATCAATGGGTTTCAGGAAATGGTTGCCCTCCTGTATCTATCAGCAGAGCGTGAGACAGAGGGTGGGCTGAGTGTGACTGGAGTTTCTTCAATCAATTACAGAGAGGTGAGATTGAGAGACGTTACGACACTTGGAGTAAGGTATGTTTCCGTTTCCCTATGCACCCACAGGATGGGTCTCTGCCATCATCACAGGACACGTCACCCTGTTCTGTACACTGCACTGTAAGGCTCCCTTGCCTTCCTCCTTGCACTTATGCCCAAACGGGTTGGACGTACTAGTGCACCATCAACTGTGCACCCTGGCATACTCCCTCTGCACCATTCCCCTGTCGATTCCTAACCTGGGTATGAGATATGGGTTTCAATCCTTATTCCTCGAGTGATATTAGTCCTGGGGCGAGTGACAGTTCTTTCATTCCATTTGAGTGCTTGTGAGTTGAGTGTAGTATCCCTCATCATCGACAAATTTTATGCGATTCCTTCAACCAGTTACCTCCCTAGGTGTTGCCGCGTGGTCCCTGCCATGACGAATGTGTGCTGTGAAGATGCCTTTGTACCTCCAGTAAGCCGACAACAACATCGGGCGTGCCGTCGACAATCAACCTTGATTCCCGACAACATGGGCCAAGTTTTTCTAACCCTACCACTTTTGTTTCTCAGTGACGTTAAGGTTTTAAATGTGGGGACATTAGTGGATGGTCTGTTATATGGTTCTAGGTCCCTGTTGCTTGGTTAACCCTATCCGTTAATGTTTTAAGTGTGCGGACGCGTCCCTGCACATCTATATTGCCTACCCTTCTGCATATGCCTCAACCTGCTAATGCCTCTATGCCATGACTTGCTTTTACCCTAATGGGGTCCCTTCCCACCCACTCGTTCATTTTCCACCCACCCTTGGGGCTGTTTCCTTGCAGTTTTCCTTAATTTCCTGATTTTGTGGTCCTGCCATGTAAACGCACCCTACGTTCACCGAAGTCCAAATCCAACCTTATAGCCATGTTCCTCCTTTTGAACTGACCATTTTTTCTTTTTACCTACCCCTATTCCGGTGCACGGTTTTCGAGTTATTAATTTTTGAAGCATTTACGCAAATTAGACGGTTTTCCATGTGAACGCACTTTTCTTGCTTCAGAACCATGATCTGACGTCATACCCTTGACAATCACTTTTCCCCTGATATTTTTCCTTTTTACTCCGTGTCATTTTGATGCACGGTTTGTCCAATATTAATTTTACGGTTTTTTAAGACTTTTTTCGTGCGTCTTTTTGACATTTTTCCATGTGAACCTACAATGTTTGCATCAGAATTCCAATTTGATTTGACAGCCGTGTCCCCTGTACCTTCCCCTACCTTTTTCCTTTTTCCTCCATCCTCTTTCACCTTCTGGATTTTGACTTATTAATTTTTAAATGTGTTTTCGAGTGTATTTTTGGTATTTTTTGCATATGAACCCCTCCTACTTCCACCGGAACTATGTTTTGACATGACACCCCTGTGCCAACCCTTCCTACGGACATTTTTCCTTTTTATTTCCTGTCATTCCGGCGGTCCAATATTAATTTCCGATCCCATTTTTGAGTTTATTTTTTGGGTTTTTCCCACGTGAACGAGTCTTGTCTCAGTCGGAACTATGTTTTGATGTGATAGGATTGTCGGGCACGTCTTTCTGCACATTTTTCCTTTTTCTTGCACCTCGTTCCGATGCACGGATCTTTCGATATTAATTTTTAATTGCGTTTTTTAATTCCTTTTTTGTGTTTTTGCACGTGAACGCCCTGTATTTCCCCCGGAACCCCCGTTGCACATTTTCCTTGTCTTCCCCTTGTCGTCTTGCCCACTTTTTGTTTTTACGACATTTCGGTTTGACGTCTGGATTGGGAGTTATTAATTTTTCTTTATTTTTATGTGTTTTCGCGCGCCCCGTCCCGCACGTGAACGCGCCTGTTTTCAATTTTACGCGTCTTAACGTGCCTCGGTCACGTCCGCGTGCCTTGTCCCAGCATCTAGGCGCCCTTTCAATCCCGTCACGGCAAATTTTTTTACCCAGCCCCGCGCACATGCGCGGGACGGGGGTATGCCTCCTTTTTGGGTTCTCACCCCGCCCACTACCCCTAACCCTTACCACTACCCCTAACCCCTACCCCTACCCCTAACCCCTACCCCTACCCCGCCCACTACCCCTAACCCTTACCACTACCCCTAACCCTTACCCCTACCCCGCCCACTACCCCTAACCCTTACCCCTACCTCCCCTGGGCCCTTGCCCATCCCCTGCAACCCTTTCCCACCCCCCCCCCCCCCCATGCCCTTTCCTATCCCCCCCCTACCCGGACCCTCCCCACCCTAACCGCCTCCCTCCCTACCTCTCCCCTCCTCTGCGTTCTCCAACCTACCCCTCCCCCTCCTCCTCCATTACCTCTCTCCTCCCCTGCTTCTCCTCCACTCCTACCCTCCTTCTCCTGCCCGTGCCCCCCCGCTGGCCGTCGCCCCGCCCTCTGACGTCGACAGCGCCCCTGCCACTGGCCGCCCTCTGACACCCGCCGTCGCCGTCTTCCGCCATGGCCGCCGTCTGTCCCGCCACCCGCGCTCCTGCACCCGCGCCACGGTCACCCGCGCTCTGCCCGCCCTCCAGGTCGCCTTCGCCAATGCCCCCGCCCGAGCCGACGGTGCCCGCTGCCTCCCTACCTCCTTGCCATGTGCCACCCACTTACCCCTTCTAAACCCCCATTCCCCCCCCATCACCTACCTTCCCCTAAACCACCACCCACTTACCCCTTCTAAACCCCCATTCCCCCCCATCACCTACTTTCCCCTAAACCACCACCCACTTACCCCTTCTAAACCCCCATTCCCCCCCACTGCAAACACACTAACCCCCCTTTCCCACCTTCCCACCATCCAACCCCCCACTAACACACTCCCCCCTTCTAAACCCCCTTCCCCCCCGTCACACCTATTCCCTTCCCCCACCTAAGCACTCCAAATTCCCACTACCCCCCCTCCATTACCCATGTTCCCCCGCAGCTAACCCACTAAACCCCCTCAAGCTCCTGTCCCCCCCCCACAGGCACACCCGCACTAGACAACCCCTTCGTCAACCCTGTTCCCCCCAGCAAACCCGCAGCAGCTCACTACCACCCCTCCATAAACCCCCGTCCCACCCGCAGACACCCTCGTGGCATCGACACACGCGTAGGTGTGTACGCGCGCGTGGGAGCTTGAGGTTGTTCGCGATTGATCGTGCGCGGGTGCGGGAGTTTGTTCGTCCGTTGCTGCCACGCAGCTGCCACGCAGCTTATTTCTGGGTATTTTCCCAGCTTTTTTAATTCAAACACCCGTAACCTTTTAAAAAAAACACAAAAACAAAACCATTCAAATTTATTTATAAAAAACAACAAAAAAAAACCATTAAACAACCCTTAAAATTCTGAAAAAATTCCAAAAAAATCTAGCAACATTCCTACTATTTTTGCAACACATTGCCTTTTTTTTTCCCTGTAAATTTCAAGAAAAAAACTTCCAACCATTTTAAAAATTCACAATTCTTTTAAACATACTAAAAAATGCTTAAAAAAATCATTAAAAATGCTAAAAATTTCTAAATTAATTTCAAAAAAAATCCTAACAATTCCATTAACATTTTTACTTATTTTTGGCATATTTTTCTACGCTGTCACAATATTTCATTTCATACCTAAATTCCTTAAAAATACAAACAAAAATAATACAACACCTTTTTCATCCAACCACCAACTAAACATCTAGAAAAAAAATCCATATATTTTTGGATTGCGGAGAGCGCATTCTTTGCATTTCCATACACCCACTACCAGGTATTTTCCCTTTTATTTGTTATTTTTTCAGCTACCCCAAAACCCACTGTTAATTCAAAAATAAAAAACAAACAACACAAAACACAAAAAAAAAACAAAACAAAACAAAACAAGCAAACAAACAAATAAATAATAATACAGACTGGACCCTAAACACCACCATGGCACGCGCATTCGCGCTAAACACACAATCTTTTTAAATAAAACTAAACCCGACGTTCACTTAGCACGCGCTAAGTGCGCTAAAGAGGCACTTTAATATTTTTAATTAAAATGAACCAGCCGTCACAAGAGCAGGCGCTGGCAAAAAAGCGCTCCACATCACCTTAATTTGTAATAAATGAACTTGCATTTAGAGACCCAATCTGGGTATCGAAGTCTGAGATACGAATTAAAGCACCGCTTTACCCTAATAATTGGTAATTAAATTTTTAAGAAGGAACTACCGTTTTCTTGTTAAGGTTTATCACTTAATAAAACTTCACCCATTTTTTAATAATTTATTAAAATGAACCTTTCATTAAATTACTTCCCCCTCACTACACTTAATTTTCTCTTTTTAATGACCCGGTTTCGTGGGATGGGTATGCGAAGTCTTTGGAGTTATTTCCATGGTCAAACACCGGTTTATCAAAGTTATGGTCTTGATATGTGTAGGTTGTGGTGATGTTTTGGTTTAGTGTCTTTGTTATGGTTAAGGGTACGGTGTGTAGTTTTTTTTCTTTATTGCCTGATACGGGGATTTGGGTGTTTGTATAATGCATAGCATGAAGCTTTCGGTCGCATATGTCTAGAGGTCATGTCGATTTTTTTTCTAGGCTGTGGTTTGCTTGGGGATAGTTGGTCGAGTCATGTTTTATCGTTTTGGTTGTTATCTTATCCTTGGTTTTTTTGTCTGTTGCTTTGCAGGCATTCTCCTTGATTGTCTGTGTTTGTGGTGTGTGTGTAACCATCTAAATGGCGCCTTCTCACGCTCCTCCCCCTATCCAGTATGTCCCACTAGTCAATCGGGATTACTCTTCCCTACTCACTTTTGAGCCTCTCACGAAGGCGGGACTCGCTGCTTTTGTGGCTACCTCCTTTCCATTGCTTCTAGAGGATCCATCGATGTGTGATGAGTTGCTGGCCTCCTATAGCAAGAAGTCGGGACTGGTCCATGGTATTTCTATGACTTTGACACCTCGAGGCCTAGGGAAGGCTCTTTCTCTTCCCTCCAAAGGTGAACCCTTTGTTACCACTCGCCAGCTTTTCTCTAATGAAGAGATTTTGAAGCTGTTACAAAAACAGACAAGGGAATTGCTGGATGTTAAGAAGGTGATCAACTCTTCAGGAGTTTCCTTTTCCATGATCACTGATCCCGTGTGAAAGATGGTCTGTCAGTTTCTCCAGGACAGGCTTATGCCTGCCAAAACGCCATCCCAATACTTGTCCAAAGAGCTTTTCACAACTTCACGGATGGTGTTGAAAGGAGTCGCTATTGATTGGAGCACTTACCTCCTCACTAAAATGGATCAACATTTCGTCAAAGTCACCAAGGGTAATGTTACCAATGTTACCTATGGATCGTACTTGTCTGCCTTCTTGACCTATTCAGGTTTACAGAAGAGTGTGCCTCCACCTCCTCCATCAAATCCAGTACCTCCTCCTCCACCTTCAGATGAGTCAGAACCCATTGATATAGAGGATGATGATTCTCCGCCTCCCCTGGTCATACAATGCAAACGCTTGAAGCGGGTAGCGGATAAAGCTCCTTCAGTTCTTCCTTCAGTGCCCATTCCTGCTACCTCTGGCAGTGATCTCCCTGGGTATCTCACATGTAATAATCTGTTCAGAGCGCATAGAGAAGGTTCGTTAGACATATCAGTCCCCTCACTGAACAGTCTAGTCTCGGGAGATGCAATTCCTTTCCTCTGTAAAGACATTCAGAGTTCCATTGAATTGTCAGTGAGCCTGTGTTCAATAGCTGTACGCTTCCTTTTATGAAGAACTGATGTAGTCTAAGGACCAGTTGCATAAGGCAACATCCGAGTTAGCCTCTGCTACGGATACCCTAGCAGATTTGTTTAAGCAGATGGAGCAACAAACCCAACTGGTTGCAACCCAAAGAGATGAGATCTCTTCTTTGAAGATCCAATTAACAGAGGCTCAATCAGAGGTTACTAGCCTTTCAGAGGAGAAGGAGAGGATGTCCAGAGAAGCGCAGGAGTTCCAAACTCTCTTAGATGCCAAACATTCAGCCTTATAGACTGCTAATGACACAGTGGAATCACAAGCTTCCTAAATCAAGCAGTTGCAAGATCAACTGGCAAAGTCTCGGTTTGTTCCTCCAAGCCCTAATGTTCCCTTGATCCCTTCTCTCTCACAGCAGGACTTGGCTGCTCTTCAGAGACAGGCTACCTTGTGTCCTCTATTCCAAGATAAAGTGGAAAGATTGCAATCCAGAATGGATTTGTTATGGTCTACATTTGAGCAGTTTCAGGAATATGTTCCACCAGACCATTCTTTATTTGTCCACTACCAATTACAGAAGTTGGCCTTCTACATGAAGCTTTCCACGATGGATTTACCTCTTCCAAAGGATGGGTGCAGTGGGGCTTGGTCTACTGAGTTGCTGATGGAGGTGGTGAGGATGGTGTTTGAAGATTCTGACACGACAGATACCATGTTGATGTCATACATGTATCTACGAGGAGACTTGTTAATTCCAGATGAGGTGGATATGGCATGGTATGTGGGAGACGTGGTTCTACAAGCTGTTTTGTATGTCAACCATTTGGAGTTGCACATAGATGACATGTTCCAGAGTTACTTCTCCAAAGTGGCTAATTGTCCTGATAATTCCTGGCATACTATGATTGATTTTGTGGTCCTGAATCAAAGACAGAACACAGCCCCTACCTATGCCCGGAGTACTAATCAACTGAGGGTGGATCTCTTAGCTTATCTTTCAAAACATAATCCGTTTGATTCTACCTTTTTTTATGCCTATCATAGAATATCTCTCTTAGGACCTTCTGTTCCTACCCTCCTGTATTACCAACAAATGGCTCACCGATATGATATATATCTTTCCCTTTGTCAATCTAATTCCACAACCATTTTACCCCTTCTTTTCCAACCTTCATCTTTTCCTCAAATTCCCATTTTTATATACTGCTCCTTTATTGAGGATAGAGTATTATCCCCTTCTCCACCATGTCCTTCTCCATCCATTCATGTACCTTCCACCTTTCCTATTTATCAGTTAACACCCTTCTTAACTAATTCCCTACAAATTTCAGCCACTCCTTCTTTAAATCATTCTCCCTTTTATGATTTTGCCTACCCCTCACTTCATCCACTTTTCCTTATTCCACTTCCCTCTCCTAACACTTCTATATCTCAACCACCTCAGTTGGTTAGTGACTATGACGGGTTTGATCATCAGATTTCCAGAAGACGGGGATGGAGCTCGAATGATTCCCTTACAGGACCTCAGATCAACTGGCCAGTAATTCCAGGAGAATGGACAGCTGCCAGTCAAGCTTATCAGAACTATATTCATTTTGCTCAGCAGTATTCACAGTCTGACGATCCTTCAGTGCGATTAACTGCTCATTTTGCTTGGTACCTGGCGTATATGCATAGGCACTCTCATAATGATTCCAAGTCTATTCCAAAGTTGTGCATGAATGTCAATGTGAGCATTGATTCCCATCAGCTGGATATATTGTATTTTCATGCCCTTTGTTTGCCTAGCAGATACCTTGTCCTGTTGGATGTGATGTCTTCAGTTTTTTCAGAATCCTCCCAAAACATTTGTAGATGAATCCTTGTCTATGGATCGTTTCCGAAATCATCAATCTTTCAAGAGGGATCATCTTCATTGATACCTTTTCCAAGTATGGTGGATGATTTTTAATGAAAATCTCTTTTTGGAGGAGTCATTCAGATGGTTGTGTTGTGTGTAGTTTTTGTGTTGTGAGTTACTTTATGTAAAAAGAACGTGGTGGTTTCCTATTGGATTGGATTTCGTGCGAGCTACATTTTTGGAGAATTTTGGTGATGGGGTCGTGGTTGGAGAGTTGAAGATGCTGATGAAGAAGAAGAAGACAACCTCTTATATCCTTTACAAGTTTGTTGTGATTTCTAGTTTGATAAGAAGTGTTAATGTATAAAGGGTTTTCCTTTCGTTGTATTTTTATATCAAAAACAGGTTATAAGTTGGGGTCGTGGTTGGATGGATTGTTTTTGAAGACATATTGAAGATCAAAGTTGAGCTTTTTGAATGAACTTGTATTCCCTTTTTCCTGGGTCGCGAGGACGCTTCCTTATTAAGTGTGGGGATATGTTGAGTGTTGAAATGACTTGTTTTTTTTGCTGATTTTTGTTGTTTTTGAGAGCTGAATGGTTGATTTTATGAGATGATTGATTGGTTTGGAAGTGGTTTGAGAGTGTTTTGGATGATACTGATTATGTTTTGGAAGTTCATGATGTTTATCAGTGGAGATATGAGGTTTTGTGAAGTTCTGATAGGTTTTGACTGGTTCTGTATAGCTTATGTTTTGTTCTGTTTTGTTCTGATTGTCTTCTGTAAGGAGGGATGGGTTGATGATTGATGAAGATTGAGATCTTGTGAAAGCTTATTGAATGATTTGTGAGAGTTTGGAATGGTTTGAGTATGAGTTATGAGGTTTTGATGACCTTCTGTAACCTTCTGTAGGTCTTCTGTAGAGCTTCTGTCTCTGTTCTGTTCTGTACTGTAGCTGTTCTGGTACTGTTCTGTAGACTGTTCTCTATGCTTTTGTATGTGTTCTGATGAATGAAAGTGTAGCTTGGGAAAGTTTTCTAGCCTTGGAAAGAGGTGAATACAAGTGTAAAAGAGCTGAAAGAAGTGAAAGAAGTAGCTGCTGAAGACTCAAGTGAAGACTGGAGTGAAGTGACAGTAGTGAGCTATGAAAAAACATTGCAGTGGCTCTAGTGACTCTTCATATCAGACATACCTCTTCGGAGGGGTATCCACGACCTAAGAAGGATTATTGAGAGTGATTTTGAGAGATTGTAGTGAGGATATGATGTATTATTGATGGAGAGAGAGAGAGAGTCAGAGATAGTCAATTCTATTGAAACAGAGTGATTGTATATGAGAGATTGAGAGAGAAGACTATGAAGATATTGAA
Source organism: Lygodium microphyllum (assembly GCF_053477565.2). Taxonomy (NCBI): domain Eukaryota; kingdom Viridiplantae; phylum Streptophyta; class Polypodiopsida; order Schizaeales; family Lygodiaceae; genus Lygodium; species Lygodium microphyllum. The sequence goes on from NC_141137.1 coordinate 142,869,936, forward strand.
GATGAATACTATGTGATGTATTTCCATTCAAAGATGGTGTATTACTTTGCTTTCTTTGTTCTATTGATGGATTTTGTGAAGATATTGGAGAATATGGTTGATTGTATCAAATCTGTGGGAGATCTACATGATGCTGCATGAAGATTTGTTGTGCTTGGTGTTCTTTTCTTCATTGTGATCATATGAAACATAATAAAAAAGCTTGTTGATGTTGCAAGATAGATTTTCTTGCAAGAGAATTCCCTTTTCCTTGGTGTTCCTCTTGGGGCTCCAGTGCCTTAGTTACAAGCTGTTCTGACAGTGTTTTGACTTTGATTCAACATACAACCAAAGCGTCAGAGGCTTGGAATGTACTAAGGAGTCAGTATGAAATACGAAACCAAACAAGGATTCAAAACTTGGAGAATCAACTAGCAGCGGAGAAGTTTGCTGAAGGAGAGACGGTTGAAGCATTCTTCACTCGAATTAAGAATCTGCGCGACCAGATGGCTGGCGCTGGGATACAAAAGACTAGAGAAGAGCTAGCTCGGAGGTGTCTTCGAATTTGTCCACAAAAGTTTGATGGACTAGTAACTACCCTTAATACTCAGGTGAGACCTCAAGCTTTGACTTTTGAGGAGTTTTGTGCATTATTAATAGAGGAGGAGTTGAGGCTGAAAGCCCGAGAAGGAAGCAACAATGGAGATGTTGCATTCTCTGCCAATGCAAAAGGCAAAGGTGTTTCCCCCACCAAAAATGATGGTGACAAAAAGAAGAAGGGCGGCAAGAAGAAGTTTCAAGGAGAGTGCTTCTACTGCAAGAAGAAAGGACATGCAATTGCAGATTGTCGTGTTAAGAAGGCAGATGAAAAGAATAGTACCCTTAAAAGTAAAGGAAAAAAGACAGCCAATACGGCTGAAGCAGAGTTGGAATTATTCATGGCGACCATTGAGGAAGTGTGTTTCTCGGCGCAAGAAGAATCTACCACTAACTCATGGGTGTTGGATAATGGGGCCTCCCGTCACATTACCAAGAAGAAAGGTCTATACAGTTCTATGCAGCCTCTACAAGAATCCATCACTGTGACGGTTGGAAATGATGCTAAATGCCCTGCTGCGGGCACAGGTACTATTTCTTTTGTTGCTGCAAATGGTGAAGTCAAAAAGCTTTCAAATGTGTTGTATGTTCCCGAAATCATGAGAAATCTCTTATCAGTCTGCCATAACTAATCTTGGTCATGAAGTGAGGTTCAAGGAGACAGGTGCAGAAATTCTTAATAGTGCTAGCACAATTGTTGGAAAGGAGAAAGAAGGAACAACCTCTATGAGCTGAGTGCTCTTACAACCACCGCTGGAGTGGGCACAAGTAAGCTTTGGCATGAAAGGTTTGGACACATCGGATTTGCAGTGTTAAAGGAGATGCAAAAGCAAGGTATGGTTGCTCACCTACCTACAATAACTGAATTGAAGGAACCATGTGAAGCTTGTATGATGGGCAAGCAACAGAGAAAGGCATTCCCACAAGAAAGCAAGAATAGAGCACAGGCTCCTCTAGAGTTGGTGCATGCTGACTTGTGTGGTAAGATGCCTACACAGGCCTTGGGGGGATCTTCTTATTTTATGTTGATTGTCGACGACTACAGTAGGAAGATGTGGGTGTACTTCCTTCGTGATAAGGCTCAAGCTTTTGATAAGTTTAAAGAATGGCTAAAACTTGTTGAGAATGAAACAGGGAAAAGTGTGAAGAAATTTAGAACAGATGGTGGTGGTGAGTTCAACTCAAAGGAGTTTGAAGGATTTTGCAAGAGCAAAGGGATCAAGCGTCAATTGATGACGCCTCACACACCTCAGCAAAACGGTGTTGTGGAATGCAGGAATCGCACCATTGTGGAGATGGCAAGATACATACTAAAGGGCAAGGGATTGCCTAACCTTTTTTGGGCTGAAGCTGTTAATACTGCAGTCTACATTCTAAATCGGAGCTGCACAAAGGCTCTCAAGGGAAAAACACCCCATGAGGCTTACACTGGTAAGAAAACATCTGTCTCACATTTCAAAATTTTTGGATGTAAATGTTATGCACATGTTCCAGATGAGAAGAGAAACAAGTTACAACCAAAAAGCAAAAAATGTATCTTATTGGGTTATGGTGATGACCAGAAGGCTTATAAATTATATGACCAAGAGGCAAAGAAGATCATCGCGAGCCGTGATGTGGTTTTCAAGGAGGAGCCGCATACAGTGGAGGAGGAGAAGGCAAGTTCTTCCACTTTATCATCAAGCGAAGAAGTAGTCCACTATGAACCTGTCCCGAGAGCTATCCCTATCCTTAAGGAGGAGGAAGCATCATCTTCAGATGATGAGGAAAAAGTTCACCAACCTGACATTACCCCATCGGAAAAGCCATTGCCGCACTGGGTGAAGCAACTCTATGACCACAATAATCCTATGCCTGCATCTGTTGAGAAGAAGGCAGACGGACCAAGGAGGTCTCAGAGAATAGAGGAGCAAAGGAGGGCTTCTGCTCACATAGTCAATATGGCCTTGATGGTTGAGATTATGAGAGAAGTAAAGGAGCCAACTGACTTAGAAGAAGCACTTGCAGATCCATCATGGAAGGCTGCTATGCAAGTGGAGTATGACAGCATAATGAAGAATGACACTTGGGAGCTAGTGGATCGACCAACAAAGCGGAAGGTTATTGGCACCAAGTGGATCTGGAAGGTAAAGTACAAGGCTGATGGTACCTTAGAAAAGTACAAAGCTAGACTGGTTGCCCAAGGATTTTCACAAGTTGAAGGGTTTGATTTTCAAGAGTCATTTGCCCCAACTGCCAGAATGACTACTATTCGCACGGTACTTGCAGTGGCTGCCCACAAGAAGTGGCCAGTGTACCAAATGGATGTTAAGTGAGCGTTCTTAAATGGTGACCTCAAGGAGGAGGTATACGTGGCTCAGCCACCAGGGTTTGAGGCCCCCCATTCTGAGAACAAAGTGTGTAAGCTGAAGAAGGTATTATATGGGCTGAAACAAGCCCCCAGAGCATGGTACCAGCGGATAGATAAGTTCTTTTTAAACCTAAACTTCAAAAGATGTGCCTCAGATGCTAACTTGTATGTTTACAGGGATGGTAAAAAGTCGCAGCCAAGCGTCCTCCTGCTCTAAGTAGCGCTCAACAGAGAGACCTCTCGCAGCAGGTTTGGTCCACTTTCCCGGCGCGGTCAACAACCCCCTTGTTTAGAGTCAAGCAGGCAGTCGGGGGTAACTGAAGCTGCCTCTCCCTTCAGGACTTCAACATGAAGTATAGATATCCATTTATCTTTTAATTCATTGATCAAACAAAGCCAAACAGTGCTCTAAAGTCTATAGCAAGCACAAACATTTCCATTGATCGTTTTTGTTGGCAAACTGCTAAGGAATGAATCCTTCCTTTCGAATGCATCCAGCACTCGATCCGGGATGACTTGCAACTTGGCAAGATCCCCTATATCCTGGGTTAGGGCATACCCTATTAACACAACTTGGTCAAACCTTAAGTTCATTGGTTACTTCAATTTATCGGCTGGTCTTTAGTTTCCAATCAATCCTCTTTACTCAAGAAAGACCACTAAATTAGGATGATTATTCATCCTCTTGCAAGATAACTTGCATAAGGACATGCCAACTTCATTGCGAGAACTTGGCCATTCTCTTGTGATCCAATCACAAGATCATATGACTCCGCATTTGTTGTGCAAGTGCTGCATCGAACTATGAGACTATGGAGTCACGAAACAATCTGTTTCAGGTTCTTTAAGCTGACGTCGTTAGACCTAGGGTTTCTAAGTTTCATCTTTGTAAGATTCTCAGGGACAACCCTAGTTCACTTTACAATTACAATTCACTATCCCTACATTCAGTGAATGTGGGCAAGTATTTAAGGTATAGGCGTTTCTTGGAATTTAACTCATTCCAAACGAGTATTCCGTGGTTTAGGTGTTTTAGGTTTATGCCAATTTGTTTAACTCTAGAGAGTAATTACGGGATCATTTCTACATGACTTGTTGTCTATGCGTAAATTGATTTTTCAACCCTAAATTATCTATTTGAGGTCAGGCATAGGTTAGGTTAATTCCAACTAATCTTCCTATAATCTTGCGAATAAAATTCATGCTAATAAGCAACCTTTTCTTGATAATTTATGCAATTGACAAACGATAATTTCCTAGATTTATGCATTGTAAGAATCATTTCATGCTTTGCACTTTTAATGATGATTCATTGCTAAGAGGATATGGGTTAATAATGCGATATGCAGTTTATACTTCTAGGCTTAAACGAAGTATACTATTTTGATGGACAATAATCTCATTTTTTTATTCATTTTAATGCATAAAGCTATTTGCTAGAAATGTGTTTATGCTTTCTTTAATTTGCATGTTTCATTTAAAAGTATTGATGACTAAGTTACTTCGTCGTGAACAACTAGGACAAAAATATATCCTATTGCTAACAATTTACCTTGCATGATTGAATTATAACAATATCAAATAAAAATTAGGAAGGAAAACCTAGGCTTGGGGTGAGATATCCACGTGGATGCTGGGAGACGACCCTCCCGTGGCTGCGCCTTGGACTTTCTTAGGAGGTATTTTCATCGTGGAAGCAACTTTACAACTCCTTTTTTATGTTCCACCATGGCTCTCTTTTGGAATAACTTGCACCATCCGTCGAAAGCAGTTTTAGAAGGCTTCCTCCTTGGAGTCGGGAATTTGAGAGTGGTGTTTTAGAATCTTTCACGACTAAGACCCATTAAGCCATGGGGAAGGCTTAATGGCCTTTGTAAGGATTCGCAGGAACGTGGAATAACAAGGTGTGGAATCCCTTACGAGGGTTTTTGAATGGAACAGGGAGGTGTTAAAAGCCCTCAACCTCTCTACTCTTTTTCGAGTGGGGAAAAAGAACAAAGCTCCAAGGGTATTTTGCATGGGGTTTCAAGAGCAGAAAGGAAGGCTTAAGGGGGTTTTTACGATAGGGGATTTCAAGATGCCTCAAGGGAAGGACCTTAAGGAGGATTTAAAGAAAAACCGGGGAGATAAGACCTTAAAGGTCAAAACCCTTTTATGGGGGGGAAAAAAAACCCTAAGGGGGAATTTTTTAGGGGGTATCTTCAAAGCCCAAGAAAAGGGCTTAAAAGAGATTAAAAGCACGAGGGGGGGGGGGGGGGGGGGGGGGGGGGGGGCGGGGGGAGGGGGGTAATAAGAGGCACAAGAAGGGGCCCTTGGAAGGTTTTACGACATAGTGGGGGGGTGAAAGGGGTTTCAAGAGGCATAGGAAGGGGGCTTATGAGCTTTAAAAAGGGACATTCGGGGGGGGAGGGATAGTAATCCCAAAGGAAAGGGGGCTTAAGAGCCACTTAGAAGCTTTAGAGCTTCTACAAACATGTGGGCAGGGGGGGTATCTAGCCATTCGACGGTGACTTCAGGCAGCAGCGGCGGTTCGACAGCTCTCGTCCGTGCAGAGGCGGCAGCGGTAGTTCACTCAAGCCCTCTCTCTCACACACATCAACTGCTCAGTGTGGCGGCAACACTCCCTTCGTCTTCTCTCCCTCCTCTGTCCTTTTTTCCCTTCATGGCTTGGTTTAAATAGGAGGGGAGGGGGGGGGATCCTCCCTCTCTTACATGGCAGTACGCATGGCCCCAGCACCTACATGGGCGCCAGCGTGCTGCATTCCGTGGCTTCCCTCCTTCCCCTCCAGCGCGATGTCGACTAGAGGAGGAGGGGATTTTTTAAAAAAAAAATTACTTTTTTTAAATTAAAAGGGTTTATCCGTTCAGAATTGTTACATTCTCTCCCCCTTAGAGAAATCGAGATGTCCTCAACTGGGGATATTGATGGTTGAGAGTGCCTTCATCTACCCAAGTGGCATCCTCTTCGGGATAATCCTTCCACTAGATGAGGCATTCTCTCTGGGTTCTGGATCTTAATTGTCTTTCCCTAACGTCTAAGATCCTGTCAAGCCTTAGTTCAAGGACTCCTTGACTAGGCATTACAACTTGTTGGTCATCAAGTACATGGTTAGGATTAGGTACATATTTCTTCAATAGGCTGATATGGAATACATTGTGAACCTTTAGGTTCTCAAGGAGTTACAGTTTATAGGCATTAGGTCCTAGGCATTTGAGGATCTTGTACGGCCCACAATACCTTGGACTTAGCTTTTTGCGATCACCTAAGGATAGGGAACTCTTCTTAGGGCATACGCGAATGAAGACCATGTCTCCTTCTTCAAAGATTCTATCTTGACGCTTCAAATCTGCGTATGCCTTCTATCTATCATTGGCAGCTTGGATGTCCTGTCTTATTGACTTTATTTGGTCATCCATCTCTTCCAACATCTGCCTTGAAGCTTCAACCCTTAAGGTTGGATCTGAGAAGTTTAGGGGACTTCGACAGTCATGACCATACAATGCTTGGAAAGGGGTCATCTGAATTCTTTGTTGGTAAGAAGCATTGTAGGCAAACTCAACCAAAGGCAAGTATTGAATCCACCTCTTCGGCTCTCGACAGCAGTATGCCCTTAGCATATCCTCGATGACTTGATTTACCCACTCTGTTTGGCCATCCGTTTGGGGATGGTAAGCAGTGCTAAAACAGAGTTGAGTCCCAATAGCTTCAAAGATAGCTCTCCAGAAGTGTGACGTGAAGAGAGAATCACGGTCACTAATTATTCTTTTAGGTAAATCATGTAGCTTGAATATCTCTTTGATAAACAAACTTGCAGTGTCTGAGGCTTTATAGTTTGTCTTTACTGGAATAAGGTGTGCAACCTTAGTAAGCATGTCAACCACAACCATGATGGAGTTGTATCCTCCCTGGACTTGGGGTAGGCCTACAACAAAATCCATACTGATGAAATCCCATTTCATTTGGGGAATGTCAAGCAGTTGCAGTTTCCCTGGCATCTTGACATGTTCGGCTTTGATAGGTTGACAAGACAAACACTCGGTGACATATTTAAGAACATCACCTTTGAGCCTCTCCCAATGGTAGCCCTTCCTAACTGCATTAAGAGTCTTGGCATAGCCAGGATGTCCTGCGAAAGGGGAATCATGAGCTTCCCACAATATCTTCTGCTTAAGTGACTGACTTGCTAGTATACACAGCCTTGTTCTATAATAGACAAGTCCAATATTGATAGAAAATTCATGATACTTAGCCTGCAACTTTTGGTTCTGATCCTTGATAGAGATCTCCCTTAGCATTGTTTGGTAGGCCGGATCATGGCATGCATCCTATCTAGCTAACTCAAGTATAGGGTTGTTTGGCATAGATGCTTTTGTAGCTAGAGATTTGGCTGTTGATGGATTCTGCAAGATTAGGGAATTAAGGAATGCCTTGCGACTAAATGCATCGGCAACTACATTCTCTTTCCCTGGTCGGTACTTGATTTCAAAGTCATACTCCTCCAATACTTCTATCCATCGACGTTGCCTCATGTTGAGCTCATTTTGGGTAAAGATCCATTTGAGACTCTTATGATCAGTTACTAGGGTAAACTTGTTACCCAACAGGTATTGTCTCCAAAGCTTTAGAGCATGGATGACAGCTAGCAATTCCAGATCATGTGTAGCATAATTCTTTTCATGACTCTTTAGTTTTCTTGAAGAGTATGCTACTGGATGACCTTCCTGCATAAGTACACACCCCAAGGCAAGTATGCTAGCATCAGTTTCTACCTTGAACTCTTTATTGAGGTCTGGAAGTTTTAGAATACGTGCTGATACCAAACTTTGCTTCAATCTTTCGAAGCTATTTTGTTCGGGAGTTGACCATGCAATGGAAGTTTGGTTCTTCAGTAAGTCCGTCAGAGGTGCTGCAATCAAAACATAGTTTTTGATGAAGACCCTATACCATCCTGTCAATCCCAAAAAGCTACGTATCTCTTTGACAAATGTTGGTATTGGCCATTCTAGCACATCTCTGACCTTGGTTGGGTCCATTGAGATTCCCTCTACTAATACTATGAATCCCAGATATTCAATCTGACGTTTGAAGAATATATCCTTCTTCATCTTAGCATACAGCTTCTGTGACCTCATTGTCTCAAGGACAATCCAAAGTTGGGGTTCATGATCTTCTTCATGTTTAGAATAGACTAAAGTGTCGTCGAAGAAGACAAGCACGAAATCATCAAGATATGGCCTAAAGGTATCTTGCATTAACCTGTTGAAGGTGGCAGGTGCATTCATAAGCCCGAATGACATAACTAGGAACTCAAAGTGCCCATATCTTGTATTGAAGGCCGTCTTGGGAATATCTTCTTCCTTGATCCTTATCTGATAGTAGCCTGACCTGAGATCAATCTTGGAAAAGATCTTTGCCCCCCTGAAGACAATCAAGAAGCTCATCTATTCTAGGGATAGGGTACTTGTTCTTGACCGTTGATTGATTCAATCCTCGGTAATCAATACATAGTCAAAGTGTCCCATCTTTCTTTTTCTGGAATAGAATTGGAGCTCCCCATGGTGAGCTGCTAGGCCTGATGTAGCCCTAATTTAGTAGTTGCTTGAATTGTTCCTTCAGCTCAATTGCTTCTGGTATGGACATTCTATAAGGTCTCTTTTCAATTGGCGCAGCTCCTGGTACTAACCTAATCTCATGATCCACTTCTCTTTGAGGCGGGAGTTCTGTCAACTCTTCAAGGAATACGTCCGCATATTCCTTTAGCCAAGAAGGTCCTTCATTAGACTCTTGCTTCTGATCTAATTTGTTGAGTTTGATCAAGTAGACATGTAATCCTTTTCTGACTCCTTTTATGATCCGAGATACTTTGGCCAATTGGATTCTTGGTACTCCAGCCTCACCTTGAGTTGTGACTAATTCCCTTTCAGAGTTTCGAAAGGAAACTTGAGCCTTTCCACAATGAATGTGGGCATCATTAGGCTTAAGCCAATCCATTCTGAGTAGACACTCATGGATACCTAAATTTATGACTCTGAATTTGACCGAAGTCTTCTTTCCACTACAAGATATAGGCCTTATACCGACGTTTAAAGCGACAAAAATACAAACAACAAAATTTATCCCCGTCATCGCAAAAAGTGTCATTATTAATGATGCCATAGAAACGTCGCTATCAGCGTTGCTATTGGCGTCGTTATCTGCGTCGCATTTGCGACGCGGATAGCAATGCCAATAGCGACGCTGATAGCGACGTTTTATGACGCGCATAGCAATGGCAATGGCGACGCGAGTAGTAAAATTTGCGATGCTAATAGCGACATTAACAGGAATTAAAAAAAAATTGTGGCAGGGCAGCAAGTTGTCCTGCCACATATAGCACTGTTTGCTGTATAAGAGCCATACAAAATAGTTTCTGCACTACTGTATACAAAGCGCTTGCAAACAAAAAGAATGTATACTGAAAACATACAACTGATACATGAAATAAATACATGATCGCATAAAAAGCGATTGGTACAATCATGATAGGATATCACTAATACATAGAAAATGTCTACATAGATCAGACGACTAAAAAATAAAGGTGTGTGAGCTCCAAGGATCCAAGGGCGAGCTACAAATCCCCGTTCCCTGAAAGCTCGTCCCACCGCAAAGGAGCATCGAACGGACTCTGCAGAAAAAGAAACAACACATCAATCCACCATACAATAATGTATTCAAATATCTCATGGTAACTACAGACAAGAAAGATGAGTGACTTACAGGGCCGTCGCGTCTATACAATCGATCGATCAATTCATTGAGACCATGCCTCTCTGCATATCGAGTCCAAGGCCTATCGGATCGCGATTTGTAATGGAGTGCTGCAAAGAAAACAAAATTAGAACCATGATTGTCAGTACAAAGAATATTTCAAAAAAACAAACAAGCAAAACAAAAGAAAAACTTACAAAGTCCTTCGAATATGTCCTGTGGCCGCCACTCCCAAGATGATGGACCACTCCGCCCTCGAGTCGTGCCCTCGCCGCCTCGCACTGCTGACTCCAACGTCCTGGAGAATCTGTAGCCTCCTCCCTCAGTAGGCGCCAATCGTCTGCATCTAACCACTCGGGCTATGCAACCCCACTCTTAATTGCCTTGCGTGCGTCGGATCATCTGTGTGACATGTATGCACGCATGCAATCCATCATCCAGCCCGTAGAGAATCTATCTGCTGCGGCTGGCACCGAAAACTCCTCGTGCAAGGATGCTACTATGTAGTCCTTGCTCCCCTCTGGTATATTCTTCCAATGATCCAGGACGTTGTGCCGAAAAACTTGTTGGCATAACTCTCTCATGCGAGCCATCACCCTCCTCTCCTCATCATTCATGATGATGGCTCCTAACCTACTATCAACCAGATATCCATAATCCCTAGGAGTCTGCCTAAGATGGGTCCTCTCCCATCTGCGTCCATACTCCTGGGTATATCCAGGAGACCCCTCTACATCTGGTGTACCGACGGGGGTAATCTCTCTCGGAGTGGCACCCAAAGGGGTGCCACCTGCTGTTGATGGCTACGCAAAAGCCGGAGTAACTGGAGTAGATGTCCCCACAGGTGTGACAAATCCTGGAGGTGATGCAGCTCCAGCTGAACCGAGACAGAGTCACCACATCCGTGTCTCCACAGCAGCATCCCCCTGATCCCGATGCACTCCCTCCCTCTGGCCCAAGTCGTGAGCGTCGAGATCGTCTACTCGAAGCCGAAGCATCCGATCGCGCTGAAGCAGATCTAGCAGAGTGCCCTGACGAAGAACGAGACAGCTCCTTATCTGCTATCTCTCTGAATCTCGGGAGCTGGTCTGGAGACATGCGTGCAAAGATGTCCTGCAACTCCTCATCGCTCATCCCTCGACTCATCCTGAAAATGTCACCTGCACAGATAAAAAATGATGTTAGAATATTCAATTTAAATCATACAGAGCATAGTTATATAAATCATTCCTTAAAAAACTCTCTTAAAATGCATATCTTATGTATCTTTATAAGAGATTGGTCAACGAATTAAGTAAGTGGATGCTCCAAGTATGAAGTATCCTATGGTCCCATGTTAATCTCCTGACACAACTCCGCATACACTAGAAGGTCAATAGACATGTCACCACAAAAGAATGAGTCCGCCTTATTCTCAAAAAATTCTTGGACTCTTGTATTTCCATCATTGTTAGCCGATGCTGGCTCCAAGCTTTCGACGGCCTCTACCCCTTGCAATATCAACCCCTCTATTTACATATTATCTTCATTTATGCTTAGAACATCGCTTTGATCATATACTCTCGCACTTCGGGGAGTTGAAGGTATAACATACCACCATCGAGGTTGTCGGGGATTTGAATTGAAGATTACATGTTCACAAACACGTACAAGAGAGTTCAAACCATTGTGACATAAACCATGTCGTAATACAATGAGCAAGCAAATGACTCCATGCACCTGTTCACAATGGGCCGGCAACACAAAGGTGTCGTGCAAATCCGTCCATTTTTTTTCAGAATCTATTTTGAGAAATCCAGATGGACCTCGTCGAACTGTTGCTCCAGCTCCTCCAAGTACCACTTTGAACCACTGCACATCGAATAGTATCATGGAAAAGCTACGGTAATCCACTGTAATAATACTTTGCAAGTTCCCAAAATACTCCATCTCATCCACAACCGTGTTTGGATCCGTTGCTCGTCGCCGGCTCTCTTGCTCGAACCTTGCCATGACACCACAGTCCATTGTGGAGCGCATTTTGTCAATACGCTCCACGCAAAAATGTCATTCGTGCAACCACGCTGCACTATATATTTTGTATTGTACATTGAAATACTCAAATTAGACGTTGCATATAAAATTTAGATACAACAGATTCTAAACCCCTCATCACCTTTGGACTACATCCCCTCGAGAATTCCCACTCCTCCATTGAGACCCTTGTCCCTTTGCGAGATGATGCGGTCAAGGCTCCATGCAACCATCGCGTTGACATAAACCGCGGCATCTCCTCCATGCCTTCGGGATATCAAATCGGTCGATGATGCATACTACGTTGGAATTCAGCTCGTGCTTCCTCTCGATCTTACCTTGCAATTTGGTACTTGGCGAGCCATGTCTCCATGGAGGCATGGTGCAACATACAAAAGCGATTCACCTTCTCTTCCATTGAGGCATCCATTCTTTTTTCTACCCCATTTCCAACCACCACATCTCCAGTTAGTCTATCATCATCCTTCAGCGTCCATAGCATTTCATTGTCTGGTTCCACCATTGGTAGCCATTGTGAAATATGCACTAACTCCTCTGACACCAACCAACCTTCGGCCATGCTACCTTCTGGCCGAGATCGTTGTCGCACAAAGACTTTCAGAGTTTTCATGAAGCACTCCAGGAAGAACATCCATATGGACAGGTCCAGCAATCTCCACTTCGTCCACAAGATGTACAAGAAGGTGGATTTGTATCGTGAGCATGCTAGTGGGCAGGTATTTCTCAAAGAGACAGACCGTCTCCACTGCTCCCCGCCTCGTGGATTCAATAGAGGACGTCTTAATCTCTTTTTGTGAGATCCATTGCACCAAAGTCGATAACTTGTAAATGGCCCGCGAATTTCTGGAGTAAGGCATCCTGCGATCGCAATCGGTAGGAGAAACTGCCACAAATGAGAAAGCATTATGAATAATGGCCACTTTCCAAATTGCAAAATGCCCACGCTAATTACAATCCATTCGTAGCACAAACCTAACATATCTTATGCCAATCATGGGATTTTAGCCCCGACAATTGGTCGTCTTTAGAAAATGCGAACCTGAGAGAACGCATCATACCCGTCGAAGTGCGGATAGACTTGATTACTTGCTTCACAATGCACTCTTCTTTAGTGGACAAAACCCAAGGAGCGCGAGGAAGCTGCACACGACCATCAGCACTCGACTACGGCCAAAGCACCTCCATCTTACCTACCTCCTTCAAATCCATTCGTGCCCCTATAGTGTCTCTCTTTCCTGTGATGTGGTCCCATAGCAAGCTGCCCACATTCTTGAAAATATGCATGGGATCCAACAAGTGGTTGACTTGTAAGTGGGTCCAATATGGCAACTCGTAGAAAACTGAGAACCGTCGCATTCCATTTGGATGTGATTCCGCGTGGACCATTTTCAGCTCGTACCAGCTTGCGACATGCATACGTGTTGGAGGTCATCCAAGGAAACCTTCCTTGAGTTCATGATCCTCCGGCAAGAAAGCGACGTGTCCTTGATATACCATCTTCTTCATGGTTCATGACCTTCGGGAGTGCACAATGGACATCCATGATAACCTGAGGTAACTAGACCTTTTCCAACACCACGACCTAGTCAATACTTGATTGAATGAGATAAAATATAGATATTACTAGCGAGAACGGATGCCTGCTCACCTGAGCACTCTCCCAATCCCGAAAAGTCATGCATCGTCCACATGAGAATGGCTTGAATATTGGCTGACCGCCGACCATCGTGCCTGCTCATATCTTACACAGTGACCCCCTTCTCCCACAAAATCTTAAGCTCATTTACTAATGGACGAAGATACACGTCCATATTTTTTACTTTGTAGCGGCCTGGGATGAGCAAGCTAAGGATGAGATATCCTTTCTTCGTAGAAAGCCATGGAGGGATGTTGTAGTTGACAAGGACTATAGGCCACACACTGTAAGAAGTTGAGCGCAGACCAAATGGGTTCACGCCATCCATTGCGAGACCGAGCCGAAGATTCCTTGGTTCTTGCGCAAAGCCTGGGAAGGTAGAATCAATGTGGCTCCATGCGCGCGAATCCGCTGATATTCGTTGAACTCCATTCGTTGACCTATTTTGCACATGCCACGTTGTCAAGCTCGCCATGCCGGACGTACGAATCATGTGGTTTATGTGAGGGATGAGCAGAAAGTGTCTGAGAACTTTTTGAGGGATGGTTTTTCCTTGCAAGTCTTGTCGATACCTATGAGCACCACACTTTGGACATGTCTCTATAGTCTCGTATTCTCCTCGAAACAGTACGCAATCGTTGATACATGCATGGATGTTATTGTAGTCCATGCCAAGCTTCCGTAAAACATGTCATGCATCATCACGAGACTCAGGCATGGTATTTGTAGGTGGTAATATATGATATTTCAATAACCTTAAAAAAATCATAAAATACCTTGAAAAAGCACAAATGTTTGTAATAATAGTGTCAAAAAAAAATAAATCAATGAAGCCTATGTGCAAGGTACCTGAATAACTCGGTCACACTCGTATCGCTCCACCTGTATTTTGCTTGCACACTTAAGAATGCAAGCAGTGTCTTCAACCGAGATACTCGGCACCCATCATATAATGGTGTGGATGCTTCTTCTCTAAGCGGATCAGAAGTCTCGACATCCATGGGAATCAATGCATCGATCATTGCCTCCATCTCAAGCTCCAAGATTGTAGGTAGGTCTGGAAGGTTGTCTGTCTCCTCTGGCATTGACGGTATAGATTGGCCTTGCGAGTGGTGGATTGGCTCCTGCATTCCATCCATGCACGCCCACGAACTCTTCTAATTGGCCGCAAAGGGTGCACTCCCCCTTGGGACGAGACATCACCTCCCTGGATAGAAAATTTGCCAGCAAGACCCAATCTTATTGTATATGGTTTTTAATTAGCTTGCGAGTACAATGCATGATTGATATTAACTTCAAATTACCGTTTTCTGAAAATCCGCAATCGCCTGATCAATGATCTTAGATTGAAACTCGCCAAATCGTCGTACGTGTTCTATAGACAATCGGCGTTTTCATCTAATTGCCAACTTGCATTGAGAGTAAGGACATGGGACACGCTGATTAAGATACGCCTTGTGATCTTGAACAACAAGACCTTCTTCGTTTTCCATCTTATCTACATTACAACAAACAATTTAATGACTTGTAATACAATTTGGAAAAACGAGGCTCAAATGGATAGCTCCTCCATGTATGTCAAGTTGCAAGTTCACCATAAGCTCTTGCTTGAGAGGTTTTAGCCTCTACAAGAGATTGAGAAGAAAATTTTGTAAAACATTGAGATTGATATTGATGCATCCATGGTGTTGAAATCTAAACTTCAAGATATAAGAAATGCTTTACTGATTGATGTAAAGAATGCATGGGACATAGTAGTTGAGAGATTTATTGATGTTATATCTCGGCCATATACCATGCTCAAGGATTTGTTTGTCTCGGTAGATAATTATTCATTATTGTAAAAAAAATAGCATTGGTTCATAAGGTTCATAATTTGAAGACTAAATATTTGGACTTGACTAAAAGATTGGATAATGCCTTAGATGCTAAAAGGAAAAGTGATGAATATGTTACTTCATCATTGCAACAAAAAGATTGGTGACAAGGATGCTATGATTAAAGAAGTTCTTCACGAGGTGAATATAGAGTTGAAGGGTATGGAATACGATTCTTCTTTGGGATTTAGTGGTGATCAGTCAATTATTGAGGTGTCTTCTTGTATGGCCATTATACCTTATATACCTAGCTACGGTCTCTGTTATGTACTTTGAGTATCTTAGAGGGGCTCTACTAGGATTACTTATACAACTGCAATAGAGGGCTTTGAGTATAAGTAATCTTAGTCAACAAAATTTATGAGCATCATTGAGGATCTCTTAGTCTAATAATAAATCAATCTCAACAAAAACCATCTTAGTAATGTGGTTTTTTTGTCCTAGGTCCATGTATAAAAATTAATGCCATCTATGAAATTTATCAGACCATTAGCTAGGGTATGATTTTCTTTTAGTCCTTCCGTTGACTAGTTGGCATGATTACTAATTTGTTATGCCTATAAAGTTAGTACAAAAACAAGGAATTATGCATATCACAATTAGATCCCCTACTTGGACATTATGAAGGATATGACCAATTTTAAGCCATCTTAAAGAGTCACCAATGTATGTGGCCCATGGCAAAGCACATTGCATTCCATTATCGATAAGTCTATTATCGTGCATCTTAAATCTCCTAATTAGACTTTATAAAGTGTATGACCAATTTTTAGCCCTCTTAAGAAGTCAATGTAATGGTACCCATAAAAAAAGCAAAGTGCATACCATTACCATAATCATGGATATGTTATCGTTCCAATATATACACACACAAGTGGACTACATCTTGAGTAGACAAAAGCTATCCATTTGAGTAGACATACATCTCCATAAAGCTATCCATTTGAGTATACATCTCTTTCTCTTTCTCTCCCGCTCTCTCACTCTACCTCTCTTTCTCTCTCATTTCCTCTCCCTCTCACAATATATCCTAACACTCTCCAAAAGAAAAAGGGAGAGGGAGAGAGAGAATGCACTCTCCCTCCCTCTCCCTCTCCCTCTCCCTCTCCCTCTCCCTCTCTTTCTCTCCCTCTCTCATTTTCTCCCCCTCCCTCTCCCTCTCCCTCTCCCTCTCTTTCTCTTTCTCTTTCTCTTTCTCTTTCTCTTTCTCTTTCTCTTTCTCTCCCTCCCTCTCCCTTTCCCTCTCTTTCTCTCTCATTTCCTCTCCCTCTCACAATATATCCTAACACTCTCCAAAAGCAAAAGGGAGAGGGAGAGAGAGAATGCACTCTCCCTCCCTCTCTCTCTCCCTCTCCCTCTCCCTCTCCCTCTCCCTCTCCCTCTCCCTCTCTTTCTCTTTCTCTTTCTCTCCCTCTCTCATTTCCTCCCCCTCCCTCTCCCTCTCCCTCTCTTTCTCTTTCTCTTTCTCTTTCTCTTTCTCTTTCTCTTTCTCTCCCTCTCTCTCCCTCTCCCTCTCCTTCTCTCTCATTTCCTCTCCTAAACAAGCAAAAGAGAAAGTGATTTAAACCTTAAACAAGCAAAAGAAGGAGAGAGGGAGACTCACTAATGAGATATGGCGAGTGTGGGGCGGCTCCTCTTTGCGATGAAGGCTCCTCCTCTCCTTCACAAACAACGGCGGCAGTGGCGGCAAGTCTTCTTCCTCTCCTTCCCTCACGACGGTCGCTCTCTCCCTCGCTCTCGCTCTCAAAACACAAAACGTAAAAACACGAAATAAAGCCGCGCTCTGTTTCGGCCCATTTTTTTCCCTGTGGACCGTCGCTATTTGCGTCGGCATTCGCGCGAATACTGACGCAAATAGCGATGCCAATAGCGTCACAAATAGCGACACCGCTACCCACCGTTGCTAATCGTCGCCGTCGCTATAAGCTCAACTCCTTGTAGTGTTCCTCCCAGAAAGAATTCTTCCTTAGCAGTTTGCCTGGTACACGTAACCTCACGACCATTTGCCAATTCCATAAGCAAGGTAGGTGCTTCTATTGTGGCTATTCCTAATCTTTTTGCATATGCTGGTGAGATAAAGGAATGTGTACTGCCATAATCAATCAAGGTCTTGAAACTTTTACCTTGATAATTTGACGGTGTCTGAATCACCGAGAACTGGCGATTCGGCCCTTTCTTGTGTAGAGCCGCATGGACTGTCGCCCTTTCAAACTCTGCTTCCATGGTCGGATCTTCTTCTTCTTCTTCTTCTTTGCACAATTGCCTATTGGAAACGCAGGCGGTTCTTCCTCTGCCTCGTGTAGCGGCTCCTTGACCACGGCCCGTTCCTTGAAAAAGGTGCTTGGCGATGTCCTCCACCAAGCTTGGGACATTGCCTCTTGAAGTGATCGGGTTCGTTGCAGTGGAAACAACAGAGGTTTCGGCCATTGCTTTGAATAGCAACAAAGTTGTTGACATTATTAGTCCTTTCTTTCTTTCTTTGTCCCTCATTATGACCTTGAACTCTCTTCATTTAAGGTCTGAATGTGCCTCTGTTCAGGTCATTATAAGACCAAGTTTTGTTACCCCTTGGTCTAGACTGTACCTCCTAAATTATAGGCACCACTCAAATGAGTGCATCCTGAAGATCTAATGGACGCATAGATTCGAGACGGGTATTTACTGGTGGATTTAAACCCGCAAAAAATTTAGACACCTGATGTGTCATGTCCATCTGCGGCGCATACTTAAGAAGTGAGACAAATTTGGAATAGTATGCGTCAAGAGTGAGTCCCAGTTGTTTTGGCAGATAAAAGAGGACACATTTTTCCCATTAAATTGCTTAAGCTCTTGCCCAACTGCTTCCAAAGCTTTAATGGCAACAGCATCAATCCGCTCTTCTTCTTGTCTTCGTTGTTGTTGCAATTGCAACTGCTGCTAAAATTGCAATTGTTGTTGTTGGCTTTCTTGCATCAGACAAAACAACTATTGCAAGACATCTCCTCCCGAACTTGATGACTCTCCCATTGGACTTCTTCTTCTGTAGCAGACCTTCACGTCGGGTTCACCACTGTCGTCGCGTTAAGGGTTGAAGGTCTACCACCGGGGCTTAGTGCAGAGGAGGAGTATGGGATACAAAGTTCAGGAAAGGGAAAAAGATTGGAGTTTGACAAGATCCGGGTTTTAGAAATGATTTAGATGTGGAAGAAGAATTCAAGATTTTTCTATGTATTTAGCATACATGAATGGAATAAATAACTCTATCTTGATTACATCAAATGATTTTGGAAACATAAACCATAACATAAAGGATATACTCAGATTTTTAATCCAAAAACAAATATCAAATGCAAGCTCTAATGGCCTTTATCTCAAGTACATAGATGGATTTCAACTCCAGGAAACAAGTATTATGATGGTAGACTTCAAATACATTCACAATTTGGGTCAATGGTACATGAAATGCATCGAAGGAGCATAATTTTAACTTCATCCCTATTTTAAAACAAAAAATTCCATCCCATAATCAAGCTCAAAAAGAGTGCATAAACTCATGAATAAGCTCCTCTAATCATTAATGAGTAAAGTCCTGATGAAAAGAGGTCATTTTCTTCTATTACAATCACATAAAACTCTTGTTTGTTCATAAAAATGGACAAGAACAATGGGCTGCCCTATTTATGACTGTTTTTCTCAGCCCATAGCAGCCCATAACCTCCAAAATCCTCACCCTTTGCTTGCCCCAAAGTCACTCAAGTACTTGGGTACAAGTCAGGCTTCATTGGACCATGAATAAGGTAGATAAAATGAGAGAAGACGTACATAAGAGCAGGCTAAATACTTTTCTCTCAGATTTCCCCCTTTTATAGACTGTCATACCATGCATTTTTGTCAAACCGAATGGACGGATAAGTGGAGCTCTCACCTTGTTTGTATCTTCATCTTCAGCTCCTATTAATCTCCAGTTTGCATACTCCAAAGCATGCACCATGGCTCCAGCTCTCTCCAGTTGCAGTCAGGATGTGCAGGCCCGCATTTTGCGTCGAAAAATGCGAGCTACATCCTGCTCAAGCCCAGGTCACTTTTTGACCTACTCAAGTCACTTGCTGGTCACATTAGTCCATTACTTCGTGAACCTAGTGGACTTTTGGCATTTTTCTTGAGTTCTAACCATATTTTTGCACTTGAATCAATGTGATTTATCCTGCAGACTGTCAATTACTTCCAGCTAATCAAGTTGTAGGTTCCCTTAGACTTATGGTTTTATCAATATACATGGTACAATTGAAAATTATATGCTAGATACAAAAGAAATTATGTAATTAAGTTGGTTCTTGGGTAACAATAACTGAATTTTGTATGCAAATTCCTCATTTAAATCCCAGTGAAGTGCTTTTGTGTTCATAAGAATCCCATGATTTATATTATGAACAATAAACTCTTTGACAACGTTCCCTCCAAGAGTTCGATCTGAGTCATTATTCACATTTATTTTATGAGTTTGGGGGTCATACAATCCTTTAACAAGTGGTGTTCCTAAATTTACAAGCACAAACAATGGTGAAGGCAAGTGCTCTCGAGACATCTCCTAAGGTGAAGTCCCTATCTTTAACACTTAGCACTTGTCCTTCTAGCCTTGGCATCAACTTTCAATATCCTCTCAGGGATAGAGAATACCCTCTTTCCGACACCCCACTCCTAAGTGATAGGAGCAAGCAATTATGCAATTGAATCTATGACGGTAATTGTCCTAGCTTGCTAGCCTTTAGTCCAAGGTTCTTGTCTTGGGAAAATGACACACCCAAATTTCTTGTATTAACATCGAGTTGTATCATGGTTAAAGGTGGTATCTTCAAGGTTGTTTTGGCTTTATCGAGGCTAGATGTAGGATAGAGACCAATGAGTAGTTTATTTGTCAATGTAACAATAGTTTGGCTCATTTACTTTTAAACCCTAAATAAGTCGAGTTAAGCCTTAGCCTTACATATCATATAGGATTCATCTTATTGAACTACCTTGAGCAATTAAGTTTAGCACTTCATATGCGCATCTTATATCTATCTTTAAGAGGAATCCCTAGTAGTGCAACTGAAACTGTCCATGATGCTACACAATCTAGATGCGAGTCTTTCCTAAGACGATGATGCAATGCAGAGCTTCTACTCTTGGGAATTCATTTCAATGCACTTATGCAAATCATAAATAGAGACTTGTATTTTCCTTTTGTGCGAGGAACATGAAGTCATCAGGCCTAATGAAAATGCAAGCTAGTTCCCTTTAAAGGTTTATAGGAGCCTAATACTCGGCTTAATATTGCAACGACCCAAACATACTTAACCGTTTTCATGGCAACTCATGATCATCATGAACTTGATTCAAGCCTTTACACCTACCTTTCCAATTTTGCAAATTTCGCGATGCAAAAAGTATGATTTCTGCCTAATGATGGCTATACTTTATCGTTCTGATATCCCATTTTTTGGTTTCTTTTACTTCTCAAGCATACCAATGCTAGTGCATAAATCTAATGCCAATGCTAGTGCATAAATCTAATGCACTATGAACACAATCAATAAAGCCCTTGATTTTAGTGTGCACCAATGCATAATCTTTTGTGCAAGTTGTTAGTTCTAAAACATGCCAGAGTGCAATAAAACACAATTTCCAACATGATTAAATAATGCAACCTAATTGGTGGTTAGTCATCATAGATTTTTTCTAGAATACTTTTCCCTTCCCAATTGAAGTCGATCTACATTTTAAAGAGTTCCCATCAAAGTAGGATTTATGGGACGCACCTGGTTACCAAGTGTCATGGTTCCTTGACTTGTAGCTCCATCGGTTGAAGTAGGATTCACGCTTGATTGGACCTTACTTCGCTTGGGAGGCATTGTATAGTTCAGCTTTTTCTTCGCAATTACGCACCGAGCTACAAGGGAGTTGACTCCTTGTGGAAGAAAATCGACTGCGAGAACCCTCTCAAAGAGGGGGGAAAAAGAGGGGAAGCTTGAAAGCCTCCAAGGGAAATTTCCCTTTCTCTCTCTCTCTCTCTCTCTCTCTCTCTCTCTCTCTCTCTCTCTCTCTCTCTCTCTCTCTCTCTCTCTCTCTCTCTCTCTCTCTCTCTCTCTCTCTCTCTCTCTCTCTCTCTCTCTCTCTCTCTCTCTCTCCAAACTGACAGCAGGGGAGGGTAGTGGTAGTAATCCCCCTCCTCACGCCTAAGGGGGATTTTATAGTGGTATTTGGTTGGGGGGGTGGGGAATAGTGTGGTATGGAGACCCTCCCTTATCCCCATCAAACCATCTAGGTGGATGTCCATCATGCAAAGCAGGGTGGAGGGGGAGAGAAGGGTTAGTCGATGTAGCTCCACTGCCACCCATCGTCATGCCCCCACCTGGAGTCATCAAATACCGCACCTCCCCCATGCCCACATAGGCACATTGTGTCTGCATCCGCATACTGCGGTAGCAGCATGCCATTCTCTTCCAGCTGGAGCTCCCCCATGCCTTCGCCATTACCATGCCAACATCCCACAACAGCCCCCCTCCGTCTGCTAGCTAGTGGCGTGAGTAAGGGGGGCGTTTTTTTTTAATTGTTAATTTAAAAAGGGGGGTCATTCGACGGGGAAAATATTACAGGACTTGACCAAACCCTCGGAGGTTGCTAAAAATGCCAAGCAGAAAGTAAGTATATCAATAGTCCATCTAGACACGTTATTTTTCTATGTATATTATTTTGAGCTAACTTCATATCAATGTAGGCCATGCTTGTTATTGATGATTTTGCAAGTCTGTGAGAAGGTTCGGGGACAATTCGAAAAGGATGCCTCCATATTAATAGGATCCCCATTGCTGACATAGCCATTTTCCATGCCACCTTTACCCCAAATAGATGGGCTCAACTTTCTATCCAAAAGGCCTTATCAAAAGTATTGTGTGCATCCACTATCACCTCAAATGTGCACAAGATCATTCTAATTAAAAAGAAGTTGGTAAAGCACATTTGATACAAGCCTGCATAGAAGGATACTGCAAGCTGTGGGGATTAGGAAATCCATAGGAGCCATCCAGACCACCATGTAGAAGAGTGTTAAGGTAGGGTTGCTGCTAGAGGCCAAGAAGAGATGAAATTAGACTCATGAGAAAAGCAAGTGCCTGAAGATGGCCTAAAATTTGTATTGAGCTCAAAGATTCTAAGCATAGTCCTATAAAGCAAAATCCCTTTGTACTTTGCACTATAATATTTTTTTTTCTCCAATCTATCTCTCGAGCATATTATCTAATTTTTAGCATTCAGCTATGATAAGATTGAAGGATTTTACAAACCAACAATACATGATATCCATATTCATATTTTCAAAGTATGATAGATGCACAAAATACAATTAAAAAAATTTCAGTCAAAAATTTGTGGTTCGAAGCCATTGAGCTTAGTTCACTACTGTCCTACCCATTCACGCGTCCTACTATCTAGGGCTTCCTAGACTACCCAAATCACCTTTCTAATGGCATTTCTGGGTATTTTGAGCCAAAACTAAGTTGAATGGCCTATTGAACCACAAATTTTTTATCGACTAATTTTTAAAAATTTTCATGTACTTCATCACTTGTATGATGCATGCTAGCAATTATCATTCGGCAAAGTAAAAATGTTTAACTAAACCATTGGCTCGATATCGATTGCTCATTGTACTTAATTGTCAAGTTTTCAATTGACGTTGCAAATTTAATCATTACACTACCATGCGCAAATACAAAATATGAGACATTTGAGGCACAATAAAAAGTAATGGTTTATCATTACATGTCAAATTTTATAAAGTACATTGCATTGTAGTGTGTTACAAAAACTATAGGCCCTTGGCAGTTCTAATCTCTGTCCCCTCTTATTTATCTAGCTAACTGCATATCTCTCTCCATGATGGTCACACGCTTGGCATGAATCACACAAAGATATGCATCCTCAAAAAGAGCTATAAGGTATGCTTCTACAGCTTCATGGGATAGCCTTCATTGCAATCCCTTGCATGGAAAATTGATAGCTATAAGAGTGAAGGATTTCCTCCACTAACTATGCAAAGGACCCTTTCTTGATCAGTAGGCTCTATGCTCTTTTGGTACTTGTGGATCTCCCTAAGAGCTAGTAGGTGATAGTTCTTAATCTTCTTTACCCTCTACCTTGAGACTAGTCTCGTTGGACCTCACCCTGGTTGACATCCTTGTGCTTGTTGGGCTTGGGGTTGGGTGTAATATTTTCCCCCCTTTGCATAGGAAATCCCTCCTAAAAATAATTAAAGTTAATTGAAATTTTTTAATCACCTTTCCCCCTGTCGTCATTGAGCTGGTGGCGAGGGAAGAAAAAAGTAGATGATGATGGGGAAGAAGGAGTGGATGACGAAGGGGGAGAAGTAGTGGAAGATGATGTCGATGAAGGAGATCATGATGATGATGATGATGATGATGATGACAAGGGGAGGCCACATGGCCTACCATCCCCCTTGGGCATATCGACCAGCCCCGCGGCCACTTCTTGGAGGGGTTGAGATGTTCAAAGTTGAGAGAGAGAGAGAGAGATAGGGAAACTCCATTGTCTTGAGCCTTCAAGCTCTCACAGTCATTCCTTCATGTTCCACATGTTGAGATATCGAGCTCCACTCGTGATACGCCAGGGTGACCGTTGTGCATTTATGTCACCGACTTGTCAGTTGCAGACGCGGTTGGTACACCGCCCATGAATAATAGCTACATGATAGCTATCCTTATCTACTCTAGTTCGTGGCTCAGTTAGTATGCCACCTTAGTTAGTTGAGTTTGGTTTGAGACCCATATATGGGGTTCTTCTATTTCTTTGTACTAGAGTTCTTTTGGCTTACACAACTAAGAAGAGGAAAACTGTTTTCAGCCTCCACCCTTGTGTGTCTTCCCCCATTGTGCAAGCAAGAAAGCTTCAAGCGAGACTCCTTCCTTCTCTCCCACAATCTTGACATGGTATCAGAGCCTTGTTCGTGGTAAGGAGCTCAAGAAAGCAAGCCAAGCTCGCGGTGGTCTGGTAAGAGGAGCAGTGTTGCTTTCATTTCCTGTTTTGGGAGCAGATCTCTGCAGGTAGCACAGCCGGAAATTGCAGGAGTGCATTGTCTCAGGTTGAGACGCCCTTCACGGTGAAGCAAGAGGGCAGTATATGCTGCGGGTGAGGGCTTTAGCCCTCGGCGACCTTGTTTTTTTGATTTGAGGCCATTTCGGGGCCTGTTTTGCAGACGGAAGTTTTCTGCACGCACTCAGGAAAAGGCTCAGTTTTATGCTGTGCAGCCACTGTTCTACAGGTCGGTGAAAAGTTACTGTAGAAATTGCATCGTATGCTTGTGCGCAGAGACATTGGGAGTTTCAGAATCATCCGTGGTTCCTGTTTATGCAAAATCGTCACTAGGAAGTGACTGTGTGGTCAAATACCACTTTCGCCAGTTTTGCAGATTTGCCCTTGTGAGGGTGAAGCTGTGTTTTTTGCAGTGACAGAATTTCTTGCAGTATTCTGTAATGGCGTCTGATTCTCTTTCACAGATTGTCACTGAAAAGCTTGACAAGAACAACTTCCAGGTATGGAAGTTTAGAATGACGAATTTCCTTATGGGAAAAGGATATTGGGAATTTGTTGCAGGAAATGAAGAAGAACCAGTTCTTCCTGATGTTCCCAATCAACAACAAATGCAGGCATTTAAAACATGGCATGAGAGAGCCAGGAAAGTTATGTATTGGCTGTCTATCAGTATTTCAGACTCTATGATTGTGCATATTCAGGATGCAAGTACGCCAAAGGAGGCATGGGATACTTTGTCAAAAATGTATAGCACAAATACGCAAGCCAGGAAAATGCAGCTCAAGCAAGAGTTGCATAATGTGCAAAGAGAAAGTATGAGCATCAACGACTACCACATGAAGGTGAAGAAGATTGCAGATGCACTTGCTTCCATTGGGTCGCCAGTGGAAGATGATGATTTAGTTTCCGTGACCTTGAATGGTCTAGGAAAGGATTATGCACAGTTTCGGACATCCATTTCAGTTCGTGAAAGATTTCCTGATTTTGAGGAGTTGATTGCTCTTCTAATTTCTGAGGAACAGAGAAATGGTGGTGCATCTTCTTCAGGAGGAACTTCAAAAGAAGCTGTCTTCTACTCAAATGCTGGAAGAGGTAGAGGCAGAGGTAGAGGAGGCCGATTTGGAGGCCGTGGCAGAAATCAGAATATGCAGCAAACTCAAGAAAACCAGTCCTATGGAGGAGGACGTGGTAACTCTAGAGGCAGGGGGAGCCAAAGAGGTCGTGGTGGATGGCAAAGAGGCCAAAATGCAAACAGTAATGTTGAATGCTACTACTGTGGTAAAATGGGTCATATGGCTAAAGACTGCTATAAAAAGCAGAATGACATCATGAATGGAAAACTGCAACAAGGGAATTATGCATCTTCTAGTAGACAGGGTGATGACAGAAATGAGCATTTGTTCATGGTGCAGCACATGAACAATTCTATGACAAGTGCAGAAGAAAGCAATGATGTATGGTATGTTGACTCAGGTGCATCAAACCACATGACAGGTCATGCAGAATGGATGGAGGATGCAAGGAAAATGGAAAAACCAGGATTTGTGGAGACTGGTGATGATACTGCACATCCTATTGTGCAGATTGGAAAAATTCCCTTGTCTATGCAGGGAGGGAAAAAGAAATACCTGTCCGATGTATTTCATGTCCCGAATATTACCAAGAATCTGGTTTCAGTTGGTCAAATGGTTGAACAGGGCTTGCAGGTCAGATTTAATCCTCATGGATGCTTTGTTGAGGATATGAAAAATAAAGGTCGCTTGATAGCAAAAGGAAAGAAGAAGGGCAGAATGTTTACATTGGATGCAGACATGTCTGAATTGAGTGCAGCAATGTTTGCACATGGGACCGGTGTAGTTGCAGATATTGATATCTGGCATAAACGCATTGGTCATGTTAATGTACAGCGACTTAAATCAATGCAGGCCCAAAATATTGTTGCAGGATTGCCCAAATTCAAGGTTGCAGAAATGCATAAGGTATGTGAAGCCTGTCAGTTTGGAAAACAGGCAAGGAAACCATTTCCTAGACATGTTCAAGAGAGTGAGAAGCCATTGGAATTAATTCACTCTGATGTGTGGACAACTAAAGCTGCATCTCTTGGAGGCTGTCATTATTTTGTCAGTTTTATTGATGACTATAGCAGAAAAGTTTGGGTGTATTTTATGAAAAAGAAAAGTGAAGTTTTTGGGCATTTCAAAACTCTTAAAGCTATGGTTGAAAAAGAAACAGGCTTGCAGATAAAATGCCTAAGGTCAGATGGAGGGGGAGAGTACCTCTCAAATGAGTTTGCAAAGTTCTTGCAGGAGCATGGCATAAAGCAGCAATATTCATGCAGTTATACCCCACAACAAAATGGAATTGCAGAAAGGAAAAACAGGCATATTGGAGAGGTATCTCGTGCCATGCTCAATGAAAAAGACTTGCCAGATTTTTATTGGGCTGAAGCAGTTGCTACAGCAGTCTACATAATGAACAGGACTCCCACTGCAGCAATACATGGATTGACTCCAGAGGAGAGGTATACTGGTAGGAAACCAGATATTTCTCATTTGAAAATTTTTGGTTGCATTGCCTATGTACATGTGCCAGATGAGCTGAGATCCAAGTTGGATCCAAAAGCTGAGAAGTGCATCTTTATTGGTTACTCTCTGCAGCAAAAAGGGTATAGATGCTATAACCCTTCTACTCGTAAGTTTACAGTGAGCAGAGATGTTGTTTTTGATGAGATGAGTAGCTGGTATAAACCAGTAAATGTGATTGATGATGAAGATACACAAAATGGTAATGCTACACAGAATTCACAGCAGCAGTCACAAAATATTAGTGGACCTGGAGCGTCCTCTAGCAGTGGTTCACATTCTTCGCCATGGACAGGCAGATTGAGATCAGGAGAATCTTCTCAAAGCAATGCAGATAGTGGTATGCAGGTATCACGAAAAGGAAAAGAGAAGGTTGATCAGCCCATGTTTGATGTGAATGCAGGTCACTCTTATGTGGATGGTGAATCCAGTGGCTCAGAACAGAGCATTGATGATGAGTTGGGTATTCCTTCTATTGTTACACCTGGAGTAAGGAAGACCAGGGATGTTTTGAGAGCACCTGGGAGTGAACCTACTTTGCGCAGGTCTACAAGAGCTAGGTATCCTGTGGATAGGCTGAAATATGATGGATTTACAGCCATTCACTATGCATATATGGTCAAAGTGATACAGGAACCAGAACCCACATCTTTTGAGCAAGCCATGGGAAAAGAAAAATGGGAGAAAGCCATGGATGAAGAAATGGATGCCTTGGAAGCAAATGCTACATGGGAGTTAGTACCTTTGCCTAAAGGTAAGAATGCAATTGGCTGTAAGTGGGTTTATAAGGTGAAGCACAATGCTGATGGTTCTGTGAACAGATACAAGGCAAGATTAGTAGTCAAGGGGTATGCACAAACATATGGCATTGACTATGAAGAAACATTTAGTCCGGTTGCAAGGATGGCAACCGTAAGAGCAGTCATTGCTATGGCTGCATCAAAGGGATGGTATTTACATCAGATGGATGTAAAGAATGCCTTCTTGCATGGTGATTTGCAAGAAGAGGTCTATATGGAGCAGCCACCAGGTTATGTGCATGCTGTTCATCCTGAGTTTGTTTGCAGGTTGAAGAAAGCCTTGTATGGCTTGAAGCAAGCACCTAGAGCATGGTCTGACAAGATAGGACAGTATCTTGTCACTATTGGCTTTCAGATTTCCAAGGCAGATTTCTCACTTTATGTGAGAAAAACAGAGAAAGGTATTATGCTGCTTGTCATTTATGTTGATGATTTGATTATGACAGGTGACAGTGATGAAGATATCCTTCATGTGAAAATGCTATTGAAGCAGAAGTTTGAGATGAAGGATTTGGGAGAGCTGCGTTATTTCTTGGGCATTGAGGTGATTAGATCACCAAGTGGGATACAGCTCTTGCAGAGGCAGTATGGATTGGACATGCTGTCCAAATATGGGATGACAGGCTGTAAGCCTATTTCAGTTCCTTTGGAGCAAAATGTGAAGCTGAGCACAGATGCAGGTGAGCTTCTAGAAGACCCTACTATGTACAGACGCATAGTAGGAAGTTTGATTTATATGACTATTACCAGGCCAGATTTGAGCTATGCTGTTGGATTGGTAAGTCAGTTTATGCAGGCTCCAAGGAAACCACATTTGGATGCGGCTAGACGCATACTCAGGTATGTGAAGTCCACATTGCAGTATGGACTATTTTATGAGACTGGGGTTCAGATACAGTTGCATGGATACACTGATGCTGATTGGGCTGGTAGTATTTCTGATAGACGATCTACCAGTGGATATGTGTTCTCTTTTGGGAGTGCTGCAGTCACTTGGAGCAGCAAGAAACAGCCTACAGTTGCCTTGTCGAGCACAGAGGCTGAGTACAGGGGTGCAGCAATGGCTGCATGTGAGGTAGCTTGGTTGCATAAGCTACTTTATGATATGCATCAGTCTACAGATGGGCCAGTTGTCATTTATTGTGACAACATGAGTAGTATACACTTGGCAAATAACCCAGTCTATCATGCTAGAACAAAGCACATTGAGGTGCATTATCACTATGTGCGAGAGAGGGTTTTACTAGGTCTTATTGATCTAGTTTATGTCAGCACAGAGGATCAGGTAGCTGATATATTCACGAAGGCATTGGGCGCAGAGAAGCTGCGCAAGTTCAGAGACCTGCTTGGTGTGCAGGAATTGGGATTGAGCTCGAGGGGGAGTGTTGAGATATCGAGCTCCACTCGTGATACGCCAGGGTGACCGTTGTGCATTTATGTCACCGACTTGTCAGTTGCAGACGCGGTTGGTACACCGCCCATGAATAATAGCTACATGATAGCTATCCTTATCTACTCTAGTTCGTGGCTCAGTTAGTATGCCACCTTAGTTAGTTGAGTTTGGTTTGAGACCCATATATGGGGTTCTTCTATTTCTTTGTACTAGAGTTCTTTTGGCTTACACAACTAAGAAGAGGAAAACTGTTTTCAGCCTCCACCCTTGTGTGTCTTCCCCCATTGTGCAAGCAAGAAAGCTTCAAGCGAGACTCCTTCCTTCTCTCCCACAATCTTGACACCACACTCTAAAACTGAAAAAGCACACACAATACAAAGATAAAGTGACCTAGTGTAAGTGTAGACTAGACAGACTAACTCTAGTCAGGTCACTAACTGACTACTAACCCGACTTATTTAATGTAGTCACATGTAGACAGCTACACACTCTAGCTGTCATAGATGTCGATCATAGATAAAGACACACTGACGGTGAGCTTGATTTCTAACACTGCCCCTCAAGCTCAAAAACAAAACTCAAATCATCTGCATCACTCCAAGTAGCTGTCTAAAGTGAATGAACTTATCTTTACCAAGTGATTTGGTAAAGATGTCTGCTACCTGGTCTTCAGTCTTCACATGCTCCAAGTCAATCTGATCTGCTAAAACCATTTCCCTGATGAAATGGTAGTGAACCTCAATGTGTTTTGATCTGGCATGATAAACAGGATTGGTTGCTAACCTAACACTACTCAAATTGTCACAGTACATCTTGACTTTGCTATCCAAGTGTACTCCCAAGTCATTCAGTAACTTTTGTAACCACTTAGCTTCACAAGCCGCTAAGGCCGCACCACAATACTCTGCTTCCATACTGGACAATGCAACTGTAGGCTGCTTCTTACTCTGCCAACTGATCATGCTACTACCCAATCCAAATGCATAGCCGCTAGTTGACCTCCTATCATACATGCAACCAGCCCAGTCAGCATCAGTGTACCCCATCAAGTCAAGGGGTCCCATGATCTGTGGTACTCTTTACATATCTCAGAATTCTCCTAACTACATCCAAGTGTGGTTTGCGAGGCTTCTGCATGAACTGACTGATCAGCCCCACAGCATAACTCAAGTCAGGTCTAGCGATCGTGAGATAGATCAAGCTGCCTACCATCTGTCTGTACAGAGTAACATTCTCAATCTCTGTCCCAACATCAATCTGCAGCTTGACATTTTGCTCCAAAGGCATATCCATAGGCTTGCAATCAGCCATACCATATTTCTATAACATGTCATGAGCATACTGCTTCTGTAGCAGCCATATGCCTTGAGGTGTAGAGACAACCTCAATCCCCAAAAAATATTTCAGCTCTCCAAGGTCCTTGACCTTAAACTCAGTCTATAAACATGTCATTATTTCAGCAATCCCATTTTCATCATCTCCTGTAATGATTAAGTCATCAACATAGACAACTAGGAAAAACAAACAGACTATGATCAGCATTACCCAATCGAAAACCATGTTGCTACAAATAACTGCTTATGCAAGCATTCCATGCTCTAGGTGCCTGTTTCAGCCCATATAGTGCCTTTTTCAACCGACATATTTGTGCTGGAAATTCTAGATGTACATAGCCTTCAGGCTGTTCCATGTAAACCTCTTCTTGTAATTCTCCATTGAGAAATGCATTCTTTACGTCCATCTGCCATAGTTTCCAACCTCTAGCTACTGTCAAAGCAATCACAGTTCTAACTGTAGCCATCTTTGCTACAGGGCTGAAAGTCTCCTCATAATCAAGAACATACTGCTGTGCATACCTTTTTGCAACCAGCCTGGCCTTATATCTTTCCAATGATCCATCTGATTTACATTTTACCTTATACACCCACTTGCGTCCAATAGGTGTTTTGCCCTCAGGCAACTGTATCAAATCCCATGTACCATTTTCAGCCAAGGCTGAATATTCCTCATCCATAGCAGCACGCCAATTCTCATCTGCAACTACCTCATCAAACTTACTTGGTTCTCTAAAACCTGTTACTTTGGTCATATAAGCATAATGACGGGCTGAATAATGTCATATATGTCCCAAGTCTTCTCAGATGACTGCAAGTACATATGTCACTCCAGACATGAGCATAGAGACACGAAACAGTGCATAATCAGCAAGTACAAGTGTCAACAGTTTTGTTTGCAAGTTGCAGTCAACCAAAAACTAGCACAACCAGCTTCAAACCGCTTCAAAGTGTCTTCAAACCAAACCATACATTTGCTCCAATATGACAAGGTCAATGCATGACTATATAGTGACCATAGACTGTCTGTCTCTAATGAGCAAAGTCATACATTACTTCTGCAATTTGTACTCAGCCAAAAAGACAATATTGCATTTGCTTCAGCTCCAAAAATTTCAGCATTCAGCAGCACTTAATGCTTTTCTCAACCCATGAACATTCTGACATACACATGTCAGTACATACATCTCATAGATGTCACCAAATGTCACACTATGCTTCAGTAAAGAACAAATGCTTGCTGTCCATATTAAATGACAGTTTTCAGCCTCTCTGAAATGCTCCACATCTGAGTATTTCAGTTACCAAAATCATCTTGCAGTGGATCACAGCAGGTACATATGACCTCCAACATATACCTATGCTCCAAGAGTGCTTATGGGCTTGTAAGAGAGCTTCCAAAGCTCTTCAATGTGTTGCATATACCATGTATGCTGTGTATACAGCAGTGCTGGCCTTTTTTTCAGATCTGCCCACTCTGATCTCAGCTCATGTCAGAGCTCAAAGTCAAGCATTTGCTTCTTGCCATCTCAAAGCACTTCATACATGACATAACTAAGCATTTGATGACCAAAGACACTAGCATTTGATGAAGTGCAGCCTAACAACTGATAGCAGCAAACAGGTGCAGTTCACGCAGATCTATCCTCTACTCCAGCAGCTCGATTTGATGAGGTTGATGCTGATGGAGCACACACTAGTGCTTAATATCCCCTTCACAAGGCTCTAAACAAGCCACAACCTGCAGCTTGACCCATAGAGTAGGCAATCACTCAAATGGCATACCTTCCAGTTTACAATGGCATTCAGCCTGTTTTGACAAAATGACACAAGTCTTCAACTGCAGATCATCTTCACTCCCTGCTGCTCCAAGAGGTTCACACAAAAAAGAACACACAAAATGCATCATCAGGTCACGTTTTTGCAATTGCCCCAAAACTGCACTTCATGAGGCAGTGAACTTCATAAGATATATAAAGGCTGCTTCACATAAGAAATAGTAATAACTAAGGTAATACACCATTCTAAGGGTAAATGTAGTATCAAGCCAACGGCTAACACCTGGCATAGCCCGGTGGATGGCTGGCACAGCCATGACTCGAACCCTTGAATGATCCATAAAGTCAAAATGCCTTATCCAAAACCCGGCACATCTAGTGAAAAAGATTATGCCTTACCCACAGCCTTTCACCGTGAAGTAAGCCACAGAGAGTAACCATAAGTAGAGCCTCTCCAATAGGATACTTATAGCCCTCTACTGCAGTTGCATAAGCCCCTCAAGGGATAGTCAAAACAAAACATAAAGGCATAATCCTAGAGGCATACATATCAAGTATGATGTAAGTATGATGAACAAAAAGAGAATCAGATCTGACAGCTCTACACCAAAAGAACTTATGAACTATGAGGCTCATGAGCATCATTGCAATCTGTAACAGATTGCTCCTGGACATGATGCTCCTGAAATCCAAAAGATGCAATATCATGAACTATATCAGCCATATGATCTCGAATCTTAACCTACTGATTTATATCCTGCAAAACATTATTAATATCATCTTTGACCATATCGCCTGCATCCACAGACAGATTTTCAGAACCCTGAATTTGCTTAACATTCTGCAACCCAGACACTATATCCATCATCCTATGATAGTCAGCCTGCATAACATCCAATTTTTCCTTTAACATATCTTTCTCATGAATCAATGTCTCCATGTTTTCAGACACAAATGTCTGCTGCAAAACTGCATATGGCCGAGAAATAACCTGAGACATTCTAGCAGCTATACCAACCCACTGATCATGCATAAAGGAAGTCAATGTAGCTCTCATTGATGTCAAATCTTGCTGCATAAAAACAGAGCCATCAAGATCAACCTCCATATCTCTCAAGTTTTGATGTTCCACTTTAAGAATAGGTTGTAAACGGGCATCCAATAATACTCTTTCAGCCTTCAACTTAGCATTTTCTTTAGCCAACAAATCCAATTCACCACCAAACTTATCCTGCATATTAGCTGTCCATTCCTTAAATGCAACAGAAGACAATTTACATTTAACCAACTTATCGGCATACTCATCAATTTTCCTTTTCAAAGCACCAACCTCATTCTCATGTAATTCCTCCATTTTTTCCATTTCAACATGCATAGAATCTCTTTTAGTTTTCATGGACTCTAACTGCTCCTACAAAGATTGCATCACATTTAACTTAACGGCACTATTAGCATGCATATCCTTCATGAACCGATGTAACCGTGCAACCAAAGAGCAAGCTTCACCAAGACTTTGAGGAACATATTCATTATGAACCAGTTCCCTATCATAAGCCAAACCCACATGCTGCTGCATAGCATCACTGTGCTTTGGTATAGGCATAGTCTCCATCTTCAACTTGGAGATTCTAACCTTCTTCTTAACCCCTGTAATGAGCATATCTTCACGAACATTGTCATTCTTAACATCATCATTTAACCATGCTGATATATCTAAAGGCACAGTACATCCTAAAGTACTACCATGTGAAGCTTCATGAGATGAAAAAGTCATAAACAAAGGATCCACAAACTCCTTTGACTCGACATTCTCAAGATCACCCAATGCATGATCATGAGACAAATCTTTATCATAGCAGTCAACCATTATCCCATCCACTAATTTCTGCCTTTTAAATACAGTAACCTTGTCCATACTCGGAGATTCCCAAAGAGACGGATGCAATGTTGGACATACAACCTGCAGATGAGCATATAAACCAGCCAACATAGGTCCAAGTCTACATTTTGGCTGCTGCTTGTGAATTGTTGGCACATGAACTTCTTG
Source organism: Lygodium microphyllum (assembly GCF_053477565.2). Classification (NCBI taxonomy): domain Eukaryota; kingdom Viridiplantae; phylum Streptophyta; class Polypodiopsida; order Schizaeales; family Lygodiaceae; genus Lygodium; species Lygodium microphyllum. The sequence continues at coordinate 142,904,160 of NC_141137.1, forward strand.
CATCAATTTGTCATATAAAGTTCCTGACCAATTTGGGATCCCAACATTTTCTACATACCATAAAATACCAAAGGTGTCCTTTGTTATCACATCAGCCTTTATGAACAATGAGAACCGCTGCATGAACCATTTGATGAAAAACCTCCTCTTTGCATCTGCATGCCTTAACACATACTGATTTCTAACACTTGTAGGAAGCCCAAACTCTTGCTACATAGCTTCATCTGTGCACCGCCAATGCTTTGGCCGATCATTAAGCTCAAGAGAGAAAAAATGTGCTAGTAGAGCAGGAGTAAGCTCCAACTTTCCACCAACTTTGCCACTTTCTCTAATCATAAGTAACTGCTGAGCATGTGTATTATTTCCCCAAGCCTCCCATGGTAGCTCCGCATAATCAAGCAACCTAATTTGCCTTAACCAGCCCCTGGTATTGGGTTCTTTGGTATCCATGAGTACAGAGCAATCAAGCATAGGAGTAGCCAATTCACCGTCATCTTCACTTGACATAATAGAAGGCGTTTTTGGTGTGGAGTCCTTGACTTTCGATGGTGTTGCGTCAGGTGGGCTGTCACTAGAGTCTTCATCATGCTCTTGGACTGCTCTCGACTGCTGTCATGCCCTCTTGACAGGGAGTTTCGAATTCTTCCTTTGCCTTGTCTTCACCATAGTTGCATCACCAATGACCTGCTGCAGATTAGGAATGAAGAGAGATGGAGAAAATGATGAAGATTGATGACATGAAATTGTAGAGAGATGTTGCTGAATTGGTGCAAGCAACAGCACACGACTCTTTTTAGCCATAGTTTGCCCTTTTTCCTCTTGCCTTAACTGACTATGAGTTAAACTCCTTGAAAAAAGAGACATGGTAACATACTGATTGCCACTTGTACTCCCTGTAAGTTGAATATGAGAATCTTGTCGCTTCAAACCCACCTCATGCAACTGAAACTTTATAAGTTCACACAATGAAAATACCAACAGAACTGGAGTTAAAGACAATTGATCTTCTAAACCATTACATAAACATCCCAAGTTGAAGGGTAAATATCTTTTCAAAGCACAATCTTCCATGGCCATGATACCACTTTGCCCAATCATGATTGCAGGACAAAAAACTTTAAAAATATAATCCTCACAAAGTAAATTCCAAGAGCCAACTTTGAATGTCATATATTGCCACACTTCATGTAGCACCATTGAACCTTTAAAATGAGATAGAACAATTTCCAAATAGCTTGCACTTCATAGAGCACTACTGAAGTCTGCATAACTTCTTCATGTACACCACAAGTGATATACAAGATAAAATTATTTGCTAATAGCTCACAATAAAAGAGTGGTTCTTTTAGCCAAAAATCAAGCCAAGAAACCCTAAAAACAATAACGAGACTCATAGAATCATAAAGTGCTCCATGAGGTAAAATGCCACAGGTTACTCCATGAGGCAACAGTGCTGGAATTTGAACCAAATTTAGTGCAACTGTAGGTTCCTTTTCAACTTCATAGAATACCTTATCACAATCCGGTTGAACTAACCTTCTTAATCTAAATCCATTCACTGCAGGCTTAATAATTTCACCCTGTAAAGTAGTCAACACAAAAGTGCCTTGACCAACATCTTTCAAAACTTCATAGGAACTGGTGTAACTTAACTCTAACGTCCCTGGATGCTTCCCAAACCACGAATTATACACCATAACCAAATCCCCTTCTTTGATTGTCTTCTTTTTAATTTGCCTATTAACCCATGCATGTCTTCTTGACTCACCACCCCTTGAAGGTAGTGAGCTATAATCCGATCTTCCTCTAACTACAACAACTTCTGCAGCCTATCATGAAGTGATTCTTCCGGACACAACCTATAAGCAACTGCTATCCTCAAACTAGGCACCAAGAACTCCATGGGGACAACTGCCTCAAGTCCATAAACCAACTTAAAAGGAGTCAAGCCTGTTGACACCTTATATGCTGTATGAAAGGACCATAATACCGAATCTAACTTTGTATCCCAATCCTCAAGGTTATCAGCAACAATTTTCTTAAGAATTCGGAGTAAAATCTTATTTGAACGTTTTCTTGTCCATTTGCCTGAGGGTGATAAGGTGTAGACTTCTTATGAAGGATCATATGCTTAACAATAAGCTCTTTGATTACTTCATTCAAAAATTGTTTACCCCGATCACTTACCAACTCTATGGGGCATCCAAAACGGGTCATGATATTAGAGTACAAAAACTGAGCTACACTTGCCGCTTTATTATCCCGTAATGCTTTGGCTTCAACCCACTTAGTACAATAATCGGTACAGACCAAAATATACTGATTCTTACTTTGACAAGCAGCTGGCTTGATGGGGCCCACAAAATCAATACCCCACTTTTGAAATGGTTCCAAAGGTAAAACTGGATGATCTTGCATTCAATCCCGAGATTGAGGCTGACCCTCCTTTATACAAGTAATGCATTCTTTAGCATATTGATGAGCATCTTTGAGTAGAGTTGGCCACCACAATCCCGCTTGAAGAACCTTTCTATCTGTAATCTGACCAGAGAAATGCCCTCTAGTGATTCCTGCATGTGCTTCATGAAGAACTGCAGGTTGCTCTTGAACAGTTACACACCTTCTTAGCACATTATCAATGCCTCTCCTGTAAAGAACTCCCAAAATAAAGTGATAACTCCTGCTTTGTAATGCCAATCTTCTATGGTGGTCTCTAGAAAAATCTACAGGCATCACTCCATGAAGCAAAAACTATAACATTTGATCATAGAAGGAATTGAATTGACTTACTTGAACATTGAATAATTCTCCATCAGGTAACTGATCATTCACCCCCAATACAGGGTCCACTGACTCAATTCTACTCAGAAAATCAGCCACCCACTGCATGCTCTTTACCTGGTGTATGTATTATTTTTTAATCAAACTCTTGCAATGATAACATCCACCTTGCCAATCTTCCTGTAAGCTGCGGCTTGTTAATAAGATACAACAAAGCATGATGATCCACATGAAAAATAACTTGGTTCCCCAACAAGTAGTGTCTAAATTTTTGCAATGCAAAGATCATCCCCAAAGCTTCTCGTTCAGTAACAGTATAATTCTTCTCAGCTGTTGTAAGCCGTCTGCTTGCATAATAGACAGGTCTGAACCAACCAACAACCCTTTCCTGCATCAAGACTGCACCTACTGCAATATCAGATACATCCACAAATACATGAAACGGAATATCCCATTGTGGCGGTTGCAAAATTGGTGCTACAACCAGCATCTTTTTCAATATAGCAAAAGCTTTATCCTGGTCATGCCTCCACACAAACTAAACCCCTTTCTTGGTTAGCAATATTAGTGGAGCACAAATATGAGCTAGATACCTCAAATACCTGCTGTGCCATTTGACCTGCCCCACAAAGCGCATCACTTCTTGAACTGTTGTAAGTACTACAACCTTCTGAACTGCTTGAATCTTCCTTAAATCAATAGCCATACCCTCTTCTGAAATGATATGCTCCAACAGAACTTCTCTTTTAGCAGCAAAAACAAATTTGAAAGGGTTAAGGAAATGCCAAATTGACGACATCTTTCAAAACAAAGTCGAAGATGCTGCAAATGATCCACTTTCTTACCAAATACACAAAAATAATCTATGAAGACCCTCATAAAAGATGTAAGATAAGGATCAAAGGTTTTATGAGCTGCACCCTGAAATTCTGGGGGTCCATTCTTCAAACCAAAATTCATGACAGTGCTCACAAAGACACCCCATTCGGTTATGAAAGCTATCTTATCCATATCTTCCGGATGCATGCAAATCTGATTATAGCCAGAGAAACCATCCAAAAAACTATAAATCTCATGGCCCGCCACATCATCCAATAAAGAATCCATGAATGGAAGAGGGAATGGGTCAGTAATAGTTGCTACATTCAACTTTCTATAATCTACACAAACCCGTATTTTGCCATTCTTTTTAGGCACCAGCATAATTGGTGATAACCAAGTCACTTCATTAACAGGGCGGATAAAACCCACTCGAAGAAGTTTGTCAATCTCTTCCTTCACCTGTTTAGCGTAATTAGGATTCATACAATACCGTTTCTGCATAACCGGCTTTGCATCTGCCTTTAAATTAATTCTATGCTGACACACTTTTGGATCAAAGCCCTTCATATCCGTATATTCCCAAGCAAAAATATCCTGAAAGTCCTTACACAACTTAATTAATTGTTGTTTGAAGTCTTCCTCAACAAAAATACTCACATTTATCGGCTTAGAGCCTATTTTAGCTTCCAAATACACTTCTTGGACATCATCCTCAAAGACTCTAGCTGACTTGTGCATGGTATGCTCATATTTCAACTCTACATCTATAATAGCTTGCTGAATCGCTTTGTCTAAATCCTCCTTTGCATCCAAAGAAGGCTTCTTTTGGTCTTTAAGTGTTCCCAAATTAGTGTTTTTACTTCCCTCAGAAGTAACATTACTTTTCACCCCCAAATTACTATTCTGCTGCATGAAATCACTACTCTGCTCCATGAAGTCACTGTCCTGCTTCATGGGGCAAACAGTTTCCTGCATCAAATTACTCTGTTGATGCATGGGGTAACTGTTCTGCTCTGAAGATAAAACCACTTCTGATGATAATACCTCTGGAAATACCCTATACTGAGCCAAAATTTTCTGAACATCCACTTCAAAAACTGGCACAACTGTGGGGTTAGCTTGCATAAAAAGTTCCTCCTCATCATCCTCAATCTCATGTGTAACATTAATTGTCTGAGCAACTAACGAACGGTACTTAGGTTCCAAAATTACCTGATTACTTGTGGACAACTTGACCTCCTTACTTCCATGAGGAATAGTCGTTGTATCTGAGCCCCAATCCTGCTTCAACTTGGCTAGTCTAATCCATGGTCTTCCCAATAGCATATTATATGAATCTCGTAAACCTTCCATACGAAGAACAATAAAACTAACCTTGAACTTCAGCCCGGCTATCCGAATAAGCTGATTCTTTAATATTCCCAATGGCTGAATTCTTCTTTGATCTACCATTTTAACCTGAAATGGTGCTGCCACAAGTCCTTGCAACTTATGTGACAAATACATCTCTTCAGGCAAAATATTAACTCCAGAACCTCCATCTAGAAGAACATCATCAAACTTGCTACCCAAATAGTCAACTTGAATAGTCGGAACCTTATGGTCGACCACCTCCATCTGTGTGGGAATCACCGCTTGACAATCTGAGGTCTGTTCTCCATACATAGAATAATGCTTAAACACTTCATCCTGATTCGACATAATCTTAGCTAAAAGCTTTTCTTTAAACCCTGGAATTAAATCAAGGATTTGTTCCAAAGTCAATTGTAATGAAGATTTGGTTAGTGCAGCAAACAACTCATGAGAACTGTGCAATGCCTCATAAGGCTTCAAACTTTGTGACTATTCACTGAACTGCATTCCTGACACAAGCATATCCTTCTGATTTTCCTCATGAAGCAACTGACTATCTTGAACTTCATAAGGCAATTCTGCAACTTTAAGCTGTTTTGAAGGCTTTTTTTTCTGCAACTTCATAACTTCATTGGAAGCCACTTCCCTAGCCTTTTCTTGATCTTCCCAATTAATCTTTTCCTTAGCTTTTGCTCTGGTAATGGCCAAAACTGCTGTCTCATTCGGACAATCTTCCACAACTATGCAATTTGAATAGTCACAGCCCACCTGCGGCTCTAAACCATGCTTAGTAACATTTAACACACCCTTACATAGCACTTCTTTCTGTAAAGCTTCATGAACTTGCTGGTTCTTTTGATGACTTACTGCCTCACTATCCATGACTTCTACAGGTAACTCTACTAGGACTACTACTGCGGGTGCCGGTGGTTGCTATCCACGGGTTAGTCCTGCCGGTTGCATTTCTTGCTGCTCCCCGGACTGCATTCCCCTTTCAGTCCTATGGCATACCCATAACTCACAGTTGGGTCCAGACATGTGTCCCTGCCTGCCACAGTAATAGCAAGGTCCTCGCTGCCTCTGTTGAACATTATTCCACTGCCTTGGCTGGTCATTACCCCATTGCTTAGGTGGCTGACCCTTCCTACCAAAGCCTCTAAATCCTCTTTGCTGTGCCAATTCAGGTGCAATTTGGTTAACTGGTGCCGCTGGAGATGTTGTTTGCTACCTTGCATTCCGTACAACTAGATTATACCAGCATTCTCTAGCCTCATGGGCCCACTTTTTGACAAATGATACATGATTTTACACTTTTGGAAGTTGTCAATACTCCCATCTCCAACAGTTGCTTCTTAATTTTCTTTTCCAACCTTTTTTCCAATGCCATTTTTTCCTCTTTCTCTTACCCCTTCTTGGTATCCTTAGAAGAGGTTTTATCTTTCTTGGATTTCTTTTTGTATCTCTTCTCTCTACACTTACTTCGATCATCATCTGAGTCACTTGATTCGGTTTCTGACTCAAAGCCTGATGAAGTATCTTCCTCCTCACTACTATCCTCTAAATCAGAACCATCAGAGTCAGAGTCTGAAGAGTCATGTTTACTCTTCTTCTTGGATCTACTCTTACCAAGTCTCTTTTCCACCCACTGGGCTGCTTCAACCAGCTGATCTATACTATTATTGTTTGCAATTTCTACATTAGCAATTGCCGCTGCAATTGCTTTGTCCAAACCCTTAACAAAATAAGAGTATTGTAACTCCATAGAAAGTCTATCTTCCTGATTCAACCTATTTAATAGATTTTTAAATTTATGTGCATAATCCTGCACTAACATTGTCTTCTGCTTGATCTGCTTCAACCTTTTCAACACATCAGTAGCCGTCTTATGCTTTCTAAACCTACTTAAGAAAGCGGTTTTAAGGTCACCATATGTGGTAAAGTATCCACCATCATAAGTAAAATACCAATCCATAGCCTTACCCTTGAAAGTTGCCGCAAATTGTTGTAATTTGACTTGATCCCCAAACATATTGTTGAAGCCACTGGCCACCCACCTTGTCTCAAACTGAGCGACATGACAATCCAGGTCTTCTTTCTTCTTCCCTGAGAATTTAGATGCCCTAACCTTAGGGTTAAGTGGTGGATTGGGATTCATAGTTTGGAACTTCTTCTTCTTTAATGAGGGCAAGGGATCAAAAGTTAAAGACTTCCTAGCAGTACCCACTGGTCTCCTCAACAGGATTGCACTTCCTAACACCAAATGTTGTAATCACTGTGCTGCACGATCCGAAGGAGTTGAAAGATCTTGCAAGTTAGGTACTCCTTTTGCTTCATCAAGAGAGCTTGAGGGAGATTCAGTGGACGACGCAGGGGAATGATACACAGTAGCGGTACGAGCAGAGGTACCAACATCCTGGAACTCCTCTCCAAAAGATGGAAACTCCTCCTCATCCAGGGTGTCAATTCCTCCTGCTTCCCAGCTGTCATTCTGCAATAACTCCCTCTGTTGTCCTGCCAATAACTCCTGTAATTCTCTAGATTTGCTTCGGGTTAGAATAACATTTGATCGGTATGGGTAATTCACTGACATATATGCAGAAATGCAAAGTTAAACCTTTAATCTGCATCATGCTGCTTGAAGCAATATACCACTGCCCCAAGAAGCAACTAGATTTTCAGATATATATCATCAAATAAAAGTATTTCGACTATGGTTCAGCATCCAGAAATAGAAAACCACATAATAAGAGTTGAATTGTCATGATTCTGGTTCTTCATCTTCATGCAGAAAACTTCTGCTTCACGCAGAAAACTGTTGCTTCATGCAACAACTTCGAACATCTGGGCTTAACCTTCATCATTTTGAATAATGTTTTGACACAGAGGTTCCAAGAAGGCAATGCAAGATCGCCAAAGTGTTGCTGCCCTTTCTATGCAGAATACATAAAAGAACAGAGAATACTTCATGAATCAAATACCTAATCTCACACCCAGAAATCATATGAAAGCATAGATACACTATATTCAGCACTACTAATCAGAAAATAGAGAATGAATCACACAAGACATGCTACAAACGAGATCAAGACTCCAGCCATGATGGCGCCAACTGGCAGATCCTCTTCATAATTAGGTAGAAACATCATACATCAGGCGTAATCATCATAAGTGATCAGGTAGACAAAAAGAACACACAAAATGCCTCATCAAGTCACGTTTTTGCAACTGCTCCAAAACTGCACTTCATGAGGCAGTGAACTTCATAAGACATATAAAGGCTACTTCACATAAGAAATAGTAATAACTAAGGTAATACACCATTCTAAGGGTAAATGTAGTGTCAAGCCAACGGTTAACAGCACTTAAGGCGAGGAAGATCAAGCATGGTCCCCCAAGCGAAGAATGTTGAGTGCAGGTGGCAATCCCACAATCTGCAACGAATCTTCGGGCGAGGGTATCACTGCCAATGCAACTACGGTACCTAATGTAAATAATACATTTCTAAGTTGTTAGCTACTTGCTTTGATTTTTGCATGGGACACATCAGGACTGTACTATGCCGCACGAGAATAGGTCATTGAAAAGGATAGATTTCATCTCAAATATTTGAAAGATGGAGTTTGCAAAGTGCATGTATCAAGAGAACTAAAATTGTATCTAGATGATATGCGACAAATCTATATGTAGCATGAACAGCATATAAGGTTCCAAGGTATTGTCAACTCCCTCTTCTTGCAAATTAGTAGCTATGTTTTCGCCGCATTTAAGGGATATGTTGAGCTTGCACGCCTAATAGATTGTATGGCAAGCAACTTAGTCTAAAAGAGAATCATTTTCGAAGCTCTAGACCCTTGCCCAAGCTCTTGATAATATCACAAACTGATAGCTCATATTTACTAGATTGGGATTTTGATGATGTGTGTAGTTAGTACAAACAATGATCATAGGGATTAAAACTAAGGTGCCTTGAGATCCGTCTATTAATTACTAGTTTCATCAATCCAATTTGGAGAAGGCTAGATACAAACAACAACTCCAAGACTCAAAGGCAAGTGGAGAGCTCATGAATTAGGAAACCTTAAGTCAAAGGAAATACCGATACTTTTATACTTGTTGGGAAGAAGGTTGGGTTGTTGATCAACATAAGTGATCAATAGAACTTACATTTTGTATAGTTGTATGAGGCCTTGACATATGCATTGGCCAAAGGAAGGGATTGTTAAGTAAAATTTTGCATAGTATCTCTCTTAGATCCCAAGGGGGAGAGCGAATATGCAAGTGGAAATGTTATCGTGTTGCTATGCGAGCAGTGATTGAGAGCAAGCCTCTCTCACAACCCGACAACGAGATGTTAAGGAGTGCCAGTTGGGGAAATTGACTTCTTCGAATGCACAATACATCACAAAAAATTTAAATGTTTCAAAAAACACCACAATCCACATACAAAACCGAACAACACAATATACCTCTTGTACCTCAAACAACTAAAAACCCAAATCCGGGTAGAGCATCATACAAGCCCAACACAATGTTCAAAAAACAATCCTTGAAGATAAATCTAACAACATGAAAAATCTCATACCTTGATAACCTTTGGCCGACACTCAACGCTTCGACTTACAAGTTCTCTGACTTCACAAGTTAGCACAACAAGATTTTGCCCTTTTATGTGAACCCTCCTCTCACCTCTTTCACAAGATACAATAGGAATTGAGGGGGAAGGCCCTTTGCTCTTCTCTTTCTCATCCTTATATAGTTTTCACAAGTTTTCTCACATACATTAGGCTTTTTGCTTTCAGCTTTTGGCTTTTTTACTACTTTTCACTATTTTTGTTTTTTCTGCCCTATGTCTATTTGCAACTTGTTTGGATCATAACTTCGCCATATGAACTCTGAATATAGTTGTTCGGACACTCAAAATGATCGAAACACATCTAGTCGACAAGTTTGCATAGGTAGAATTGCAAAAATCCATCAAAAATGGGTAAAAATATTGATTTTTGTAAATCACATCATTTTTCTCCATCTTTTATCTTGTACAATTTATTCCCTTCCTTGGCCTATTGTTCTTGTAATTGCACACACTTTTAGCAACATGTCCATTCTCAATGATAGATACTCTCTCATGTGCATGTGCAACTAGATTTTACTGCATATTGCTGCAATGGGCCTCATGCCATGCTAGTGCTTAACGATGGTGCAAAATGTGCTTTATCCCAATCCATGGAATGAAAGTATTTGATAAGAACAGGAGAAGACCCCGAGTGCAGTGCATCAAACAAGTGCAACGTGAAGTGCTCGTGAACCCATAATCCCTGTGATGTGCAAGAGTCTCAGCAAGAAAACAAACCTTATTCCACAATGTTCAGCAGCTTCTAGCAAACTCTAGCTTCAGCCTGTCCAAAAAAATACCAAGCTTGACCAAGGCTATCAAGTTTCACACTCAACAAATCAAAAAAAATGACAGAAACAAATCCTAGACAAACACAATAAATCCAATTACGAAATGACAAAACAAAGTCAGGCAAACAACTAAGCTAACAAAAACCAAACCTAACCAGAATTTGACTAGGGGTTTTTAGTTTTCAGAAAAACGCTTGACAACATCTATTCTTGCATTGTTTGGAGAAATACCATTGGTTTTGTTGGTTGATCAAAAAAATCCTAAATGCTTTTACATTCAATTGATTGTTGAATTATCGTTTGCATAATTATTCCAAGTGCTTCTGATTTATGGTAAATTCATAGCAGGGGTCTATGATGACAAATTTCCATGGAGATAAAGAAATGTTTTCTTGGAAGATGATATTAGGGCAACTGGGTGCCTTGACTATGCTTGATTCTTAAATGAATTAATTAAGGAAATGTTATTTGCACATGGGTGGATCAGCCTAAAAATGAATTAATTAAGGAAAGGTTCCTTGCACACAGGTAGATCACCTCCAAGATCACACTACTATGGATCAACTCGAAAAGGGCTCGATTCACGGGCCGAAGGTCAAGTGGTGAAAAGGCCAACCACGGGAATAATGTTTCACTCCTAGGTGGCTTGCAAGTCTAGTGGAGCTCTGGACACCCCTTGCCAAGTCTCGAATGGAATCGAAGACCTCCGTGACCCCAACATCTATGGCATTGGAAGATCCTATTCTAGATAAAGGATGGAAATTGTGGGGCCATGTGATTTGGATTAGCTACTTCTACAAGGTAGAAGGGACATATAATTTCTCCTATATGGGCAAGAGACAAAGCTTAACTTGAAGATAAGTTAAGGAATTTGTTTAAACTTATTTGTCAAAAGGACTGCTTGCTCTGTATTCGTGTTTGTGTTATAAATTACGCGAACAAACCCTGTTTCCTAAAAGGCTTAATTAAGGAAGCTAATTTTAAATGTCACACATAAATGTGATAGAACCTAATTAAATAATTAAAGAACACCTATTGAGAAAAGTGGGTGGGCGAATCCCCCGACGGGTCCGTCCTACAACAGGGTGGTCCCAGAGAGCTGGGAGGCTTCTCACAAGGTTTTATCAACGCTCAACCCTTAGAAATTGTTAGGTTAGAACCCCGATTCATGCCATTTTAGGGGACCGGAATGGGACTATGCCCTACAAGTAGAGAGGTTGAGCGATGCATCCCTCTCATTTTCCATTCTCTTTGAACCAAGTACGGCATGGAATCTTCTTCAGCTTGGGTATCTCTGCATAAAGTAGGATGTCCAAGACCCGACTCTAGAATGTTGTCATGAGACCTTGACCAGTAGGAACCCAAAATATAGGTCGATCCCAGTGGGTTTGGTTGCGAACGTTTTGTTGCGAGGTGAACTTGAGAAACCCTAGGTGAGGAACCCCATAGTATTCCATGGGAGTTCCAGACAGTGACACTTAGATTTGGACCGCTAAAAACGAGCCTGGACAACCAATAGGCAGGCACGTTACATTGGGACATAGGTGCAGGTTGCTCAGCAAGTGCTAGTTCTAGAGTGGGGAGGAGAAGGAGGAAGTTGTCTGGCTGCTTTGTTTTTAGCTTGGGGTGTTGCATGGAACCCTTACTACCTATTGAGTATTCCTTGGTTGCATCTCCAATAGCCTCTGGCCATTCTATCCTATCCTGGGGCCAATTAATGTTGTCATCAATGTTGCCCTCGTCGTCATTGTTTGTACCTTCCTCATCCATATAGAGGCATCATCCTCATTATTCTCTAACCCTTTATGCTTCCACATCCTCATTTGCATCTTCCTCTTTGGAATAATCTTCTTGCTTGCAAGCTCTTTTCAAAGTCTCAAAGGCCAACTAAGCCTCTAGAGGGTCTTGGAGTTTTTGGATGGATGGGGGGGAGATGATATGGAGACAACAAGGTTGTGCTGCTATTGGAGTCATCTTGTCAACTGAAATTGGGGATTTCTTTGCCTTGCCACAATGAAGAAGTGAAAACTTGTCCTTGGCCTACAATAGAATATAAAATAGGAAACAAACTAAAAGATCTCTATTCATATGAAACTTAGTATTAGGGTTTAAGAGGGATTCACATGTGGTTTTATATACGTGCCCATTTTGACCCTTCCCTTCACCTTTTCATATACATGCTACATGTGTATTCACTACAAATGTGTTTCACTACTTTTCCTTATTACACACATGGATTTGTTGCCTGAGATATGTAACCAATGTGGTAGCCTTGGCATTCTCCAATGTAATGGAGTGACCAAAGGTTAATCTACAAAACTAATCAAAATTTTCTACATGAGACTTTTCCATACCTTGGGTGCTCCACATTTTCAAAGACCCATATTTTTCCACAAAATATGATCCATGAGCATATAATATGTGCTACAAATGTATGGAGCATTGACATTAGATTTGGAGTGTCAACATGATGTTGGTTTCTTTCATAACTAGCTTTGTAAAATCATTGACCATTGAATGAAATTCAACTTGAGTGGAATGATCTATTGATGGCTTTAGCATTATATAGACTAGCTTATCTCAAAAGAATGCCAACGAGCATTCTTAAGACTCGATCTAGTCTCTTTCCAAATCTGTACTACATTTGCATAAATCTTTCCATAGCTCTTGCTTTAACTTTGATGGCTTTCCAATCATGTTTCTCAAGAATCTCTTTACATTCATTCCACTCATTAATATTTTTTGTGCCTCAACTTTCTCAATAGATGCTTCACGTTTGGAGGGAGGCTCCATTGTGTATACATAATTGATATGTAACTTCAATAACTTGTCAAATATGTGCATGAGGCAATGCAAAGTGCAAAAATGCACATTCTCAATGTCCATTGGAAATATAGATTTCCGATTCTCATTAACATGTGACCTATTTGGTGGTGCCTTTCTATTGCAGGCCACTACTCCTCCCATGCAACATTATCTATAGCCTTAGAAGAATTGTTTGTTTCATGGAAAATGGACACAGCAATGATACTGATGCCTTAATGTCGCAATTGAACATACACGTTAGAGTCTTGAGATCATCGCCCAAGTACTAATTAATGTTGAATTCTTTGACTTCTTTCACATAGAGCTTCTCCCCACTTGCTTGCTTGGAATTTATATCTAGATATGGAGTATGTTGGAATATCCAAGAGAGAACATTATGGGTCTCCTTATGCACTTCAGCTACTACTAGCCACCAAATTTTCTTTTCTAACTACACACTAAACAATTGGACAAGCTTGGTATCTTTTGCATAGGCCATGGCATCTGTTACAATTTGGCAAGCTTGATAACAAATTGCATGGTTGGTGATATAAACTTAGGTGAAATAGTGTACTATATTGAGTCCATAATTTTAGATTAAGACAAGTCAATACCTTTTGAGCATTATACCTTATAGAAACAAGCTATGGCACATTGCAACTTAACCAGGTTAACAAAAATATTGTTGAAGTTATCATAGTCATAAGACATCTTTGCAACTTTAGTTCCCTCCACTTCCATTTTGCCAACGATAAAAAAAATATCCTCATATATTGAATCAACAATGGATATATTTTGTGCTCGTCTTACAACTCTCAACCAAAATGGATGGGGCAAAATCATGTGCTTTATCTTGCTACGAGTCAATATAGTTGCTATCATACCATATATGGCCTCATAGCCTTGTCAACTAACATCGGATGTACCATAAGCTATTTGAACTTCTTCTATGGATAAACTATTACGAACATCTATAAGAATGCCATTCATAGCAGCAAGCTAGGGGGCTCGATATTGAGGGTCTCTCAAAATTCCAATCAAATGCTTGTGTTTTAAGCATGCCTTCAGAAGCTCAATTTGCTGACCCTCACCTTGGCCTCCAACATCATCAAAATTTTTCCTAAGAAAAAATAGATATTATTAGGGAATTCACATTGTCTTTTAATAGAAAATTACAAACTTTAATGCTTGCACATGTCTTTTTCGCGCTCTACCACTCAAGGATAGTGATAGCATTGGAAGTAATCGATGTTTTCTTTCCTTATAACCCATGAAAGTTTGCTTGCATCTTTGCAACTTTTCTTTTGCAATGTTCTTATCCTTCTCCATTTTCTCCAAAAGTAATTTTAATGAAGCATTTTCCTCCTCCAAGGTTTAATTTATTTGCATGTCTATTGCCATGTCTTTTCCCTTGTCTTTATATTGCTTCAATTCTTCTTTAAGTTTTTGCACTTTGATTTGTTAATCTTGTAGGGATTTTTGCAACACATTTAAAGAACCCTAGGATTGTAACAAAGATTGATGAGTGCTATATAACATTGATTGATAATATTGATGCATATGAATATTTTCATCTAAGCATTTGCAATAACCTAGTAGACCATTTTTACCATCCCCAACAAATGTAAACAACAAAGAGGTGGAATTGAAAGGTGGATTTAGCCTAGTGCTAGGATCATTAGGATACAAGGAACCACCCACCCAAAGATTGATATTTTTCTTTCTCTCTAAATGATATTGGGAAGCAGTTGTTGCATCTAGCCAATGCTTGCATGATAAGGGGACTTTGCAATAGCATACTCTTCATCTACATGAACATGCAAATCTACTTTCTCTTACGATTGCTTATGTCCTTAAGTGGTTCCATTAGAGAAAGAGAGAAAATGAAGTATATTAAGTTTCATGGGATAATACTAATTTGGAATGTCTAGAGAGCAAAAGAGAGCATGAAAAATTCTTAGATGCATATATAATATGGTTAGGCACTAGATGAAAAAGACCATGTTTTGACAGGGGAGAGAAAAAGTCACTTTTTGGGATCAAAATTAGTCTGCCCTTGATGTGGAAATTAGGATTAGTGGAGCATAAAGTACATATGTAACTACCTCTATAGGGTCCTAGGTCTCACATGTGTGGGTATTTAAAAATATGAGCTGATTTTGAGGGCCTTCAATGCAAAAAAGTGTATAGAAAATGAGTATTTCAACTTGCAATATGATTGGGTTCCTTTTGAGAAAAAAAACTTATTTTTTGTGAAAATTTTTAAATTTTTATTTTTGGGATAAAAACTAATCCAAGTTGTCGATGTGGCACTTTTGTAAGAGTAGTAGTCCCTTCTTGGAGATCACACTTCAGATCATTAAGGTTGTCCAAAACTACAAACTATAATGACCTACTTTACAACTAGTATGTACCATACTTACAGCACTCTTATAATAGCCACTCTAAAGCAGCTCCTCCTCTGGAATATGCCAACTTCTTAGTCTTCAGTAGGTTCAAAGCCCTTTGCATCATCCACAAAGTCATCCTCTTCATTATCCTGTGTGGTACTTGTCTCCAAGTCTTCTTTCTCATAAGTATTGTACTCTCTTTGATATATTTTGATTTAATAAGTTTCCTAATCTTTATACCATCCAACTCATTGAGAGAATATGTAGCATTATCATGCACATGCTTAACTAGATACAAACCAAATCACCTTTTTGAGACATTCCAAATAGTGCTATGTTGAGTGGCAATGGTGTTATCATAAACTAGCACCCAATCTCTCTCCTATATGGCCCTTGCTAGGCCCTAGCAATGATATGCCAACTTGCTTTGTCTATGTGCATGTCATGACATGTAATGGGATAGGCGTGGTCTCCCTGTCAAGTGTGTTGACATTAAGCAACCCTAATGGGACTGATGGTTTGTTTTTCGAATTAAAGGATGGCTTCTGTCTAGGGCAATCAACAAAGAGATGTGCGATTTTGCATTTAGCACATCTCAGATCAGCCTTGTCTTGATTTGCTTGCTCCCTTTCAAGGCAGTGCAAAAAGACATGTCCTGGGTGACCACAAGTCCAACATGTGATTGGCTCTTGGGCCTGCCCTCCTAGGCCTCTAACTCTTTCTCTACCTAATGCCATCACTGATACGGGTTGGTAGTCCATAAGGGTAGTCCATAAGGATTGCATTGCTCTCTTTGTGATACGAGATATAAGGGTGCACGTAAGGCTCTTCATCATACGACTCCTCCATGTAGTGGACTGGATTGTCACTCTGGTGGATGGGTCACAATAGGGTCCATGTGGTCTAGGTATGTCCGTAGGGTTTATCTCCATCCTAGGAATGGCTAGACTGGCGTCATTGGGTGCCAGGAGAGCCAATGGGGCTCCCCTTTTGAAGAAGTTTGGCGGCCTATTTGCTAGGTAACGTTGATTGTATGGTTGCGAGTATGGGAGTCTCCTTCGCTGTCTTCAATGCATGGCATCATGGCCAAACCTACCACAATTAGTGCAAGGTCGGGTCTAGGGTCCTAACACTCAGCTGTAGTAGGTGGTTTCCACCACAATACATACATTGGGCGTGAGAGAGTGTTGGTTGTCTCATCATCTCTTGTAATCTACCTAGCTCCATCTTCATCTCTGCTAGCTCTTCGCTTGAGTCAGTGCCCTTTCCTTTATCCTGAGTACTTGGGCCTGATATTTTGCTTGTCATCGAAACTCTCTCGGAATTCCTAGAGGTAGTCTCCACTCGAGTTTGAGTGCCATGTTCGTTCACCATTTACTAGATCTTCTTTGGGAAACTGTTGAGATTGAGAGAGGCAGAGACGGAGAGAGGAGCAAGCATGCTCTCATCTTCTTCTTCATTCGTTCTATCATAACCACACACAAAGAGTAAGTGTATACAATAGTACTAAGGTCTATAGGACCATTCACACTGGGTCTAAGACCACCGACTTATTTAATGTCCCACACTTGCTGATACAGCTGGACAAGACTAATGTCGGTCACACATACTATGAGATTGATATTCTAACACTCCCCCTCAAGCTCAAATCATTTGATGAACTCCAAGTAGCCATCTAAAACTACTAAACTTATCTTTACCCAAAGACTTGGTAAAGATATCTGCAACCTATTCATCAGTCTTCACATGTATAAGATCTACTCTCCCTGCAAGAACCATCTCTCTGATAAAATGGTAGTGTATCTCTATGTGTTTTGTCCTGGCATGGTAAACTGGATTCATTGCCAGGAGTACACTACTGAGATTGTCACATAATAAGGTCACTGGAGCATCCACCTGAATATCCAAATCAGCCATAAGCTTGAGCAGCCATGAAATCTGACATGCTGCCAATGCAGCGCCCCTGTACTCTGCCTCAGTGCTAGACAATGCAACCGTTGGTTGCTTCTTACTGCTCCAGCTAATCATGCCACTTCCAAAGCCAAAAGCATAACCACTCGTAGATCTGCGATCGTATGAGCATCCTGCCCAATCCGCATCTGTGTATCCAACCAGTTTCAAGGACTTATCTCTCATATAGAACAACCCATAATCTACAGTGGACTTAACATATCTCATAATCCGCCTAACAGCATCCAAATGTGGCTTCCTGGGCTTCTGCATAAACTGACATATGAGCCCAGCTGCATAACTCAAATCCGGCCTAGTGATGGTCAAGTAGATTAGACTTCCAACCAATTGCCTGTACATAGTCACATCCTAAATTTCAGCTCCAATGCTAATGTCCAGCTTGACATTCTGATCAAGGGGTGTATCCAATGGTTTGCATTCAGCCATGCCATACTTCTTCAGCATTTCCATGGCATAATGTTTTTGCATCAGCCATAAACCATTTTCAGCCTTGATTACCTCAATATCCAAAAAGTACTTCAATTCACCTAGATCTTTCATGTCAAATTCAGATTTCAGCATCTTCATTACATGATGTATGCGCAAGTCATCATCACCAGTGATTATCAAATCATCAACATATATGACCAGCACTACCAAGCCACTGTCGGTCTTCTTTGTAAATAGGCTGTGATCAGCCCTACCAATAGTAAATTCCAACCTCTGCAAGTAGTTACTGATCCTAGCATGCCAAGCTCTTGGAGCCTGCTTCAGCCCATACAGTGCCTTTTTTAGCTTGCATACATAATGCTGAAAATCAGGGTGAACATACCCTTCTGGCTGAACCATATAGACATCCTCTGCTAAGTCACCATTAAGAAATGCATTCTTAACGTCCATCTACTGTAATTTTCACCCTCTAGCAGCAGCCAAGGCAATCACAGTGCGTATGGTTGCCATCTTGGCAACATGACTGAATGTTTCCTAATAATCAAGTCCATATTGTTGGGCATACCCCTTAGCAACCAGTCTGGCTTTGTACCTTTCCACACTGCCTGAAGGGAAAAAGACCATGGTAATGTAGATAATGAATTGCAGCTCTCCTAAGGATGCATGGGACATTTTGGTCAAGTATTATGGCACAACCACAAGTGCCAAGAAGATACAGTTGAAGCAGAAGTTCAACAACATGGAGAGGAAGAGCAGATCTATACATGATTATGTCACGGAGGTTAAGACCATTGTGGATCAGTTGGCATCTATTGGTTCACAGGTTGAAGATGAAGACATGGTTGTTGTGACCTTGAATCGCTTGGGGCCTGAGTATAAGTCGTTTGACACTTCTGTGTCTATGCGGGCTGAAATGCTTGATTTCAATGAGCTGGTTGCATTGCTTATCCATGAAGAGGTTAAGCTTGGTTTGGCTGTAGGATCTAGCAGTTCTAAAAACAAGGATGCAGTTTTCTATTCCAATCAACGTGGCCATGGAAACCGTGGTAGAGGCTATGGATTTGGCAGAGGAGGCTAGCAAAATGCATCCTATGGCAATAACAACCAGTAGGTATCAAATGCAAGAAGTGGTGGAAACTTTAGAGGTAGGGGGAGATCTAGCCCTAGAGGTAGAGGCTCCTGGCAACAACAGCGTCCATCTGACAATCCAAACAAGGATAAGGATTGTCATTACTGCGGGAAGTATGGGCATATTGCCAAGGACTGCTGGAAGAAGCAGGGAAATCAGAAAGGCAAACAACATGGGCATTTTGCTACATCTAGTTAGGCAGATGATACTTCAGGTGATAGATTGTTTGCCATGCAATATGTAAAAGAAAGAGTTGCTGAAAAATGCACTGATGATGCAGTTTGGTACATTGATTCAGGGGCATCGAACCATATGACTCCTCATGGTGATTGGTTCACTGATATGGTGGTTGAAAAAAATGGCTATGTCTGTACAGGTGATGACACGCAGCATAGCATTGAGCATAAAGGCAAAGTGCCTATTGTGGTTCATGATGGCAAAAAGAAAAATTTGCATGATATATTGCATATTCCTTCGATTATGAAGAACCTATTGTTTGTTGGTCAGATGACGGAGCAAAACTTGCAGGTTAGATTCAGCAAGCATGGTTGCTTTATTGAAGAGTTTGATAATGGATGCAAGTTGATAGCTCACGGTCACAGGAATGGCAGAATGTTTACTCTTGATGCTACCTTGCCAGAGCTAAATTTAGCTATGTTTGCCCATGGTTCTGGCACTATCAGAGACTTGGAAATTTTGCACATGAGAGTGGGGCATGTAAATTTGCAAAGGCTGCAAATTATGCAGAAAAAATAGCTTGTTACAGGTTTACCCAAGTTCCAATATTCAGATATTGGTTATGTATGTGATGCTTGCTAGTTTGATAAGCAGTCAAGATTGCCATTTGTCAGGCATGTAAGGCAGAGTACATGTCCTTTGCAGTTAGTGCACTCTGATGTTTGGGGACCAGCCCATAATGCATCCATGGGAGGCTCGAAGTATTACATGACATTCATTGATGATTACAGTCGCTATACTTGGGTTTACATTTTGAAGACAAAGGATGAGGTGTTTGCTATTTTTCAGTAATTTAAAAAGCAGGTTGAAAAGGAATTTGACTGTTATATCTCTTGCTTGAGATCAGATAGCGGTGGGGAGTATGTATCAAATGAGTTTGATAAATTTTTGGCTCAAAATGGCATACGCAGGCAGCTTACATGCAGCTACACTCCTCAGCAGAATGGAGTAGTTGAAAGAAAGAACAGGGTCTTGATGGAAGCTACTCATGCCATGATGAATGAGAAGAAGATGCCGCTCTATTATTGGGCTGAGACGGTTATGACAGCCATGTATATCTTGAATCGGACTCCCACTGCAAGTACTCATGAGATGACACCGTTTGAGAAGCTGTATGGCTATAAGCCGGATGTAAGTCACATGAAAGTCTTTGGCTATCTTGCTTATGTGCATATTCCAGATGAAAAGAGGAAGAAGTTGGATCCAAAAGCGTATAAGTGTGTTTTCACTGGATATTCGCAGGAAAAGAAGGCATACAAATGCTATGATCCCTCTACCAGGGAGACCTTGGTAAGTAGGCATGTTATTTTTTATGAGAGCATGCTTGCTCCTCACTCCGTCTCTGCCTCTCTCAATCTCAACATGGTATCAAAGCACCCATGACTGGGCTCTGTGGAGTGAAGAATTTGGGAGTGAAGACATAGGTTCTTGAAGTGAAGAGGGCTGACTGCCATTGACTGTTATTGTTTGTGCAACAAGGTATGCATTTTTTATCAGATGGAGTCTGTGCTTCATGTTAGTGTTTGAGGCTTCTGTGGGAGCTTTGGGGAGCACCCTTGAGCATATTTGAGTGCTCATCATCACCATTACTATCAACAGTAGCTGCTGGTCCAGGATCAACAAACATCGTGACTGCGCCTGTTTATGTTGCTGCCCTCATGGTTTGCAAATCATCAACTCCATCATCCATGGACTGACACATAGCTTGTCTATGCTCTCTAGAAGGTCATTGAAGTCCTGGATATGTCAGTACTTGATCATGAGCTCATCTATGAGCTGTGACAGTTGACCACAGATCTGAAAACAATGAAGACCTGCTGTAATCAGTGAGTATACAACATACACTTGAATCTACTCAAGAGCCTTGAGCTTCTTGGCATGCTCAGGAGAACTTGTTGAAGCATATACTGTCAAGATTGTGGGAGAGAAGGAAGGAGTCTCACTTGTAGCTTTCTTGCTTGCACAATGGGGGAATACACACAGAGGTGGAGGCTAAAAACAGTTTTCCTCTTCTTAGTTGTGTAAGCCAAAAGAACTCTAATACAAAGAAATAGAAGAACCCTATATATGGGTCTCAAACCAAACTCAAATAACTAAGGTGGCATACTAACTGAGCCACAAACTAGAGTAGATAAGGATAGCTGTCATCTAGCTATTATTCATGGGCGGTGTACCAACCGCGTCTGCAACTGACAAGTCGGTGACATAAATGCACAACGGTCACCCTGGCATATCACGAGTGGAGCTCGATCTCTCAACACTCCCCCTCGAGCTCAATCCCAATTCCTGCACACCAAGCAGGTCTCTGAACTTGCGCAGCTTCTCTGCGCCCAATGCCTTCGTGAATATGTCAGCTACTTGATCCTCTGTGCTGACATAAACTAGATCAATAAGACCTAGTAAAACCCTCTCCCGCACATAGTGATAATGCACCTCAATGTGCTTTGTTCTAGCATGATAGACTGGGTTATTTGCCAAGTGTATACTACTCATGTTGTCACAATAAATGACAACTGGCCCATCTGTAGACTGATGCATATCATAAAGTAGCTTGTGCAACCAAGCTACCTCACATGCAGCCATTGCTGCACCCCTGTACTCAGCCTCTGTGCTCGACAAGGCAATTGTAGGCTGTTTCTTGCTGCTCCAAGTGACTGTAGCACTCCCAAAAGAGAACACATACCCACTGGTAGATCGTCTATCAGAAATACTACCAGCCCAATCAGCATCAGTGTATCCATGCAACTGTATCTGAACCCCAGTCTCATAAAATAGTCCATACTGCAATGTGGACTTCACATACCTGAGTATGTGTCTAGCCACATCCAAATGCGATTTCCTTGGAGCCTGCATAAACTGACTTACCAATCCAACAGCATAGCTCAAATCTGGCCTGGTAATAGTCATATAAATCAAACTTCCTACTATGCGTCTGTACA
Organism: Lygodium microphyllum; assembly: GCF_053477565.2. NCBI lineage: Eukaryota > Viridiplantae > Streptophyta > Polypodiopsida > Schizaeales > Lygodiaceae > Lygodium > Lygodium microphyllum. The sequence continues at coordinate 142,926,419 of NC_141137.1, forward strand.
TAGTAGGGTCTTCCAGAAGCTCACTTGCATCTGTGCTCAGCTTCACATTCTGCTCCAAAGGAACTGAAATAGGCTTACAGCCTGTCATCCCATATTTGGACAGCATTTCCAATCCATACTGCCTCTGCAAGAGCTGTATCCCACTTGGTGATCTAATCACCTCAATGCCCAAGAAATAACGCAGCTCTCCCAAATCCTTCATCTCAAACTTCTGCTTCAATAGCATTTTCACATGAAGGATATCTCCATCACTGTCACCTGTCATAATCAAATCATCAACATAAATGACAAGTAGCATAATACCTTTCTCTGTTTTTCTCACATAAAGTGAGAAATCTGCCTTGGAAATCTGAAAGCCAATTGTGACAAGATACTGTCCTATCTTGTCAGACCATGCTCTAGGTGCTTGCTTCAAGCCATACAAGGCTTTCTTCAACCTGCAAACAAACTCAGGATGAACAGCATGCACATAACCTGGTGGCTGCTCCATATAGACCTCTTCTTGCAAATCACCATGCAAGAAGGCATTCTTTACATCCATCTGATGTAAAGACCATCCCTTTGATGCAGCCATAGCAATGACTGCTCTTACGGTTGCCATCCTTGCAACCGGACTGAATGTTTCTTCATAGTCAATGCCATATGTTTGTGCATATCCCTTGACTACTAATCTTGCCTTGTATCTGTTCACAGAACCATCTGCATTGTGCTTCACCTTATAAACCCACTTACAGCCAATTGCATTCTTACCTTTAGGCAAAGGTACTAACTCCCATGTAGCATTTGCTTCCAAGGCATTCATTTCTTCATCCATGGCTTTCTCCCATTTTTCTTTTCCCATGGCTTGCTCAAAAGAAGTGGGTTCTGGTTCCTGTATCACTTTGACCATATATGCATAGTGAATGGCTGTAAATCCATCATATTTCAGCCTATCCACAGGATACCTAGCTCTGGTAGACCTGTGCAAAGTAGGTTCACTCCCAGGTGCTCTCAAAACGTCCCTGGTCTTCCTTACTCCAGGTGTAACAATAGAAGGAATACCCAACTCATCATCAATGCTCTGTTCTGAGCCACTGGATTCACCATCCACATAAGAGTGACTTGCATTCACATCAAACATGGGCTGATCAACCTTCTCTTTTCCTTTTCGTGATACCTGCATACCATTATCTGCATTTCTTTGAGAAGATTCTCCTGATCTCAATCTGCCTGTCCATGGCGAAGAATGTGAACCACTGCTAGAGGACGCTCCAGGTCCACTAATATTTTGTGACTGCTGCTGTGAATTCTGTGCAGGATTACCATTTTGTGCATCTACATCATCAATCACATTTACTAGTTTATACCAGCTACTCATCTCATCAAAAACAACATCTCTGCTCACTGTAAACTTACGAGTAGAAGGGTTATAGCATCTATACCCTTTTTGCTGCAGAGAGTAACCAATAAAGATGCACTTCTCAGCTTTTGGATCCAACTTGGATCTCAACTCATCTGGCACATGTACATAGGCAATGCAACCAAAAATTTTCAAATGAGAAATATCTGGTTTCCTACCAATATACCTCTCCTCTGGAGTCATTCCATGTATTGTTGCAGTGGGAGTCCTGTTCATTATGTAGACTACTGTAGTAACTGCCTCAGCCCAATAAAAATCTGGCAGGTCTTTTTCATTGAGCATGGCACGAGATACCTCTCCAATATGCATGTTTTTCCTTTCTGCAATTCCATTTTGTTGTGGGATATGACTGCATGAATATTGCTGCTTTATGCCATGCTCCTGCAAGAATCTTGCAAACTCTTTTGAGAGGTACTCTCCCCCTCCATCTGACCTTAGGCATTTTATTTGCAGGCCTGTTTCTTTTTCAACCATAGCTTTAAGAGTTTTGAAATGCCCAAAAACTTCACTTTTCTTTTTCATAAAATACACCCAAACTTTTCTGCTATAGTCATCAATAAAAGTGACAAAATAATGACAGCCTCCAAGAGATGCAGCTTTGGTAGTCCACACATCAGAGTGGATTAATTCCAATGGCTTCTTACTCTCTTGAACATGTCTAGGAAATGGTTTCCTTGCCTGTTTTCCAAACTGACAGGCTTCACATACCTTATGCATTTCTGCAACCTTGAATTTAGGCAATCCTACAACAATATTTTGGGCCTGCATTGATTTAAGTCGCTGTACATTAACATGACCAATGCGTTTATGCCAGATATCAATATCTGCAACTACACCGGTCCCATGTGCAAACATTGCTGCACTCAATTCAGACATGTCTGCATCCAACGTAAACATTCTGCCCTTCTTCTTTCCTTTTGCTATCAAGCGACCTTTATTTTTCATATCCTCAACAAAGCATCCATGAGGATTAAATCTGACCTGCAAGCCCTGCTCAACCATTTGACCAACAGAAACTAGATTCTTGGTGATATTCGGGACATGAAATACATCGGACAGGTATTTCTTTTTCCCATCCTGCATAGACAAGGGAATTTTTCCAATCTGCACAATAGGATGTGCAGTATCATCACCAGTCTCCACAAATCTTGGTTTTTCCATTTTCCTTGCATCCTCCATCCATTCTGCATGACCTGCCATGTGGTTTGATGCACCTGAGTCAACATACCATACATCGTTGCTTTCTTCTGCACTTGTCACAGAATTGTTCATGTGCTGCACCATAAACAAATGCTCATTTCTGTCATCACCCTGTCTACTAGAAGATGCATAATTTCCTTGTTGCAGTTTTCCATTCATGATGTCATTCTGCTTTTTATAGCAGTCTTTAGCCATATGACCCATTTTACCGCAGTAGTAGCATTCAACATTGCTGTTTGTATTTTGGTCTCTTTGCCATCCACCACGACCTCTTTGGATCCCCTTGCCTCTAGAGTTACCACGTCCTCCTCCATAGGACTGGTTTTCTTGAGTTTGCTGCATATTCTGATTTCTATCACGGCCTCCAAATCGGCCTCCTCTACCTCTGCCTCTACCTCTTCCAGCATTTGAGTAGAAGACAGTTTCTTTTGAAGTTCCTCCTGAAGAAGATGCACCACCATTTCTTTGCTCCTCAGAAATTAGAAGAGCCATCAACTCCTCAAAATCAGGAAATCTTTCACGAACTGAAATGGATGTCCGAAACTGTGTATAATCCTTTCCTAGACCATTCAAGGTCACAGAAACTAAATCATCATCTTCCACTGGCGACCCAATGGAAGCAAGTGCATCTGCAATTTTCTTCACCTTCATGTGGTAGTCATTGATGCTCATACTTTCTCTTTGCACATTATGCAACTCTTGCTTGAGTTGCATTTTCCTGGCTTGCGTGTTTGTGCTATACATTTTTGACAAAGTATCCCATGCCTCCTTTGGCGTACTTGCATCCTAAATATGCACAATCATAGAGTCTGAAATCCTGATAGACAGCCAGTACATAACTTTCCTGGCTCTCTCATGCGATGCTTTAAATGCCTGCATTTGCTGTTGATTGGGAACATCAGGAAGAACTGGTTCTTCTTCATTTCCTGCAACAAATTCCCAATATCCTTTTCCCATAAGGAAACTCGTCATTCTAAACTTCCATGCCTGGAAGTTGTTCTTGTCAAGCTTTTCAATTACAATCTGTGAAAGAGAATCAGACGCCATTACAGAACACTGCAAAAAATTCTGTCACTGCAAAAACTCAGCTTCACCTTCACAAGGGCAAATTTGCAAAACTGGCGAAAGTGGTATTTGACCACACAGTCACTTCCTAGTGACGATTTTGCATAAATAGGAACCAAGGATGATTCTGAAACTCCCAATGTCTCTGCGCACAAGCATATGATGCAATTTCTACAGTAACTTTTCACCGACCTGTAGAACAGTGGTCTCACAGCATAAAATAGGGTCTTTTCCTGAGTGCGTGCAGAAAACTTCCGCCTCCAAAACAGGTCCCGAAATGGCCTCAAATAAAAAAAACAGGGTCGCCAAGGGCCAAAGCCCTTACCCGTAGCATATACTGCCCTCTTGCTTCACCGCGAAGGGTGTCTCAACCTGAGACAATGCACTCTTGCAATTTCCGGCTGTGCTACCTGCAGAGATCTGCTCCCAAAACAGAAAATGAAAGCAACACTGCTCCTCTTACCAGAACACCGCGAGCTTGGCTTGCTTTCTTGAGCTCCTTACCACGAACAAGGCTCTGATACCATGTCAAGATTGTGGGAGAGAAGGAAGGAGTCTCACTTGTAGCTTTCTTGCTTGCACAATGGGGGAATACACACAGAGGTGGAGGCTAAAAACAGTTTTCCTCTTCTTAGTTGTGTATGCCAAAAGAACTCTAATACAAAGAAATAGAAGAACCCTATATATGGGTCTCAAACCAAACTCAAATAACTAAGGTGGCATACTAACTGAGCCACGAACTAGAGTAGATAAGGATAGCTGTCATCTAGCTATTATTCATGGGCGGTGTACCAACCGCGTCTGCAACTGACAAGTCGGTGACATAAATGCACAACGGTCACCCTGGCATATCACGAGTGGAGCTCGATCTCTCAACATATACATGCTCTGGGAACCATATGCATTGTCTGACTTGGTTGTGGACTGAAGTTATTGATTGAAATGCTCAGTTTTGGGAAGTCAATGATAGGCTGAAAACTGTCATAAAACTGCCATCATCATATAGTCAGTGCCTTGAAGAAGTACAGATTTTTTGTTACCTACAGGGAGTTGTATGGTACGGGATATGAATGTTGAATGCTATAAGGATTGATATGAGCATTGAAAGCTCTTAAAAACTAAAGTCTGAATCTGGAAACAAATGTATTCACAGGGTATTGGCTAGTCATAAACAGTGAATGCATTATATGACATTGCCTCTTACAGATAGAGTGTCTGCGGATGCTTGTTTGGTCATGTATTGACCTGTACACACAGTGGCATATGTATGAAGTGGTTTGAGGTTCTCTTGGGTTGAAATACATCTTGGTTTGACAGTTTATTGGCTGTATACAATGTGTGAGCAGATTTATGTCACTTGTACTTGCTGGATATGCACTGTTTTGTGCCGTATGGTTATGCTTGGACTGCTACATGTACTAGCAGCTATCTATGAAGGTTTGAGACATGTATGACATGGATATGACTTAGTTTTGGCTTTGAATAAGCTGCTGGTCACTCATAGTTTACAGTTTTTAGATTATATGTATTTATCCTGGCAGTGAGGTTGCAGGAGTTTAAGCTGAAGCAACTCCAAAGCATATGTTTTGACTGGTATACTTATGAGTTAGACCACTGATTTGTGGACTATTTTGAGCTATCACTGGGCTGAAATACCCTGGTTTTTTACTACAATTAATTGTAGAAAATTGTCATAAATAGTTGAGGATTGAACTTGGTCAGTCATACTTGTTGGCTTGCAGGAAGTCAGGCAGTGACTAAATAGTGTCTAGTACAACATGGCAAATGCAGAAAGGACTGACAACATAACCCAGATAGTGGGGGAAAAGCTTGACAGTAACAATTATGCCATATGGAAGTTCTACATGGAGAACTTCTTAATAGGGAAAGGCTATTGGGAGTTGGTGACTGGAGCGGAAGCTGAACCTGAGCTCCCAAATCGACCTACGGCTGATCAGAGATGATTACACCGAGCTTGGACAGAAAGAGCTCGTAGAGTCTTGCACTGGCTCTCTTTATGTAGCTCTAATACCATGTTGAGATTGAGAGAGGCAGAGACGGAGTGAGGAGCAAGCATGCTCTCATCTTCTTCTTCATTCATTCTATCATAACCACACAGAAAGAGTAAGTGTATACAATAGTACTAAGGTCCGTAGGACCATTCACACTGGGTCTAAGACCACCGACTTATTTAATGTCCCACACTTGCTGATATAGTTGGACAAGACTAATGTCGGTCACACATACTATGAGCTTGATATTCTAACAGAAACCTCCCAGATCAAGCTCCTCGTTGCGTCTATGATGTGAGTTGGTCTCTGCCATATATGTAGTCTCGTGCTCCACCAAGTTGTAGATGAGATTGATTAGGTTGGGTAGATCCACTTCTTTGATAGTGTTAGTCCTTGCTGTGCTTGACTTCTCTGTTGTGATTTTAGCTTGGTCCTACGCTTGGGGTTTCAATCACCCAACTATGTCTTAGGGTCTTCTCCTACCGGCGGGTTCCTTCAAGTTATTATGTCTAAGTGAGTTCCTTATTAATTATAAGCAATTCTCAATTTATAGTCACTCAGTGTGTGTGTATGTACTCTTTTTCATGTATTATGCATAATTAGGCTTTGAGATTTTCTTAAGTGTACTTCAAGTGTTGGAAAATAATACGAGTGCAAAGACAAGATGACTATTCAACTTTCGCACTCCCACTTGTGTTTGTGGCTTGATGGGGCTCTAAGCTTGGTTCTTGGGATTTCTTGCTACTTTTTAGGGTCTGCACCATATCATTCAATTTTTTTAGGGTCAATTTGGGGTCTACTGGTTAGCCCCTATAGCTCTAAGTGTGTTGAATTTGCTACTAAGTGTGTCAGCACTGTTCCTAGCTGTTCGGCTATGATTTTTAGGTCTGGAACTACTTGTAAGGAATTCGTTGAATTATCCTTGTGTGCAGGTGGCATTCTAGGTTGTCCAGAATATGTGTCAGATTTTCAAATTTGTCTGTCAAGGTGTGTTCGATTGTGCAGGGTTTGATTTTGAAAATTGGACGTCCAATTTCCCAGTGGTCCAATTTGGTCTGGTCCGATTCAGGTATGTTCGATTTAGGTATGCCCAATTGTCACAATCAAACAAGGTGCATTCGATTGGATAGAGTGGCTGGTTCGATTTCTGGGATCAGATGCGTTGGCTAGGCAGTGGGTTCGATTCTCACCTATTCGATTCTCGAAATTAGACAGGATGAGGTGGTTTGAGTGGTGATGTGGTAGAGTCCGATTCTAGTTGTTCAATTTTCAAAATCGGACAAGGCATTTGGTCTAAGTGTGTGATTCTGGGAATGGGACACTGGTAAACCTATCAGATTCCAATGGCTGAAATGCAATTTTGACTACGATTTTATCAAACTCTAGCAATTTGAGCTATGATAGCTAGCAAGACTTTCTAGAAATCAAATCATGGTGTAGGACAAGGGCCTCATATACCTGAATCTTGCAAAAAAAACTGGCACACTCCTATTGATCTAGCTTAAGCTCGTGGCCTCCAATCTCTCTCTCTCTCTCTCTCTCTCTCTTTTAAAACTAGGATTGCAAATGAGGCTTTCCCTTGCCTCTCAGGGTCTCAAACCCTTCTTGGGCACAACCTTAATCTTCCCAATCACTCTTGTTAAGATTCCAATGATGCCCAAATGAGTTGCCTCCTCCTTCAAGCACTACGGTAGCTCCACGATTCGTGATGCAAGCTCAAGCATCCTCAAGTCTCCTCCTCCAAGCTCCATCCTCCATAGCCATGTGCAAGACGAAAGAAGAGGAGAGAAGAGAAAAATAAGAGAGGAGATAATGGAGAGCTTCACCTCCAAGATCCCTCACCCTCACACACTCACTCCCTCACTCACTCACTCACACTCTCTCCCTCAAGCACACACACACAAGCAAAGATAAGAGAAAGAGAGAAGAAGATGAGTTCTCTTTCGCCACATACCAAAGAATGAGCTTCTCCATTCACTTTTTGGCTTTTATACATAACTCTAAATCCCTTTTGGGTGGTCATCCCTTTTTTACATGACCAGCCATTGTGACAAGGTCATTTTTCCATTTTCTTCTATGTGCCTTCCATTTTCCTTCTCTCTTTACTTATGCCCATCTACCTTTTACAATTTGCAAAGGAGGGAGCATGGAACTTTTTTACAATAGTTTTAGGGGTGCCTTGCATTTAAAAATGCATTTTTACCTTTGACTTGTTTTTTGAGGCCACCCTTGCGCTTTTAGTCGTTCTCCATCCTGCCTCTTTCATTGTGTCCGATTTCCTCGTGGGCCACCTCTTTTAGGTCCTGACTTGCGCTTTTTCACTTTTTTCACTTTCTTCTTGTGCTAAGGTTAACAGTTGCACACTTCCTCAAGGATTTTTATTCACATCTAGATTGGGCATTTATTACCACTTGTAACTATCTGCGTCTCCTAAGAATCCTTCTTAAGAAAAATCCCACTATAGAGGAAGAGTGACTATCGCCCCTCTTTTTTGATATAAATGCAAGCATAGACAGTTGTGCTGTGACTAGACTCATGATGAGAGTTACCCTATTACTAGCATTTTGTATATGAACCTACTACATGACATGAGTGAAAGTTGATTCATGGGGAGTAACCACCCATTTTTGTCCCCTACAGCTCTGAATGTGAGAGTTAACTTTAAAGGCTATATGCTAGGTCTAAGAAAGTAATGTAAACCTCCACCTAGCTCTACCATCCTTGCAAGAGAATGAGATGCAACTTAGTATCATCCATTTTTTTTTAAAAAAGGAGAGAAAGAAAAGAAAAACAATTTTTTTTTCATTTGTAATGTATGAGTGCCACAAACACTGCATCTAGGGACTATTAAATCCCTAGCCCCTCCCTACTTCATGCACTTAGGGCACATCAAGGCATGACATTTTGATAGACCTATCTCCCTAAGACATGCATAGTACCTCACTCTTCCATGAACCAGGTCCTCAAGTGTGAGTTGCTATTGATAGCAATGCCAACAGCTGAGCCATCCAAGTAAGACCTCATATGACACCTACATAACAAAAAGGGTATAAATATCACAAGTTAGAAGCAATTGAGCTTTTAGAAGATGAGTCTTCCCCTCTTAGGTCCTAGTTTATTTGGAACCACCTACTATCATAACACCATCTAGGAGGGGAAGATGAATCTTCCCTCGTAGGCCCCTTATTACTTTGGAACCACCTACTCTCATGACACAACCAACATATCTTCATGATTTGCAACCTTTTGATGATTCACAACAAGGCCCACTATAGAGTAGAATGCCTAACAAAAAGAAGCCTATGATGCTATGGAAGAAGTGCTTAATACACAACCCCAAAAGATGTCAGATCACGCCATTCCACATAAGCTCATAGAAAATGAAGAGGAGAGCAATACAAAAGAGAAGACAAACGAGAAACTTTAGGGGTACATGCATGGAAGAGTCGAGTGAGGAAGTAATTTTTTATTTTAAGATTGAGGTTGATAAGTTTAAGGACCCTTACCCTCACAAACTAAGTGACTAAAAGAATAGCAAAGAAGTGGGCCTACTAACTGGACAATGATGTCTTCACAGAATCCTTTCATATGAGGGTGGTGCAAGAAGATATCTCATTATGAATCCTTGGGAAGCATAGCCAAGACAACCAGAATGGAAGCACCCACTCTTGGAGTAGGACAAAGTAGCATGGAATACATTTATATACTCGAGTGAGATCAAACGAGCAAATCCACTTCTATGTCCTTATCCAACATTGCAATGAGTATGGCAAAAAGGAGCATGGGAGGCAATACTTCCCAAAGATTCTAAATACAAGGACCCTTGAGAAGAAGAAGATCTAACTATTCTATCCCTTCGACTTCATTCTCTCTTTCATACACTTTGTGAAGAAATTCACCTATTTCCCAAATCCTTCCTTTATTAATACATGCAATTATCTCTACCTCCTCCTCATCTTATCGCAACAGTCCATCACATCCTACAAGGAGAGGTTGTTGCCACTCTTCTTTAACATAAATGCTAGAATCAATTGACCAGCTATGATATGGCTTTGCCTTCAAGCCGTACTACTACTTACCTATTGTACTAAGCTCTTGACATATATGGTAGATACTAGGTTTGTCTATGCACACATCCACTCTATCTAGAGCCTATAACTACATCTCACTACAAGAGTACATGCTTAGTAAAGGATGCCTCTAGTATGCACTCAAGCCAGTTCCTGAGTAGTGGAAGTTCTTGTCATAATTATTCAAAAAAAAAGAGAGAAAAAAGAATTTAATAAAATAAGGGGAGAAGCACATTGACACACTCACAACACCTAGGGGCCACCCTAGCCCAATTCGCCATGTTACAACCTCAAGGCCCATCAAGGGCAGGATATCCTAAGATTGTTTGGTAGATCCGTGATCCTAGGGATATCATAGTACACTAATCTCTCACAAAATGGGTCCTCAAGTATGGGACAACGTTTCAAGTTTAGTTGGAACTTGAGCCATTTTCCAATTATGCAGAGAGTTAGCAACAATAATCTTTTAATTCATTTCTTGCTTTATAGTTGACATTCTGTCAAAATATGCATGTTTTATGAGCCCCTATGGCAGGGCAATGTTTGAAGACCATTCATATTTGCTTTGAGTTGAATTAAGAGGAGCTTTCCCTCTTTACTTCTTGGCTGTGATAACTTAACCTTATCTCAATCTTTATTTGAAGCTCTCTTGAAGCAAAGTTCTTTATCCATCAAGCCTTGTTATTGACTCATAAGCTTCAGCTTACATTGAATGTAATCATACAAAGTTGAATGATGGGATGCAGAGTTGTTGATGATACATGTACTTAATTTCATAATCCGTGACTGTTCTTACAAGAAAACAAGCTTGACTTGGTTTTGAACTTATGAGGAAATACTCTTGTGTCAACCCTTCTCTTTTCTCAAAACCAACTCTGGAGTCTAAGCTCTTGAACCGTAAAACAATCTTTTCTCTCAGACCCTAGTGATTAACCAAGAAGTACCTCTTAAACCTTTTAAACATTCATTGTAATCTACTAATCTCTTAAGGACGCATCTCCAACTATCTTGCCCAGTTTTCTTGCCAAGCCCCTGGTGACCTTCAACCCTACGCATTGCGACAATGTTTCATTATTAGTATCATTTCTTCTTAATCTTTCTTGTTGATGAGAAATGATTTTTTTTATAGAGGGATCAAATTGCCACAAAAGTGAATTTTTTGAAACAAGGCTAGTGTTAATAGGTTTTTAAATTGCTACAAATAATCTTCCACCAACATCCTTTTTTGCTTTACTATTTTGATTTTATCCAGTACATCACCAATAGTTTTATCCTTGCAAAATCTAAAAAAGAAAGCATTCCTTAGGTCATTATAAATATAAACCTTGGCTAACCCATAGGTTTTGAACCAATTCATTGCCTTATCATGCAAAATAGTAACAAATTGAGTCAACTTGATTTGGTCATTACATCATGGACACTTTAATCTAGTGAGTTTCAAACTAGGCTACATACCAATCTAGATCCTACTATTTCCCATTGAAAAACTTAGTTTTCTTAACTAGAGGGTTAGGTGGAGGCTAGGCTAGTGTAGGAGGTTTCTTAGGTGGTTTAGGTGGCAAGGGATTAAAATGTAATTGTCTCCTAGTGTGGGTAATCTGAATAAGAATGTGATTGCCTAAAACAATTATTTGGATGTTTGCATAAAATAATTTACAAATTCATTAGAGATTAAATCCTATCCTAACTAACTTGTAGTTAATGCTTGAGAATTAGATTGTTGACAATGGCCCCTTTGGATAGTGGTTGATCCATGCATAGTTGATCTACTGGCTCGGGATGACAAACGTTTGGCCTTGGAATGCACAAGGACTACATTTTCCCTAAAGTTTCTCTATGATAGGAGGTGCATACCCCGACAATCTGCAATGGACATAACCATTAGTACAAGGTGGTTGCTATGTTGCTACTTCTGCAACTACATCATGGTTGCATATTTATGATAGTAGTGTCCATGTCCAGCTTGCATCTATTCAGTGGGATAGATCAAGATAATATTGCCAAGTTTTTTTGGTCCTGCTACGTAGACATTTCCAACACAAGTATCCAGAACTAACAACACAAGGATGATTACAAATTCTGCCACTTCGAGTATTGCCGTGTTGAGATGGATTGCATATATAAAGTCTCTAAATCTCAAGTTTAAGGGTATTCCAAGAAAGAACAATCTTGTGGTTGATATGTTTTCTAGGATATGGTTTGAGGATGAAGATGAGATGATAGATAATGATGATGAGGGTGAATTTGTAGTAGACAATACATATAAAACTACTAAAATTACATTAATAGTTGTTGTAAATGTAGGTAATCAGTCATAAGTGTAGAAACAACAATTAATTCAGTAGGCGTATTAGAAGGATTCACACATATAACTGTTACAACAATGAGTGTGATAGTAAAAAAAAAAGTGTTTACAACAAAAAAAATTGCACGGACAACAACAGAAAAGCACTATTATAGATGCTATTTTTAGCACTGACATGTTAAAAGAGGTATATGAAGGAGAGTGGTTGAAAATTTGTCAATACTTGAGCACAGTATTAAAGGAAGATGATTGGACTCAAGAAGAATACAAGAGAATTATAAAAAAATCCTATGGGTATTTTCTAAAGGATGGTGGGTAACTCTCTAGTAACAACTAGAGAGGAAGAAAGGGACTTCATTATGAGTCATTTGTGGCAGGGCTACTTTAGTTACATGTGATGTAGATTTTTTATGAATGTCTTTAGGTGGGTCATAAAGGAGTTTGGGAAAGATGTGAAAAGATTAAGGAGAGTTAGAAGTGGCAAGAAATGATAAAGATTGTTTCATAGTTTGTGGAATCATATTCATCGGTGAAGCACAAACATGGTTTGTAGCCAACCTATCTTTATTCATTCATTATAGTGGGTGGTTGATTTGGTGACCATGCCTATATGAGTTTGGTAGACGAGGAATATCATGCTTGCATGTGAATATTTGACTAATCAAGTGAAAGGGGGAGCCTTGAACACTAAGACAACAAATTATATATGCAAATTTATCTTGGATGAAGTCTTTTGTCGCTATAGCTTTGTAGATATGATCACTGCAAATAGGGGGGACTTGATGTAGATGAGGCGTGTGACTTTTCTCTCGATTGGGTATCAAGCTTTCATTGACATTATCGTATAATCCAAAGAGAAATGGGAAGAGTGATAGGGGACATTCTTCTATCATTAAGGCATGGGCAAAGTCATGTAGAGGCAAAATGAAAGAGTGGCCATGGTTATTGCTATGCTGACTAGAATACACATAGAGCAAGAAGTTGATAACTACCAACTGAACTAATGTATGGGAAAAAGCCTATTATTCCTCTTGAAGAGGTGACTACCACATGGAGTGTTTTACCTTGGGAGGGAGGGCTGACTAGAGAAGACATGCTTACTATACACATCTGAGAAGATAGGATGACATAGAGATAGTAGTAAAGTTAAGGTTAGAAATGCAAAGGTCACGTTGAAAATGGAGAGTGCTACAATGCTATCTACTAGAAAGAAAGTGATAGATGCCGAAGCAAAAACATCAGCTCCAAGGATGGCTAAGAAGGGAAGTGCAAAGGTTAGGGAGTACCCCAATCCAAAGCACCAACTTGAAGCCATCAAAAAAGTGAAGGAGTGGGTGAAAGAAGCCCAGGAACACTTAAAAGACGCTGAGCCCGCATTAGAAGATGAGATCGATGATCTCTCAAGCATAAGCATGCCAATTTTGCCTCCACGACCAAAATCAAGAGATGTGACTGCACCACAAGCAGTGCCACTTAGACAAAGCCTAAATGCTACAAGCCAGTGAATCAGTCAAGGCCATTGGCCAGGAAACGTAGGGATGGGAGAGTGGAAAGTAACTAGCAACCTCCTCAACACTCTAGTGAGGCTATCCTAGTAACTCCAAGCCTACAAGATCTACTTAGGCAGCATCCAAAACTGTGGAAAGAGTTGAAGTAGTGGGTTGAAGTGTCAATGGAGCAAGCTACCCCCACTAACTTGCACGAGAATGATACAAAAATGCAAATACCAATTCTAATGAATGCACTCAATGCCAAAATCCTTACACGTCAATGCTTTTTGGGAGGGCACTAAAATGCATGTTGTTTTGTCGTTCTTAGCTCTAGCCAGTACCACAAGGAAAGGAATTGTAGACATGGGAGCGGGAGTCAATGTGCTGAGCTATGCAATGCTCCAGACCTAGGGTAACCCACCGATCAAGACGGCTAGGTTTAACATCGCACTAGCTAATGGGATGAAAGTGAAGACATTGGCATATTAAAGAATTGGCCAATAAAGATCACAAGAGTCCAATTCTTGGTTGATTTTATAGTCATGAGTTGAAGGGAGTGGACTGTGACATCCTCCTAGGCCAACCCTGGATGCACAATGTGAGAGTCATAGAAGACTAGGACAATGGTCTAATCTTCCTAGGCAATCGAATGACAATGATCTAATATTCCTAGGCAATGTGAGAGTCATAGAAGACTAGGACAATGGTCTAATCTTCCTAGGCAATCGAATGACAGCCGTAAGGGTAGAGATGGACACCTGGAAGACCACACCATTCGACTTAGATGCCATCTCCACTACGCTGAAGGGTGAGAGCCAGAATAGAAAATATTATGGGCCACTAACTAAGTATATCCCTTGTCTTGATGAGGACGAGCAAGATTGGATGCATATCCTTGCTACAATCGACCTGACGTTCTCAGACAACAAGGAATATAAGCAAGCAGCTAAGGCAGTTAGCAAGACCCGAGAAGAGCCCTTAGTGCCAATCTATATGATGGCTAGGAGCATGTAGAGAAGGCCCAATCTTGTCATATTCCAAGTACCGAGCAGCAAGCGAGAGCTCCATGAGATCTTAGAATACCTGATCGAAAAGTTAGCTCATAACCCATCAGCAAACCTTAAACCACTCAAAGATCTCTTGAACAAACCTAAGTGGCGATGGACCAGAGTGCACGACTTAAACTTGATGTACAATTGGGCCTTAGTCACCAATGAGAAGGGTGAGACATATCAAGACTTAGGAGATGACGGGACAAAGATTGCTCTAACGACGAATATGAGGAATGTTGTTCCTTTCACGATGAGAGTGAAGGGAAAATTGACACGATAGAATACGGCACTGAGGGATGGGTGATAGAGAAAATACGAGCAAAATCCAAACCACGCAAGGGAAATGCATTTAGAATCGAAAGAGGAGTCATGTGCATGGATTGCAATCGCACATGGTTGGAGCACATAGGTGCAATAGACTTTGAGCAAGTAGGCCTAGCCCAACCAAGTGCCACGCCATTGCTTAGGATAAATTCACCATTGGAGCTAAAACCACCGGGAGAGACTCCCTCTTCTAACAAAGACAAAGAGTTTGATTCCGAATCAAAAGTAAGCTCACATATAGTGATCCCAAAATACCTTGACCTTCTAAGACTAGACGCACCAAAGGGGACTTACCCGTTCACCTAAGGAGCCAAAGGGCAAAGGAGAAAAGAAAGACAAAGGCGATAGGGTAGTGATCTTGCTAGGAGCCAAACGCCAGGGGCAGCAAGCAAACCAATAAAAGGACCTGCCAAGGTCAAGGAGGTCAACTTAGCCAAGGAGGGGGAGACACCCCGACCTATCTTTATAGTCGATGAGCTGACCGAGGAAGAGGAAGCAAGTCTCATTTCTCTCTTGCGAGAGTATATAGACATCTTTGCTTGGTCCCTGCAGAAACTCAAAGGGGTAAATCCGAGTGTAGTGACTCACAATATACCCATGACACCCGATGGAATGCCAATCAAGTAGTGGATGTATCCCATGAATCCAAAGCATGCTCACACTATTAAGGAAGAAATTGATAAGCTAATGAGAGGAGGATTCATCTACAAGATTGAGTACATGGACTAGGTTTCACCCATAGTCATCGTACTAAAGAAGAATGGGAAGATCAGAGTGTGTGCCAACTACAAAAAGGTAAACACTACTACAAAGAGAGATAATTATCCATTGCCATACACCAAGCACATGCTCGAGAGAGTGGCTGGTATAAAGAGACCTATAGTTTTTTGGACGGCTTATTGGGGTGACGATAGGCACAAGACCACCTTCTCTACTGACTGGAGAGTCTTTGCCTACATAGTCATGCCCTTCGGGTTGACTAAAACACTCCAGTTACCTTCTAGAGGCTCATGTGTGCTATATTCAAGGATATGCTTAGGAAGAAGTTAGAGCTTTTTGTCAACAATCTGTGTGCTCACTTTATTTGGAATGAACACTTAGAAAAACTCCGAGTTGTCTTTGAACGGTGTCGATTATATCATCTCTCGTTGAACCCCTTAAAGTGCCAATTCTGGGTGAAGCACAAATGCATCCTAGGGCACGTGGTGTCAAAGAATAGCATTGCCACTGACTTCTCAAAAGTCAGGGTTATTGTTGATCTTCCATCACCAACTGATTACAAGGGAATTCAGTGCTTCCTAGGCCATATAGGGTATAATCGACAGTTTATGTTGAACTATGCATTGATTGCTAAACCTCTATACAAGTTATTGATTATATTCGAGTGGACTATGGAATGCCAACGCGCATATGAGGAGTTGAGAAAGGCTCTAACCATTGCACCAATTCTACGAGCATCCCAGACTGGACAATCACTTTTCATGTTCACATTGACGCTTCTAAATTCGTTGTAGGAGCTGTGTTGTGCCAGCATGGTGAACACAACTTAGACCATCCTGTGAGCTTTGCTAGCAGAGACAACTCACAAATATGGAAATGAATTACTCGACAATGGAGAGAGAGAGGGTTTAGCCACGGTGTTTGCTATAAAGAAGTTTCAGCATTATCTTTTGGCTATGCCCTTTACCTTCTTTGTTGACCATCAAGCCTTGCTTTACCTTGTTAATAAACCATGTGCTACAAGACATATAGCTCAATGGTTACTTTTGCTTTTAGAATTTGACTTCTTTGTGGTTGTACATAAAGGAAAGTAGCATTATATGGCTGTCTGGCATCCCCACGAGAAAAGCCTTTGGACAAGACATTGCACATGAACTACCTGAAGCCCATCTATCTAGCCTATCCACTGAAAGAGATTTGTTTAGATCTGATTTGATGCCTTATGGGACATATAACATAGTCCAAGTACTTGAGCATGGACTCCCTAAAATGACCAATAGAAAAAACCCGACTTAGGCGACTCATTCTCAAAATCCAACCTTATGAGTTGATAATAGGCCAACTCTATTATGGCTAAGGCAAGATGGATTGCTGTGCAGATATGTGTGCAAGCATGAAATGCACGACGTACTTGCAGAGGCACACGATGGAATAGCAAGAGGGCATTTCAGCGGGGAGACACAATAGCCCGCAAGGTGCTACAATCTTCTCAACTATGGTAGCCTACCCTTTTTCAAGATGCAACACAATTCATAAAGCACTGTGATGAGTGCCAAAGGACCAAGGTACCAATTCGCACGGAAAAAATGGAGTTGAGTCCAATCATTGCAAGGCAACCATTCGAGAAATGGGGAATCAACTTCATTGGGCCAATCAGTCTCACATCACAGTACTCACAAGCAAAATACATCATTGTTGCCACAGACTATCTCACAAAGTGGGCGAAAGTACGAGCTATGAGAAAGAATGATGCTAGGACCACTGTCAAGCTCCTTTAGGAGTAGGTAATCTCAAGATTTGGCTTCCCTATCAAACTCGTTAGTGACCAAGGCACACACTTCATCAATGAAGTGATCACTCATCTCCTATCCACCTTTCTAATCATCCATCGAAATCCTCACCGTACTATCCTCAGGCTAATGGCTAGGCTAATTCGACGAATAAAATTTCGGTAAATGTCCTGACCAAGGTAGTCTCTGCTTTGCGCAATGACTGGGATAACAAACTCATGGCAGCCTTATGGGCCTACCGCATAGCTTATAAAATGGTTGTGGGACAAACCCCCTTCAGGTTGACCTACAAGTCTGAAGCAATTCTACTTATAGAGTTCTTCGTTCATTCCTAGCCTGAGGATCGCTCATCAAGAGGCATGCTATTTCAAACAGGGAAGCTTGGTACTATTATACTCAGTCAATGAACATAAGCAAAAAATGAAGTTTAGAGGGCTAGGACCTTTCAGAGTTTGCACCATCAGTCAAACTGGCAATGTAGAACTTGAAATCCTAGAGGGTGAGGGCATAGGCTTCTTCAATGGTAGCCACATAAAGAAGTAATACCCTCCCACACACCCACTTCATGAGCCACCAATGCTAGAATCTCCTACCAATGTGCCAATGCCCACTATCACAAAGATTGATAATGAGGATGAGAAATCAATAGAACTAGCCTACCTAAGCATAACGATCACTGCCAAGCAAACACACACCTTCAATGCATTGATCGATTGAGGGAGTTGATTGCAATGTCTTAACTCATTATCATTGGACTCACGTTGGCAGAGCGCAACCCACCAATGCTAAACTTAGCCCATATGGGGGCTGATCATATGCACTCTTGGGAAAGTGCAAGGCTACAGTCTCTATTGAGTGTGAAAGCATATCAATGATCTTCTATGTATTTCCAAACACCAAAGATGCAGGTACGGAATTGCTATTAGGATGCACATTTAAAAATCAATCTCATTACAATGTTGACTATGAGTCCTAGCATATTCACCTCGCCATAGGCAATGTACGTATAATAGTCACCGCTTTCAAGGGCTACGCGACTCCTTCAAAGTCCGCAAAGCCACCGGTAGAGAAACACACCATCAAGTCTAAGGAGGGGGTCATGACTCGTCACCACCCATCAAACCCAAAGACCTGCAAACCGCTAAAGCCAAAACTAAGATCCTTGAACCAAGGCTTCAATGGATACCTAAACATCAAGGACTCACCTAGGAGCAGACATCCATGGCCCCACAAGGCTAAGGACCCACACTCAAAACCTAGGAGGCCAAGACGAAACTATAGACATCAATGTATGGTCAAGCCACGATGGGTCCCCAAGACCTTAGTACAAGTGTAAGGCTACTATGAGGGTAATACATGGATATGGATACCTAACGCCAAGATGGCGAAGGGCACTACTCAAACATCGCCCTCAAGCTTGACCACCCAAAGCATCAAGATGAAGGAGGCACACATGCCACAAGAGAATCAGATTGCAAAACCCATAGAACCTCAAAAGTCTAGGCCAGTAGATCCTAAATCAAGCTATCGACAAAAATTACAGCCCGCTACTCACAAGCTACCTCAACCTAATCCCACTTGTGTCCTTAAGGCCTCAAAAGCATTTAGTAGCGCAACACCTACAGCTCCAATCAAGCCATCAAACAAGAGGCCAGGTCACAACCTCCAGAGCAATCCAAGCTACAACAATCACCTACTGCACTATCTAGTTCCGTCAAACCCCAACCACCAATTGGCCATAAACACTCTTATGAGTGGAGATCGATTCTAAGCTTGGCTGCAGACTTAGCAGAGAATACGGGGGATGACTTGGTTGCTTGCCTTAGACGCTCGGATGCTACCTTTATAGCATTTGCTAAAAGCTATGACAGGCTGGATTTAGGTCTCTTGGACGAGCCTATAGTGTGACAGAAGTACGTACACTCCCTTGTTCTTGGGAAGAATTGGAATTTGTGTTCATCAAGGCCTCCAAAGCAGCAGAAGAGCTAACTGCCACTAAGATCTCCAAAGACCGCGCACGAAACTAATGCCTCATCACGTCCTATCACAAGAGCACCGTCCTTGCCACGGATAGGGAAATAGAGGAGTTAAAATAGCTCACTAGCACTAACTCCTCTTTCTTGAGAAAATGGTATGCTCTTCGAGCTCAATGGGAGCTAGAGGACTACCAAATCATGACTAACACTAAGCAATGATGTGCCATCAAAACCTTGGAGTATGACCCCACTTACGTAGCTCCAACCTCCTAAGACTGTGTTGACCACCATCCATAACCGACCCCTAAAAGAGCACTCCTGACCCACCCGTATCTAGATTGAATTTTGACCGAGGAGGAGTTACACATCACCAGTTGAGTAAACTCCAGTGACTTCCTCACGCATGTTCTCACCTATATCACTCAAGTCGGCATCTATCCTTTCAACATGGACCACTATGCTCAATTAGAATACAATCTAAACTTCTATACTTGGCTCATGCAGAAGTAAAAGCCCCAAACGCAAGCACTGAAGGCCTTTGACATCTCGACCTCTAAATTCTAGAAAGGATTCTTCTCATTCCCAAGGAGGGAGGGGGAAAGGTGAAGTAGAAATAAGGTGAAGTAAGGTGAAATTAACAAGTGGAATGAAGAGGTGAAACCAAACATGTAAGGGGGAATGAAACATGCAAGGAAAGATTTCAAGTCTCAATCAATGTCCAAAATAGATAAAAAGTAACTTGTGATTGAGGAAAAGTGTCATAAAATTTTGAGAAATGAATAGACTGCTCACTGCTCAAAGGAAAATTCTCTTTTTTTGGAACCCAAGGTGGAAAGGAGACAGAAGAGGTATGTATAGGCCATGCTGAACATGAGGAAGGAGAAATTCCTAACAAATGATGGCATAAGCATTCAGGACATCCCCGACCCAGAAATCAGAATGCAGGCAAAAGTCATCCATTCCCTCTTCTCCAGCCAATGATACAACTCCCTAATGCACAGAATCAATGTGCCCATGCTAGAGAGCTTGGTAACTCACATGTTGGACGAAATAGACTGGAACGGCTACGTGCAAAAAACCATTGACCAATCCGCTAAGGCACTAACCCTAGGTAGCAAGCTAGCGGGTGGGAAATCCCCAGCATCAAAAGGAGCGAAGAGGAAGAAACTAGCATCCAAAGCCTCGCTCATCGAGTTTGAGAGAATCTTGACCGGTCTCCTCCAAGAAGCAGCAAAAGAGGCATAGAACAGAGAGAAATGAGCCAAGAAGGTCACCTCCCATCATGACAAGAGCAATCAAGCAAAAGAACAGTTAACAAAGAGGAGGGAGAGCCAGAAGCCAGGTCTAGTAGAAGGACACCAAAACAGCCCAAGAAAATGCTGACACAGGAGAAAGTAGACCTGCAAAAGGTAAAGGAGTCGAAGAAAGAGGAAGAGCAAAGGAAGAGGAAAGAGAAAGAAGAGTCTAAGAGACTGGAAGAAGAACTAAGGAAAGCCGAAGAGGAGAGAAAAATAACGACTACTAAAAAGGAGAACGAATTGAAGAGGAAGGAAGAGGAGGACATCATGCTAGCCACGCACTTGTCCATCGAGCAGCAAGGCAGGCAAGACGAGCTGGGCGCCTTGAGCCCACAAAGAGATGAAGGCCCAAGCTCAAGTACGCATGTTCCAGACATGACACCACTTGTAGTGACTTAAGGCAAGGACAAAGCCTCGATCAACCCCATCCCAACCCTCTTCATACCCACCACCACAGCAACAACTCCCATTCGGGGCACCCTGGCCACAATAGATGCCAGCAATCTCATGGCCTGGGTACAATACTTTAGAGACCACAACCATTGGGCAAAAGAGATGGCAGCAAAAGATGTCAAATCAAGACAAGACCCGAAACGACAAAGACAGCAAACCTCCATGACTCCCATCTCTACAACGATGACATCAACTACTAACTATGATGAATATGTCAAAGAGCTACTCTCGCAATTAGAAAAATCTAAGGAGGAGAAGAGAATAGCAGTGGCTGATTTGGTAGAGCTAAGAAGGAGTCAATGGCTACCTTCCAACTGGAAAGGACTAGATAGGTAGCCATATGCCAAAAAGAAATACACGAGCTGAGAGAAGCACTCAAAACAAAGGAAGGAGATGACTGACGGTGGGAGGCAAGAATGGTCGAAGAAAAGCAAAGCTTCATGAGGATCTAGCAAAACACTACAAATATGGGAGATTTATGCAAAGAGCTACAAGCAAAAATGGAAAATCTCAAGGATGCTACTGTAACATTGGAAGCATATAGACAAGAGCAGACCCTCAGATTGCACAAAGAAATAGAAAAATTAAAACAAGAGGCAACCTTGGAATAGCAGGAACAACAGAGACTTAAAAGAGAAATTCAAGATCAAGAACAAAGACTCATAGTATTGGCTTAGAGGCAAGGGGAAGGCCGTGAAGAATTGAAGAAGAGAGCTAAAGGCTGGGCAAACATCAATCAGAAGAAAGTCAAAACTTTGGTGCGTTGTCTGGCTCAAGCTAGTAGAGAGTGATAAAGTACTAGCTGAGAGCAAAGTAGAGGCTGTCCAAGTGGCCTTTGAAACCCAACAATATGCCTTCCTCAACTCCTTGCTAGATGTCACTCAGATAGAGGAATGAGAGGCTATGAACACCATTAAAAAGAAGCTAGAAATTGCGTGCAAAGCCCTATGAGCAGGCCTGCAGATACCACTGCAACCCATGGGAGTCATCCTAACCCTTGAAGAGCAATGAAGATATCTATTACAAGCAGGCTTGACACCATAAGAAATAAGTTCAATAGGGTTCACAGAAGAAGCAGTCCAAGGAGACCAGCAAGGAGAGGGGGATGGACCGAGCTTTGAGTTGGGACCTCAAGACGAAGAATTAGTCCCACAGCCTCTTTCCCCGCCACGGCCAGAAGATCAACAACAACAACCAAATGCCCCCACAAAAAGAAAAGCTGAAATCAAAGAGAAAAGGAAGTAGATGGTGGAGGAAGCACGAAGGACATTGGGTGCTAAACCCTGGCTGTGGGGCCATCTACGTCCATCCCACCAATTCAGAAAAATTTCCTAGCAAGCTTCCACACAGACCTGATAATCTAGAAACAGCAAGAGATAACTTGAAAAGTCTTGAATCGTAATTTCCAATTCACTGCCAACTTGCACAGGATTCTGCCAATCAAAGTGGTGGAAGAAGTGATTAACATCGAAGGGAGACTTGAGGAGAAGTGGCTAGCTAAAAGAGAGCAAAACCGGGGCATAGAAGACGCTGAGTTTTGGCAAGATAAAGTTTTTGAAGTGCCTAGATCTGTACCTGGCTATGAGTGCCAACCCACATGGAGAAGGTGCATCTACAATGTAACAATTGGCTAGCATTTTGTAACACCCTTCCCTTTGAGCAAAACAACCCAATATTCATGTTGTACCATCAAAGAGTAGGAGTGGATTTTGACCCCAATGTCCACGGCCGATACGACTTCCCTATAATCTACAACGCTAATTGTACTAAGCCTAAAGAGGCCCTCGTCTTCACATGCGAAGATTTGGAGGACTCCATAGTCCGTTTTGTAAATGAATTCTCCTCTTGCCCCAACCTTGCTTTCATCACCACATGTAATTACCTTAGACTACTTAGAATACTACTTAGGAAAGATCCCACTCCATATGAACGCGGCCTTCCAACCCTCTATTTTGATCCCAATGCCATAGACAACTATGCCATTACTCAATAGATGTTGTGAGCTACTCTTCTCCCTTCATTTTTCTCTTCCCTCCTCGAAGATATGAATGATAGCCGCTTTACACATAGCAATCATCCATTTCTGTCCACAACCACTATGCATGTTTTCCTAAACCTCAAGGGGTACTTGCAGAGTAGGAAATTCTTGAGTAAATTTCTTAGGCCCCCATCTCCACCCCACTCAGATGACAAAGACTAGCTCTCATTGTGACCATATAATACCTAAAAAAAGGGTGACCAAAGAGGAAAAAGAAGCATCTCACAGGCAAAGCAGTTAGACCACTTCACTTCACATAGACCACAAGCACTGTATTTAGGGGTTCTCAAATTAGGTGCATCTGGTGGCTTCAGTCGACCAGCCCGTCCCTAAACCCCTAACCCCTTTTGATTCCCCACTCACACGCTTAGGGCATGTCAAGGGTAGGACATACCTAGGGAGGTCACACTCGCCTACGATAGGACCTGTCTCCCTAGGCCACACTCACCACACCTCCCCTGCAATTGTGGGACGACACCCAAGCTAGGTTGTGGTTGCCCAATTCCACTAGTACAAGCACAATGCACCACACGGTAAGGTAGACACACCCCCATGTAGTGCACCTTCTTTTCTTTTCATGCATAAATTAAACATGCAACCTATTAACTTCGGAGGCCCCATCATCCATGCAATACATTCTTGACCCCCACCATCTCACTCGGTTAATCAACCTTCCCCCAAAACCAATCCCCATGAGATCCCATCATCATCCACTCGCCGAATCTTCATCAACTCAAAAGCACAATGTAATTTATTTTCTAAGAGTGCCAGGTTTCCTCGGATGCAAGTGGTAAAGTCTAAACGGACATAAACGAAAGGATCAAGCAGCTTGAAGGGAAACCAAAAAATCCACACCTAGAAGGGTGAGGGGAAGGATCCGTCCAACACCATATTCAATTTCAAGGATGGAAATATCCCACCCACCCGCTATTTTCCAAGAACGATCCTCCAACACGATATTCAATTTCAAAGGGCAGATCCACTCAAGGTCAGCGTCACAGAGGGACACACCCCAACTACATCTTCAATTTCACGGGCCGATCCAATACCATCCCTCATAAGGGCTTGTATACAAACTCAAAAAATCCATCTAGCTATCCCTATCCTGCCTTCCAACTACTACCCATCAGTGCCATGGGACTAGCACTAAACTAGGAGGGGGGTAATGTTAACCTCAGCATAGAAAGAAAGTGAAAAAAGTGGAAAAGCGCAAATCGGGACCTAAAAGAGGTGGCCCAGAAGGAAATCAAACACAACGGAAGAGGCAGGATGAAGAACGACTAAAAGCGCAAGGGCGGCCTCAAAAATCAAGTCAAAGGCAAAAATGCATTTTTAAATGCAAGGCACCCCTAAAATTGTTGTAAAAGAGCGCCATGCTCCTTCCTTTGCAAATTGTAAAATGTAGATGGGCATAGGTAAAGAGAGAAGGCAAATGGAATGCACATAGTATAAAATGGAAAAAGGACCTGGCCACAATGGTGGGTCATGTAAAAAAGGGATGACCGCCCAAAAGGGATTTAGGATTATATACAAAATCCAAAAGTGAATGGAGAAGCTTATTCTTTGGTATGTGGTGAAAGTGAACTCATCTTCTTCTCTCCTTCTCTTCTCTTTGCTTGCTTTTGTGTGTTTGAGGGAGAGAGTATGAGTGAGTGAGGGAATGAGTGTGTGAGGGTGAGAAATCTTGGAGGTGAATCTCTCCATCATCTCCTCTCTTCTTTTTCTCTTCTCTTGTCTCGCACGTGGCTATGGAGGATGGAGCTTGGAGCTTGGAGGAGGAGGCTTGAGGATGCTTGAGCTTGCATCACGAATCATGGAGCTACCGAAGTGCTTGAGGGAGGAGGCAACTCATTTGGGCATCAATGTAAGCTCACTATACCCTGGTAGGATTGAAGGCACATCGGCTAGGTGTGAGATAGCCATAGGTGCTTGCTTGAAACGCTTGAAGGAATAAGTGGTCTGTGGGTCTTCGCAGTTGAGCGTGAGCTCCCTCTACAGCAATAGAAGGGCAAAGATCTTTTTTAGTGAAGGTCAAGAACTGCTCAGGGATCGCGGCATTAACATTGTAAATTCGTGGAAAATCATACCTTCCATGCATCTTCGGATCAAAATCTACTTCATATCTCCTTGGATAGGACAAAAATTGTTTTCAGCTGAGATTAGAGCTCGATTTTATGGTTCACTATCACTTCCTTGCAGCAGGCATTTCATTGTCATGACATGGTTTATGCCTAGGAGGCTACCCAGTACGAGTTATGATGTCTTGGTGAATGCTTTATGCTTTGACTGTGGATGGTAGTTGTTTGAGCTCGTCTTGACATTCATTTGAGTATTACCTTGAGTAGTTGGACATTGACTTGGCTTTTTCTGTTACGACTTGCCTTTTTCCGTTATGACCTTGGATGCTATATGGAATTTGATGCTCTGATTATGGATCTTGGCTATTACTTGGATGCACTTACAGGTATTGAGCAGTGAACTGCTCCCTTGTTTTGGCAGTTGCCTATTGAGCTGTGATTGCTCGTTTGCATTTGATATGCGGGATACTTACTGATCAGTGGACTTGGATAGTCCTTGGGATTTACAGTTATGGCTGTCCTACTTCTCTGTTGTATGGCATCTATGTTATTTGGGCTACTATTGCCCGTGTATGTCAGGGAGCAGTTGATCTTTATGGCCACCCTTGTATGTACATGGTCTACTACTATTTATTTTACAGAGCCTCTTACCTAGATGCTTTTACATAAATATTTGGGCTTTTATTGGAGCTTGATTCTTGCAAGTTTATTTGCCACTTGTCGTTCTTGGCTGGACATGTATGTCAGTACATGGTATGAGACACTGCAAAGTTATATATATTCCTATGTTCTGGGGATGCTTATGCATTTATGGCTCCAAGGCATGCTTATGCTTTTATGGCTGTGAGCTACAGTGGTTGGATATGTCATGCTTTTGTCTGCTAGGCTTGTCCGTGTGGGAGCTTTTGCATCCATGGTTGATGCCTTTGTGTTCTCCCCTTCTGGTTTGGATGAGTCCCCTTTGCAGTATGCTATGATGACTTCCAACTCTTCTAGTCATGTAGACAGTCCTCTTGATGAGCCTGTTCTCTCTTATGAGAGTTCCCCTGATTCTTTGAGCTCCTTGGATGTATTGGACAGACCTACTCATGCTGTTACACAGAGCAATTGTCCTCTTCTACAAGTTTTACAGGTTCTGTTTGCTTTCATTGTGGAAAGTCAGGGCATATGAAGCATAAATGCTTCAAGAGGGTTAGAGAACAAAAAAGATTGCGCCACACTAGACATGAGAGTAGAGTCAGTGATACAGTAGGTGATATAGTGGTATGGTGCATGTAGTTACCCATGATGATGTAGCTGAGCCTAGACTCCTGGCATCATGTTACCCTGCAGATTACTTGCTCAGTGATATGGCCTATACCTTTGATTGGCTTTTAGACAGTATGGCATCTTGTCATGTTACTCCGCATAGAGCTTGGTTCTCTTCTTACAAGGAGGTTGACGGATGTATTTCTTTGGGCCTTGAGCAAGATTGTCATGTTATTGGTACAGGGGATATACACTTGGCTTTTCCAAATGGGTCTTCTCTTATGCTCCGTGATGTCTTGCATATACCTACGCTCAGTAAGAGCTTGATCTATGTTAGCCAGTTGCATGGTGCAATATATTATGTCTCTCTTGGGGATACTTCATGGAAAATCCATCGTGGTTGCTTGGTATTGGCTAGAGGTGCTAGATATGGCAGTGATTATGTAGTGCATGTCTCTCATGTGCGAGATTCTATGGTTTCAGTTACACATATACCACACGCATTGTTATGGCATTGTCGCCTAGGCCATGTACGACACACTGAGATGGATGCTTTATGTGATATGGGCTTATTGCCTGCTCTCCCCCATGCTACTTGCCCTCATTGTACTCATGGTCCGTGCAGAGCCTCTTTGGCTTATGGTGATCGTGTGAGGCATGCTCCTCTAGATCTAGTCCATGTTGCAATATATGGGCCTATGCCTTCCAAGTCACTTGGTGGAGCATCGTATTTTGTGACCTTCATGGATCATGCTACTCACTGTGTTTGGGCTTACCCTTTGGTACGAATTGAGGATGCTGTTACTATGCTTGACAGGTTTATGGATTCTGGTGGTAGCAGGCCTAGATGCTTGTAGATGGATTATGAGAGTCATGCTATCTCTCCCAACTTACGGATCTCTTATCAACAATATGGCATTGATTTCTTATGCCCATGGTATTATGAGATTGCTCATGGCATGTGCCTGACTTTACAAGCAAAGGTTGCTTCTATGCTTACCACAACTAGGTTGTCTTATGGCTTTTGGGTTGAGGCCCTTATGACGGCAGTCTACTTGGTTAATCGGACGTCGTGTTTCTCTTTGGATGTTATTACTCCGCATAAGCATGGACTTGCATGAGACCCTCCTATGATCACTTGAGGATGTTTGGCTACCAGGCATCGGTCAGTATGCCACATGAGCCTATGTCACATAGATGCATACTCCTTGGTAATGGAGATGGTGACTTTACGGCTTACAGGTTTTGGGATTTAGATGCCCAGCAAGTGCACATGTGTCTATTGATCTTCCATGTGCACCTTCACTAGTCGGCTAGGAAAAATTCTAGGGAATATTCCCAATCCCTAGTCAAGGGCTACTTCCATAGCCCTCAGACCCAAAATAGGAGTCCGTGATAACTTACTTACCCTGAAACTTGATGTAGTGTGCCTTAACTTACTACCAACTTTAACTACTCTGTGGTGTAACCCAAAGGCTAGACCCGCAAAGGTAACTTTTTGGCCATCTAGTCACATAGACCTCATCTGATAAACAATCAAGACCCACCAATTTCTAGGCTCACACATGGCTTCTCCTCATAATGGGGGCCTTACAACTTTGAGCAACATGGATCATTGATAGCATCTTACGAGGGTAGGGCATTGAGCATATCTAACACCCCCCCTCAATGTCCACCTGCAGGTGAACTAACTCATTGGCCCAATGCCAAGTCTCTAAAGATGAACTTGAAGCACATCCTTCGAGGGTGCTTTAGTGCAGATATCTGCTCCATTCTCCTCTATTGGACAATAGACTATCTCCACTATCCCATCCTCAATCAAATCATGCACGTAGTGATACCGGATCTCTATATGTTTTGTGCATGCATGAAACACTGGATTCTTGGCAATGGTGATGCAACTTTGATTGTCATACCTTAGCATAGTCAGGTCTTCATCCTACACTCCCATATGCCATAAGAGTCCTTAACCATACTACTTCACATGCAACAAAACAGATTGCCTTGTACTCTACTTTGGTAAAAGACAATGCCATTTGTTGGTTGCTTCTTACTAATCCAAGAGAAAATTCATGAATCAAAAGGAAAATAATAACTAGAAACTGACTTTCTAGAATCACTATCTCATTTCCAATCTAAGTCACAGTACCCCACAAGAGAAGTACTAGATTTGTATGTGATACCATAGTTAAGAGTTCTCTTCAAGTATCTGAGCACTTACATCCTAGCCTTCCAATGACTCTCACAAGGTTTGTTTGAAAACCTGCTCAAAAATCCAACAACAAAACTAATATCTAGCCTAGTGTTGCACAAGTAGATCAAGCTATTGTCCAACTTCTTGTACCTCCCAATGCCTACTACTGCTTATGTATCCTCAATGGATAACTTTGCATTGACCTCCATAGGTGTAGCTATCTCCTCGCACTCAGTCATACCAAATGCTTTCAAGATCTCCCATGCATACATCTTTTAAGAGATGAAGATCTTTCCTAGCTCTTACCAGACTTTAATCCCCAAACAATAGTGCAACAAGCCCAAGTTTGTCATTTCAAACTTGAAGCTCAAAGTCATTTGAGTTTGGTCGCCTATAATAAGAAGGTTATCCATATATAGGATAATAACTACAGACTTTTCACCATCCCTGTAAATGTACAAGTTAGCATCTAAGGCATATCTTTTGAAGTTTAAGCTTAAAAAGAACTTATCTATTTGCTAGTACCATGTTCTAGGGGCATGTTTTTGCCCATGCGATTTCTTCTTGGACTTACACACTTTGTTTTGAGAATGAGGAGCCTCAAACCCTGGTGGTTGAACCATGTACACCTCTTCCTTGAGGTCACCATTCAAGAACGTTGATTTAACATCCATTTGGTAAACTCTCCACGTATTTTGGGTGGCCACTGCAAGTATATGTAAATAGTGGTCATTTTGGCAATTGGAGCAAAAGAATTTTGAAAACCAAACCCTTCAACTTGTGAAAATCCATGTGTAACTAGTCTAGCTTTGTACTTTTCTAAGGTTCCATCAGCCTTGTACTTGACCTTCCATACCCACTTGGTCCCAATAATCTTTCTCTTTGGTGGCCAATCCACTAGCTCCTAAGTGTTATTCTTCACATGATGCTATCATACTTAGCTTGCATAGCTGCCTTCCATGTTGGATCTGCAAGTGCTTCTTCCAAGTCAGCTAGCTCCTTTACTTCTCTCATAATCTCAACCAACCATCAATGCCGTATTGACTATGTGAGCAGAAGCCCTTCTTTGCTCCTCTATTCTCTGATACCTCCTTGGTCCATCTACCTTCTCCTCAACAAATGTGGGCATAGGATTATTTTGGTCATCGAGCTATGTCACTCATTGCACACAATGGCTTTTTTTATGGTGTTATGTTTGGTTGGTGAACTTTCTCTTCATTATTCAAAGATTATTATTCCTCCTCCTTAAGGATTAGGGTAGCTCTTGGGACATATTCATGGTGGAGTACTTCTTTGCTTGATGATAAAGTGGAAGAACTTGCCTTCTCCTCCTCCACTGTATGCAGTTGCTCCTTAAACACTACATCATGGCTCGCTATGATTTTCTTTGCCTCTTGGTCATATAAATTGCAAGCCTTTTGCTCATTACTATAACCCAAGAAGATACATATTTTGTTTTTTGGTTTTAACTTATTTCTTTTCTCATCAAGAACATGTACATAGCATTTAGATCCAAAAGTTTTAAAATGTGACACATGGTTTCTTACTAGTGTAAGCCTCCTGAGATGTTTTTCCCTTGAGAGCCTTTGTGTAGATCCATTTGAGAATGTAGACTGCAATATTTATAGCTTTGATCCAAAAATGATTTGGTAATCCCTTGCTTTTAGCATGCACCTTTCCATCTCCACAATGATGCGATTCATGCATTCCACAATACCATTCTGTTGAGGTGTATGAGGCATCATCAATTGATGATTAATCCATTTGCTCTTACAAAAGTCTTCAAACTCCTTTGAGTTGAACTCATCACCACCATCTATTCTAAATTTCTTCACACTTTTCCCTATTTCATTCTCTTGAATGACACCCACATCTTTCTACTATAGTCATCATTCAACAATCAACATGAAATAAGAAGATCCTCCCATGGTTGTATAGGCATCTTGCTACACAAGTCAGCATGTACCAGCTCTTGAGGAGCATTTGCTCTATTCTTCCTTTCTTGTGGAAATGTCTTTCTCTGTTGCTTGCCTATCATACAAGCTTCACATAGATCATTCAATTCAGTAACTGTAGGTAGATGAGCAACCATACCTTGCTTATGCATCTCCTTCAAAACTACAAATCCAATGTGTCCAAACATTTCATACCAAATCTTACTTGTACCCACTCCAATGGTGGTTGTAGGACTGCTTAGCTCATACATGTTGTTCCTTCTTTCTCCTTTGCCAACAATATTAAGAATTTCTATACCTATCTTGTTGAATCTCACTTCATGACCTAGATCAATTATGGCAACAACAACTGATAAGATTTCTCATAGTTTTTGGAACATACAACACATTTGAAAGCTTTTTTACTTCACCATTTGCAGCAACAAATGAAATAGTACATATGCCCATAGTGGGGCATTTTACATTGTTTTCCACTATCACAATGATGGATTCTTATAGAGGCTACATAGAACTATATAGACCTTTCTTGTTGATCATCTGACTGGATGCATCACTATCCAATACCCATGAATCAGTGGTAGATTTCTCTTGTGCCGAGGAACACACTTCCTTGATGGTGGTTGCCATGAATAACTCCAAGTTTGATTCAGTTGCATTGACTATTTCCTTTCCCTTACTTTTAAGGATGGTGGTTGCCATGAATAACTCCAAGTTTGATTCAGTTGCATTGACTATTTCCTTTCCCTTACTTTTAAGGATATCATTCTTTTCATCTTCCTTCTTGACACAACAATCTACAATTGCATGTCCTTTCTTCTTACAATAGAAACACTCTCCTTGAAATTTCTTGTTGCCACCCTTCTTCTTTTTGTCACCATCATTTTTGGTGGAGGATCCACCTTTGCCTTTTGCATTGGCAGAGAATGCAGTATCTCCACGATTGTTTCCTTCTTGGGCTTTCATCTCAACTCCTCCTTCATTAATAATGCACAAAACTCCTCAAAAGTCAAATCTTGAGGTCTAACCTGAGTATTAAGGGCAACTACAAATCCATCAAACTTTGGTGAATAGATCTAAAGATACTACTAAGCTAGCTTCTCACTAGTCTTTTGTATCCCAATGCCACCCATCTAGTAGGGCAAATTCGTCCTGAGGCCATGGGTGTTTTGGTTGAGTATAGAGGCTCGGTTAAAGCCTTGGAGCTAGTGTCATGACCATTTTTGGTTCCGACAGGTGGTGTGTTTGTTGGGAGCTGCTAATAAGTGGCAATGTCCAAATCTTGGTCAACAAGGACCAGTTGATTAGTGTATATCAAAAGGTAGTGAAACATATCCAAAAGACCATCAACCCAAGCTTCATAGCAAGAAAGAGCTCAAAGAGATAGATGGTGGGCCGAAATTATTAGAAGGTATTTTCCTCAATTAAGTAGCCCGATATCCCTACAAGGGAGGGGTCTTAGCAACCCTAGTTCTATGAGAAGTTCTCCAAAAGGAGGAGAAAGCTCTACTATTTTCCCTCTCCTAGTCAGTCAGTCCACTTCAAGTGGGATAATAGTTCCACTACTTCAAAGACCCTTAGCAAATCTGATTGTTAGTATGGCACAACCCATAGCAATCCCTATAGGGACGTTGGATTTGCCAGTCTTAGGATTCCCCCTAGACATTTTTAATGGGTTTGCAAAGGAAGATGCGGAGCTCCACATTAATGAGTTCCAAAAGTTAATGTTCAACTATCAAGAATCCAAGATGAGGGACACATGATGATGTTCTTTAATATGACTCTAAAAGGAAGAGTTGCAGTATGGTATCACAGCCTAGAAGCTGGAACCATAACTATAATTGATCTATTTTTTGTACCCTTTCCAAAGACAGTTTGCCCTTGAAAGAGCCGATCAATATTGGCTATGTGTTCTCAATGTAACACGTCAAGAACCTCATGAGAATGTTTGAGACTATGCCAAGAAATTGAAAGAAGTTTTTGATTAACTATAGACCTACATTCCCATCCCAGTTGCTACCCAACTGCAATACTTTTTACATAGGCTAGACTTTAATATCTAGGTGTAATTGAGTAGTGTTGCTCTTGCAGACATTGACACTACTATTACACAAGAAGAGGAGGTAGAGTCAGGATCACAAGCAGCCAATACCTCTAAGGAAAACTTAAATTTGAGTCTAGGGTTTGTCATTGACTGGTGGAAGTCAAAGAATACCCATGACCAATTTGGATAGAAGACAAAGCATAATGTAGAGTGTGCCCATGTTGCCCAATCCTAATGTGACCATGTTGATAACTAGCTAGATAGCTCCATTGAATAATGGAAGACAAATGACAAATTGTAATGTCATTCCAATTAATCAATAGTAACCAATTGATCCCTAGTCAATTGGTTAGACCAATTGAACAGCAAGTAGATGATCGCGGCTATGAGTCTAGTGCATCAAATGTCCTTAGCGAAGTCAAGGACATGATGAAGCATTATGCCGATATGATAATGGAATAGCCTATACAAATAACCATAGATGTTAATTTTCTAAAGAAGTAATAGAACTTGATAGGAAGCTAACGCCTTGAAGAGAGTGATCCATCAAGATTCAGTTGTAAGTGGTGTGACGGTCAACACTTTTTGAGAAACTACCCAAATGTCAAATGTGACATATGTGGGAAGTCCGGCCATCTAGCTAGTACTTGCTAGAGTAAGATCAGCTCTTGTCAGCAATGGAGTAAGCAACCGAGTCTAATAAACTATCAAGTACAAGGAAATAACCTTCAATGGCATGAAGGACCAAAACAAATACTGAAAGAGAAAAAGCTACCATAAAGGAGCTACCCAATGGTAGTAGTGTCAGCCTTATTGAAGTTATGCGTGTTAACATCACTAAGGCTTCCAATTGGTGAGCCATTACAAGAGGACAAAAGGTTAAAGTAGGTGATAGGGATGATTAAAACTTATTGAGAAAAACCCTAAACAGGATGATAAGGGAATGCAAGTCCTTAACTCTGATGTGGAAGCTGATTCTTTAAAAGGTGTTGATGGCAAAGTTGACCCCAATAAGGTGTTGCCAAAGAGGAAGGTAAAAGTTAAGAAAGAGGCACCAAATCCGATTCAGCAACCAAGAGAAAGAATGGCCTAACAAGATAAGAGAGCGATTGCTAGCTATGATGAATTTGATTTAGCGAGTTCTCTTTGTGGGATAAAGCGTAATATGAATCTCTTGCAGTTGATCAAGTTATCTCCAGGAGTGCGTAAAGAGTTCTAGAAGATTCTTTCCATTGGATATATCATTAAGCCCTTAGGAATAGCCGGATGGACAATGGTTGGTTTGAACATATTGAAAAGCATTGCTCAAGGGTAGCAGCATATGTTGACGGCATATTAGTGGAACGTGCCATTGTGGACATGGGATCCTCCGTCAATATTTTGAGTTCAAAATTGATGGAAAGATTAGGACTGGAAATCCAAAAGGATGCCTCCACAATTCTCTGAATGGTTGTTGAGTCTGTGTGATTGTTGCTAATGTGGAATGCATTGTGGACTTTAGGGTTATTAGGTTTGTAGGGTAGCCAAGCTATCAAGTATTGTTAGGAAGGCCAAAGATCTTGCAATCTGACTGTCAAGTTGATATACCCATTGGTCATCTAATTTTTGGTAGAGGTGTCTGACATGTGATAATGGATGCATATCATGAATCTCCCCAAAGTGAGAGAGTATATTTGTCTTCATCAGAATTAGATGCATTAGATGATACATTTGGTAGTGAGACTTCATCAAGTGATGAATCAAAAGAGGGGTTCACTACAGAGGATGTCTACTAGGTGACTCTAAATGAGCCAATAAAAGAACATGATAGAATAAGAGACACAAATTTGATTGAGCTTGACCTCGGTATGTTGGATGATCCACGATCAATTAAATTAGGGTCTATGCTCAGTCTAGAAAGAAAGAAGGACTACATATCCTTGATCCAAGAATTTTGTGACATCTTTGCCTGGAGCTATGATGAGCTAAGGGGTATTCCTCCCAATTTAGTTGTGCATACCATTCCCTTGAAGGAAGGTAGCCACCATGTGCAACAAAAAGTGAGGTGTATGTCAGCTAACTATTTGAGGAGTTGCAAAATTTGTGTAAGACTGACCTGATATTTCTTGTACAACACATGACGTCACTAGTAGTTATCAAGAAAAAGAACAATCAAATCTAGCTTTGCATAGATTTTAGAGAGCTCAATAAAAAAACAACCAGAGACCACTATCCAACCACTACCATTTATTAACCAAATTCTGAATCAATTGGCAAGTAGAGATATCTATTCATTCATGGACTACTTTGGTAGATATAACCAATTGGCTATTACAGAGCAAGATAAGTTAAAAATGATATTTATTACTATATTTAGAACATTTGCATATCATATTATGGCATTTGGATTATACAATGTACCAAGTCCTTGGCAACGTACAGTTGATAAGAATTTTGGTGATATTTCCCTGGAGGAGTTGAAAATCTTTATTGATGATCTGGGGGCAACCACCACAAGGGAGAGATAGCTAGCTATTTTAAGAAAATGTTTTGAGCATTGCAAGTAATTCTACATTTCTCTTAATCCAAAAAATTGCATCTTTGGAGTGCCCTACGGTTTGCTATTGGGCCATGTGGTTAGCTCAACTGGTATTGTGATCAATCCTGAAAAGATAAAGGTTATTGTTGATATGAGTCTACCACATACTCCTAAGGAAATACATAGTTTTTTGTCATCAATGGGATACTATCAAAGATTTATCAATGCACTGACAGAGATGACGTTGCTATTGACAAATCTATTATCCTTTAACTATCGGTTTATTTGGAGTGACTCATGTCAAGTATCCTTTGAGGATGTAAAATAGGAATTAGTGAAAGCACCAGTCTTGAAAGCATCCGAAAGAGGTGAGGTCTTCTATATATTTTTAGCAGCCACAATGCATAGCATCAGCTCTGCTATTTAGCCTAGATGTGGGAGGAGAAGTGGTATCATCCAATTGCATTTGCTAGTCATAAATTGGGGATATCTAACATTGATTATACCTACATGGAGAAGTTGTGCCTTGGGATGGTATTTGTGACAAAGAAATTTAGGCATTATATTCTCTATGAAAAGGTGGTATTCTATACAAAGGTGGAGGGGTTGAGGCTATTGACGATGAATATGCTTGCAGCCACCTGACCACCTAGCAAAATGGTTGATCATTTTGTAAGAGTTTGATTATGAAATCAAGAGTAAGCCACTGAAGTTGTAGGGTATTGCTGAATGTCTTGTCAATATAGTAGGGAGAATAGGAAGTGTTCGCTGACCCCTATTATGGCTATACTACCATTCGAGAAGTGGGGCATCAATTTCGTGGATCCTGTTACCCTATCCTCCTCTAGACACAGAAGAGGTATATCATAGTAGCAACTGATTTTTATGAAGTGGTCAGAAGCACGAGTGATGAGGAAGGACAATGTAAAGGAGACTACTAGCTTCTTGCTTGAGTATAATATCTTTCGATTTGGTTTGCCAAAGAAGTTATGTTTTTCCATGGAACCCATTTTTTGAATAAGGTGATTAAGATCTTTACTGAAGCATGGCATATTAAACACAATAAAACGACACTATAATCCACATGCGAATGGGCAAGTTGAAAGTAGCAACAAATGGCATATAATACGACCTTTAAGTGAGCTACCGACCACACCCATTCAAGTTAGTTTATGGCAAGAAGTACGTACTACCCCTAGAGATTGAGTTACCGACTATAAGATTTGCAATCAACCATTCTTCGGGGAACGAAGATGCACTCTTTGAGCACTTTATGACTTTAGCATACCTCGATGAGCTCAAACTGTAGAGTCTGTTACATCAAGAGATCGCTAAGCATCAAATGAAATAGCTTTATGATTTAAAAGCAAAGAAGTATACCTTCAAGAAAGGGTAGTTAGTTTTATACTATGATACATGTAGGGAGCTATTTCTTGGAAAACTAGAGCCTAAGCAGGATGGTCCCTACAAAATAGTTAGAATATCGGGAAAAATAAGTCCACATCATTACTAGCAAATTTGTAGGGAGTGGAGTTTAAAAACAAGGTTAATCTAAATAAGATTAAATCTTATTATCTTTAGGCATACTAATGAGATAATTATCTTGCAAGTCAAGGCTAGACTGATTTGAAACCTACAAGAGAGGCTAAGAGTTGGTTAATAGGGCAGCTAATTCCCTACTTAGAACACCCATATTTGGAATAAAGATACCATCAGGGAAGACTTGTTTGGTGGAGCAAAGGTTATAAAGTGATTGAGCAAGAGCACAGGACATTTGTTTGGGAGATTAAAGTCTTCTGTCATCACTACTTACAGATTTTGAAGAGCATCCTTGTTGGATTCAATAACGAAGGTGAGATAGAGCCTTTGGTTCATCCTCTAAATATGCTAAATTTTGACTATCATAGTTACAAATAAAGGAGTCAACGATGGTCAATGTGTCAATCCTTTATGGACATATACATTATATTTTAATGGAGCATCCAGGGTTTCCAATAAGAAAGGGAGTATTGGGGTAGTCATTAGACATCCTCGTCGATGTAGAATCACAATGAAATTAGCTACCTACCTTGGGGTAGGATTTACTAATAATATGGCAAAATATAAGCTTGATCATGGGACTAAATATTGCTAAGAAAGGTGGTATTTTCCAATTACTAGTAAAAGGGGATTCCCAGTTGGTTTTAAATCAATTAAATGGGTTGTACACAGTACGCAGAATCCCATTCTTCATATGCATTATCGCGCTACTATGAACATGATTGACAAGTTTGAAAGAGTGTCTCTTCAGTTGGCTCCATGATATTGGAATCAGTTTATCGATTCATTAGAAAATTATGCTTATGAAGAAGGCCCTTTTTTTAACCATGGTCCTAATTTACATCTCTCCATTGATGATGAGACAAGACGTGGTCGATTATGGGCACTTTTATCATAACATGCTTTATGTGGCGGCAAGCGATGGTTAGTTTGGGTAATGCAAAGAGTAGCTGAGAACCATTTACTATTGTTATCTTAGATCCATAGGGTGGTCTACATGAGGTATGGGTCATAACCTAATGCATCTAGTTTAGGTCTAGGAGCCCTCTTTTCTCCTTGGAATGGAATGTCTAGTGGGAGCTTTGAGCAGTTGGTTGCCTCCTGTGAAGATATTGTTAGGATATAAAGTTATATTATTGAAGGTAGTCCTAGTGACCCTATTCTAATAGCCTAATAGGCAACTATTTTTAGGAGTTTCTATTAGTTGTGAGATAAATAAAGAAGCCTGCCAAGTAAAAGAAAGAGCATAAATAATGCATATATTTGAAGACTATAGTATACACAAGTGTGTAAAAAGAGATTCTAACCCCTAAATAAAATAAAAAGAAATGAAACAAAATCAAAGTGCAAATAATCATCACCTTGCAAAGGCTTGGTAAGATTCTGGGGACGAGACAAACCCGAGGCCTCGATGCCTTGTCTTTCTAGGGGTGATGTCTAGCTGGAAAAAAATAAATAAGGATAATTGGAGCGAATATAAAAGTAAGCAAAAGAAAAAAAGGATTAAGTGACGTGGTATGAGGGCTTGGTAGATTATTGAGTACTGAGTTAGGACCTAAGGTCAATGCCCTGTTCTCCTTGGGTCACTACATTCAACTTTCTCCTTTTTACATGCCCAAGCATCAAGTTCTGAAGTATAAAAAGAGATGAATCAAAAGTATCTAAAAATGAAAGATCATGCTATAGGAGTTCCTGATCCAGTTTTCTTAGGTCAGGTAGGTAATTCAAACCACCACTTAGGATGACTTCTTTGATAGTTCTCTTCATCCTATTTGTGTTGGATCAATTAGTAGTGACTAGCTTTGGATCTCTAACATGTTATACTTGGCCTATCCCTTGTGGGCTTCATGCCTTGATTTTGTCAGGGGGTAGCTTGAGAGTTGTATTTATGTTTTGTTGTGTCTTCTTCTTTGAAATAACTTGATGCTCTTGATGGTTTCTTTATGTGCAGATTATTTCATGGATTTGAAAGGCCGAGTAGCCCTATCTTGTGGTGGCCAATGAGAGTGGGATTTTAAGTTGGAAAAATAGTCAAAGACGTGCCAAAATATATCATTTAAAAGTGGAAATGGAAGCTCACTGAAAGTGAAAGATGCGGATCTGACAATTGTAAGTGGCTATGGAAGACAAGAATTCAAAGGACTTCAAAAGACTGACCTTCTCAATGGTTGCAGATTTTTCTCAATTTTTTTGGGTGCCACGTTGAACTAGAGCGAGTTCCAAGTAGTTTGGGACCTCAAGATGAGCTATCAAAATTTTTCGAATCGTAATTTGGAGGCCATACACATGGCATTAGTGCGCACCCGAGGCCAAGAAGGAGTTGAATGCAATTTTAAGAAGGGGAAAGGGGGGGTGACTTTTGGGGGCTCCCTTTGGAGCCCAAAATTTTTCATGTGAAGGGGGGGGCTGTTTTCAAGAAAACTACCGTGAAGAAGAATAGGTTGCCCCCCATGCCATGTTGATTTTGGTAGACACGGAGGGTTGAGCCAAAAAACAACCCATCGATCTAAAGGCAAGGGCCAACTTCTTCAATTTCTCGCTTACAATCACCGGTCTTCATGTAGAGAATGGTAGCTTGAAGAGGAAATGCCAAATTTAGTCTTTCTCTCTCCTCCAAGAGACCATTCATGCGAGAAATAGAAAGAGAAGAATGGGATAAAGAATGCATGTGGCATGCACTAGATTGATGCAAGATTGAGAGGATTGAGAAGTGACGTCAAGTGCTATATGGAGATTAATGGCGGGTCCAATGGCTATCCATCATTCAATTTCCAAGATCTGAAACACGCAATTTAGCAATATGTCCATTTTATGAAGAAAATTTGCTTGTTTTTGACAGTTTATCATCCAAATGAAGTGCATATGAATCCCCGAGGGTGTAGGAGAGCCGTAATGGAGCCGCGGTAGCCAGCCCTGAGGGGTACTCCTTGTGTATGTGATACAATCTGTTTAGGTACTCATCCCTATGAGAAGTGAGGAAGGGATCCATTAAACTATGAACAGTACAAACACATGTCTAAGTTAGATCGGTGTGGTTAGCCTCCAGATGCTCCTAGTTGTGAGGCTGTGGGGTGTTTTGATTGAGCATAGAGGCCTGCCTAGATCCTTAGAGCCAATGTCGAGACCCATTTTTAGTCTCGACAAAAGCTGTGGAGACAGGGATACTTATATAGCAAAAAGCCTTCTTAAACACGATACTAAATATTACCCAGATAAGAGAGTAAGAGATGAGTGATGAACTCGAAACAAAATTAGAGCTAGCAAGGAGAGCACTTAAACATGAACTCCATGCTAAGGCACCCAAACCTAGTGTACTAGCTTAGGTGTGGAGGAATAAAGAGCTCATTTGATCGTAGCTGGATTATCCATGTAGGAGCTTGAATTGCTAGGGTTTGGGGAGCAAGAGCAGTAAGCATTGCCTTCCCTTGAGGAGCCAAGAGAGACAATGCACGAAGAGGGGCTGGACTTTAAGGAAACCATACCCCCGAGAGAATGGTGGAAATGAGGAACAAGTAGAGAGAATAGGTAGAGCTAGCACAAAGAAAACTCCAAGCCAAGATACAACAAGTTTCCTAATGTGGTCATTCCTCAAGGAGTGGAGTGCTATCTTATGAACTAAAACTAGGGACTTATAGTATGGGAGTAGTGGGAGAATTATAGCCCAATCCATTTGGGACTCTAACTTAGATGCCTGGATGGTATTTTATAACACACTACCATACGAGAGGAATAATCCTACCTATATGCCCTATCTTTAGAGAATTGGAATTGGACAAAACAATCACAAAATACAATAATTTATCTAAAGAAAATAAAGAAAAATACTCAAAAATATGGTTTTGGACAAAGAAAATAGGAAAAAAACAGTTTTTACATCTAAAAAATTATGAAAATTTAGAGGTATGTTTGTGCAAGAATAACAAAGGTAAATTATAAGGATTAGCCTCATTTTATCCTCGTTTGTGTGTCAAAATGCATGTTTATCACTTTCTACATTAAGAAATTTACATTAAAAATCATTTTAATATACCCAACAAATGCAAAATCTTAAATGGTAGGGGGAAGGGGATTGTGGGAGCTAAGTATCATTTGATTCATTTTAATATACCCAACAAATGCAAAATCTTAAATGGTAGGGGGAAAGGGATTGTGGGAGCTAAGTATCATTTGAATTCCGATTTTATGCATATTCTAGCATATAGGATTCATTTGATTTGAGTCTAACAAGGGCATGAGCACGAGTTATCCCAGTGATGCCTTGGCAAGTAGTGGTATGCTAGAGTGAAATCATGAATGGGTTGTTTGTGCACACCCATACTGGTTGATTTATAAGTTTACTTGTTGGTGCACTCTATGTCATTTATCTTGCATCCACATTTTCATACATGATATCAAGAGTATTATCTCCTAGATGCATAGCACTTGATTTTGAACGATTGATCCATGTTGAGTGTGAGGTTCCTTGAGTTGTAGGTCTAGTGTTATCGTTTTCTTTGGGGACTTATGTGGAAAGGATTATATTACCTCCTGGAATGTTTTACTAAAAGAGAGGAGTATGTTGCGTGTGTGCTTTATGTTGAAACAGCACATTCAGGGCTAATCCCCAAGGTGTAGGAGAACCATAGTGGGGCCACATAAATAAGCTAGGGGGTGCTCTCCCTTCATTTATATTACGAGGTGCTAGCCACCAATATATTTGGGTACTCCAATTGCTTAGAGTTGGGAAGGGGATCATGTTGGACTACGATTTAGAGATTTTATCTATAAATGCATTCTTTGGATAAATCAATTCAGAGTGTCCGCGAGGCCATGGGGTTATTTAGGTGAGTTTAGGAGGCCTAGCTAAAGCCCTAGAGCCAATGTCGGGCCCAATTTTTGTCCCAACATAAAACCTTTAATGAAATCATTCACATACACACCTTGCCAATCAATTCCTTACGATTGCATCTCCTTTACGAAAGTTGCAATCACACCCTGGCAATCAATTTTGATCCTCTATGGGTTCATAATGGGTGGTCCTCCCAGGCAATCAAATAGTGCCTTGATTGGAAAATAAACTAACCAGTTGATTTGGTCAATTCTTGGGTTTCCATAATTGATTTCGGTGTTGATTAGCTCATGGTCACACTTGCAGGTTTAGGATCTAGCTAGGGTCACCTGGTAATTAGCTCATAGCATGGTCTATTTGGGGGTTTTGGATGGTCCCTAAAAATGTGTTTTGGTTTAGGTTGTCTACAAATTTGAATTTTTGAGTTGCAAGTTTTTGTCCATCTGAGTCCCAAACATGGCCATCCAAGTGGTCAACTTAGACTGTCTAAGTGGTAGGGTCTGGACTCGGATAGGGGTGCCCATCCGAGGTGTCCGAGAGTGGACAATTCGACCATCCAAGACCATTTGAGTAAGAGCTGTCCGAGGGGACTCTTGGATATCCAAATGGATAGACTCTATCGTCCAAGTGGGACCGTATGAGTGAGAGCTATCTGATGGGACTTTTTGGTATCTGAGTGGATTGACTCAATCATCCTAGTGAAACCATCTGAGTCCGATTCTAAGTTTGAGACCATCCGAGTGGACAAAAGTGACTCAAGTTTTCGAGAGGCCGACCGTTAGGGCACTATTTGCTCAACTGCCAAGACCCACAGACCACTTATTGTTTCAAGCGTTTCAAGCCAGCTACCTCGTGTTTTTGTGGTGTGGCCTTTTTTCCCTTGTTGGCTAGATTGGCCCATTGAGGTTCTAGGGTCTTTGTTTGTCTTTGTTTGGGTATGGGCTTTTGGTTACTGTTTTGCAAGTGAAAATCTATGCTTGTGTAGAGCCATTACTACACTAGGATCTAATTTGGAGAATCTGTCACGGCACGTGTTTTCTCTCCACAATACTTGGGGAAGGTATGGAGAGGGCATAGCCCCCTCTATGGGGGTCCGGGAGGGCAGTCCCCTCGGCCTGTAGGGTTGTTACCATGCGTGATTTGAAGGACTGTTTGTAGCCAAGTTTTGAACTACTTACTCTAGATTTCAGCCCAGTGATAGATCTATGATGTGCTTTCGGGTCTATATGGTCTCTGGGTCAGTTTCAAGGTCTACATGTTAAAAATTTTTAAAAATCCAAATTCGAATGAGTGAGTCAATCCACTCGGCTCTATATTGAATAAGAAAGGGACGAATACAACTAGTCCAAATGTCAAATTCGGCCAGTCTGAATGTGGTTGTCCGAGAGCCGAATGGCCGAACGGTAGTGGGCTGAATCGACCGGCGCAGGCCAAGGGACAAGTGGTTCATCCGAATGAGTTTGGGCTGAATGATTAAGGGCCAAGTCAGGTGAGCCGAGTGCAAAGTTGATCGGAACTTTTCTGAGTGGGGTTGGGCCGACTCGGTAAGGTCGAGGGCCAAGGCCAAATTTTCAAGTGTCCGAGAGAAAGATGGGCTGAATGGTTGATTCATTTGGGCCAAATCCTAAGCATCCGAATGGTGGTGGGCCGAATGGCCAAACACAAGAGGGCCGAGGGCCGATTCTAGGACTTGGCTCAGAATCATTGTCACCACTCAGACAGGCCGAATGTGGCTCATTTTTGTCTATGCGATGACGAATCGATCAAATCACATGATTTAGGTCACTGCATATTGCACACACCTCCAAATCAAAGTAATGAATAGAGGAGAAGAGTTCCATATACCTGGAATAGCAAATAAATTCCAAAATGCAAATCGGCAAACAAATCA
Source organism: Lygodium microphyllum (assembly GCF_053477565.2). Classification (NCBI taxonomy): domain Eukaryota; kingdom Viridiplantae; phylum Streptophyta; class Polypodiopsida; order Schizaeales; family Lygodiaceae; genus Lygodium; species Lygodium microphyllum. Next base: position 142,969,903 of record NC_141137.1, read on the forward strand.
AACCATCTTGCCCTATTATGATAGCAGAAATCCTACTGCTTGTTTTCCTTTTTTTTGTTTTTTCCTACCCTAATGCATCCAAATCACAAAGTAAATACCTACACTACTCCAATCTACTTTTCCAATTCCAAAAAAAAAAAAATTACTTGCTAAGGAGATCGAATACCTCTTCAAACTCCCTCACTTCCTACCTATCTAGCTCAAGCACCGATTTGGGGAAAACCCTACTTCAATGCTCGATTCAGAGCATGCAAGCACTCAAGGATTAAATCTGTTGGTCCCAGCAACAAACCAAAATGTAGAGGTGGACCACCAAGACCCACTGACCGCTTATTGTTTCAAATGTTTCAAGCTGAGCACTAATGGCTACCTCTCACATAGCCGATGCGCTATCTATCTCTATGAGTGTCGTGAGCTTACATCCATGCTCAATCGAGTTACCTTCTCTCCCAAGCACTTTGGCAAGCTTCAAGCAAGCTCAATCCTCAAGCTCCACGCTCCAAGCTCTATTTCCACCATGAGCAAGAGAAGAGAAGAGAAGAGAAAAGAAGAGTAGAAGAGAGGAGAAGATGGAGAGCTTCTCCGCCACGGTCCCTCACCTTCACACACTCACTCCCTCACACTCTCACACTCCCACTCTCAAACACAAGCTCAAGCAAGCAAGAAGAAGAAGAAGAGAGCTACTTTTGGCCACATACAAGAATGAGCTTCTTATTCACTTTTCAACTTTATATACAAAACCCTACATCCCTTTTGGGGAGTCATCCCCTTATCCCCTTTTTTACATGGCCTGCCTAGGCTCTTTTTCCCATTGTCCTCCTATCTTCCTAGCTTCTTTCATACTGCCCATCTACCTTTACAATTTGCACAAGTGAGAGCTCAGTGCTCTTAAAATAAATCATGGTGCGCCTTGTGCTCTTTTACAAAAGTATTGACTTGCACTTTTTCTTGTGCGCTTTTCTCCTTGATTTAGAGCTTTTCTGCACATCTTGTGTTTTCGTATTTTTCTTGGTGTGCCTTCATCTTCCATTTCACTTTTGCCTTGGCCTTGTCTTCTGCTTTAGATTTTTCGGACTTTCCACCTTATTCATCTGAGGGTTAACATCTACTATTCTTGCTTCATTGACCTATTGCTCTCTTGAGCTATTGCTCTCTCTCTCAATCTCTCACATGCTAAGATGAGCTCTTCCCCCCCTTTCCCTTCTTTTAATGCTCTCTCTTTCTCCCCTCACTCTCTATTTTCCTCCTAAGGTATTCAAAATCTCATTTTTCTTCTTTCCTTGCTCTTGGTTTTTTATAAAACTTATCTTTTCTTTATTTTTTCTAATTTTCTCAACCTTAATGCATCCTACTAATGAAAAACATCATACCATAATCTAATTAATGTTCCTAAATCTTCCAAAACCTAAATTATCCAATAAAGGAGATCAAATACCTTTCAACTCCCTCACTTCCTACTTACAAGAAACATTGTTTCAAATAAGAACTTCTACTCCATCGCTTTATTTGGAACACACAAGCACTCAAGCTTGAATCCATTTGTCCTAGCACAACAGAACCAAAATGTCATCACTATCACTAGCAACTGTCAAGACCCTACAGATTGCTTTTATTAAGTCAAGTATTTCAAGCGAGTAGTAATGGCTACCTCTCACATAGCCATGAATGCTATTATACAAGGATGTAGTGAGCTTATCATTAAATCTGATCATTGTAGTCCTCTTCTTCAAATTATTAACCCCAAAAAGTAAAAAGAAAAATTAAAAAGACATTAAGCAATCAGAAAAAGACACTCCACTAAAAAATAGGAGGAGAAAAAGGCCAAAAGTGCAAGGACAACCTTAAAAGTTCAGGGCAAGTGCAAAAGCGAAAAGGTGCATTTTAAATGCAAAGGCGCACCCTGAATTTTTATAAGAGAGTGTGAGGCTTCCTCCTGTGTAATTTGTAAATGTAGATGAGCATGGCTAAAGGTGGCTGAAGCCACAATCTAAATTGGAAGGGAATAGAAAAAGAGAACCTAGGCTATAATGGCCGGTCATGTAAAAAAAGGATGGGTGTCCAAAAGGGATTAGGGCTTGTATACAAGGCAAAAAGTAAATAAAGAAGCTCATTCTTTTGTGTGGCTAAAACTAGCTCTCTTCTTCCCTTCTTCTTTGTGTTCTTTCTCTTGTGCGTGTTCTTGTGCTTGAGTGAGGGAGGGAGAGAGTGTGTGTGTGAGGGTGAGGGGCCATGGTGGAGAAGCTCTCTATGTTCTCCTCTCATTTTCTTCTTCTTCTTCTTCTTCTTCTTCTTCTTCTTCTTCTTCTTCTTCTTCTCTTTTGCACACAGCAATGGAGCATGGAGCTTAGAGCTTGAGGATTGAGCTTGCTTGAGCTTACACCTTAGATTGTGGAGTTATCGGAGTGATTGAGGGAGGAGGCAACTCGATCAAGCATAGAGGTAAGCTCACTACACTCGTAAGTGTGAGAGCATGTATGACTATGTGAGCGATAGCCATTGCACTTGGCTTGAAATGCTTGAAATAATAAGCGGTCCATGGATCTTGTCGGTCGAGCGAGAAGCTCCCACATTTTGGTTCCATTGCTGGGACCAATGAATTCAAGCTTTGAGTACTTGCATGCTTTGAATTGAGCATTGAAGTAGGGTACCCAGTGCTTGAGATAGGTAGGAAGCGAGAGAGTTGAAGAGGTATTTGATCTCCTTTGTAAGTAAGTTTTTTTGGTTTTTTGGATTTAGGTAAGTAGGTTGGAGTAGCGTGACTAGTTGCTTGTGATTTGGATGCAATTAGGTAAGGAAAAAATAAGGAAAATAGAAAAACACACAATAGTGTTGCTACTATAATAGCATGCCCAAAATAGGGAAAAAATAGAAAAAAGAGAGCTTTAAGGCATTAAGATAGCAAAGAGAGAGAAGAGGGAGATAGAATACTAAGCAAAGAGGGTTTAAGAAGCCAATAGGGCAAAGAGAGAGCTCATTTGTGTGCAGTCAGTTGAGAGAGAGAGCTACATGTCTAGAAACCTTCTTGTTCTTGGTGATCTTCACCACTGTGCCTTCGAGCCCCATACATAAGCTCTAAGTGTGCCCTCATGTTGGATGATTTCTCCCAGGATCGTAGATGGAGGATTGATCAAGAGGCATGTGAGATTCAGTAAGATTTTTGTCATTCTGGAACTCACGGCACCGCGCTCAAATGGATCCATAATCATCCGAGTCCCACCACAGCTTAGACAATCTGAGCCCCTAGTCCACTCAAAAAAATCATACCAATCCAAGTCCTAGACTCGAACTCAAACAACATTACTCAACTTTGAACGGTCACTCATTCTCCTTAAACAGCCAAATTTGAACACCCCAAAATAGTCCACTCGAATGCTCACATATTCAGTCATGGATGGCCGAGTGCCCATTCATTCGGACTACTCAAACTTGAATGGTCTGAGTCAATCACTCAGACACTATCACTCTGATGGATTGTACAAAATCCAAATTCTTGCAAATTGGACCCACCCCAAGGCAGGAAGAGGCTAAGTAGACGACATCCCTATAGGCCTCCAAGTGCGTAGAACGACTCACAGGGCTACCAAGCTCGTGAATCATGACCTGACAGTCCAAGAATGACTGTGGTCGCCAACATTAGTCACTTATCATGATGGAGACCCAGACTAATTGAATGTGCTACCCCTCAAATCACACGTCTAGGATGCCATAGAGACCAAAACAAACCAGCTAGAGTAGCCATTACCCTCACGAAAAGATCAAGAAAATTGTATGTCGCACTATATAGTTTTCATTAGATTCAAACACTACATCAATTAAACATTTGACATACACCAAAAAAGCTAAAAGCCTAGTTTCACATACAATGCACTTTGAGGAGCACACTACTAGCATCTGAGTGCTCATAAAGTTGAGGATTATTTTTAAATAACAAGGAATTCACGCAAGATAAGATAAGCTGAACGAACCCACTAGTAGGAGGAGATCCCAGACATTGAACAATAAACAAGGACCCCAATCATCGAGTGTACTCAGAGACTTGAATTGTCAAGTTACTTAGGGAGCAATAGTGATAGGCACAATTAGGGACACAACCTTACCTAACTTAATCAATGTGATCAATTTCCTAGTTGCTCAAGAAGTCAGCAATATGTTAAGAGCCACTGCCAACTCAAAAAATGACGAGCTTGACTTGGGAGCATTCCTAGTCAGCATCTAGTAAATGATAACCTGGTATGACTTACAAACTAAAATGAAGACATCATAGCCAATCTTGAGGAAGATCAGAAGTTGGCAAGGAAAGCACTGCAAGTAGGTATAGCTGCTTACAACCAAGAGCAGCAAGCTCAAAAGCTGAGGCAATACATAAAATTGCACAAGGCCCAATGCATCTTAGTGCTCGCCAACCGAACTAGGATAGGACCAAATGCTAAGAGGGAAAGAGCACCAGAAACCAATCTTACGTTGAGCGAGCTTCTCACAAAGCAACTCTTAGACAATACGATTGTAGAGCAAAGAGGAGCAGCCCTATCAACTTTGCTACTTGCAAGATTAGGAATCATGCCAAATTCTAAGAGCTAGACCAAGATACCTCTTGTTGCTAAGCAACTCGACAAGTATCAACCCGATAATGACCCATATAGCTTTGTGGAGCAATTTGAGCAAGTATGCAAGGCAAATGGTCTCACTAACCTTGCTCAATGCACAAAAGCTTTTGAACTTTACCTAGGAGGCAAAGAATAGATGTGCTATACTAGTCTAGATTTTTGCCAAACACAATGACTTCAATTACCTCAGGTGTCTCTTTGTCAAGAGATTCTCTAAGGTAGGATACTCTGACAACCTCATCATTAGGTTAATGAATGTCATTCAAAAGGACAAGGAGGATATCTAAGACTATGTCACCCATGTACGGAGTCTCTTTAAGGGCTCTTTAAGAGAATCCCAGCTACTAAGTAACCTAGCAAACAAGTGATCTCCATCGTATTCGTAAACAAAATCCGAAGTGAAGAGCTTTACAAGGCTTTGGTAAGCAACTCAAACTTGAAAAGGGATGTGATACCTAGGCTCTTTGAAGAATCCATTCAAGTGGATGACCTGCTTAAGGAGAGGAGCTTAAGACAACCCACAAACCGAGACAGCATTGCCTCTAGAACCTCAAAGAGAGCTACAACTACTAGTGAAAGATCTAGCCAGAGCACAAAAGCCAAAAATTGGCGAACGTGAACCTAGAGTTAGCTAGGCTTCAAGAGATGATGAGAAGGCATGCATGACCTACGTGCAATGCATGCATTGTGGAGGAAACCACCTTTCGGTCGAGTGCATGGATCCTAGATCCAAACCATGTGCCAATTGGGGTAGGTTTGGCCACGACATAATTCATTACCGATTACTGAAGTGAATTCCATTCTTGTAGACATACAATCAACCTTACTACCTAGGGAGTAGACCATCATATTTTGGAAGGGGAGTTTCACTAGCTCTCATAGTACCCAATGATTCAAACCCAACTATTCCTAGGATGGATATCAACCCCGCAAGGATACCTAGACCACCTAGACCCATCATGACCTAGCCATTGAGCAATGCTCCAATACATTACATAGAGGAGCCAAACAAGGACGAATCCTACATGAACCCTTATGTCTTGTATGATGAAGAGGGTAATCCCATCTTTATGGATTTTAGACTAGTATCCAGTGATGGCATTTGGTAGGGAAAGAGGTAGAGGTCTAGGAGGATAGAACCAAGAACCCATCGCATGCTGACTTGTGGTCACCCAAGGCACATCTCATCTCAATGCCCCAAAAGGGACCAAGCCAACCAAGACAAGGCTGACCTAAGATGCCTTGAGTGTGGGATCACACAATTGTACATCAAGTGCCCTAGGTGAAAACCTTCCATTAGTTTGGCTATCGTATCATCCATACCATTGGGACTATTCAGTGTTGAAACACTTGATGGTAAATCCATGTTGATTTCGCTAAATGTCATGACCTAAGCACATGCAAAGCAGATCGGTATTTCATTGCCATGACCTAGCAACCTTGACACAACTTCAATAGCAAAGAAAAGCCATAGAAAAAGGAAAAAGAGGCTGAAATGAAGATCATGCTTAAGACGCATAGTGCTACCATGTTACCAAAGGGAAAGCAAGTCATGGACGCAGAAGCAGAGACGTTTGCTCCTAAGACAGCAGAAAAGAAAAGTCCCAACATTGGAGAATATCCCAATCTGAGGCACCAATTAGAAGTGGTTGATAAGGTCAAGGGGTGGGTAAGAGAAGCCCAAGCACTCCTAAAGGATGCGGAACCCATTATCAAATATGAGATCGATGAGCTTTCTAGTGTGAGCAACCGGTCTTGCCTACTCAATTCAAAACAAGAGACGCATCTGCACCCCAAGTAGCACCACGTAGACAGAGTCTAGACGCCACAAGTAGGCAAACTGGCCAAGTTCATTGGCAATGGAGCATAAATATCAACCCTTATGACTCTGCCTTTGGGAGAACTGTTTAGGCAGAATCCAACCTTAGGAAAGTGCTAAAGCAATGGATGGAAAAACCAAATGAGCTTGGAGCGATCGACTTATGTGACCACGATGCAACCATGAAAATACCTAGCTTGACCCTAAACTCAGTGCGCCTAAGTCCTTACATCTGAATGCTTTATGGGAAGGCACAAAATGCACGCAGTCCTACGTGTCATCATAGCATTAGGGAACACCACATGAAAGGGGATCGTAGACATAGGAGCAAGAGTTAGTGTACTCAGCCATGCAATCCCACATGTTGCTTGGGGTAATCCACTTGTGAAAAATGCCAAGGTTTAACATCATGCTGGTAAACAAAATGAAAGTTAGGCCATTTGGGGTACTAAAAGACTAGCCCCTGAAGATGGAGGGAGTTCAGTTCTCAATGAACTTCATAGTCATGAAGGGAGTAGACTATGATATCCTTCTAGGATAACCTTGGATGTGAAATGCACGAGTGATAGAAGATTGGGGCAACGATCTCATATCCTTGGGCAACATATCAGAGGCTATAAGAGTCAAAATGGATACTTGGAAAATCACTCTGATCAACCTAGATGACATCTCTGCTATCCCGAAAGGAGACTCGCAAGTTAGGGATTTTTGCAGGTCAATAACAAAATATATCCCATGTATCAAGGACGAGCAAGATTGGATGCATGTGCTATCCACCATCAACCTGCCATTCTCAAATGATGAAGAGGATTATAAGTAGGCTACAAGGACAGCTAATGAGTCCCATGAAAACCAACAACCTCTCAGCTGGCCAAAGGGTAAGACCCCGCCATCAGTACCACTTTGCATGATGGTGAGAGCTCTAGCGAACAACCAACACATGTCCCTTTCCACATTCTATCTAACAAACTCCAACTCTAGGGCATCCTTGAAAATTTGACAAGAGGATTAGCAAGTAACCTAGCTACCAATCTCAAAATCCCTTAAGGATCTCATGGTCGAGCCAAGGTGGCAATGGACCAAAATGCACAATTTGAACCTAATGTATAACTGGGCACTGATCATGGACAAGAAGAGGGTTGAGAATAGAAACCTAGACGACGACGAGCAGTCAAAGTGCACAATTTGAACCTAATGTATAACTGGGCACTGATCATGGACAAGAAGAGGGTTGAGAATAGAAACCTAGAAGACGACAAGAAGTCAAAAGATAACAATTCGGATGACAAGTATGAAAACTACTGCTCTATAAATGAGGAAAGTGAGAAAGAGGCTGAGACAGCAGAGTACAACACGGAGGGCCAAGTGATTGGACAAATACGAGTAGACTCCAAGTCACAGAAAGCCAATATCTTTAGGATCAAAAGAGGAGTCTTTAGAACTATAATGGGAGCTCATGCTCAAGCAGCAAGACCCATGGACCGCTTATTGCTTCAAGTGTTTCAAGCAAGCACAAATGGCTCTCATCTAGCTAACGCACCTTCGATCCTACATGGTGTAGTGAGCTTACCTTGATACCTAAATGGGTAGCCTCCTCCCTCAAATACACTACTAGCTCCATGATTCAAGATACAAGCTTAACCTCAAGCCTCCTCCTTCAAGCTCCATCCTCCATAGCTACTCGCAAGACAGGAGTATAGAAGAGAAGAGAATAAGAAGAGACAAGATGATGGAGAGCTTCTTCTCCAAGATCCCTTACCCTTACACACTCCCTCCCTCGCTCCCTCACACTCCCTCTCTCAAGCACACACAAGCAAGCAAGAAGGAGAGAAAAAGAGAAGAAGAAAAGACCACTTTTGCCACACACCAAAGAATGAGCTCCTCATTCACTTTTCAAGTTTATATACAAGCCCTAAATCCCTTGGGCACCCCTCCCCTTTTTTGCATGATCGGGCATCTTGCCAAGGTCCTCTTTCCATATTCCCTTCTAGTTGCCTTATCCCTTCACTCATGTTCATTTAGACTTTATAATTTGCACAAGAGGGAGCCTAGTGCTCTCATAAAATGAATTACATTGTGCCCCGCACTTTCCTTGCAAGAGCCCTCAAAGGTTCTCCTTCATCCTTGAGAGAGCATCCTTGACACTTGAGAGGACCTCCTTTATCCTTGACCGGACCTCCTTCATCCTTGACAGGACTTCCTTCATCTTTGAGAGAACCTCCTTCATCCTTGAGAGAGCCGTGTTAGAATATTCAGTGCTCTCCCACATTTTTTTTTAAGCTTATCTTCTCCTCCACTTTTCCTGCCTAGGCAGAATGAGCTTCTTCATTCACTTTTTGACTTGGGCTTCCTTAGTCTTCCTCTTCTTCCTTTTGGCTGCATGGTCCCTGTCGCCGTGACATGTCTTGTAACATTACCCCCCTCCTAGATGAGTACCAGTTCCATGGCACTTGAAAGTTTGAACTGAGGAAGATTCAGTGATTTGATAGGTGGTCATGTGCGTCAATGATGATGGGGCCTCCAAAGTTGGTGGCTTGCATTGTTTGGAGTTACCTATAAAGAAAAGAAGGTGCACTACCTGGGAGTGTGTCTATCTTATTGTGTGGTGCCTTGTGCTCATGCTAGTGGAACTAGGAGTTGGGTAACCACAGATATGCTTGGGTGTTATCCCACACTTGAGGACCCAGTTCTTGCCTAAGGGGGTGCAATGAGTGTGGCTTAGGGAGACAAGTCTAACCATAGAAGAGGGTGGCCTCCCTAGGTATGTCCTCCTGCCCTTAATGTGCCCTAAGTGTGATATGGGGAATCAAAATGGGCTAGGGGGCTAGGGACGAAACCAGCCAACTGAAGCCATCGAATGTTCCTAACTAGAGGACCCCTAGGTGCACTGACTGTGGCCTATATGTAACGAGATCATTCAGTTGCTTTCCCTGTGATTTCCTTCTGGTAATCTCTTATTTGTTCACCCTTCTTTTTTTTGTCCTTTCTCTACTTTTCCTTTTCTTTTCTTGGTTCTTTCTTTCTTGTCTTCCTTCTCTCTCTCTCCTTTTTTTAAATAAATATTAATAAATGAAGATCTAGTCCTCATCATCGAAGTCGTGAGAGGGGGAGATTGGAGGCTTAATGGGTTTGCTAAGAAATTATCTACTTTGGATGTATCCTTTGCCTATCCGCTCTAAAGGGAACCACATACCTATCCACTCTAGAGGGAACCACATACTGTGCCTTGCAGCTAGTGAAACAGTCATCGCTCAGATCTGTGAGGCCATTAGCCTTGCAAACTTACTCAAACTACTCTATAAAACTGTATGTCAGCTGGTATGTGTCTGGTTATTTCACAACTATGGGGATCCTTGACTGCTAGCTCTTGGAGCCTTGGGTAACTCCTAATCCTGCAAGCAACGATGTTGCTAGTGCTGTCACACTTTGCTCTGCTGACGTGTTGTCTATTAGTCGCTTCCTGAGAAGCTCGCTCAACATTAAGTCTACCTCCTTTAGCGCTCTTTCTCTCTCTATGTTCGGTCTTGTTTGGTTTTTATTTGCTAGGTGGACCTCTTGCATCTCAATGTCCTGCCACAATCTCCTAATCTATTGCCTACTGGTTGTATGCCACTATGCTCTACAAGGCCTTTCAGGCCAGCTTTCTTTCCTCCTCGAGGTCTGCTATGATGTCTTCTGATGGTGTGCCATGGTGATCTAGCCTGGTTTGTGCATCATATTTGTTCACCATTTGTTGGATTTCAACCAGGAAATCTTCTCGATCAAGCTCCTCATTTTCGCGGCTTACACTCGCCTCTACCATATCTATGATCTCTTGATCCACTAAATTGTCAATGAGGTTGATCAAGTTGGGCGCAGCGTCGCCCTTCCTGGATGCGTCTAGTCTTCTGTATTGTGTCTGTCACACTTGGTCCTACCAATTGGGGTTGCATGATTCCCCCGTCTAGGTTTGAGGGTCATCTCCTATTGGTGGGTTCATTTAGCTTATCTTATCTTGGGTGAGTTCCTTATTATTTAAGGACATCCTCAATGTTACCAACACTCAAATACTAGTGGTGTATGTTGTGCTCTTTTCCGTGCACTGTGTGAAACCAGGCTTTCGATTTTTCCAAGTGCACTTCAACTGTTGAAAACAATGTGGATGCGAATATGAGATAATGAATGTAGCTTCCGCACTCCAGTCTAAGTCCTCAATCGAATAGGACTTTATACTCAGTCATCACCAGCCGCTCTCTCTGGTCTCTAGGGTCTGAGCTACATTATTTAGCTCTCAATCAAGGTCAAATGGGGGTTTGGGGGTCAGTTTCATAGCTCTAATAGGGACTAAAAGCTGGCATGAATATCAACAATCGTGTCTAGTCGTCCTACTGCAATTTCTAGGGTTAATTTCATATGTAAGACCTTCGAAGCCTTCCCCAATTGTGGGAGGTGTTTTGCTTCACCCACGACACACTAGGTTTGTCAATTTTTGCTGTTAAAACTTTGGTCCAATTTGACAGTGTCCGATTCTTAGAATCGGACGTCCAAGTGAGGGTGGTCCAATTCTACCAAGTTCAATTTTCGTCCAATTCTCAGAATCGGATGTCCAAGTGAGGGTGGTCTAATTCTACCAAGTTCAATTTTCATAGGTCCGATTTAGACTGATTCGATTCTTTATGTCCAATTTCCAGGTAGTCCGATTTTGGGGAGTCTGATTGTCCGAATCGGACAGGTCACGTGTCTGATTGAATGGGTTGGGTGGTGTCTGAGCGATCTGATTTTCCAAAATTGGACCGTCTAATTATGATGCATCCGATCGTCTGAATGGACAGAATCAAACGTCCGATTGTCCGATTCCGATGCCACGCAGACAGCGATGATAAAAATTTGATTCGTGGCAATGATTTTGGTCATACAAACATGCAAGGAGCTCCATAACCCAAGGATAGATACACAGAAAGGTCTCTACATACCTGATCCAAGCAAAAAACTCATGGAAGTCGATCAATTCACCTGAAGCTCAGAGCAGGGATTCATAGAGATTCCGAGATATATGCAGATCTATATGCCACATCGATTGAGAGTTCTTATTGGACAGCTCAGGGTATCATCACATCAGCTTATGATTGAGAGTGGCAAAGCCAATGGCATCCCACGGGAGGAGAGGATATGCCCCCTTTGCAGATCAGAGGTGGAGAGTGAGGAGCATTTTGTTCTCAGATGCCCGGCATACTCAGAGTTGAGATCTAGATACACATTGAGCAGCTCACTTCAGGGATGTATGACTGATATGGATCAGAGATCATTTGGCCGTTTTCTGGGAGAGGCATGGCACATCAGAGAGCAGAGCACACAGCGGGTCCCAGTTAGAGAGGGGCCCACCCAGACGACTATTACACAGTTCTTTCAGACAGACAGAGTGAGAGCTACTATACCAGCCTCCAGCCAGACCTCCGGGCTCACACTACAGCAGGCTGAGGACCAGCGTACCCAACGCCGCACGAGGATCCGTGGGTTTCAGACCCCACAGCCACACCGACAGGAGATCCGGAGGATTCTTGATCTACATCGACAGCAGACTGAGATCCGACGACACTCGACACATTGGATCTCAGATCTCCAGTTTGCTCTTTCTCCACCGCCGATGTACCACATCCTGCATCCAGGAGGGATCACCTGCTATTAGCGACTTCGACAACTGCTACTACATCCCAGGATAGTATATCTCCCTGCATCTGTTACATATACACATCGCACCACTTTATCACAGCCGACAGTTGTTCCCCTATCACAGCCGACATTTGTTCCCCTTTTGTAGCCATTATCTGGAGTACCAGAGCTACATACGCACATACACATACACGACACTTATCACACTCATAGCACCGTATTTTCAGTTTCCAGTTTTTAGCTTTTCATTTAGCACTTTTATTTTGGATAGCTGGACCTCATCAATTGTATCACAGTTTGTCTCATAGGCCAGTTTTGGTCTTTAGAAGATGTTAATATAACTTTCTTTCTCTCTCTCTCTCTCTCTCTCTCTCTCTCTCTCTCTCTCTCTCTCTCTCTCTCTCTCTCTCTCTCTCTCTCTCTCTCTCTCTCTCTCTCTCTCTCTCTCTCTCTCTCTCTCTCTCTCTCTCTCTCTCTCTCTCTCTCTCTCTCTCTCTCTCTCTCTCTCTCTCTCTCTCTCTCTCTACTACAAAAACTAAAAATGAGCCTTCCATCCCCTTCCTTGGGTCTTAAACCCTTTTCCTAATGCCCGAGTGTTGCCATGTTAGTGCTCATGCCGTGTCAATGGATTGCACACCCATTTTTCCCCTAATTTTGCCCTATTTTAGACTTGTTTATAGCAAAAACCCTAAACCAATGCGCTTAGATTTCTTGATTCTATTCTACTCTCAATGCAACAAAAATTAAAACCTAACTACTGAATGATTTGTCCTACTTGTCTACTCATCAAAAACTCAAAATACTTACTTGTTTGAAGATTAAAAACCCCAAATCTCCTACCTATCTCAAGCACCGATTCAGGGATGCAACCCTACTTTAATGCTTGATTTGAGGCACGCAAGTGCTCAAGCTTGAATCCATTGGTCCCAGTGCAATGGAACCAAAATGTAGTGGGAGCTCACGCTCAACCACCAAGACCCACAGACTGCTTATTTCTTCAATCGTTTCAAGCAAGCATAAATAGCTATCTCTCACCTAGCCGACACACCTTCAATTCTACGGGGTGTAGTGAGCTTACCTTGATGCCCGCCGAATGAGTAGCCTTCTCCCTCAAGCACATCGGTAGCTCCATGATTCAAGATGCAAGCTCAAGCAACCTCAAGCCTCCTCCTTCAAGCTCCATCCTCCATAGTTGCGCGCAAGACAAGACAAGAGAAGAGAATAGACAAGAAGATGGAGAGCTTCTTCTCCATGATCCCTCACCCTCACACACTCACTCCCTCGCTCCCTCTCTCAAGTACACACAAGCAAGAAAGAATGAGAGAAGAAGAGAAGAAGAAGAGACCACTTTTGCCACACACCAAAGAATGAGCTCCTCATTCACTTTTCAAGTTTATATACAAGCCCTAAATCCCTTGGGCACCCATCTCCTTTTTTGCATGATCGGGTATCTTGCCAAGGTCCTTTTTCCCTATTCCCTAATAGTTGCCTTATCCCTTCACTCATGTCTGTTTAGAATTTACAACTTGCACAGAGATGGGAGTCTAGCGACACTCTTATAAAATGAATTACATTGTGCCCTGCACTTTCCTTGCGAGAGTCCTCAGATGTTCTCCTTCATCCTTGAGAGAGCATCCTTGGCAGGACCTCCTTTATCTTTGAGAGGACCTCCTTCATCCTTGACAAGAACTCCTTCATCTTTGAGAGGACCTCCTTCATCCTTGAGAGAGCCTTGCTTGAATATTTGATGCTCTCCCACTTTTTTTAAAGCTTACTTTCTCCTCCACTTTTCCTGCCTAGGTAGAATGAGCTTCTTCATTCGCTTTTTGAATTGGGCTTCCTTAGTCTTCCTCTGCTTCCTTTTGGGTGCATGGTCCGTGTCCTTGACATGTCTTGTAACAAAAAAAAAATTCAACCATACTTGGTTGGACCACCTAGGGGTGATAGACTACGAGCAAGCTAGATTAGTTCAACCAAGTACCGCACCACCCAGATTAGAATCGACCTTTTAGCTGCAACCATCAGGGGAAACTCCCTCCTCCAACAAAGGTTGTGAGTTTAACTCTGAGTCAAAAGTGAGCTATGAAAGCAACCTAGGAATGCCCTAACCACTTAAAACCAAACGCACCAAAAGGGACCTAGTAGTCCACCTAAGGCACAAGCGGTTGAAGGAGGACAACAAAGTAACCGAGGGGATTGGAAGCTGAAGAACAACAGAATCCCCAAGTCCTACCTAAGCACTTCATGAAGTTTAAAAAGAGTGACATAATAGTGAACTTATTAATAGCTAAGAGGCAAGGGCAAGCAAATGAATCAATAGAAGGGCATGCTAAGGTCAAGGAAGCCAACTTGGCAGGGGAAGGGGAAAAGCCTCGACCTATGTTCATAGTTGACGACTTGACTAAGCAAGAGGAGGCTCATCTCATCACTCTCTTGTGAGAGTACATAGATTTGCTTGGTCCTTAGATGAACTCAAAGGAGTCAATCCGAGGGTCATGACCCATAACATTCCGATGATTCCTGATGCAACACCCATCAAACAATGGCCATACCCATTGAATCATCAAGGAGGAGATAGATAAGCTATTGAAGGCCAGATTCATCTACGAAATTGAGCACACTGATTGGATATCACCCATAGTGATTGTGCTGAAGAACATAAAAATTCAAGTATGCGTAAACTACAAAAAAGTCGATGTTACGACAAAGAGAGATAACTATCCACTACCCTACATCAAGCACATGCTCAAGAGAGTAGCAAGAAGAGAGGCCTACAGTTTCCTGGATGGCTTCTCAGGTTGTTATAACCAGGTGTAGCTGCACACTGATGATAGGCATAAGATAGTGTTTGCAATTGAATGGGATGTGTTTGCCTACATAGTCATGCCATTTGGGCTGACAAATGCACCAGCTACCTTTCAGTGCCTCATGTGTACTATCTTCAAGGACATGCTTAGGTGAGAATTGGATTGTTGAGATATCGAGCTCCACTCGTGATACGCCAGGGTGACCGTTGTGTATTTATGTCACCGACTTGTCAGTTGCAGACGCGGTTGGTACACCGCCCATGAATAATAGCTACATGATAGCTATCCTTATCTACTCTAGTTCGTGGCTCAGTTAGTATGCCATCTTAGTTAGTTGAGTTTGGTTTGAGACCCATATATAGGGTTCTTCTATTTCTTTGTATGAGAGTTATTTTGGCTTACACAACTAAGAAGAGGAAAACTGTTTTCAGCCTCCACCCTTGTGTGTATTCCCCCATTGTGCAAGCAAGAAAGCTACAAGTGAGACTCCTTCCTTCTCTCCCACAATCTTGACATGGTATCAGAGCCTTGTTCGTGGTAAGGAGCTCAAGAAAGCAAGCCAAGCTCGCGGTGTTCTGGTAAGAGGAGCAGTGTTGCTTTCATTTTCTGTTTTGGGAGCAGATCTCTGCAGGTAGCACAGCCGGAAAGTGCAGGAGTGCATTGTCTCAGGTTGAGACACCCTTCGCGGTGAAGCAAGAGGGCAGTATATGCTGCGGGCGAGGGCTTTAGCCCTCGACGACCTTGTTTTTTTGATTTGAGGCCATTTCGGGGCCTGTTTTGGAGGCGGAAGTTTTCTGCACGCACTCAGAAAAAGGCCCAATTTTATGCTGTGCAGCCACTGTTCTACAGGTCGGTGAATAGTTACTGTAAAAATTGCATTGTATGCTTGTGCGCAGAGACATTGGGAGTTACAGAATCATCCCTGTTGCCTGTTGATGCAAAATCGTCACTAGGAAGTGACTGTGTGGTCAAATACCACTTTCGCCAGTTTTGCAGATTTTCCCTTGTGAGGGTGAAGCTGTGGTTTTTGCAGTGACAGAATTTTTTGCAGTCTTCTGTAATGGCATCTGATTCTCTTTCACAGATTGTCACTGAAAAGCTTGACAAGAACAACTTCCAAGCATGGAAGTTTAGAATGACGAATTTCCTTATGGGAAAAGGATATTGGGAATTTGTTGCAGGAAATGAAGAAGAACCAGTTCTTCCTGATGTTCCCAATCAACAGCAAATGCAGGCATTTAAAGCATGGCATGAGAGAGCCAGAAAAGTTATGTATTGGCTGTCTATCAGCATTTCAGACTCTATGATTGTGCATATTCAGGATGCAAGTACGCCAAAGGAGGCATGGGATACTTTGTCAAAAATGTATAGCACAAATACGCAAGCCAGGAAAATGCAGCTCAAGCAAGAGTTGCACAATGTGCAAAGAGAAAATATGAGCATCAACGACTACCACATGAAGGTGAAGAAGATTGCAGATGCACTTGCTTCCATTGGGTCACCAGTGGAAGATGATGATTTAGTTTCTGTGACCTTGAATGGTCTAGGAAAGGATTATGCACAGTTTCGGACATCCATTTCAGTTCGTGAAAGATTTCCTGATTTTGAGGAGTTGATTGCTCTTCTAATTTCTGAGGAACAGAGAAATGGTGGTGCATCTTCTTTAGGAGGAACTTCAAAAGAAGCTGTCTTCTACTCAAATGCTGGAAGAGGTAGAGGCAGAGGTAGAGGAGGCCGATTTGGAGGCCGTGGTAGAAATCAGAATATGCAGCAAACTCAAGAAAACCAGTCCTATGGAGGAGGACGTGGTAACTCTAGAGGCAGGGGGAGCCAAAGAGGTCGTGGTGGATGGCAAAGAGGTCAAAATGCAAACAGTAATGTTGAATGCTACTACTGTGGTAAAATGGGTCATATGGCTAAAGACTGCTATAAAAAGCAGAATGACATCATGAATGGAAAACTGCAACAAGGGAATTATGCATCTTCTAGCAGACAGGGTGATGACAAAAATGAGCATTTGTTCATGGTGCAGCACATGAACAATTCTGTGACAAGTGCAGAAGAAAGCAATGATGTATGGTATGTTGACTCAGGTGCATCAAACCACATGACAGGTCATGCAGAATGGATGGAGGATGCAAGGAAAATGGAAAAACCAGGATTTGTGGAGACTGGTGATGATACTGCACATCCTATTGTGCAGATTGGAAAAATTCCCTTGTCTATGCAGGATGGGAAAAAGAAATACCTGTCCGATGTATTTCATGTCCCGAATATCACCAAGAATCTGGTTTCTGTCGGTCAAATGGTTGAGCAGGGCTTGCAGATCAGATTTAATCCTCATGGATGCTTTGTTGAGGATATGAAAAATAAAGGTCGCTTGATAGCAAAAGGAAAGAAGAAGGGCAGAATGTTTACGTTGGATGTAGACATGTCTGAATTGAGTGCAGCAATGTTTGCACATGGGACCGGTGTAGTTGCAGATATTGATATCTGGCATAAACGCATTGGTCATGTTAATGTACAGCGACTTAAATCAATGCAGGCCCAAAATATTGTTGCAGGATTGCCAAAATTCAAGGTTGCAGAAATGCATAAGGTATGTGAAGCCTGTCAGTTTGGAAAACAGGCAAGGAAACCATTTCCTAGACATGTTCAAGAGAGTGAGAAGCCATTGGAATTAATCCACTCTGATGTGCGGACTACTAAAGCTGCATCTCTTGGAGGCTGTCATTATTTTGTCACTTTTATTGATGACTATAGCAGAAAAGTTTGGGTGTATTTTATGAAGAAGAAAAGTGAAGTCTTTGGGCATTTCAAAACTCTTAAAGCTATGGTTGAAAAAGAAACAGGTCTGCAAATAAAATGCCTAAGGTCAGATGGAGGGGGAGAGTACCTCTCAAATGAGTTTGCAAGGTTCTTGCAGGAGCATGGCATAAAGCAGCAATATTCATGCAGTTATACCCCACAGCAAAATGGAATTGCAGAAAGAAAACACAGACATATTGGAGAGGTGTCTCGTGCCATGCTCAATGAAAAAGACCTGCCAGATTTTTATTGGGCTGAAGCAGTTGCTACAGCAGTCTACATAATGAACAGGACTCCCACTGCAGCAATACATGGAATGACTCCAGAGGAGAGGTATACTGGTAGGAAACCAGATATTTCTCATTTGAAAATTTTTGGTTGCATTGCCTATGTACATGTGCCAGATGAGCTGAGATCCAAGTTGGATCCAAAAGCTGAGAAGTGCATCTTTATTGGTTACTCTCTGCAGCAAAAAGGGTATAGATGTTATAACCCTTCAACTCGTAAGTTTACAGTGAGCAAAGATGTTGTTTTTGATGAGATGAGTAGCTGGTATAAACCAGTAAATGTGATTGATGATGTAGATGCACAAAATGGTAATGCTGCACAGAATTCACAGCAGCAGTCACAAAATATTAGTGGACCTGGAGCGTCCTCTAGCAGTGGTTCACATTCTTCACCATGGACAGGCAGATTGAGATCAGGAGAATCTTCTCAGAGCAATGCAGATAGTGGTATGCAGGTATCACGAAAAGGAAAAGAGAAGGTTGATCAGCCCATGTTTGATGTGAATGCAGGTCACTCTTATGTGGATGGTGAATCCAGTGGCTCAGAACAGAGCATTGATGATGAGTTGGGTATTCCTTCTATTGTTACACCTGGAGTAAGGAAGACCAGTGATGTTTTGAGAGCACCTGGGAGTGAACCTACTTTGCGCAGGTCTACCAGAGTTAGGTATCCTGTGGATAGGTTGAAATATGATGGTTTTACAGCCATTCACTATGCATATATGGTCAAGGTGATACAGGAACCAGAACCCACTTCTTTTGAGCAAGCCATGGGAAAAGAAAAATGGGAGAAAGCCATGGATGAAGAAATGGATGCCTTGGAAGCAAATGCTACATGGGAATTGGTACCTTTGCCTAAAGGTAAGAATGCAATTGGCTGTAAGTGGGTTTATAAGGTGAAGCACAATGCAGATAGTTCTGTGAACAGATACAAGGCAAGATTAGTAGTCAAGGGGTATGCACAAACATATGGCATTGACTATGAAGAAACATTCAGTCCGGTTGCAAGGATGGCAACCGTAAGAGCAGTAATTGCTATGGCTGCATCAAAGGGATGGTCTTTACATCAGATGGATGTAAAGAATGCCTTCTTGCATGGTGATTTGCAAGAAGAGGTATATATGGAGCAGCCACCAGGTTATGTGCATGCTGTTCATCCTGAGTTTGTTTGCAGGTTGAAGAAAGCCTTGTATGGCTTGAAGCAAGCACCTAGAGCATGGTCTGACAAGATAGGGCAGTATCTTGTCACTATTGGCTTTCAGATTTCCAAGGCAGATTTCTCACTTTATGTGAGAAAGACAGAGAAAGGTATTATGCTGCTTGTCATTTATGTTGATGATTTGATTATGACAGGTGACAGTGATGAAGATATCCTTCATGTGAAAATGCTATTGAAGCAAAAGTTTGACATGAAGGATTTGGGAGAGCTGCGTTATTTCTTGGGCATTGAGGTGATTAGATCACCAAGTGGGATACAGCTCTTGCAAAGGCAGTATGGATTGGACATGCTGTCCAAATATGGGATGACAGGCTGTAAGCCTATTTTAGTTCCTTTGGAGCAGAATGTGAAGCTGAGCGCAGATGCAGGTGAGCTTCTGGAAGACCCTACTATGTACAGACGCATAGTAGGAAGCTTGATTTATATGACTATTACCAGGCCAGATTTGAGCTATGCTGTTGGATTGGTAAGTCAGTTTATGCAGGCTCCAAGGAAATCGCATTTGGATGCGGCTAGACGCATACTCAGGTATGTGAAGTCCACATTGCAGTATGGACTATTTTATGAGACTGGGGTTCAAATACAGCTGCATGGATACACTAATGCTGATTGGGCTGGTAGTATTTCTGATAGACGATCTACCAGTGGATATGTGTTCTCTTTTGGGAGTGCTGCAATCACTTGGAGCAGCAAGAAACAGCCTACAGTTGCCTTGTCGAGCACAGAGGCTGAGTACAGGGGTGCAGCAATGGCTGCATGTGAGGTAGCTTGGTTGCATAAGCTACTTTATGATATGCATCAGTCTACAAATGGGCCAGTTGTCATTTATTGTGACAACATGAGTAGTATACACTTGGCAAATAACCCAGTCTATCATGCTAGAACAAAGCACATTGAGGTGCATTATCACTATGTGCGGGAGAGGGTTTTACTAGGTCTTATTGATCTAGTTTATGTCAGCACAGAGGATCAGATAGCTGACATATTTACGAAGGCATTGGGCGCAGAGAAGCTGCGCAAGTTCAGAGACCTGCTTGGTGTGCAGGAATTGGGATTGAGCTCGAGGGGGAGTGTTGAGATATCGAGCTCCACTCGTGATACGTCAGGGTGACCGTTGTGTATTTATGTCACCGACTTGTCAGTTGCAGACGCGGTTGGTACACCGCCCATGAATAATAGCTACATGATAGCTATCCTTATCTACTCTAGTTCGTGGCTCAGTTA
Organism: Lygodium microphyllum; assembly: GCF_053477565.2. Classification (NCBI taxonomy): domain Eukaryota; kingdom Viridiplantae; phylum Streptophyta; class Polypodiopsida; order Schizaeales; family Lygodiaceae; genus Lygodium; species Lygodium microphyllum. The sequence goes on from NC_141137.1 coordinate 142,990,320, forward strand.
GTATGCCATCTTAGTTAGTTGAGTTTGGTTTGAGACCCATATATAGGGTTCTTCTATTTCTTTGTATGAGAGTTCTTTTGGCTTACACAACTAAGAAGAGAAAAACTGTTTTCAGCCTCCACCCTTGTGTGTATTCCCCCATTGTGCAAGCAAGAAAGCTACAAGTGAGACTCCTTCCTTTCTCCCACAATCTTGACATGGATATGTATGTTGATGTTCTATGTGTTCACTCTAGTTGGAGGGAACACCTATATAAACTTCACATAGTCTTTGAGCGGTGTAGACTGCATAATCTCTCCTTGGACCCCTTAACATGGTGTCTAAAAATGACATTGCCACCGACTTCTCCAAAGTCAGAATCATTGTTGATTTACCACCACCCACAAACTATAACAGAGTTCAATGCTTCTTGGGACACATAGGGCACTATCGGTGACTCGTTTTGAACTATGCGTTGATCTCTAGGCCCCTTTACACATTGTTCATCATATTCGAGTGGACTGAGGAATGCTAACATGCCTACGAGGAACTAAAAAAGGCTCTCATGATTGCACCAATTATTCTACAAGCCCCAAATTGAGACATAACATTCCACGTGCACATTGATGCCTCGAAACTCACCGTGGGAGTTATTTTGTGCCAATCTGGTGAACATAATCTCAATTATCCTATGATCTTTACTAGCAGATAACTCATGGATATGGAGATGAATTACTTCACAACAAAATGGGAAGGCCTAGCCATATTACAGGGTGCAGGTTGGGTGCAAGGGGGTGGAGAGAGAAAAGTACCCTAGATAGTTTAGTGGGTAGAATGAATGGTACCCATATTCATTATTATCTTCACTTATATATAAGTGTACAATGTGCAATTATTAATGGGTACAATGTGTAGCTATACAAGGGGTGCCTGACTAGCTATAGGCCATTAGCTTTTACCCCAATAACCTCCCACTTAAAGGCCAATGTACATTTGTGGGAGTATAAGAAGAAAGTGAAGATGCTATCCAGTGCCCATAAGCACTCTACAATGTGCAAAGCGCTCAAAAGGTAAACTCTTCATGAGAAATAAAGAAGTTTTGTTATTACCCTTTGCTTGTGCCCTTTGTCTTCTTCATTGACCATCAAGCCTTGCTTTATCTAGTGAACAAACCTTGCACTACAAGATGCATAGCTAGGTGGTTACTTCTACTTCTAGAATTCAACTTCTCTGTGGCTTTACGCAAGGGTAAGCAACATTACATGGTAGACCATATGTCCTGCATACCCACAAGAGAAGCTACTAGACAAGACATTGTAGATGACTTACTCGATGTGCACATGTTTAGCATATCTAGTGAGAGAGACCTTTTCAAGGCCGATCTACTACCATATTGGATAGATGACACAGTCCAAAGTCCTAGGGCATGGATTTCCTGAGAGGTAGACCTATAGAGAAGGCTAAATTAAAATGCCTTAGCATTAAGATTCAACCCTATCAGTTAATCATCAGCCAGCTCTATAGACTATGATAGGATGGGTTATTGCGAAGATGTGTGTGTGTGCACGAAATGCATGTTGTGCTTAATTACTGAAGCACATGGTGGAATTGCTAGAGGACACTTCAATGGAGATACTACAACATGCAAGGTGCTGCAATCTTAGCTATGGTAGCCCTCCCTATTCTGTAATGCTCCTAAGTTTGTGAAGCATTGCAATGAATGTCAAAGGACAAAAGTACCACCCATAAAGACAAGATAAAGTACCCATCCTTAAAGACAAGATAATGTCAAAGGAAGGAAACAAGAGCTGATTTAGCAAACATGTCAAACAACGTCACTTTGAGCAAGGTGACCTAGTGCTATTGTACTCTATAAAGGGCCATAAGCAAAAGATGAAGTTCAAAGGATTGGGGCCTTTCAAAGTTTACAACATTAGTCAAACTGGCAACATAGAGCTTGAGATCCTAGAAGGAGAGGGCATATGCTTCTTCCAATAGCAATCACCTCAAGAAGTATTGCCCTCCAATGCATCCATTGTACAAGACTCCAATGCTAGAACTCCTATCAACATAAGAGTTTCCACTATCATCAAGATAGAGGACGAGGATGACGAAGCGGTAGAACCTACCTACCTACACATATCAGTGGAGTGATTGCCCAAAAGACACACGATCATTGGACCAGCAAAAACCTATGGCTATCTCTCACCTAGCCGGCACACCTTCGATCCTACCAGGGTATAGGAAGCTTACCTCGATGCTTGAATGAGTTGCCTCCTCCCTCAAGCACACCAGTAGCTCCATGATTCGAGATGCGAACTCAAGCATCCTCAATCCTCCATCTCCAAGCTCCATCCTCCATATCCACGTATGAGACAAGAGAAGAGAAGAGAAGAGAAGAAGAGAGGAGATGATGGAGAGCTTCACCTCCAAGATCCCTCACCCTCACACACTCACTCCCTCACACTCCCTCTCCAAGCACACACAAGCAGGCAAGAAGAAGAAGGGAAGAAGAGAAGAAGATGAGTCCACTTGCCACACACCAAAGAATGGGCTTCTCTATTCACTTTTTGACTTTTATATATGCCCTAAATCACTTGGGCATCCATCCTCTTTTTTACATGACTAGCCATTGTGGCAAGGTCCTCTTTGTGCATTCCCTTCTATTTGCCCTATCTCTTTACCTATGCTCATCTACCTTTTACAATCTACACAGGAGGGAGCCTGGTGCTCTTTTATGAAGGTTTTAGGGACGTAGACTTGCATTTAAAAATGAACCTTTGCCTTTGACTTGATTTTTAAGGCCGCCCTTATGCTTTTGGCCGTTCTCCATCCTGCTTCTTCTGTTGCATTTGCATTCTTGACTTCTTTTTTCTCCATCTAGAGCTGGGGTTAACAATATCCCTACAAATCTAATGTATCATTTCCATAGCAAATACATTTTCTTTATGTGCCCTTAAGGTATCGGAAGATGCATTTCACTACTTTCCAATGTGCTTTGCCAAGATTTGACATAACCCTACTCACAACTCCCACTGCATACACAATGTCAAATCTAGTAGCAACCATAATATATGTGAGTGATCCACAAGCTAAACCATAAGGAACACCCTTCATAGAGTTGGCTACCTTATCATCTTTTGGGCAATCTGCTTTGCTAAGCTTAATATACGGTGGTAAAGGAGTACCAAGTGGTTTAGCATCTGCCATAGAAAAACAATCAAGTACTTTGCTTATGTACTTTTCTTGTGAGAGAAATTAGAGCTGCTACTCTCTATATCTCATCACATGCATGCCTAAAATGTGTTCAGCTGCACCCAAGTCCTTCATGGGAAAAGGCTAGATTTATCTGTCTTTTTAGTGCATTACCTTGTCTTTTATGCTTACTAGCAATAAGCATATCATCTACATAAAGCACAAGGATTATAAGGCTTACATAATCATACTTCTTTATATATAAGCATTGATCGATGTATTGCTTCTTTTAAATCCATGTGAGGGCATGAAGGCATCAAATTTTTTATACCACTCTCTAGGAGCCTGTTTTAAACCATACAAGCTTCTCTTAAGCCTACACACCAAATGCTGCTTTCCCAACATAACAAAGCCCTCTAGTTGTTTCATGTATAGCTCTTCTTCTAAATCATCATGCAAGCAAGAATGCAATTCTAACATCCATCTGATCAAGTTCAAGATCCAAAGATGTTGCAATAGCAAACAATACCCGAAGAGTGGTCATTTTGACAATAAGTGAAAAGGTTTCCTAAAAGTCAATCCCTTCTTTTTGTGTATAACCCTTAGCCACAAGTCCGGCTTTATACTTGGGTTTGCCATCCATACACTTGATTTTATAGACCCATTTGTTAGAAATAGCTTTCCTATGTTTGGGCAATGGAACCAAATCCCACGTATCATTCTAATACAATGATTTCATTTCCTCTTGCATACCTAGCTCCCACTTTTTCTTTAACTTGCATGATAATGTCTTCTCATATGTGAGAGGCTCACCCTCATTTGTGAGTAAAATGTAGTCCAAACAGGGATCAAGCCTCTGTATAGGTCTCTTGACACGTGTAGACTTTCTCACCCAATGATTTGTGTTATCAGGCAGTAATGGATCCACATCCAAATGAATGTCAATGACCTCATTATTTGGCTACTGAACTGCATGTTCAGGTTGCTGTAGTACATTTTTAAGCTATTGTAATTCATTTCCAACATGTTGATTTTGTTGCCCAAGCTGATTTTTTGTATCTCTTTGTTGCCCATTGTCATTTGGCTCAATAATGATACGTTGATTATCAAAGCCAATATCAAATGGAGTTGAATTTCCAAGGGCTGATGGCAATCTAAGTGGTTGATCATTCTAAAATTCTACTTTCTTTTTGCCTAAATCACTAGATGTGACATTTTTAATTAGCTTTAACTCATTAAATACCACATCTCGATTGTGTAGCACCTTTTTCATGCTTGGAACCCAAACTCTATGGCCCATTTTACCTTCATCTCCATAACCCATGAAGATGTCTCTGTGGGATTTCATGTCAAGTTTGGTTCTGCTATCAGTAAGTACATGTACATAACATTTGTAGCTAGAGACCCTTAAGTGGTCATATTAGGCAAATTTGCCAGACCAAACCTCGTCAAGGATGCCACTTTCAAGTGCACGATGTGGAGATCGATTGCAAATATGAACCGTGGTTTTAAGTGCCTCTCCTCAAAATGATTGTGGGAGATTCGTTGTGGATAGCATGCACTGAATCTTCTCACATAAAGAGCGATTAATTTGCTCATCCACAGCATTAGATGACGGATTATAAGGAGTTGTATGCTCCTAGTTAATCCCATTGGCATCACAAAACTTATTGAATTCTTGAGATACATACTCTCCCCCATTGTATATTGTTATGCATTTTAATTTTAAACCCTTTTGAGTACTAACAAATGCATAAAACCTTTTAAAGGCATCCAATGCCTCACTTTTCTACTTAAGCAAGTAAACCCATAACTTTCTAGAATGGTCATCAATAAGAGACACAAAATAACAGAAACCACTATGAGTCTTTATTGGCATGGTACATACACCATAATGGACTAAATCTAAAATGCATGCCTTCCTAGAGGCTCCATGAGAGTATGAACTCTTTACATGTTTCCCAAAACATAGTCATTACAAAAAGTCAAGCTTTGAGTTTTTCACATCAACTCTTCCGAGTGAAAAAAGTGCTTGTAAACCCTTTGGCTCATATATCCAAGATGCTTGTGCCATAACTCCATGTGTGACTACACTTCTACAATTGCAACAAACTTATTAGAAAGTGCCTTGCAATGAAGATAATATAGAGTCCCCTTTTTATTACCTCTAGTGACTAGCATGGATCCTTTCTATATCTTCCATATTCCACCATCAAAGATAGTGAAGTAACCCCTATTGTCTAGCTACCCAACAAAAAGCAAGCTCTTCTTAATGCTAGGTACATACCTAACATCATGAAGAATTGATTCTTGACCATTTTCAAGAGCTAGGTGTATGGTGCCCAATCCTTCAATATCGTATGCATGGTTATTCCCTAGGTAAACTTTCCCAAGGTTACCTTCTACATAAGAAGAAAAACACTCATGATTGTGATAAACCATCATGAGCAGACAACAAAGCATCTATCACATCCCTTTTAGTGATATGCATTGATCTGATTTTTTTACAAACTGAATTTCTACCACAAAATTTGGCCAAAACCCCTATCAAGAGCCTTACCCATAGCTTAAACCCTACATCTTATCACTTTGGGTTTATTCTTCAAGCACTAGGTATGCTACATTGCTTCTCAATTATGATAACTCTAGCAAGTGGGAAAACAAGTTCATAGGAGGAATGTCAATGTAAAAGGTAAAAGGGATGGGTTATCTTAATGAAGATGGAAATGGATTACACCTAGGGGTTGAGTGAGTGCCTAGATTTTTTTTCAAATGACTAACCTCCAACTACACTTGGGTTCCCCTTGCATCACCAAGATTTGGGATCTATCACCATCATTAGAGGACACCTCACCCTTGTACACAAGTCAATGTCCACATCATAGTGTCATTTGGATCTTACAAAAAAGCTTACAAGCATGGACCCCCTCTGGCACATGCTTATATGTATATAAGGAATTAAAGTCAAAGCAACTTTTTAAAGTATTTTTTAATAATTTTAATAAATACCAAGTGAAATCAAATTTCAAAATAATTCCCATGGTGCCTAATCAGTTTTGACCTGGTCTACAAAGTTGCAAGAGAAACTTTTTTTAGATTCTTTATCGATTTGAAGTTACGAAGGCGCAAACTGCTGGCTGTATGCAATTTTCTTCTCTCTTTCACCCTTATCACATCAACTTTCCATTTTATCCTTCTTGTAAATATATTATGATAATGTGCTTTGGGCACCCACCTCTTGTAATCTAGCTCCCTTTCTCTAGCTTTTTGTCTACCACCACCCTTGGCTTCTTGCATAATGACCAAGGTGGGGACTTGTCCCATCCACTATTCTCCATATTATCAAAGATGCCATACATCATCTAGGATTATGTTAATCAAGAAGATTAACTTAATCTAATCCCTCATGGAGGCTATATAAGGTGCCCATGGAGATATAAAGATACACAATCACAAGCATATGAGAGCGCTCTAGATCACCAAGCCCAAAGGGGAGCCACTAAGAGCACATTATGCAACACCCTCATGCTAGTCCATCTCTTTGAGGTAATCTATGAGTGAGTCTCTTTTTTTATATAGCATTCCATGAATACAATGGCAAGCTTCCTCTACCTCTTCTCCTCTTGTCTCCCTCTATTCTCATCTCTCTCCCTCTCTCTTATATTCTAATATGACGTCTAGATCATATAGTGTCCAAATCATATGTATTCTCTTCTAATTCTCCCTCTACATTCATACTTAAACTTATTAAGTAAGACTTGCCATATTCTCTATTGGTGGGGAATCCTTATTTTCTCATGTTATATATATATTCATGGGAGAAATTAGGAGCCATCGCCTCATTTCCCTTAAGATGGACTACGATTCTCTCTTGTGAAGTTGTATTTTGGTTCTTTCCATTCACTTAGAAAAGGGATGTCCTAGCCCTTCCTCCCTTTGGCTAGGTGGTGCCATTCTTTAGCTCTCTTAGTGAGGATTGGAGGCTGGGTGTTGGGTAAGAGGCAACCCACTCATCTTTTCAGTCTTAGCTTCTATCTTGACAAGTCTTGATTTGAGGACACACAAGCCCTAGAAGGTTGATAAAGGCCCAAATGAGAAGCGAGATGAGGGATGTACTAGGAGAATTGGTGTGTGCAAGATGGCCCTAAAATGAAGGAACATCAAACTTGGGCAAGAAATAGCACGTACAAAGGATGTTCTTATCACACCTAACTCAAGTCCAGGTTTCCTCCTTATATCTTCAAAAATTTATTTATTGTGGTACAAAAATAATAGGAATATTGGTAAGGAATGAGAGAGAGAGAGAGAGAGAGCACATGGATCTGAAGATGCAACCAGCAAATTAGCATCTCTATCTTCTTCTATCTCCTCAATAACAACATTAGATACCACATTTTCCTTTTTTGCTTCTTTAGGACTAAAGTTGTTATCCTTCTATCTTTTTGACTTTTTCATTAGCCTATTTTTTACATTCTTGCTCCTTTTTATAGTAATTATAGTCGGGCTTTTTATGCTCTTTGCATCCACACTGATAGCAAGTGACATCTTGGTGTTTTTTCTTGCTTTTGATGTAACTTTTGTTCTTATTTGCAGCAATTGACCTCTTTTCAAATTGTCCTCTTACATTGTAGGTTGATCCACTATTTTCCCCACTTGCCTTGCATCTAATCTCCTCGCAAAGAATAGAACCACGCATAACATCAAATGTCAAGTTTGAATTGTTGCTCAATGACACAACCAATGCTTCCCATGATTTGGCAAAGTCATGAGTAAGAAGACAACCCTCAGCTTAGGATCAAAAACTAGAAGCTTGCATCCTATAATGACTCAAAATACTAGTGAAAGCATTTAAATGCTATGAGGCAAGCTTAGACTCGTCAAGCTTTAAGTTGACTAACTTTCACATGAGATATACCTGCTTGACATGAGTTGTATTATTCATTTTAGCCCAATCCTTATTTGACAAAGCAACATGATTATGTTCTACCAAAGCATCATCACAATCCTTCAGAAAAAGTATACCTACATATGATCTTTCCAAATATCAAAGCCATCGTCATCAAATTTACGAATCTCAAAAACATTATTTGTGTCAGATGTAGATGCACTGCCAGCCATCTTCAACAATAAATACCGACTACTTTCAACCAATAGCAAGGTTGGTGAATATAACAGCAAGTACACACACTTACACTTTCAAAGGTGTCCAAAAGCATATAGTTTGCTGGGATTTCAATCCCAAGAGTTGATTACAATATGTATACGAACCAAATTTGATGCATATGTATAAATGACAACTCCCACTTCAATAATACATCACTATAATGCCCAAATGCAATAATCCAAGTGCTATATGTACCACTGTTTCACTACATAATGAGCATTCAGCAATACATGTACCAAGAGAAGCTATCCTTTACAACAATTGATACATCCCAAGTCCAAATTTCTCCCACTCAGTAGTGAATCTATTGTAATTTCACTATCAAAGCACAAATCATCTCAAAATGCATCATCGATGTGAAAAGTCCCCCAAAAAATTTGCAATGAATCTACCCCAATCGCATTAATACATCATTTTGGAATCAAAAATTTAACAAATTCTACAAAATCTCCAAATTTTGAAATCCAAATGTGCACAAATCATAGTGAAATTGGCTCAACTGAGAAAATTTTCATTTGTATAACAAAAGGCTCAAATTTTTGAAGCAAATGCGCACAATATCTACAATTTCTGGGTCACATGTCACTGCTCTACATGACTAGCATCAAATTTGGAAAAAGCCCCAACTTTTTTTGTATAAATCTATATAGATATAAGCAATGTGCTTACACATGCAAACCCCTGTTAATGAATAGGGGACCTGCTTAACATAAAATTATTTTTAAAAAAATTGTGAAAAATGCCAAATTTTCCATCATGACTAGTGTGATGGTCACCACTTAGTCATGCTTGATTTGCTGGTTTTTGTCGTTTGCTCGTGGCCTGCACCTGGTTGTTGTAGCTGTCACCCTGTCCTTGTTGACTTTGCTGTTGGAATGTGCCATTGCTATTCATGCCCTGCAACTGCTGTCAATATCCTATTGGACCTATCACACCTACATATTGCTTATAGAAAGCACGACCTACACTTCACGCCAATTGCTATTGCCATCTAGTCAAACTGACCATCGACTGATCTCGACTACCTGTCAGCTTACACTCACATGTAGGGATTAACCCACATGATTCTCAGGAACTGCGCACACTCTTGTTGAAGCTCTGATACCAATTTGAAGGGGGGCAAGAGAGGAAGTACTCAGGTGTAGTGTGCGTGTCAAACAAGGTGTATTATAGTAGTAGAGAGTGTGCAAAGAGAGTGGAGGTTTGAGAGATAGGTGTATACCAGTGTGGAACACACAAAGAATAAAAGAATGTATTTATACTTAGGGTACGGCACACTTACACCTGCAAGGGTGTGTTCACATGTACAAGTAAATATATACACGGGAGTAGCGAAAGGGCCTTTACACCCAACATTGCCATTCTTCTTCCTATCTTTCCCAATCATTTGATTCTCTTTACCATGCATTTTGTCACCTCTACTAACCCTTTCTTGGTTGATGTCCATAGGTTGCAAGACTCCATTTTGCTAGTGGAAGGCTCGATAGTCTTAGTGCTACCCAACATTGAGGAGGTGGATGAGAGACTCTTCCCATCTTGCCCATGTGCTTTTGGTTCTCCTGATATCAAAGCTTCTCAATAAAGTCTACAAGGGCAGACATCTAGCAAGCTTTTAATCATGTCATGGAATGCTCAGGGACTCTACTCCTAAGAGAGGCAACATGCATTGGCAGCATTAGCGCGGCGATGCCAGTCGTTGAACATGATTGGTGTGCAAGAGGTGAAGCTCAACCATGATAGTGCAATAGCCATGTAGCTACACACACTTTCCCAATGTATGTAAATTGGTTAAGCGGGTGTTCTACTCTTTGTCAAGGATAGGTTTAGAGCTGAACTCGCATGCAATGAGCTAAATGGCAATGTAATAGGTGTTAGTGCGGTATTATTCAAAGATTGGAATATGATTGTATGTAGCAAAGATTTCTCACATGGACTTGGCAACATGATTGAATAGAAGAGAGCAGCATGGAGGGACATGTACTCCACATTGGGACTCATGGATGCTGCCTCCTTGATGGCAGACGATGATGGGAGATGCATCACTTGGCACAACAAGCACTCTGATTTATCATGGTATGGCACTCGTCTAAATATATTCTATCTCAACAATGAGGTGGAGTGGACTACTCTTGATATAAGGTACCAAGTACCTACTAACTGCATGGATTCAGATCATCTCTTTGTCATGATTACTTTTAGGATGATTTGTGCTGAGAGTTATAGGAAGGGCCCCCCCTTCAAATTCAATAGAAGCTTTCTTTTTGACAAAGCATTTGTCCAAAATGCAAAAGAAGTTTGGTCCTCTTGTGTTCCTACACCTATTTCTCCTTCAGCTTGATGGGATCAACGTATACAGGTGGTTACTCAACTCTGCAAGTGACATGGGTGACATAAAACTAAAATGAGAAGACACCAACTTAATGTATCTAAGCAGTGCCGCTGCCACATTCTTGCTGCTTTTTTGTGCTTGTTTATATTTTATGGGGATCTTATTCTAATTTGTATCATGCAAAACATTGAAGCTTTTATTAGAAGTAGGGAACTTCATAGAGTTGCAAGTCTTAAGATGTGATTGAGGGTGAACGCCTTGATCTTGTAGGAAGATCCCACCCTATCTTACCTAAATGCTTCAAGAGGAAACAAAAGAAAGTGACACTAACAATGATAGGAGATACCATGATGATAAAGGCTTCTTACAAATGTTCAAGAAACACTTATCTTCTATTATAAGTCTTTCCTTTCAGGCTTCTAATGAGTGGGAGGTTAGAATTGCTAGTTTTCTTTAGCAGATGGATGGGCTTATGGGGCAAGAGATAGCTCTTGGGCTCTCAAAACTCTTCACCTCCACTAAGGATATCCTAAGAAAGTAATTAATACTCTACTAGCTACTCCTACACTCATTCATTGTCTTTATTTATTCCCCTAAATATTTACCGTAGGATAAACACCCACAAATAACTACCCTAATCTACTATGAGTTCATAAATATTTTGACCCACCCACTAATCCAATACCCATCAACCTACTCATCCAAGAGTCTTAGCTATTCTTTTATGATCTACCCAATTGCATATCTTCTAAATCCTATGCTATGCAAATTCTATTCCTTTAAGAATTTGTATATCGTAAGATAGCTACCCTATGAGCTCAAAAAATATTTTGAACCACCCATCGATGATCCTTCTATCTATGAAATATAAACTAGAATCCAAAGGAAATCCTCCACTCCTATGAAACATTAAGAAAGCTATAAGTATACACCCATATGGAAGTTTTTCTCACAAGCTATGGTATATTTCACATTATAGGAATATTAGCATAGATGATTAGATCAGCTCATATTAAGAGATGAAAAGACAACTTTGTATACGACAATAGTTGTGTCTTTTTTGCTTCAAACCAGGTAGTATCCACATGATGTGAAGGGAATAACAAACTAAGGTGGTCCCCGACACCTGCAACCCATTGGTACTTCTTAGTCCTCACTAACTAGTGTCTCTAGTTGGTTTTGAGGGTGATGGGATCACCTCTTCACCATGTATTTATTATTATGGTTTAGAAAATGAAATATTCATTTTTTATTGCAAAAAATGTGGTATATGGCAATTTTTTAATGCTTCAAAACTCCAATGATTATTCATTTTACTAAGGATGGCTCATTATCCTCACATACGTATTCAATTAAGAAATGTAACCATGATTACTCAAAACTCAACTTTGTTGCCATTGTATTTGAAAGTTGGTAATCAATGAACTCTTTATGTGATAATAAGTAAATATACTAGACTATACTAATGCACTCATAGAGACTTGGAAACAAGTAGGTATATGTCACTCTATGTTATAATTCTAATGTAGTACATGCTATATTATCTTATGCAATTTTAAATACACACAATATTTAGCCTCATGTACAAATATAACAATCGTTTGTATTGGCCTTTATATCTTAAAAAATGTGGTTATGCCAATACATGTATATAATAATAAAATGTGTCATTTATAGGTTTTTCATCCTCCTTACCTAGTTTTGAAAACAATTTTTAATTGGTTGATCAGTTTTCTAAAGCTTAATAATTGGTAGGAAAGGTATGTGTTGAATTTATTCTTTAGTTTGTTTCAATACATGTCTTTAGATATGCAGAAAACAACAATTCTATACATGATCTACTAGGAACTTCATTGTTAAGGTTCTTTCTAATGACTTACTCTTCTAAAACATTTCTAGGAAAGTAGAAGAAACGGAATATACATCTATTTTTTTAATATGCATTCCTTTAACATTTCCTCTTAGATTGGGTTCCCATAGCTTGAAATGTAGACTTAAAAGTTAAAATGGACACATATCGTTAACAAACTAGAGAATCAAGATGGAGGATATATACCACCTAGATACATTGACGAGTTACCTTTTGGATAACTTAAAGTCTAAAAGAAGTAATGTGCTCATTGTCACCATTTGCTACCAGTTGATGTAGGGATCAAATATGCAAAAGGGTTGTTCTTCCACATTTAAGAGCTTTTCCTCATAAAGGTGCATGAAGCAATGATAGAGTGTATGTAACCCTTAAAATGAGCTTCCTAGCAAAAAGAGTTATGACTGCTATCCCTTGTCTTATGTCCTAGTAATTCATTCTATTTGAAGTTTTCCTTAATCAAGATTTGTGTTCTTCTAGCACATACAATAAAGCTCTAAACATAACTCACAAACCATAGACAATACCTAAGCAAAAGTTCTCATGACTTTTTGAAAGAAATTATCATAAACAATAAGGGTGGTACCAAATTAAGTGCCTTGTCTTTTGATTGACTTGCCAACAACCAATTTCATTGCACATTTTTCTTGCCTAAGAATTAAGATCAAGAGTCTTAGTAATTTCTAATCTCCTTAGGAATTAGGATTGTATATGGATTGTTCTTACAAAAAGTTATATTCTCAAAGACTCCAAAGTACAATTCTAGTCTTCTAAGGCATACAATCCCCATTCTTGCATGACGACCAAAGGAAACTGTGACTCTCTAAAGCTCTTAAGATTGATACTTGTCCTAGAAAAAGAAATATCCAACATTCTAAGATCAAATTAAGGATATTGTAGTAATTAGTTTATTCAATAGACAAGCATAGGCAAGTAGTTGAGTCTTTGGAATTCTCACTCCAACTCACCTCCAATGACTACGTCATCAATTTTTGGGCCACTAGTACTTGTTAGAACTCTATGATATCATTAGTATAAATATTTCAAAGCTCATTCATCAAGTATGATGGTGACAATATGACCTTGCCAATCTAAGTCATGGCATGGAGATTAGTCATACATCGAGTATGATGGTGATGATATGTCCTTGCCAAGGACATGCCATGACAAAACTCTGCATGTAAATAGTGCACTTCTTGACAGTCTATTTTTACTTTTCACCTTACATCTCTAGCTCTCTCATTATGCTCAAAGTAAACGTGTTGCATGATACTTGAGTATACATTAAAAATTAATGGAGACCATAAGTCATTAATGTTCTAATATCATGTAGTTGTGTTTACAAAAAGATAAACATATAGCAAAACACACAAACTCAAGTGAACTAGTATTTACATATGCCCCTAGACTAATGTGAGAAACAAATATTCAATCATGTATTAATTCTTGTAAAACCATAGCTCTTATCATCCATGTTTAGATAATTTTTGAACATACATGCAAAGACTAGTCATGCATCCCAAATAATTGTACCTCTAGCCTCTTAAACAAATGACAATGCACAATCGCATACACTTGATTTTCACATGTAGTTGTGTTGAGGCAAGAAGGCTAATTCGTAATAAGGGTTAGGTATTTGTTAGGAGGGTTAATAGATTATCTATGCAAGCAAAGTTAATGATCACTTAGTCACTATATGTGGGAGCTCTCGCTCAACCGCCAAGACCCACGGACCACTTATTGCTTCAAGCGTTCCAAGCCGAGCACTAATGGCTACCTCTCACATAGTCGACGCGCCATCCATCTCTACGGGTGTAGTGAGCTTACCTCCATGCCAATCGAGTTACCTCCTCTCCCGTGCACTCCGTTAGCTCCATGATCCAAGTGCAAGCTCCATCCTCAAGCTCCACGCTCCAAGCTCCATGGCCGCGAGCAAGACAAGACAAGAGAAGAGAAGAGAAGAAGAGAGGAAAAGATGGAGAGCTTCTCCTCCCCGGTCCCTCACCCTCACACACTCACTCCCTCATACTCTCACACTCCCTCTCTCAAGCACAAGCTCAAGCAAGCAAGAATAAGAAGAAGAAGAAGAGGAGGAGAGCCACTTTTGGCCACACACAAGAATGAGCTTCTCATTCACTTTTTAACTTTATATACAAAACCCTAAATCCCTTTTGGACGGTCATCCCCTTACACGGTGGATTCCGTGCCATGGTGGATTCCGTGAGGTTTTACGGTGGATTCCGTAAACTTTTATGACCGGGGCTCATACACAAAGTGGATTCTTTGTGCAAGAAGTTGATGGGGACGCCTGTCCTTTTCGGGCCTTTCATTAATTTAGTGTGTAAATGGGTGATTCCATAGCGGGTGATTCTGCAAAATGCACATTAAATTAATAAACGTTTATGAGTTTAGAGTGCGCACTCGTAATAAATTAAGGTTAGGATTTATTTCTAACCAGTTGATTTATTTATGTAGCTAAACTGCTAGGTATTCACTTTTGTCGGTTTAATTGTATTATTTTACTAACGATTGCGAATGCTTCAGTTGATGTGTAGAGATAGCAGCAGTGGCGGAGGAAAGCATTGGAGGATAGCGAGTATTCGATTTATGGATTATATTTTGATAGGCGCCACGCCTATATTTTGTCATGCCTATTTATTGAGGCATCGATTATTTATTATTATTTTGTATGCGCATGGGCGCATGGTTATGTTATTTCTATTTGGACATTGTATTGGGCGTGTCAGACTCTTTGGGCACCGTCCATTAGCTTTATTCCTATTTTTGTGTTAAAGCAAACTCAAAAGCTAAAATCTTGTTATATTTTTGTAAATTGGACTATTATTGAGCATGAAGATGAAATATACATAAAATACATGCTTTGTGAAGCGCTCACACAAGGCATGGGGGGAGATTGCACCCAATTGGTCTCTTGCTCTTGTTGTTCATGCTTTTTACCTTGTAACTTGTGCAAAAAGTAGAGTTCATTGTTCTTGGGGACCTTCCAGCATTCACTACGCGAGCATACAGCGTCCGATCTGCGCACCAGCAGCCCAAAACCCTTGACCAAATTACCCTTTTTTACATGGCCGGTCGTGGCCTAGGCCCTTTTTCCCATTGTCCTCCTATCTTCCTAGCTTCCTTTCCACCACCCGTCTACATTTACAAATTGCACGGGTGAGAGCCTGGCACTCTTGAAACAAAACATGATGCGCCTACGCTTTTTTACAACAGTATAGACTCACGCTTTTTCTCATGTGCCTTTTTCCTTGATTTAGGACTTTTCTGCACTTTTTGTGTTTCCAGATTCTTCTTGGCACGCCTTCATCTTCTGTTTCATGTTTTCCTTGGCCTTGTCTTCCACTTTAGATTTTCTAGCTTTTCTACCTTGTTCGTTTGAGGGTTAACATTACCCCCCTCCTAGACGAGTGCCAGTCCCATGGCACACACTGTCGTAGGTAGCAGGCTTTAGCATGCACCGAAGATGTGGGTGGCAAGGACATCTGTGGTTGCCTTGAAAGATTTCTGGTGGTGGGCAAATGAAGGTTGTTGGAGCCACATTGTTGGCGTGGGTGGGTGGTGGTAGGGTGGTTGGATTTGGGGGTAGGGCTATTCGCTATTGGGAATTGCACTAGGCTAGCACAAGTATTGGTTTTTGGAGATTCTGCACATGATGAATCTTGGCAGGCTTGTAGGATGATAAAGGATAATAATTGAGAGTTGAGTGTTGATGAAGAGCGAATGAAACTTTCATTGGAGTCTTCAATACCTGCAATTGAAAACCTCTCGTATGTGGTCTCTTCCTCAGGGTAGTGCTAGTATTCTTTATCGTGCACAAGACATAGTTCAATAAGTTTGGGAGATAGGTCGAACTCTAAGCAAGCTGAGAGTATTGTCCTGCACTTGAGGACCCAAACTATGTATATATTTCGATGCAGATATTATGTGAGTGCTCGTGCATACCTAGATAGTTAGAAGACCGCGGGCTGGTTCCTCGTAACAACGTGTGGATGAAGCAAAGTTGTCCATGTTGAGAAGAAGCACACATGAAGGTGTATGAGACATCCTTTGTGTTATGACAGCACGATGTAGCATAATCGAACACATTGACACCGAACTTTCGATAGCTAGTAGCTATTAGGCTTTCTCAACGAGTACGGTGTACTTTTCATGGCCATTCATGCGTTGCTTACCACAATCAATTGCAATGATACTAAGGCGGAGTTCAAAAAGGAATCGTGCAAATGGGTCAGGGTGATACGTCTAACCATAGGTGAGACAAGCTCCCTAGGTATGTCCTACCCTTAATGTGCCCTGAACAATTGTGGGGGGATGTGTAAAGGGCTAGGGGACTAGGGACAGAACAAGCCGACCAAGGTCACTGGGCGTACCTAATTTGAGGACCCCTAGGTGTCACGCTGTGATTGTGAATGCTTTTTTCTTTTCTTTTTATTTCTTTTCTTTTCTTTGCTTTTTTCTTTTTTTTTTCTTCTTTCCTTTTCTTTCCTACACTTTTTTTTGTTTAAAGAATAGCATGAGTACAACCATTGCAATACATTGAGGCCACAGCCTTTCAATTGGATCGGGAAATGTCAAGATTCAATGGCTGCGAAACTGGATATTACAGCGATGATTATGTCCCAGCCTCATTGCTAGAGGAACAGTTGTTGAGATGGAGAGATACACTGGAGATTTTACAAAATCTCTTTGTAACGTGTGATGTTGGTACAATTGAGGTAACAGCTGCCGTGAGTGCCAGGTGTAGAGTTTGACCCAAAAAGAGAGAGTGGCCCCCACTGATCATGCTTTGGGCCATGCGATGTGGGTGATCGGCAAGGGTGATTTTCACTTTCGGTGTGTGGCTTCGTCATGGCTCTTTGTGAGGTTGGTGGTCTTGCAGTGACTTGGCCATTGAACACTTTCGTACAAAGACCTATGTCATCTTGCATCCACTTGATGCTTCGTGAGAGTATATGTAAATCACATGCGTCAATTATAATGAACAGCTACAATGCAAAAATATATTAATTCATCTAAACCCTATGGTGTTGATTATGATGTATCTCATCTGAGCTTGTTAAAGATGTGCCATGCATTAGTAGTAAGGAAGGTTTGTACAGTTGGGGGAGGCTTGCCCTTTAACCACTTAAAAACAAAAAGTTGTGGTAGGATGGCATTTAGCAAGCAACTCATAGAACATAGGGCCTACTTGATTTGTATGAGGCGGGGTGAATTTGGGTGATTAGGTGACTAGGGCTGCCGGTGGTGTGCTTCTGGTAGGCTGGGCGAGGAAGATATCGGCTGGGACCCGAATGGTGTAGTCCCTGGCCACGACTGTTTCAAGAATGATTTTAAACAATTCATCAAATTTCTGCTTGTCTCTAGTTGCCTTCTCCTCTTTCGATCACTGGTGCCCGAGCGTCTGGTGGGGGCCTGCACGGTCGATATTGCCACACCCCGGGTGCTCCCTTGAGCTTCTGTTTTCCTAGCCTAGGAAGTTTTTGGCCTGTGTCGAGGGCGGTGTCGCTTGGGGCCTCGTTTCTTTGCATACCTCTTAAGGGTAGGCACATAGTGTTCTGGCAGAGGAGCTTGTGCCACATGCTCCCTCCATCGGCGGATAGCATCCTTGCAAGCCAGCTGCATTAGGTGCTCCATGGCGGCTACTGTAGAGGAACCTGCAAAATGTGAACCAAGGTTAGGCTTTGAGGCAGGGTAGAATTATTTGCATGGAAGGGATTAAACAGTGGATTATCAAGCGCATATGAGGAGGAGTGCGGTGAGGTGAGTCATGCAATGTTTATTGTAGAGGGACAACCTCGCGACAATATTCACTTTGCTTCGACTACGGGGCGTATTCTCGCCATTAGCAGATCTTGGCTTATGCTAAGTTGCGCAACCTAGTCGTGATGGAGTGGAGCAGGGCTTGCCCTCGAAAGGACAGACCGAAAAGGGAAAAGGTGTATAGAAGGGGACAGTGCCCCGTCTACGCCATTAGAGATGTTGGTCAAGGCTTCCTATGGCAGTAATGAGGGTTGCATGCCCTCCACCTAGAGCCGTGGATGGTCACACAACTTCTAGATGTGTGGTGAGAGGAGGACCTGAGGAGCTCAGCCTGTCAAACCCAACTGTTCTCCCTGCGCTTGACTATCATTGCTTGTGTGTGTTGATATTATCTATACAGGGTCACAAAACTCATTGTTTATTTATGTACATATTTACGAATCCATATCACTTCATGAGGATAAAAACCAATTGTAGAACTCAGGATTGTATTGGAGTGTGGCACACGCATCTAGTACTCGTGGCAGCTTACTCAATAACAATAGATATTTTGCAACATCGAGTAGCATGATACCTTGTCCGAGTCTACTAGCAACATGTAACTCCTCCTCAGTGAGAACCTTATCAGCCAGAGAGTTCTCTTGGCTAGTTCAGGCTAAGTCCATACCCCGAATGGCAGTCAGTACTCGAAAGGAAGTCGGTTCCACATAGGTTGGGTCTCTTTGAGAATGCCATTTAGCCAATTTCTCCTCTGAGACTGTCATAATCTAGGCTCCTAGTTCGAACCATTGCAACATAGTTTTCAAACCAACGTCGACCCTCTGATTGTCGCTTTAGTTTCTCTATCTCTAAGAGATTTGGTTGGTAGAGCACATCATTGAATGTTACAGTTAAGCGTAGTTCGTCGGCTTCCTCGTCAGAGGTGAGTCGCATGTGTTCATGTGGGAGCCTGTCATAGTGCTCGTCAAGATGTTCTTGCTCTTCCCAGGATAGGGAAAATGGAAAGTATTCCCCAAGTTGCTTCTTGGGAAATGCACCCATGTCCACAAGGATGTAGACACATGTGAATACTTTGAGTTTAGCACCCAACTCAGTTAAGCATTCTGCAACACTTCTATGTTCAACAAGGGCTTGCTCAATTGCTATCTCATGCAAGGTTCTAGGAGTTTCCCTATGCTTTAGCATAGCTGGGGGCTCAGGCCTAGATGAGCAAGATTGGTCGACTCTAGGATTGCTTATGTGCTCGGGGTTTCCATGAGTCTCCTGAGGCTTTGTTGTTATTGCATCATGGTTCCCCTTGGATGCGATTGGTATAGATTTGTCACCCTGTTGTGACAGTGTTGTATCCACTCTTGATTGGTATGCGAGTTCCATTCTCGGTGGATTGAGTGTTTCAAGCAACTGTTGATGGTAATGTCTGCTTTGATTTTTCAGAACACATGAATGTGTCTAAGGTTTCACCGCTATTAGAAGAGACATCAATGGGTTCATTGGTGGATGGACTCGATGCTTTATTCCTCAACTCTTTAGTAATCTTAGTCTCAATGTTCTTGGGGTCCACAACCACTTGTAAATGCTATTGTTTTCATTGTTTTCTCCTCTATTTCTTGGTCAATGAAGGTGCATCTCTTAACGACTTAGGACCCTGAACTAGGTCAGTCATTGATGTGCTTGGTTGGGCCTCAGCTTTCCCTTTCTCTAGTGTGTCCTCATGGGACGTAGCTGCGACCTGCTGGACAGCCTTGCTAGGTTGATTGGTCAGATGCACCATCTCCTTGGCCACATCTTTGAGAGGTTTATCCTCAAGCCTAGGCTTTAGGTGCTTTGGAAGTACTAGAAGAGTCAAGGATGCTGGTTGCGGCACCTCCTCTACAGATGAACTGCTAAGGACACGTTCCGCAAGGGGCATTGGCATGACCAAGGGCAGTGAATGTTGTGATTCCTAATTGGAAGTAGTAGCAACTATTTCAATGGACCGGCTAATGTTAGTAGATATTGGAAGTGGTTGTGTCCTTTTTTGCCCTTTAAGCATTCACTTGTGTAGATCGAGCCTCAGTTGATCTAGTCACAATAGATTGCGCAGGCATATCCTTGGGCCGAGAGCTACGGCTGGTGTCATGTTCTACCTCTTGGACATTAGGAAACTTAGCTGGAGATAGAGATTGGGATTGAGCAGCTGCACTTGATGACTGTTGTTGTGCTTCATGTGTCTATTTAGGGAAAGAGGGTGTAGGAGACTTGGGACTCATAAGTGTCTTTGACACTGGCTAGAAGATTTGCTCGTGGCTGCTAGGCGATTGTGCCATTTGCTTTGTCGAGCAATTAGCCTTCTTATGAGTAGTGTTGTGCCTATGGTGCTCATTATCCTCTTGGGAAGTCAAAAGATCCTTGAGCATTAGTGGTCTTTGTGCACGCTCAATGGTTACATATGACATCTGCTTATTAAGCATGCTAGGCTGAGGCTCTTCCTTTTGAACACTCATGTTTGGTTTCTTGCCCCAAGACCTTGAGTTTCTCTTAGATTTTCTCCTGTGCTTCTTTTCTTTTAATGCAAGCTGGCCTTGAGCTGATAAAGGTGGTTTAGCAAGAGGTTTTGTACCCAAATCCATCGGTTACCTGCATAATACCCTTGAGCACATAGCAACGCTTTGTATATCTATTGCGGCGTTGTGCTGGCTCTCCATCAATACCTTCGTCTATAAGGCTTGGGCTTCTTTTGTGGTCTTCTACGATATTTGTAAGTCCAAAGCCTATCCTTGGCATTGCCTCCTGACCTTCTTGTTTTAAGCATGGCCTCACTCACTGGTTCTCTTTGTTCAACATGTGCTTCTATCAACTCTTTCAACAGGTCCTTGCTCTCATTACTAGGCTTGCCTGTTATGTCAGCACCTTCCTTGCCTTTCCCTCGAGGTTCGATGAGGTCACCCTTGCTAAAGATTGTGATTATCCTCACACCCGGTAGTGTCAGGTGTATCCTCTGTGCTACATAGTCGGCCTCACACTTGGTCACCCTTTTGAAAGGTCTTCCTAGGAGAGTTTCGTTTTCGCAATTAGCACTATTTGGAGGAACATGAAATAGGATAAGCAAGCTTTCAGTTTCAATTGTCACGAGGATTTTGCACTTCCCTATAAGTGCTTGTGGATGTCCCCTATAAGGACTAAGAATTGCATTAGTTGGTGTGAGCTCTGGTTGGCCTAGTAGGGTCCATGCTTCATAGGTCAAGATATTAAAATCTACTCCTTCATCAATCAGAGCATTGATATTGAGCTCTCTTTTCGCGGTGAGTTTGACCCTAAGATAA
Organism: Lygodium microphyllum; assembly: GCF_053477565.2. Lineage (NCBI taxonomy): Eukaryota > Viridiplantae > Streptophyta > Polypodiopsida > Schizaeales > Lygodiaceae > Lygodium > Lygodium microphyllum. The sequence continues at coordinate 143,011,937 of NC_141137.1, forward strand.
GCAGGCGATACTATGTCTTCATCTTCCGGGCCTTGGCTTATAAATGCCATGTGCAATTTGAATGACCATTAGTAGCCAAATTTTGAACTACTTGCTCTAAATTTCAGCCCAATGATCAATCTATGATATGGTTTTGTCCCTATATGGTCTCTCGGTCAGTTTCGAGGTCTATAGGTTAAAATTTGAAAAAATCCAAGTTCGGCCCAACAGGTCCGAATTCCAGGGGCCAAATGCCCAATTCGGCCCGTTCGAGGGCCGATGGCCAAATGAGAAAGGGCCGAATGTAACTGGTTCAAATATCAAATTCGGCTAGTTTGAGTGTGGTTGTTCGAGGGCCAAGTGGCCGAGTGGACTGAGGGCCGAGTCAGGTGGGCCGGGTCAAGTGGGCTGGGTCAAGTGGGCCGAGGGTTGAATGGTGAATTCGGCCGGGCCGAATGTCAACTTGTCCGAGTGGGATTGGACCGAGGGCCGAATTTCAAAGTTGGTCCGAATGCTTCACTCGGATAGGCCGAGTGAAAGGCGTCTGAGTGTAGTTGGTCAAGGGCCAAATGGTCGAGTGGTTCGAGGGCCGATTCTGGGACTCGGTCTAGAATCGTCGTCACTCGGATGAGCCGAGCAACGACGCGATTTGTCGAACTTCAAAGAATTCGTCACGCCGAGCAATCGTGGCCTTCCTACCTCTTGAGCACCTCCAGATCCAAGCTACTCATGTAGGGGAAGGTGTGGAATTGCCTGTGCTAGGCAAATAACTCCTAGATGACCAGATCAAAGCAAGTCCATGCAATGAAGCTTTCTCCCTCTCTCCAGCTCTCCTAAAACCATGCAATGCAAAATGTGGCCTTTCTTGCCACTCTGGCCCCTTATCATCCTACCCAGGCTTGCACTCACCTTAGTCTTGCTCCCTTCACCAACATTTATCCTAAAATTTCATTTTTTGCCCTTCTTTTCCCTGTTTCAACCTGTTATACAACAACAGAAAACCCTACTGCGCGCTCCAATGTTTTGGTTATATCCTTCCTAAATGCAAGAAAAAATCATAAGGAAAATACCTACACTACTCTATTATGCTTTTCCAAGTCCAAAAACCAAAAACCTACTTGCTAAGGAGATCAAATACCTCTTCAAACTCCTTCGCTTCCTACCTACCTATCTCAAGCATCGGTTTGGGGAAAGCCCTACTTCAATGCTTGATTTGAACGCAAGTGCTCAAGGCTTGAATCCGTTTGTCTTGGCAAACGGAACCAAAATGTGGGAGCTCTCGCTCAACCACCAAGACCCATGGACCGCTTATTGCTTCCAGCATTCCAAGCTGAGCACTAATGGCTACCTCTCACATGGCCGACACACCATCCATCTCTACGAGTTTAGTGAGCTTACCTCCATGCCGATCGAGTTACCTCCTCTCCCACACACTCCGGTAGCTCCATGATCCAAGTGCAAGCTTCAAGCAAGCTCCACGCTCCAAGCTCCATGGCCGCGAGAAAGACGAGAAGAGAAGAGAAGAGAAGAAGAGAGGAGAAGATGGAGAGCTTCTCCTCCCTGGTCCCTCACACTCACTCCCTCATACTCTCACACTCCCTCTCTCAAGCATAAGCAAGCAAGAACAACAAGAAGAAGAAGAGGAGGAGAGCAACTTTTGGCCACACACAAGAATGAGCTTCTCATTCACTTTTCAACTTTATATACAAAACCCTAAATCCCTTTTGGGCGGTCATCCCCTTATCCCCTTTTTTACATGGCCGGCCATGGCCTAGGCCCTTTTTCCCATTGTCCTCCTATCTTTGTAGCTTCCTTTTCACCGCCGTCTACATTTACAAATTGCATGGGTGAGAGCTCGGCACTCTTAAAATAAATCATGGTGCGCCTTGCACTTTTTTATAACAGTATAGACTCGCATTTTTTCTCATGCGCCTTTTTCCTTGATTTAGGACTTTTTTGCACTTCTTATGTTTCCAAATTCTTCTTGGCGGGCCTTCGTCTTCTGTTTCACTTTTGCCTTGGCCTTGTCTTCTGCTTTAGATTTTCCAGCTTTTCCACCTTGTTCGTTTGAGGGTTAACACACTATGCAAATAAGAGGTGGCATGTGAAGAAATGGACATATGATAGCTTTAGTCACATTACATTTATATATTTACACACACACACACACACACACACACACACACACACACGTCCATACATATGTATGTATATGTAGTCATAAGGCTTTCTAACTTGTCGTTGAATCATGCACGAAATCCTCATGACCACAAGATGGTTGCCCTAATGCCCTACGAAATTTGATGCCCTTGTCCTCCACTATCCTGTGCAATAATGTGCCAAAACCACTAGCCATGGTTAACACTAAAACCACCTCCCATACCATGAAGTGTTGCAATGAATGCTTCGAGCTAAATCACCATTGCTAATTCCTTTGCCTATATAAACCACCACCCCACCCAAAAAAAAAAAAAAAAACATTTCTCTTAATCACCACTTGTTGGTTTATGCTCATTTAATGAGATTATGCAGGTTAAAATAGTCATCTTTTATTATGAATTTATCATGTTTTAGCCACTTTGACTCAGATAAGCATGTTTGTAATGAAAAATATTTATCTTAAATATATGAAGAGATAACTTTAAGTGACCTTACCAGGGATTGTGATATTCTTCACCATACTACATCTTGGTTGCTATAACTCAAATTAGAAAGGATGTTGAGTGCAGATTTATGAAGGCAATTTGCATATACTTGGTGTTGTTGGTAGATGTTTTATCCTAGAAAACTAGCCAAAATACTTGGGAAGGCTTGCAAAAAATTTGTATGCCTTTGGGATTGATGAAATATTTTTTTGCATTAATTTTATGTTGGTTTGATATTTGGATAGGCATTGCTTGGTTTTTCTAGGCACTCTATTTATTACACTTTGTATACATTTTGAGCTTGTAATTGCATGCATCTTGTTGTTTTTGGTGTGCACGTATACTTGTATTATTGTGGCTTATTCATTGAGCTCAAAGAATGCATTGTTCAATATTGAAAAGCTTGATGGAATAAAATTTTAATATCGGAAAGAGAAAATATATAGATAGAGGAGATAGATGCATGCAACAACGACAATGATGGTGATTTTTTGTATGTATCCATTTTGGGTGATGCATTCTTAATTGCCATGGATAATGACATGTCTTAGAATTGGCTTCTAGATTCTAGAGCATCGTTTCCATGTTATCCCACACAGGGAGTGGTTCTCTTCTTATGATGTTGGATAGAGAGGATGAATTTTGTCTTGAAAATAATCATGTATGTAACATTGTTGGCAAAAGGATATAAACTTGTCACTACCAAATAGATCTTCTTTTGTTTCACGGAATGTATGGCATGTTCTAGATTTGATAAAAAGTTTGATTATTACAAGGCAGCTTGGTGATTGTCTCGTGATTGTGGTTATAGGGTGATTTTTAGTAATAATGTATGGTATATTTGCAAGGGATTTCTTGTTGTGGCCAAAGGGCCTAAATTAGGTACTTTGCATCCTTTGCATGTTTCTAAAATTAAAGACCATGTTGTGGCTATCACTAGACAATCATTTGTTTCTTTATGGCATCACTATTTGGGGCATATATTAGTCAATGGAATGAAAGATCAGAATGTCTTGATTTGGCTCATATTGATTTATGTGGGCCAATACCATTGTTTCAATGGGAGGAGCTTTATATTTTTTCACTTTCATAAATATTACTACTAGGAAGGTTTGGGTTTACCCTCTTTGTAGAAGAATTGCATCGGATGCATTTCAAAAGTCCTCAACATTTTGAAAGAATTATTCATGCAAAAAGCTTAAGTGCTTAAGGATCAATAATGGTGGTGAGTATACCTCTCATGGCTTTAGATACTTTTGTGCAAGTTGTGGTATCAAGAGAGAGTTAACAGATCTTGAGAATTGTTCTTAAAATGGTGTGGTTGAGAATATGAAGATGACCATTCAAGAAAGGGTCGGTAGCATGCTCTCTAATGCTAATCTCACTAATGGATTTTGGGTAGAAGCTATAAAGATAGAAATGCATTTGATCAACAAGTCTCTTAGTAGTCCATTGGATGGCAAGATACTAGAGGAGTTATGGTTTGAAGGTAATACACAATGATGATGTCATTTTTAATGAGGATAAAATGCATAAGCATCCCATTAAAATTGTTGACATTCATAGAGTAGTGTTTTAGAAGGATGAGCAACTAACATTTGAGCATAATGTATGGCACATTCCACATTAGGCAAGGCTAAGACAACTAGCAAATCTTGAGATGGGGTGCTATAGGATGGTTGACAGCCTCATGTCTCACAGGACAGACAAGTGGAATATCCAGAGGTGCCTGTTGAGCTAGTTTAACACATGTTTATGTGGGTTTATAGACTACCAAGCATATATACTCTATCTCTAGACTGTGCTATGGTCACATATTGTGGTGAGCCATCTTATTATGCAAATACTATGACTAGGAATAACATTCATGGGGATGAGCCTTCTTAATATGCAAATACTATGATTAAGGATGACATTCATAAGTGGTAGAGGGCTATGCAATTAGAGATGGATTCTTTGAAAAAGAATAGTACATGTGAGTTAGTTTCTTTTCCTAAGGGCAAACATACATTGCCATATAAGTGGTTCTACAAGTTGAAAGTATCTCATTTGATACATTGCCCAAGTATGAGGCAAGGTTGATGGCAATAGGATTTAAGCAAGAGAAGGGGATTGACTTTGATGGGATTGTCTCATTAATATTCAAGATGACCACCCTTTGTACAATCCTTGCTTTGGTTGCCAAAAAGGATATGGATTTGGTTTAAATGGATGTAAAGATGGTTTTTTTGTATAGGGACTTGCATCAGGATATTTATAAACATCATCTAGAGGGGTTTGTTGTGGAAGGCAAGGAATAGTTAGTGTGTAAGATATGTAAGAGTTTATTTGGTTTGAAAAATGCTCCTAAGGAATGATAGCATAAGTTTGATGCCTTTGTGCATTCTCAGGCATACATTAGAATTGAGACCAATTATTGCCTATACACTAGGGAGGCCTAGGGATGGTCTTGATTCTTATGTGGATAACATACTACTTAATGGAAAGTTAGTCATGGATGTGGATGCTTTAAAGAAAAGGTTGCATAAGATATTTGACATAAAGGACTGGGGAATGTTGGTTGCATTTTTGGCATGCACCTTATGTGAGATCAAGATAAAAAGATACTATATTTGTCTTAGATGGAATACATTGGGAAGGTATTGCAACATTTTAATATGAAAAGGGGGAAAGCTGATATTTCTGTTTTCCATTGCCTTCATGTTTGAAATTTTGCTAAGAGGATAGTCTCAAGCTAGATGACTTGAAGGCTGAAATGACCAAGGTTGAAATGGCTGAGGTTCCTTGTCCATTGATAGTTGGTAGCTTGATATATGCAATGGTTGCTACACATCTTGACATTGCCCATGCAATGGGAATCATTAGCATATATATGGCAAACCTTGGTAACGGGGAAGGGTAGAGGAGTTGAAATATGTCTAAATGCCGTGTGAAATGATGGGAAAGTTGTTGATTTCTATGCATAGCATTTAGGACGGATGATAATTACAATTAAGAGCTTAGTAGCACGAGGATCACCTCGGTGCTAGGCCCTTGCAACGAAGCACGAACGGTAGTTGGAAACCATTAAAAGAATGTTTTCGCACTTGTGCACGATACTGTTTTGCTAAATGCTTGAGCACTAGGCATCCACCAAATGCATGGAGCATGAAAAAGAATTTAAAAGTATCAGTGATCAGCTCCTGGACATGCATTGCAATTGGTTTATTAGAACATGACCTACGATGAGAGGCAGTGAGGTACCCATGCTGTAGGTAGACGCGGGTCCCAAAGGGGAAAGAGAAGTAAGGACAATGGTACATTCCTGGACATGCTTATTTGGTACCTTGAGCGACTTTTGTGCGATGTATCTATTTGTTGAGCGACGCACTGAGGGGCCAATCCCCAAGGTGTAGGAGAGTCGCAGAGGGTTGACGGCATTTAGCCGTAGGAGGAACCCCATGTGTAGGTGATTCGAGCCTTTTGGCTATGTGAAAGGGACTCCCTCTGAGGAGTAATATTGGGTTAGGATCAGTTGGACTACAACGTATACAAACGCAATGTTTAGGAAGGCAAAGATTTTGATAGACGCTCCTGGCCGCGAGGTCGAGGGGTTGTCTTGTGCGTAGTGACGAGGCCCGGCTAGTGCATGAGCCAGTGCCGGCCCGTTTTTTGGTCCATCAGTGGTGCGTCTGCCGGGAGCCGCTTAAAAGTGGCGGTTCTCGAATCCTGGTTGTTTAGGGACCAACTAGCAGTTTATGCCAAAGGATACTGAGATTGATCCGTTATTTATTGATAAGCATCGTCTAGCAGAAATCCAAAAGCAAGAAAGAGACGAAAGAGCTAGGCGACGTGCTGAAATTTTTAGGAGATATTCTCCTAAGCGTAGCGGCGCTGAACCCTTACGAGGGAGTGGATCTAGTGGTCTTAGTACCACAAGGAGTAAGTTAGGAGAAGGTGGAAGCTCTAGTGCTCCCCTTCCTTCTATAAGCCAGTCCACGTCAAGTACGGGAGGTGTAACCCCACCGTCCCCTATTCCTAGTGCAAATCCAATCCTTGTCATGGCGCAGCCTATTGCAATTCCAGCAGGAACGACGGATTTGCCGGCTCTAGGCTACCCGCTACCCATTTTTAATGGGTTAGTTGAGGAAGATGCGGAACTCCACATTAGGGAGTTTCAAAAGCTGATGTTTAACTGTCGCATTCAAGAAGAAGGACATTTAATGATGTTCTTCAATATGACTCTCAAAGGAAGAGCCGCTATATGGTATCATGGTTTAGAAGCCGGAATCATATTGAATATTGATTCATTTTATGGAGCTTTTCGAAAGGAGTTTGCCCCTGAAAGGGGTGGGCAATATTGGTTGCGTGTACTCAACGTGACCCGCCAAGAACCACACGAGGATATTCGTGCTTATGCGAAGAAGATAAAAGAGGTTTTCCGTAAGTTGGACACCTCTATTCCTATCCCCGCAGCTGCCCAATTGCAATATTTCCTTCATGGTTTGGACTTTAATATCCAATTGCAGTTGAGTAGTGTCCCCTTGGGGGATATAGATACTGCCATTACACGAGCACAAGAGGTGGAATCCCGACTACAAGTAGCCTATGCTTCTCGAGGCAATTCGAATATGGGTTTAGTATTGGGAAACAATATGGCAATAGCCAATGGCAGTAGTGGCCAAGGGATAGCGATGGCTAATCCTAATGGGAGAGGGAACATGATGCAGAATGTCCCTTTATTACCAGCTCCCCCTAGCATGTCGATGCCTACGGGCAGTCAAATGGCTCCAAGTAGTGGAGGCCAGGCGGTCAATTCTAACACCATGCCTGTGGCTCAACAACCAGTGCCTAATCGAATTGTTAGGCCGATGGAACGACAGGGTAATGACCAGGGCTATGAGTCGAGTGCTTCCAATGTTCTTGGCGAGGTTAAGGACATGATGAAACAGTATACCGACATGATTACGGAGCAGTATCGGCAAATAGCCGTTGATGTCAACTTTCTTAAAAAACAATAAAATTTGATAGGAAGTAGATACCCAGAGGAGGGTGCACCTTCGAGGTTTAGTTGCAAATGGTGTGGTGGGCAGCACTATCCAAGAAATTGCCCAAATGTTAAGTGCGACATTTGTGGAAAATCTGGCCATTTAGCAGCTACTTGCTGGAGTAAGATCAGTTCCCTCCAGCGAGGAAGTCGGCAACCAGGGCCTGTTAATCATCGTGCCCAAGGAAATGATTCCCAGCGAGAGGACGGGCCTAAACAAATACTTCAACGACCAAAGACTACAGTGGAGGAGCTACCAAGTGGTAGTGGGGTTAGTTTGATTGAGGCTGTACACGTTAACGATGCTGAAACCTCTAATCTACGAGCTGTCCTTACAAGAGGTCAAAAGGGTAGAGGAGCCGACAAGGATAAGCCTGTCGACGGAAACCCTAAACAAGGTGACAAAGGAACGCAAGTTTTGGATCCTGCCATGGAAGGGGGACCTTTGAAGCCCGTAGAAAGTAAAGCCGATAAGGAACCACCAAAGAAGAAGGTGAAAGTTAAGAAAGAGGCAATAAAGCTAGTTCAGCGACCTAAAGAGCGGATGGTTTGGCGTGAAAAGCGAGCTCTATCGAACTATCATGAATTCGATTTGGCGAGCTCTCTTTGCGAAGTCAAGCCGGATGTGAATCTTTTACAGCTTATTAAGCTTTCCCCAAGAGTACGTAAGGAATTTAGAAAGATTCTACGTACCGGGTATATTGTAGAACCTTTGGGTATTGCGCGAGTTGGTGATGACTGGTTTGAGCATGCTGAGAAGCATTGCCCAAGGGTTGCAGCCTATGTCGATGGGATATTAGTAGATTATGCCATTGTCGACACGGGATCATCTGTTAACATTATGAGTTCTGAACTGATGGAAAGGTTGGGTCTTGCAATCCAGAAAGATACCTCCACAATTCTCAGAATGGCAGATGATAGTTTGAGACAGCCGGAAGGCTGCATTACTAAGGTCCATGTCACTGTTGCAAATGTAGAATGCTTGTTGGACTTTAGGGTGATTCGTTTTGCAGGGCGTCCAAGTTACCAAGTATTACTCGGACGACCTTGGATCTTGCAAGCGGATTGCCAAGTAGATATACCTGTCGGTCGACTGATATTCGGCAGAGGTGCCCAGCATGTGGTGGTTGATGCTTATCTTGAGTCCCCGCAGAGTGAGAGAGCTCCTCTATCTTCTACAGAATTGGAGACATTAGAAGATTTATCTGCCAGTGAGACATCATCGAGTGATGAGTCCAAAGAGGGATCCACCACGGAGGACATCTATCAGATCACTTTGAATGAGCCGAAAGAGGGCCAAGATCGTATAAGAGATGTAGATGTTATCGAGCTAGACCTTGGTACGCTGGATGATTCGCGGCCAATCAAATTAGGTTCTATGCTCAGTTCAGCAGAAAGGGAGGACTATGTGGCCTTGATCCAGGAATTTCGTGATATCTTTGCCTGGAGTTATGAGGAGTTGAGAGGCATTCCTCCTAGTCTTGCTATTCATACAATTCCGTTGAAAGAGGGCAATCGTCCTGTACGGCAGAAAGTAAGGCGTATGCCTTTTGAACTGAGGGACGGGTTGTTTGAAGAGTTACAGAAGCTTCGAAAAGCGGGTTTGATTTTTCCTGTGCAACACACGGAATGGTGTTCGCCAGTTGTGATTAGAAAGAAGAAGAATAATCAAATCTGTTTATGTGTAGACTTTAGGGAGCTGAATAAGCAGACAGTTAAGGACTACTACCCGTTGCCATTTATTGACCAGATTTTGGATCAATTAGCGGGTAGGGAGATATATTCGTTTATGGATTGCTTTACAAGATACAACCAAATGGCAATTGCAGAAGAGGACAAGTTGAAAACAACTTTCATCACTGTATTTGGTACTTTTGTGTACCATGTGATGGCCTTTGGTTTATGCAATGCACCTGGTTCGTGGCAACGAACAGCAGATAAGACATTCGGTGACATATCCCCTGAAGAGTTGAAGGTGTTTATTGATGACTTAGGGGCTGCCACCGTGAGAGGAAGGCAGTTGATCATTCTAAGAAAATGCTTTGAGCGCTGTAGACAATTTTGCATCGCCCTAAACCCACGGAAGTGTGTTTTTGGAGTACCTTATGGGCTGTTGCTGGGTCATGTAGTCAGTTCGGTGGGAATTGCGACAGACCCCGAGAAGGTCAAAGTTATAGTTGCTATGGGTCCACCACGCACTCCGAAGGAAGTTCATAGCTTTCTGTCTTCGGTTGGTTACTACCGTAGATTCATCAACGCCTTAGCAGAAATAACGTTGCCGCTTATAAATTTATTGTCCTTTAGCTGTTCGTTTGTATGGGGTGACCCTTGTAAGGTAGCATTCGAGGATGTGAAACAAGAGCTAGCAAGAGCGCCCGTTTTAAAAGCACCTAAAAGAGGTGAGGTGTTCTATATATTCTTAGCAGCCACCATGTATAGTATCAGCTGTTGTTTAGCCCAAATTTGGGAAGAGAAGTGGTACCACCCGATTGCTTTTGCTAGTTGGAAGCTAGGGGTATCCGAAATCAATTATACTTACATGGAGAAATTGTGTCTAGCAATGGTCTTTGGGACCAAGAAATTCAGGCATTATATTCTCTATGAGAAAGTCGTGCTTTATACGAAGGCGGAGGGACTTCGACTATTGATGAATAAGTTACAGCCGCCTGATCGTCTAGCAAAGTGGTTAATCACTTTGCAGGAATTTGATTATGAAATCAAGAGTAAGCCACCAAGGTTGCAAGGCATCGTGGAATGTCTAGTGGACTTTGGGGAGCCGAAAGAATCTGTGGCTGAAGGTAGTGACATGGAGTTGTTACTTAAGATAGACACGGCATCTATTCCCTCCTGGTATGCTGCAATAACGCATTATTTATCAACAGGAGAGGCGGGATCCGAATTATCTAAAGCTGAGAGAAGGAAAATTAAGCAGCAAGCGTTAAAGTTTGCTTTGATCGCAGGTACATTATATCAGCAAGGGGTTGATGACATCTATCGCCGATGTGTGATGCCTGATGAGGTGCCATTCATTTTGGAAGAGTGCCATGATTCTGCTTGCGGTGGCCATTTTGCTGGACGGCTTATAGCACAAAAGGCTTTAAGAGTAGGTTATTGGTGGCCTGTCATCTTCCAGGATGCGTTTGCGTATGTTAAGCGATGCGATATTTGCCAGCGACATGATAGTCGAGAGAATAGGAAACGACCACTCAACCCTATTATGGCGATACTTCCATTCGAGAAGTGGGGAATAGACTTTGTGGGTCCTATTACTCCGTCGTCGACTACGCAAAAGAGGTACATCATTGTCGCAACTGACTACTTCACAAAGTGGTCAGAAGCACGTGCAATAAGGAAAGATGATGCTAAAGAAACTGCTAGTTTCCTTTTAGAGCAGATAATATGCCGGTTTGGTCCGCCGAAAGAATTAGTGTCGGACCGCGGAACCCATTTCCTAAATAAGGTGATCAAAGGTTTGACAGAGATGTGGCAAATCAAGCATAACAAGACAACCCCCTATAACCCGCAAGCCAATGGGCAAGTTGAAAGCACCAACAAGCAGCTTGTGGGCATCCTGTCCAAAATTGTATCGGAAAAGAAACGGGATTGGGATAAAAAGTTATACGTGGCAGTGTGGGCTTATAATACGACTTTCAAACGAGCCACTGGCCATACCCCGTTCAAGTTAGTATATGGGGAGGAGTGTGTCTTGCCTTTAGAGATTGAGCTGCCGACTATTCAGTTTGCCATCAATCATTCTTTGAGCGATAAAGACGCATTTTTTGAGCGCTTGACGACACTGGCACATTTAGATGAGCTTAAGTTGCAAAGCTTATTGCACCAAGAAGTGGTGAAGCGCCGAATGAAGCAGCTACACAACATCAAAGCCAAGAAATACACCTTCAAGAAAGGACAGCTTGTTCTGTATTATGACACACGACGTGAATTATTCCCAGGCAAGCTAGAACCCAAATGGGATGGGCCCTATAGGATCGTTAGAATAGGAAAGAATAAATCCACAGTCTTGTTAGCTGACCTTGAGGGGATAGAATTTAAAAATAAGGTTAATCTTAATAAGATTAAACCTTATTACTTCTGATTGCACTAATGCTATGACTGCCTTGCAGGTCTAGGTGAGATCGATCAAACATCTGCAAGGAAATCGTGATAGGGGTTGATGGGTCGTCTGATCCCTTATTTAGAACACCCATATTTGGAACAAAGGTATCATCAGGGAAAGCTCATTTGGTGGAGCAAAGGATACAAGGTGATTGAGCAAGAAGGCGGGACATTTATTTGGGAGATCAAGGCCTTCTGCCATCACTACCTACAAATTTTGACGAGCATCCCTGTTGAATTCAATGACGATGGAGGGATGGAGCCTACAATCCACCCGTTGAATATGTTGAATTTCGATTACCATAATTACGAGTAGAGTCCAGGATGGCGGGATATGTAAACCCTTTATGGACATACACCTTGTACTTTGATGGGGCGTCCAGGGGTGCATGCAAAAAAGGAAGTGTAGGAGTTGTCATCCGAGACCCCCGACGACGCATTGTCATGAAGTTAGCTACTTATCTCGGGGTGAATTTTACCAATAATATGGCAGAATACAAAGCCCTGATTATGGGTTTGAATATTGCGAAGAAGGGTGGTATCCGCCAGTTGTTGGTGAAAGGGGACTCTTAGTTGGTTTTAAATCAACTCAATGGGACGTACATGGTACGAAACCCCATCCTTTGTATGTACCATCATACTGCCATAGCCCTGCTAGACGAATTCGATAGAGTGTCTTTTCAGCTGATTCCACGGAATTGGAATCAATTTGCCGATTCTTTGGCTAATTTTGCGTATGAAGAAGACCTCTTCTTTAATTGTGGCCCGTGTCCCGATATATCTATTGATGGTGAGACAGGACCCGGTCGGTTGTGGGGTATGCTTTCTGAACATGCCCTCTTTGGCAGACGATGGCTGATTTGGGTGATGCAGAGGGTAAGCGAGACTCATCTGCCTTTATTATCTTGGACCCATAGACTGATTCGACAATATGTGATGCGAACACCTCTTGCGATATATGCAGGAGGGATAGGTCATAATTTAATGCACTTAGTATAGGGCTACAAGCCCTGTTCCCCTGGGAATGGTATGCTTTGATGTCTATCATGGTTGTTTCGAGGAGGATGTTATGCGTAGTATTGTTGGATTTCATTAGGCCAAGAGGGCCGATTCAGTTTTGTAGTGAAGTGTTTCATTTCATTAGGCCAAGAGGGCCATTTCCCTGCCTAGTGCGGGTGCATTTAATCGGGTTTTTGTTTTAAGTGTTGTGCTGGACAAATTTCGTGGTTAGTGGACTTTGGTGGAGCCTGGAGGAGCCTTTGCTGCGATGGAAGCTTCTTGTGGCCAATCCAGGTGATACCTCTCCTTTACGAGTACCTTTCTTTCCTGTTATATGTGTATTTGTACTTGTCGAGGGGATACATTTTTGTTAGGGACCGGCAACCAAGGCATGAAGTCCCAGGTTTAGGTTGAGTATGTTTGAGGGAGGTCGGAGTAGTCATCGCCTCCTGTAAAGACATTGTTAGGCATCGAAAGACCTGTTTTAGAAGGAAGTCCTAGTGGCCCTGTCCTGCTAGCCTGCTAGGCAGCCGTTCTAGGAGTTCTTGTTAGTAGTGAGGCAGTTAGAGAAGCCTGCTAGAAGATAATAAAGATGATGCCCAGAAACTTTGTACATCCTAAAAGATGAATATAAATACGAAGGTGTGTAAAAAGCGGTTCTAACCCCTATCAAAGAAAAGAAAAGAAATGAAAATATATAAGCAGTTGCTCATTGCCTTGCGAAGGCCTGGTAGGTTCCTGGGGACGAATCCGACCCGGGGCCGATACCTTGTCTTCCTAGGGGTGGCTTCGCGCTGGAACAAAAAAATGATGACAAAACAAGGAAGGTTGGAGCGAAAATAAAAGTGAGCGTTAAAAAAGGATTAAGTGTTGCCTTGCAAGGGCTTGGTAGGTTCTTGGGTGCCAAGACAGGTCCTGAGACCGATGCCCTGTTCTCCTTGGGTCACTACGCTCAGCTCCCTCCTTTTTACATGCCCAAGTATGTTCATCCAATACAAACCCTAAAAGAAGACATGTACTGAAAGAAAATACTCTTTGATCAGGCTATAGGAGACCTCGCCTTGAAGGAGCTCCTAGTTGTGTTGTCTTTAGTTGGTACGTAGTTCAGACTACCACTTAGGGCAACCTCTTTGAAAGGTTTTTTTTTAGTTTGGCTGTGTTGGAGCAGCTGGTTCGTGACTCACTTCGGATCTTTTATTAGATGATGCTAGGCCTACTCCTTGTGGATGTCATGCCTTGGTTCTGTCCAGGGGTCGGGGGAGCATTGTGCTGAGGTTTATTATACATTCGTTTTGTATCAGTTTGATGCGTCTTTGGTTGTTTATGTGCAGATATGTTCGTGGATTCGACGGGCTGAGTCGCCCTATCCCGTGGTCGCCAATGAGACCGGAATTTAGGTGACGGGAAGTGCTTAAAAATAGCTAAAAATTATGAATATCAAGGGAAAAATATTCACCGTCAAAGGTGGCGGCTCGATCTAGGACGATTTTAAGCATAAGCAGTCGACGGGCGCCCAAGTGACACCTCCGGATTTTTAGTAATTTTTCTGCCAGTCAGGACGGGATGTGGGAGCTGCAGGCCGGTCGGGATGCCGAGAGGGACGCCCAAAAATTTACAGCACGACAATCGGAGTCCGTATGCGGTAGTGGCCAAAAAACCGGCCAGGGTGCCCAAAAAAGGGGCCAAAGGGGAAATTTCAAAGGGTGTGAAGAGAGGGGGGTGACCTTTGGCACCCCCCCCCCCCCCAAAAAAAAAACGTGATGTAGGGGGGGCGGCGGCTGTTTTCAGCCGCCGAAAAAAAACGCGCCCCCCCCCCACAAATCGACATGATGGCTGTCAAGTAAGCCATGAAACAAATCACAGCAGGCCGCTACATTGTTCTCACGCTCCGCATCGCTCCGTTCCGCGCAGACAATGGCAGCCTGTAGAGGGAGAGAGAAAATCAGTCTTTCTCTCTCCTCCCTCTCTCTCTTCTAAAGGCAAGTTCATGTGGGGAGAAGAAGGAAGAAGAAAGAATGATGGAGGCTTGTCCGGCATGGATCGGATTGCTCCACGGGCTGGAAATGGTGATTGGTGATTGTGCTGGACATGAAGTGCTGTTGATTTCCAAATTTGCAGCCATGGACATGAAACCCGAAACACACAAATAAGCGGTAATTTAAAATTTTCAAAGGAAATTTGAGATTCTATAGCTTTTGATTGATGAAATGTTGTTCATGTGGGCTAAAAATTGTTCATGTTGCTGTTTTCCATGAGTTCTTGTTGGTCATAATCAGAAAATCAGAAAAAATATACATCTTGTGGTTCAAAATAATACATTAAAACACGAAAAACATGAAAAATCAAGGAAAAATGATGGTTTTTGGCATAAAAAGGGGGAAGTAAATAGGAACATCAACTAAACTTTTATTTTTCTACAAGAAGGAACTAAGGGCCACAGCCCATAACCTGTTTTGAATTTTCAGTAATTAAAGAATGCAGGAAAATAAGGAAAAATACAAGAAAAAGGTGGAAAAACCCTAAAAAATAGGGGAAAAATACATTTTGGGTTTTGAAAAATAAGGATAAATAAGAGCAATGTTGTGAATGTTTGTGGGGACTGAAGCATGAGGATTTGCCTCAGTTCAACCCCACCTTCTTGTTCTAGTGTGTCTTTTTCCGTTTTTTTCACATAAAATGATGTCAAAATACCTTATAAACCTATCCAACGATGCACTATTTAAACGGGGAAGGGTAGAGGAGTTGAAATATGTCTAAATGCCGTGTGAAATGATGGGAAAGTTGCTGATTTCTATGCATAGCATTTAGGATGGATGATAATTACAATTAAGAGCTTAGTAGTACGAGGATCACCTCGGTGCTAGGCCCATGCAACGAAGCACGAACGGTAGTTGGAAACCATTAAAAGAATGTTTTCGCACTTGGTGCACGATACTGTTTTGCTAAATGCTTGAGCATTAGGCATCCACCAAATGCATGGAGCATGAAAAAGAATTTAAAAGTATCAGTGATCAGCTCCCGGACATGCATTGCAATTGGTTTATTAGAACATGACCTACGATGAGAGGCAGTGAGGTACCCATGCTGTAGGTAGACGCGGGTCCCAAAGGGGAAAGAGAAGTAAGGACAATGGTACATTCCTGGACACGCTTATTTGGTACCTTGAGTGACTTTTGTGCGATGTGTCTATTTGTTGAGCGACGCACTGAGGGGCCAATCCCCAAGGTGTAGGAGAGTCGCAGAGGGTTGACGGCATTTAGCCGTAGGAGGAACCCCATGTGTAGGTGATTCGAGCATTTTGGCTATGTGAAAGGGACTCCCTCTGAGGAGTAATATTGGGTTAGGATCAGTTGGACTACAACGTATAGTGACGAGGCCCGTCTAGTGCATGAGCCAGTGCCGGCCCGTTTTTTGGTCCATCAGGTTGGATTGGAGTGCAACACATGAATCATGAGACTAGTACTACACCCTCTGAATCTCTTAGTTTCATACTTCCATGAGGTGCATGAGAGGAATCCTAGATGGTTGGAGCAAGAGTCCAAGATGACCAAGTTAGAGAGTTAAGCTATTAGCGTATTGAGCTCTTGAAATAATAAGAGTTTTTGTCTAATGTCCCATTGTTGAGCTCTCAATGAGCCTAGCATTTCAATTCTATTGTTGGGACGAGCATGAAATCAATTCACTTAAGGTGCTTGTGTTCTTACCATGTGGCAAAAAATACGAGTCTTGTGTATAGAAGGAAATAGTGAGGGGTTGATCTCTTGCTCTTTATATGCACAATCAATTGGGAGACCAAATCAGTGATGAAATGGTTTGAGAAATCAAAGTAGATTAGTGTTGATTAGAATAGTTTAGAGTAGATTGGGAGCCACAAGCATGATAAATGTTGATTAAATGTAAAATTTAAAAAAGTATTGACTTCCCTTATCCTTGTGAGCAATGAGTGCATTCTTGATCCTTGAATTGTAAGCATGAGATCAATTGAGCTTTAGTTGAGAGCTTAACTAGGCAGTTAAAGTGGATAAGTTATCGTATTAGCCCACGTCTATATATAACAAAGAGGTAGCTTATCAACTTGATTAGCCCATGGTTGACTCTTGGGTAGCTCCACGAGATTGATTATTTTGCATGGGTTGACTTACTAATGCATGGTATGACTCACCCTCTTTCCTCGGTCTATCTTAGGTTCCCCACATGCTGTATCATCAAAAGAAAGGCCATGAGGGCTATCAATAAGACTTAAGCTTCTCCACTAAGGTTAAGCTTATTCTACTCACCTACGCACCACTCTAGTGCATAAGTAAAAAGCTAAAAAGAAAGAATGTTGTAAAGGCAAGCTTCCCATTTTGGCTACTGCAACTCAAGGTCATCAAACAAGCTAGCTTTTGCTTTTGATAAGCTTGCTTGGGCGTGGTGCAAGCCATAAGCCCACTTTTTGCTTGTTCCATAATAGAAAGCAACTCTTCAACATCAAAAAAAGCAATTGTCAATGCATAAATAGCATTTCACAAGTGGAAAGCAAGACCTTCCATTGTGTATTCAAGACAAAAGGGAAGCAATAGCAATTAAAGCTAGGTAGCATTGGTGAAAAGAAATCCCCATGATGGTGCCTTGCAACTCATGACTGCCATAAGTGCTATTGTTGCCCATAATCTTGTTGAACCTAGAAGTGGAAACTTTAATGTTGTGCCCTCTTGACTTACTATTAGTACCCATAAGTCTTGCAAGAGCCATGATTACTAGCAACCTATATCATCACAAGAAGGGCCAAGAATCATCCAAACCAACCCATGCTTGGGCAAGCTTTCTCCTTGCTTTCAATAAGCCGGCTCTTTTTGCTTGTTGCATAGAAAGGAAACCATCAACATTAAAAAAGTAGCCATGAATGTGCAAATAGTAGTCCATGGGTGGAAAGAAAGCCCTTGCATTATGTTTTTAAGGCAGAAATGAAGCAATAGCAATAATATCTAGTCAACATTAGTGAAGCAGTGACTTTAATATAGTGCCACCTCTACTTGCTATTTCTACCCATGAGCTCTATAAAATCCAAGATTAATCCCATAGTTGCTAGCGACATGTTTACCATTTCAAGAAGAGCCAAAAATCATCCAACCACCCCACAAGTGCAATAAATAATAGGTCACAATTCCAACTTGATTTCCATGACTAAGAGCAACATACAATCAATCTATTGCTACCCCTAATGACCATAAAATAGTCCACAATAGCCTAAAGGCCATGGATTACTTGAATTAGTAACCTTATGCATCCAAGAAAGATCACTTAAATTTGCAACCATGATTTTTTTTGTGCCCTAGGAAGCTAGTAGACTCTACTACCATTAGGCATAAGCTACCCATGATTGTTGTCTAGCCACACCTAGATATATTCTATTTCCTAGCTAAGCTATCCACAACTATACAAGGTACATGATCTACCTATTTGCTATTATATCGATCATTAGAGACCATATGCAACAACCTATAAGGACACCAAAGGCTCCACTAAGGCATCCATATCTTGGCTAGGACCATTAGAAGATATGGGAAGGAGCACCTAATAGCCACAATTATAGGAGGAGAGTAGGGGGAACACATACATGTGATGGTTTGCTTGATTAGGGCTGGAAGAGAATGAGAGAGAGAAGATAAGTGAATGAGATGAAAGCAGGAAGCAATGGGATTTGTTCAAAGAAGCTGATGCATCCACCCCAAAGGAGAAGAAGAGAAGCAAGAAGGTGGAATTGATGTTGTAAAGGTCAAGCCACGCATATCAATGGATACACAAGCTACTCCACACTTTCCCTTGCTTTGATTGAGTTTCTACTTGAGTTATTTGATTAGTCTATACTACAAGCTTCATCTCACCCACTTTGCTCTCCAACTCTTACCATAATTCTCTCCTCTTTTAGTCAATACACAAAACCTTTTCGAACCTCTACCCATCTCCACAAGCGAACCTTTAACCAACTCCCACTAATTGAATGCAATGGTCATGTTGAGCCTTTGCAAGACTCTTAGTGAGAACATCTGCAAGGTTATCCTGTGTTTTGATCTTAGTTAGTGTGACTAGACCATCATCCAGAACTTGTTAGATAAAGTGATATTGCACATCAATATGTTTGGTATGTGCATGAAACATGGCAT
This sequence comes from Lygodium microphyllum, assembly GCF_053477565.2. Lineage (NCBI taxonomy): Eukaryota > Viridiplantae > Streptophyta > Polypodiopsida > Schizaeales > Lygodiaceae > Lygodium > Lygodium microphyllum. The sequence continues at coordinate 143,030,848 of NC_141137.1, forward strand.
TCTTATCCAGACATACAACACTCTAGTTATCAAATCCAAGTATAGGTGTTTTGGTGGGCAATCTAAAACCCCTAACCGAATGACCAAGCCAAATGGCTTCTTTCAAAGCTTCAAAGGGGCTGAAATATATTTAGCCTCAGTGGTAGAAAGTGCTACTACTTTTTATAGTCTAAAGCACCAAGAAACTACCCCACCAGTCAAGGTAAATATGTGCCCGCTAGTAGACTTGCGAGTATCCAATTCACCTACCATATCTATATCACAATATTTGTAGAGGCGAGCTCACGCTCAACCTCCAAGATCCACGAACGGCTTATTGTTCAAGCATTTCAAGTGAATACCTTTGGCTATCTCTCACCTAGTCGAAGCACCTTCAATCCTATTGGGGTGTAGTGAGCTTACCTCAATACCCGAATGAGTTGCCTCCTCCCTCAAGCACACCTATAGCTCCATGATTCAAGATGTGAGCTCAAGTATCGTCAAGTCTCCATCTCCAAGCTTCATCCTCCATAGCCGCACACAAGAGAAGAGAAGAGAAGAGAGGAGACGATGGAGAGCTTCACCTCCAAGATTCCTCACCCTCACACAGTCACTTCCTCACACTCTCACACTCCCTCTCTCAAGCACACACAAGCAAGCAAGAAGAAGAAGGAAAGAAGAGAAGAATATGAGTCCACTTTGCCACACACTAAAGAATGGACTTCTCTATTCACTTTTTGGCTTTTATACATGTCCTAAATCCCTTGGGCACCCATCCCCTTTTTTACATGACTAACCATTGTGGCAAGGTTCTCTTTTCCCATTCCCTTCTATTTGCCCTATCTCTTTATCTATGCATGTCTACCTTTTACAATCTACATAGGAGGGAGCTTGGTGCTCTTTTACAAAGGTTTTAAGGGTGTCGCCTTATTTTAAAAATACGCCTTTGCCTTTGACTTATTTTTTGAGGCCTCCCTTGTGCTTTTGGCTGTTCTCCATCCTGCTTCTTCCATTGCATCTACATTCTTGACTTCTTTTTTCTCTATCTCAAGCTAGGGTTAACATTACCTCCCTCTAGACAAGTGCCAATCCCATGGCACTTGCGTGTCTTTGTTGATGAGGGCTTGGTTCTTTGAAGGGTGGTTCCCGAGTTGATGGTGGGGTCTTGCGTGGATTGGCACTGAGTAAGAAGCTTTGGTAAATGGTTTCATTGTTGGAGACCGAGGGTTGTAGTAGTAGCAGCAGTAGTTTTTTTTCATTTTCTTGTTTATTATTGTTTAGTTTTTTTTTTGTAGTAGTAGTAGTAGTTGTTGTTGATTTTTATTCTATTCTTGTTTATTGTAGTTGTAGCGGTAGTAGTAGAGAGAGAGAGTTGTTGTGGTAGTCGTAGTCGTGGTCGTAGTCGTCGTAGTCATGATTGTAGTAGTAGTACTAGTAGTAGTAATTCTTGTTTGTTATTATTGTAATAGTAGTAATTGTTTTTCTTTTCTTGTTTATTGTTGTTTAGTTTTTTTTTTTGTAGTAGTAGTAGTAGTAGTTTTTTCTTCTTTTCTTGTTTGTTGTTATTGTAGTAGTAGTAGTAGTTGCTGTTGTTGTTGTTGTTGCTATTTTTTCTTCTTTTCTTATTTATTATAACGGTAGTGGTAGTGGTAGTGGTAGTGGTGGTGGTTTGTCGTACTTGTAGTCGTGGTCGTAGACGTAGTCATGGTTGTAGTAGTAGTAGTAGTGGTTTTTTTGTTTGTTGTTGTTGTAGTAGTAGTAATAGTTTTTTTTGTTTTCTTGTTTATTGTTGTTTAGTTTTATTGTTTGTTGTTGTCGTTGTTGTAGTCGTAGTAGTTTTTTCTTCTTTTCTTGTTTGTAGTAGTAGTAGTAGTAGTTATTGTTGTTGTTTTTTTTTTCTTTCTTTTTTTTTTTTTTTCTTGTTTATGGTAGTGGTAGTGGTAGTGGTAGTGGTAGAGAGAGAGTGTGATGTTTTGTTAAAGGAAATTGGTAGTAGAGAGAGAGATGTTTTATTAAAGCAAACGAGAGAGGGAGAGGAAAAGAAAAAGGAAGAAGGAATGAGAGAGAGCTAATAAACATACAACATAATAAAGAAAGAGAAAAAGAGAGAGAGAGATAGAAGGAGAGGAGAGAATGAATGGATAAAAAACAAAGAGAGAGTGGTGGCGAGCTCTGGTGCAATACCACGAGACGAGAAACACTTCGACGTACGTTAATTTGTGGGTGGGTGGAGACTTTACATACGCTAATTTTTGCTGAGTTACAAGAGAAGAAATTCATTCTCAAACAATTTAAGAAAGAAAAAAAGAATGTTAACAAAAACAAATTGTTTGTTATAACGTAGACAAAATGGAAAATGATGAAGGTCATGATACTCGAGATTGCGAGGCGTATCTTAATCAGTGTGTCCCATGTCCTTGCTCTCAATGTAAGCTGGCAATTAGACGAAAACATCCATTGTCTATAGAACACGTACGACGCTTTGGCAAGTTTCAATCTGAGATCATTGATCAGGTGATCTTAGATTTTGAGCAAATGGTAAGAAAAGTTTATATCAATCATGCATTGTATTTGCAAGCTAATTGAATACCATATACAAAAAGATTGGGTGTGGATGGCAAATTTTCTATCTAGGGAGGTGACATCTCGTCCCAAGGAGAAGTGCATTCTTTGCGGCCAGTTAGAAGAGTTCATGGGCGTGCGATGGATGGAGTGCCTGACCCAATCCACCACTTGGAAGGTACTACCCAATCTATACCATCAATACTAGAGGAGACAGACAGCCTTCGAGACTTACCTACAATCTTGGAGCCTGAGATGGAGGCAATGATTGATGCATTGATGCCCATAGATGTCGAGACTTATGATCCACTTAGAGAGGAAGCATCCATACCATTATATGATGGGTGCTGAGTATCTCGCCTGAAGACACTGCTTGCACTCCTAAGTGTGCAAGCAAAATACAGGTGGAGCGATGCGAGTGTGACCGAGTTGATCAGGAACCTTGTACGTACGCTTTGTTGATTTCTTTTCGACACTATCATTAAAAACATTTGTGCTTTTTCAAGGTGTTTTATGATTTTTTTCAGGTTACTAAAGTATCATATATTACCACTTGCAAATACCATGCCTGAGTCTCGTGATGATGCACGACATGTTTTACGAAAGCTTGGCATGGACTACAACAATATCCATGCATATATCAACGATTGCATACTATTTCGAGGAGAATATGAGACTATGGAGACATGTCCAAAGTGTGGTGCTCACAGGTATCGACACGACTTGCAAGGGCAAACAATCCCTCAAAAAGTTCTTAGACACTTTACGCTCATCCCCCGCATAAACCATATGTTTCATACGTCCGGCATGGCGAGCTTGACAACGTTGCATGCACAGAATAGGTCCATAGATGGAGTTCAACGAATATCAGCAGATTCACGCGCATGGAGCCACATTGACTCTACCTTCCCAGACTTTGCCCGAGAACCAAGAAATCTTCGGCTCGGTCTTGCAATGGATGGCATGAACCCATTCGGTCTGCGCTCAACTTCTTACAGTGTGTGGCCTATAGTCCTTGTCAACTACAATATCCCTCCATGGCTTTCTACGAAGAAAGGACATCTCATCCTTAACTTACTCGTTCCCGGCCGCTACAAAGTCAAAAATATGGACGTGTATCTTCGTCCATTAATCGATGAGCTTAAGATCTTGTAGGAGGAGAGAGTCACCATACAAGATATGAGTAAGCGCGATGGTCGATGGTCCGGTCGACGGTCCACCAATATTCGAGCCATTATCATGTGGACGATGCATGACTTTTCAGGATTCGGAGAGTACTCAGGTAAGTAGGCTTTTGTTCTCGTTGGTAATATCTATCATAGCTCGTTCAAGTTTGTATTCACTGGATAGAGATGTTGGGACATGTCTAGTTACCTCAGATTATCATGCATGTCCATTGTGCAGGCCACAGTTAGACTCCCGAAGGTCACGAACCATGAAGAAGATGGTATATCAAGGATACGCCACTTTCTTGCCAGAGAGTCATGAACTCAGGGAAGGTTTTCTTGGACGACCTCTAGTGCATATGAATGCCCAAAACTGGTACAAGCTGAAAATGGTCCATACGGAGTCACATCCAAATGGAATGCGACAGTTCTTAATTTTCTACAAGTTGCCATATTAGACCTACTTATAGATCAACCACTTATTGGATCCCATACATATTTTCAAGAACGTGGGCAGCTTGCTATGGGATCACATCATAGGAAAGAGAGACACTATAGGGGCATAAATGGATTTGAAGGAGGTAGGAAAGATGGAGCCGCTTTGGCCGTAGTTGAGTATTAATGGTCGCTTGTAGCTACCTCGCACTCCTTTGGTTTTATCTACTAAAGAAGAGCACATTGTGAAGCAAATAGTCAAGTCTATCCATACTCCGACGGGTATGATACGTTCTCTTAGGTCTGCGTTTTCTAAAGACGACCAATTATCAAGGCTAAAATCCCATGAGTGGCATAAGATATGTCAGGTTTGTACTATGAATGGATTGTAAGTGGCCTGCATATTTTGCTATTTGGAGTGTAGTTGTTGTTCATAATTCTTTCTCGTTTGTGGCAGTTTGTTCTACCGATCGCAATCGCAGGATGCCTTACTCTAGAAATACGCGGGGCAATTTACAGGTTGTCGATTTAGGGCAATGGATCTCATAGAAGGAGATTAAGACATCCTCTATTGAATCCGTGAGACGGGGAACAGTGGGGACAATCTGTCTCTTTGAGAAATACCTGCCTACCAACATGCTCGCGATACAAATCCACCTTCTTGTGCATCTTGTAGATGGACCTTTCCATACGCGATGTATGTTCTTCTTGGAGCACTTCATGAAAACCCTGAAAGGCTTTGTGCGACAACAAGCTCGACTAGAAGGTAGCATGGCTGAAGGTTGGTTGGTGTTTGAGGTGCTAGTGTATATTTCACAATGGCTACCAACGGTGGATTCATACAATAGTATGCCATGGTCATTGAAGAACGATGATAGACTGATCGGAGATGTGGTGGTTGGAAATGGGGTAGAAAAAAGAATGGATGCTGCAATGGAGGAGAAAGTGAATCACTTTTGTATGTTGCACCATGCCTCTATGGAGATGTGGCTTGATAGGTACCAGCAAGCTAGGAAAGATTGAGAGGAAGCACTATCTGAATTTCAACATAGTATGTGCCATCGACCGATTCGATATCCCGAGGGCATGGAAGAGATACCGCGGTTTATGTCAACGCGATGGTTGCATGGAGCTTTGACCGCAGTGTCTTGTGAAGGGACAGAGGTCTCAATCGAGGAGTGGACATTGTCGAGGGGATATAGTCCAAAGGTGATGACGTGTTTAGGATTTGTCATATCTATATTTTATATGCGACAACTAATTGAGTGTTTCAATGTACAGTACAAAATATATAGTGCAGCATGGTCATGTGGATGACATTTTCGCGTGGAGCGTATTGACAAAATGCGCTCCACAATAGATTGTGGTATCATGGCAAGGTTCAAGCAAGAGAGCCAACGACGAGAATGGATCCAAACACGGTTATAGATGAGATGGAGTATTTTGGGAACTTGCAAAGTATTGTCACGGTGGATTATGGTAGCTTCTCCATGATCCTATTCGATGTGCAGTGGTTCAAAGTGGTACTTGAAGGAGCTGGAGCAACAGTTCGACAAGGTCTATCTAGATTTCTCAAAATAGATTTGGAAAAAAAATGGGTGGATTTGCGCGACACGTTTGTGTTGCTGACCCATTGTGAACAGGTGCATGAACTCATGTGTTTTTTAATTGTATTACGATATGGTACATGTCACAATAGTTAAATCTCTCTTGTATGTGATTGTGAACATGTAATTTTCTATCCAAACCCCCGATAACCTCAATGGTGGTATGTTATACCTTCAGCTCCTCGAAGTGCGAGAGTATATGATCAAAGCGATGTTCCAAGCATAGATGAGAACAATATGCAAATAGAGGAATCAATATTGCAAGGGGTGGAGGCCACCGAAAGCTTGGAGCATGTAGAGGAGCCAGCCTTGGGTAACAATGATGGAAATACAAGAGTCCAAGAATTCTTTGAGAACGAGGTGGACTCATCCTTTTGTGGTGACATGTCTATCGACCTTTTAGTGTATGCGGAGTTGTGTCAGGAGATTGACATGGGACCATAGGATACTTCATACTTGGAGCATCCACCTACTCAAATCGCTTATAAGGGTACATAAGATATGCATTTTAAATAATATCATTTTTTAAAGATTTATACTACCATGCTTTGTATTATTTATATTGATTATACTAACATCATTTTTTGTCTATGCAGGTGACCTTTGTGGATATTTAGATCATTAGGATGAGTCGAGGGATGAGCGATGAGGAGCTGCAGGAGATCTTCATGCGTATGTCTCCAGATCAAATGGGGAGATTCAGAGACATGGCGAACCAGGAGCTGTCTCGGACATCGTCAGGCCGCTCTATTAGATCTACTTTAGCACAATCTGATGCTTCACGGACGAGGTCGATGCTCCAGACTTGGGCTAGATGGAGGGAGTGGTTCAGCGGGATGCTACAAAGATCCAGATGCAGTGAGCCCGTGGTCAGCTCGGGATACAGGTGCTACTCCTTACTCTCGTGGCTGTTCGAGAGAGCGTGGCTCAGGTGGTTGCTGTGGAGGCACAGATGCGGTGTCTTCGTCTCATCATTCTGCTAGAGTTGCATCAACTTCGGGATTTGTCACACTTGTGGGAATGTCTACTCCACTCACTCCGGCTTTTGCTCAGCCGTCCGAGGTGGCACCCCTATGGGTGCTACTCCGACAGATACTACCCTAGTAGATACACCAGATGTACAGGGGTCTCCTGGATATGCCCAGGAGAGTGGTCGCAGGTGGGAGAGGACCCATCTTAGGCATACCCCAGAGGGGTATGCCTACCTTGTAGATGATAGGTCAGGAGCCATCATCATGAATGATGAGGGGAGGAGGGTGATGGCTCGTATGAGAGAGTTGTGTCAACAAGTTTTTCGGCACAACATCTTGGATCATTGGAAGAATATACCAGAGGGGAGCAAGGACTACATAGTAGCATTTTTGTATGAGGAGTTTTCAGTACCAGTCGCAACAGATAGGTTTTGTAAGGGCTGGATGATGGAGTGCATGTGTACATATATGTCACACAGACAATTGAATGCATGCAAGGCACTCAAGAGTGGGGCTTCAAAGCCCGAGTGGCTAGACGCGAACAACTGGTGCCGACTCAGGGAGGAGACTACAGATTCTCCAAGATGTTGGAGATAGCAACGTGAGGCGGCGAGGACACAACTAGAGGCCGGAGTGGTGCATCATCTTGGGAGTGGTGGCCACAGGACATATCTGGAGGACTTTGTAAGTTTTTCTTTTGTTTTTCTTGCTTATTTTTTTGCAATATCCTTTGTACTGACAATCATGTTTTTAACAGTTGTATTTTGTTTTCTTTGCAACACTCCATTACAAATCGCGATCCCAGCGGCCTCGAGACTCGATATGCAGAGAGACATGGTCTCATTGCATTAATCAACCGATTGTATGGACGCGGCGGCCCTGTAAGTCACTCATCTTTCTTGTTCGTAGTTACCATGTTTAATTGAATGCATTATTGTATGGTGGACTGATGTGTAGTTGTTTCTTTTTTTGCAGAGTCCGTTCAATGCTCCTTTGCGGCAGGACGAGGTTTTGGATGGCGATGATCTATAGCTCACCCTTGGATCCCTGGAGCTCACACACCCTTCTTTTTTAGTCACGTGATCTATGTAGACATTTTCTATGTAGTAGTAGTATCTTGCCATGATTGTACCAATCGCTTTCATTATGTGATTATGTATTTATTTCATGTATCAGTGCTATGATTTAAGTACACTTTGTCTTTATTTACACGAGCATTGTACACATTTCTGAAACTATTTTGCATGGCCCAAATAAAGCACATAGTACTATATGCTGCCCTGCCACAAATTTTTTTTCTCCCTGTTACCGTCGCTATTAATGTCACAAATTTACTGCATGCCTCGCTATTAGCATCGAAAAATGTGTCGCAAAGCATCGTTATCAGCGTCACTATTTGCATCAGTATCAAATAATGACGCTAATACCGACTATTCTATGGCGTTGTCAATAACGACGCTTTTTGTGACGATGGGGGTAAATTTCTTTATGAACATTTTCGTCGCTTTTAACGTCGGTATAAGGCCTATATCTTGTAGTGCACCACATCTATGATTTAAGCAGTTTTTAACTTATGGTACTAGAGTCACCTACTATTGTCCCTTTGTGTAATTCTTGGTGCACATCCTCCATCTCATTCTCACATATGCATCTCCTCAAGAGATTATCTTACCCTAGTGAATACAAGTATCTACAACAATGTGGCAAGGTTAAGTCTTGATGGCAAGGTGAGACAGCCTTTTCTTTTCTATTAAATGTTTAGGTAATCACTTATCCAAGATGTGTACAATGTTATTTGCCCAATAGGGTGTCAAGTCAACTTTGAAGAGTTGTGCCTCTCGCTAGAATCTAAATAAGTGTGCATTGGGAATGTTATTGTCGGTTTCAATTATATTTTTACTACTTGTACCCTATACATGTTAATTGGCCATGTAATTTATTCTCCCTTACACATAATCACATTAGAGTCAAACTCCAAGATTAGTAGAAGCTACCTACAAATGCCTATAATGCATGATTTATTCACTAAGTGAAGAAGTGTGTAATGATCTAGAAAGAAGAAGAATGGGTTTACAAGCAAGTAATGACAAAACTTTTTAATTTCCTACACCATTTTCAATCCCTCTCATTCAATGGTTGAATAGCATTTCAACATTAGTGAGTTGTTTGTTGGAAAAATGATTGCGAAGCCCATGTTTTGTTCAACAAGTTATGCTCTAATGGTTGAATAGCATTTAATGTTAGGTGGTTGAATATCATTTCAAAATTAGTGAATTGTTGGCAAAACTCATTGAGAAGCCCATATCTTATTCACAAGGTTATGCTCCAATGGAACCTTGGATGCATCTTGTTGGATTTAGGGGTGTAAGAATGAATAAATAGAACTTGAAGAAGAAGAAGCTTGAGAGAGTGCAACTCAAAGTATATTAAGAGGTATCAATAGAGAATATTTACAAGACCAAATATACCAGCCTAAAGTGAATAGGTATGTATACAAGGTTGGGGGCCGGGGGGACTCCTAAAGAGAGAAAAGCCCCAACAATCCTAAATGTATTCACACACATCATTATCAAAATATGGTAACAAAACCCTTCCCCTTGGGAGTGATACAATGTACAAGAATTGTCACTCGTATATAGAAAAATACCAAGCCAAGTGGACTACGATCAATCCACAAAGGGGAGTAAGCCCAAAGCTTTATAGAAAGCATTAAACTTCTCACAAGTTAGAACCTTTGTCAGAATATGTGCAATGTTGTCTTTTGTTGCTATATATGCCAAGTTGACCTCTTCTATAGAGAGTGTCTCCATGACATAATGATAATGCACCTTAATGTTCCTAGTAAGTGTATGGAACATTGGATTCAGTGCAACTACCAATGCAATGTAACTTATCAATGAAGACGATGGTGATAGATGATTACCCAATACCCAAATCAATCAAAAGACATGTAAGCCAAATGTGCTCAACCATAGCTATAAAAGTTGCCATGTACTCATCTTCAAACTATAAATGGCCATAATGGGCTACTTCTTGCTCAACCATGATATGCATGAGCTACCAAGCATGAAGCAAATACCAAGTATTGATACACAAGCATTGTATAACAAGCATCCCAATTACAATCCAAAAAGGCACGTAAATCTAGTAATAATGATCCCCTCTTGGAATAAAACAATCTAAGGTATTTAGTATTACTCAAGTAGCAAAAGATATGCCTCACTACTTTCCAATGTTTGATGCCCAAGCTATGCATAAGCTTGCTCATCTGTGAGACTGAAAATAGAATGGGCCTCATAATGTATACATAAATCAAGTATCCAACACCTTGCTAATAGAAAAAGACATTAAAAGCAAACTCTGGTATCATAAAGGTTCAATTTCAAACCTATCTCCATAGGAGTAGCAATATATTTGCATTCTTTAAGGCCAAAACTCTGCACTAATAACTCAATGTAGTTTGTTTGAAACAAAATAATAATTTCATCATACTACTTGAATTGAATGTCCAAATAATGATCCCATAGGCCCAAATCTGACATGTTAAAAGTTGGATTCAGCACAACCTTAAAATTAGCAATATGTCTCATTAGGACCAATAAGCAACATGTCATTGATATGCCACTGGAACATCAACCATTGCAGGGTATCTAGTGGGCTCTACAATAATAGGAGGCTCCTCTTGAAAGATTACCCTATTTACCTCAACCACATACTTAGGCTACTTATGCATGTTTTCCTTGTGGAAAACTACATCATGGCTGCACAGATAACCTTGCAAGCCTGCGGATCCCATAGGCAATAGCCCATCTCACTTGCATCCCCATAACCAAGAAAGATGCATTTCGCAGACTTCGGATCTAGCTTATTACACTTGTCCTTGGGAACATGGCAGAATGCCTCATAATCAAATATATGCAAATGAACATATGATGGAGGTTTTCCAATCCATTCCTCCTCTGCAACTTGGTAATCAGGAGTAGTGTAAGGGGAACGATTAATCAAGTGTATGGTAGTAGTAACTACCTCAGTCCAAAAGTATTGTGGTAAGTCTACCTAACTAAGCATACTGTGAACTCTCTCTTGATCATCCTATTCATGCATTTGGCAATTGGTAGATTTCTTTCCCTTTCTTGACTTTTCCTTCAACCAAAATTGTTTTGATATGAGGGCTTTCTTGTAAAATGGGTCTATTCTATTAGTAGACAAGTCATCAGAAGCAAAAGCTTTTTAGATTAGCTTATTGAAGCCTTAGACATACAAGGTATTCAATATCTCATTTTTGGATTGGGCATTTGGGTCAATCCTATTGTTGAGGGCAGTGAACTTGGCTATATACACTTGGATAGATTTATCTCCTTGCTTATGATTGTGGAGTCTTTTTAGCTTCTGTGCATCTATTCAATCGAGTTGAAATCTAATAGAAATGTGGTAAGTACATCATTCCAAGTTGGCCACCTATGCTTTACTGCTAGCCAGGTTGCAACTTTTCTTACATCAAAGGTTTGAATACAATAACTTTGTGAGGCTCATTGACTTGACTAGGGAAGTTGACAGTGTGAGCAACATCAAACTATTTGATGAAGGCATCCAGATCCTCATTGAAAGATCCAGAGAACATCAAAAATAAAATATTGGGTGGGTGGACCATTAGAATAGGAAGTGAAGATGTATGAGGGGGTATTGGTGGGATAGCAACTGGTTGAACAGAAGCCAAGAAATGACTCATTAGGTTTAGTGGAGTAGTGGGAGCAATTGATGAAAGTGCAAATGCACTATCAGTCCAAGGAATGGAACACGAATGATACTTTTGCAACTACAAAGAGTGTTGTTATGCTTGAGACACATCATCACTGAGGATAGAAGAAGTCTCCAGGAGATGGTATTGTTTGGCCTTGATTAGTTTGGCACTGATGAGACCTAGATTGTCATATATAGCCTAGAGCCAAAACTGCATTGGGTGGACCTTTTGAATGTGTATGCATTCAACTTAGTGCATGAAGGAATGATGATTGTGGTCATCATGTGTAATCGAGTCCAAGCACCACTACCATAGGGTAGGCAATGATCATACTTAGAGCTAACATAGGTGGACACAGACATCCTACTCTACGGTCAGTGTTCGATGTACAGAGCTCAACGTAATCAAAACAATGAAAATAGATACCAAGATACTTAGCCAAGGAAATCTTTGAATGTGTATTGCTAGATGAAACCAATACAATAGTCTCAATAGAGACAGAAATGATACTGATAAAATACTCAGGAATAATCAATGTAAGGACAATAGAATCTCATAAACTCAAGATAACTAGCGATACATAGACAATGGCAGTACTATTGCGCGAGAAGTCATGACTCGAGACAAATAAAAGAGACTTCATCTCTCAAACCTTCTTCTTGGGTAGGTCTCTCCCTTATATAGCCTACTGCTTTCTGTAATATTTCTTCCATCCATGTGTTGTACAAATGGTCTTAACTACTCCTACACTTATTGGCTCATTAATGCATCACTGGTGACCCTTTCTTTAATTGCCGCTAACTGCTGCCATCTTTGACATAAGCCAATTTCAAGTAGATGGATAGACATGTTGACATGCTAGCAAGTGGATCATTCTTGCAAGCCTAATCAAGATGATATGGTAGTCTAAGTGAGTTGATGGAAAAATAGGCTAGCAAGCTATGTTGCAATTCTTTAATAGTATAGGGAGTCATTTGCTAGTCATGGCCTAAAGCTTTCTCAATTGAAGGTTACCAGTAGTCGTGGCTCATTGATTGCCAGTTATGGGATGATTAGAGAACACCAATCATGGTCTATGTCAAGTTAAGAGTCATGATCTACACAACAACTAGTCATTGCCTAAGCTGTGTCGATCATGGGTTAAGATCATCAGTCTTGGTTCAATGCAATTGGAGGCTATAAACTAGTCGCATATGCAATTGGAGGCTAGGGATTGGACACAATGGTCTACTGCAACTAGTAAGGGGTTGAAGACTATTAGTTGTGGCCTAAGCGGGGAGTCAATAGTCACAGTTCAAACACAGTAAGATGCTATGGACAATTAATCATAGCTCAAGAAATTAGAGGCTTGAGACTATTTGTCATAATCTAGGTGTGGGCTATGTGGCTTGAACTAATCATCAAGGGCAATTCATAAAAGCAACCATGAGCTAGGGTTTTGTGTGTCCAAATAGCCTTATTCTCTTCCTCTTTAATGCAAGTTGATTGCTTGTACTCTTCTCTCTTAATATATTGTATGGCCATGGGCCTTTAAGTGGAAAGTTGTTGGTTGTAAAGGCCCTTTTGCTAGTCCCGTGTATATATTTAGTTGTACATGTGAACACACCCTTGCGGGTGTAAGTGTATTGTACCCTAAGTACAGATACATTATTTTATTCTTTGTGTGTATCACACTGGTATACACCCATCTCTCGAATCTTCACTCTCTTTGCATACTCTCTATTGCTGAATACACCTTGTTTTATGTGCACACTAGCTGAGTACTTCCTCTCTTGCCCTCCTTCACGCAATCCCAGGATCTCCAGTAAGAAGTTGGCTAGAGGTTGGTAACCCTTCAATAATCTCTAAGCTCCATGGCTTTCAATTGCTGATGAAAATTTTCCATACTTTGGCTTAAAAAGCATCAATGGTTTGCACATTATCCTCTTTTTTATTTCTTTAATTTGTAGGCAAAGAGTTTCTCATTTGCTTTCTATTAGCTCCAACATGGAAATTAGTCACCGATCCAAATTTTCATCCAATTATCAAACCCTTCGTTTTATAGAATAAAAGAAGACAATGTAAGGCTATAGGACAACAAAGGATGATTAAGGCTTCTCCTTCTCTCTCTCTCTCTCCATATGTGCGTCTACTATGTGTGTGGATGCAATATGCTAAAAGTCCAAGAGGTCACTCACACCTTCTTTTTCATGGAGTGCCCTCCTTTGAAATTCTGATGGCACATGTTGGCTTCACTTATGTTGTCACTAAATTGATTACTTATTATGCATTCTCTATTTAATAAATTTATGTCAGTAAATTAATGGCTCACTTTTATTTGAGTGTTGACGATGATCTAGCATGGCCATGAGACCATTTAGAGACCAATATTCCTAGTGCATCACTTAATGGGGTGATCAAAGAACTGTGACAGGGATATTTGGTATAAGCAGTACAAGTTATGAAGGGGAAAGGAAGTGTATGCCAAGTGTAAGAGTGTACACAAGAACCAAAGAGTTACACATAAATAAAGATGGATTGGGTTCTAAGAAGAGAAAGTGCATTAGCATTGTGTATATGTATTTATGTGTGCATCTAATTTGTAGCTCCTTAAGGTAGAGTACACATGCGGACTAAACCAAGAGGCGTCTTCATTGTGGTAATGTCTCGGCTCTCCAAAGCAAGCTGAAATTGGTCATAGCCCAAATATAAATCACCCATGGAATAAATTGCTCTACCTGCAAAAACCTCAGCAAATTCATCAACAATTGGCCCCGAACCAACATTTCTAATAGTGACTTTATTGACAGGCTGTAAATCTTGAATGAATCGCAAAGATCCATTCTTCTTAGGCACGGTAAACCATCGGTTGGAATACGGAGCTAAAGATGGCTCCAATATTCACATCTTTATCTTTTCATTTAAAAGCTCCAGTAACTTAGGCAAATGAGCCCTTGGTACCGGAATTGGTTTAAGATTCCAAGGAACGTGTGGGACCGTGAAAATCACCATTGGTGCCACAACACTTGGATCCACACAACCAATTTCATGTGGCTGAAATGAAAAAGCTTTTCCATGTTTCTTTAACATCTGCATAAAGATTTGCTTTTCAGCTGGCAAGAGAAAAGAGTCTTCACCAATTTTTAGCTCTTGTAAACTTTCAGCTGTAAATTTGTGACCAATATCTTTGGGATCACGAAGGCTTGGATGTTTGGATGCCCTTTCTGCCAGTCCTTCACTTTCGGGAGGTAGAGGAGTAGCCACCGGCTTGACCTTCTTGTCAACTGTCTTATACTTTGTTTCTACTCTTACCTCATCCTTGTTTGGTTGTCCAAAGGCTTCTTAATCTGTAAATTCTTGAATTATGTCATAAATATTCAATGTGCATACCTATATGGACTGATTTCCAGCTTGATTTCTGCATGAACATCTGCATGTATTTCAACCAATGTATCATTATAAATCAGCCCATGAAATAGCCTTGAAATTTTTTCATTTTCAGCCAAAACATCAATTTGCTTCAGCTCTCATTCCACATGACATAAATGCTTTCTTTCAGCCCTATTCATGGCTAAAAACTGTTTATAATAGCCCACATTGTTGGTTGTAAAAACCTGCAAGTCAACTTTTGGCATAGCCCCCTTTACATGTGGAGGCAAATTTTTATGACATGAAGCACCGCCATAGCCTCCACTTACAGCAGTGCTACCCAAAAACCCTTAAATTCTCGGGCATTAGTAGGAGGTACAGGATGATCTCTCAATCGATCTCTATTCCGGTGATGATTTACGCATATAGTCAAAAATTGGACAGCTTTGTCATTATCCTTACTTCTTATTCGAGCATATGATGAACCATCATCAAGGGCCTTTGTCTCCAAACGAGACTCAGAAATAAAAGGTTGACCAAGAATGATAGGATAGCTGCAGGAATCTTGAACAAAGAAATGAAATTCATCTTTTACATTACCAATAGTAACTTGTACATAAGGGCATGCCGCATAGAGATCACCAGAGGAGTTATTGACTGCTTTCATGCGCCATCCTGGGTCCACATCTATGGGCCATCCGCCATTCTCGTAGAGACTTCTTGACATGACGTTGATTTCCGAGCCATGGTCTATAAGGGCAATGCATGGAGTCTCTCTTTCTCCAATCTTGACAACGGTTTCGGTGGTCACCCTTGCCCAATGGGTACGGGAGTAGTGACTACTAGGAATAAAATGAGCATCATTCTCTTCTTGCATGTTGTGAAGACGAGCTTCTTTCTTATGCATGGGCTGCTCTTTGGATTGAGATGACCTCATCATAACATTCTCTGCAATAGCTTCTTCAATTTCTGCTTCATAGATGTCTTTATCTTTGGCTTCTATGGCTGCAATCAATTCTTTAATTGGCTCCAATCGAATCCCTTGAGTTTTCAGCTTCTCTTCATCTTGCAAATACACATGAAGTGCTTGCAAAAAAGCATGCACAGATTCTTCAGTTTCCTCACCAACATATTGTCTTTTTCTTTTAATTACATCAATTATTACATCATGAAATCCTCGTTTTGCAATTCTGAGAATTTCACTTAATGTAAATTCAATTCTGCTTCCAATAATCCTTTCTTCTAAGATCCGCTTGAGATTCGTTGCAGTCTCTATGTCAGACTGCAGCTTGTAGCCGGGATGTTTACCTTTTCTCTTTCCTTCCATCTTCTTTGCTTGTGGGACATCTCCCATATCAAGCTCTGGCGGTGGTGGATTTTCAGCAGCCTTCTGTTGATCCGGTTTACTTCTTGTCAAATGTTTAGTTGGCCCCGAAGAGGAGGGACTGGCAACATCTTCGTCTCTTCTTCTCTTTTCTTCTATCAAAGCTTCATAATTATTAATTTCAGCCAACCGAGCAAAAGCTGAAAATGAATCAACTGGCTCGGTCCATCCGATTCTTCTTCGGATGCATTGACTGGTAGCAGCAGTTAAATCATCTTTGGTTGCCTTGCCTTGCTCCATGCGATCTAAGGCATGCATCCACACTTTAGATTTTGCATCAGTTTTACATGCTTTAACAATTTCATTAGTTGGCTCAATTTGCAGCCCATAGGTAGCTACATCAACAACTGCATAGGCTGTTCTTGTTGCCAAATCCTCTAGTCTTTTCTTCATGCCACCGTTACCGAAATTTGGCTCAAGAGGAAGCCCGGTTTCGGTTGCATGAATTTTACCATCCTTCCAAAAGACTAATTTTTTCCTTCAGCTTCACGGAATGCACCGCACTCCCTCTTATCATGTTGTAGGCTATCACACCAGATATAGCGTCTTTTGAAGCCTTCTCGTACCGGTCTTTGGGCAGTTGTCCGGCCTCTTTCTTCCACTTTCACATCAAGCCTTTCCACCTTGGAATTAATCTCCATTAGATTAAGATGGAGATCCCGCATGCTCTTGATCAGCTCGTCCATAACATCCTTCTTTGGAGGTGGAACAACAGGATTTCTTGGTTGCTCGGCCATAGAGACAGGAGGTCGAGATACAGGAATAGGCTCCTTCATAGATTCAGTTGGTGCAGAGGTAGATCCCCACCTTAGGCGCATCGGCTCTCTTCGAGCAATCATATTAACTGCTTCAGTGACATCACTCCAAGCAGTTTTCAATCCCTCTCAGAGTCAGGATCTTCAAGCCGATCAGTTAGCTTCTCTTGAAGAAAAGGATCCGCAGCCTTTAGAAATAATTCAATCTTCTGGCTTTCCATACCCTGCTGATCGTCAGGATCTAGTTGAGCAAATTTGCTTTCAAATTCGCGGTGAAGAGCAGTGGTGACTAGTTCCTTATTGGGTCTTTCAACCCATTCAGTGAAGACTTTCTTCGTCATGAGGCTAGAATCTTCAAGAAAAAATTCTTCTCGAAGAGCCTTTTTGAATGCAGACCATCCCGCGTCTTTTTGGAAAAGACCATGAATTCGGTCCTGGAAGCCATGCATGGCCAAACGGGCAAAGTATCAGCTCCAAGCATGATGAGGAACTCCAAAGAAGACCATCTTGTCAGTATAGAGGCAGATAAAAGAGGACACATTTTTCCCATTAAATTGCTTGAGCTCCTGCCCAACTGCTTCCAGCCTTAATGGCAGCAGCATCATTCCGTTCTTCATCTTGTCTCCGTTGTTGTTGCAGTTGCAACTATTGCTGAAATTGCAACTGTTGTTGTTGGCTTTCTTGCATTAGACGAACCAACTGCTACAAGGCATCTCCTCCCGAACTTGATGATTCTCCCATTGTACGTCCTCTTCCGCAGCTGACCTTCACGTCGGGTTCACCATTATCGTCATGTTGGGGGTTGAAGGTCTTCCACCAGGGTTTAGAGCAGAAGAGGAGTTTGGGTTTCAAGGTTAGGAGAAGGAGGAAAGATTTGGTTTTGATAAGATTTGGGTTTTTTAGATGACTTAGATGAAGAAGAAGATCTCAAGCTTTTTCTTTTATTTAGCATACATGAATGGAATGAAAGACTTTGTCTTGATCACATCAAATGCATATGCGGATGATAAGCCAATACATTTAGGGATAATTTCAAATTTAATCCAAATGCATATTTCGAATGCAAGCTCAAATGGTTTCTATTTCATGAACATGAATGGATTACGACTCCAAGATACAAGTATTTTGATGGTAGACTCAATTATATCCAAGACATAGATCAAAAACTCATGAAATGCATTGAAAAAGCATAAATTTAACTTCAGTCCTGTTTTAAAACAGTAATTTCCAGCCCATAATCAAGCTCCAAAAGTGCACATAATCCCAAGAATAAGCTCCTCTAATCATTCACAAGTGAAGCCCTGATGTTAAGAGGTCAATTTCTTCTCTTACAACCACACAGATCACTTATTTACTCATCAAAATGGACAAGAGCAGTGGGCTGCCCTGTTTATGACTGGTTTTTTCAGTCCAAAAAATCCCATACACCTTCAAAATCCTCCTCTTTGCTTGCCCCCAAAGTCACTCAAGTTCTTGGATACAAGACGGGCTTCATTGGACCATGAATATGGTAAAAGAATGAGAGAAGACGTACATAAGAGCAGGCTGAATACTTTTTCTCAGGTTTCCCCCTTTTATGGACTATCATACCACTCATTTTTGTCATACCAAATGGACGGGTAAGAAGAGCTCTCACCTTCCTTGTTTGTATCTCCTTCTTCAGCTTCAGTTTGCCTTGAGTTTGCATGCTTTGGAGCATGCACCATTGCCCACAGCTCATCCTCCATCTGCCATAGGTATGCAGGCCTGTTTTTTGCGCCGAAAAATGCGGGCTGTATCCTGCTCAGCTCCCACTCTTCATTTTGACCATTTAGGTCACTTACAAGTCATTTAAGTCCATTATTTCAGGTCCCACATGAACCTAGTGGACTTTTGGCACTTCTCTTGATTTCCAACCAAAATTTCCTCTTGAACCAATGTGACTTAACGTGCAAACCGTCAATTACTTCTAGTTGATCAAGTTGTGGGTTCCCATAGACTTGATTTTTGTCAATATACATGGTACAACTGAAAATTGTATGATAGTTACAAAAGAAATTATGAAACTAAGTGATATCTAAGTTGGTTGTTGGGTAACAATGACTGAGTTATGTATGAAAATTCCTCATATAAATCCTAATAAAGTTCTTCTGTAAACATAAGAATTCTATGATTTATATTATGAACAAAAAACTCTCTGACAACATGATCCTCTGGAAGTGATGAGAGAAGTGATTTTCTCTTTCTAAGGTCTAAAATGACGCAAGCTTTTGTGTGGAAGTCAATCTTAAGGTTGAGGCCCAAGGAAACTTAATGAACTCTCCTTAAGGTGGTTGTATGGACCACAAGTTAAGAGTACAGTTTAAAAAGCTATTTTTTAAAAAAATACATGGTGAATCCATTTTTAAAATATATTGCGATAGAAAGCCAATCTGTAAAAACGGCCCGTGGGTTATCGGAAACAACGAGATCTACAACTTTTATGTTGGACACTTTTTCATTCAAGCAACACACAGAGATATCTCCAAATTGGTGCTCTAGAGTAGGTCCTGGAACACCCACATCTTGCATGAAGATCAACTCAAGTCTCTCTCTAAGAAGAGAAGCTCTTGAAAGCCTATAAAAGAGGAGGCTCTACTTGGGTGTAGGAGAGGTGAAGAAAGCATCGCTTTGCATACATCCAAGAGGAGAAGAGAAGGTGCAAGTGTTGCGGAAGCTCTGCTGAAATCAAGTTCCAAGAGGAGAAGAGAAGGTGCAAGTGCTGTGGGAACTCTGCTGAAATCAAGCACCAAGAGGAGAGCCCTACCCATATTGTGCAGGAGAGAAGGAGACTCAAGAAGGATCAAAAGGTGCCAACTTCCAAGTTATGCAAGTGTTAGCCGGTTGTATACCGTGCAAGGAACTATGATCTTGTCTCCAAGATCTACAAGTAAAAACTGGTTTATGTGTAACGGAGGAGCTTGCTCCTTGTTAATAATATAACTCCATGAGGGGGGGATTGGCCCATCTTCTAGTCCCTAATGTGTTGTCAATTTCTATATATATATATATATATATATCTCTTTCTCTCTCTCTCTCTCTACATCTTTCTTTTCTCTCATATGTTCCCTCTCTGTGCCAGTATAATATTCACCATATATATTTTAAGTATATAAGAAAGTTGAGTGTGTATGTTAGATATCATAACATATGTTAGGATAGTAGCGCAACATACAAGGTGGTGATTATGGTAGGTCTATAGATTTAAAGGCAAGGGGGTTGCAATGGTATTACAAATGGAGATTTTTTTACATTGGTGTTATTGTTAGTATGGATGGTGATTAATAGTCATTTTGTGTATAAAGAGAGAGAGAGAGAGAGAGAGAGAGAGAGAGAGAGAGAGAGAGAGAGAGAGAGAGAGAGAGAGAGAGAGAGAGAGAGAGGACCACACAAATTTGGTACTTTTTCATTTGGAATTTCAAGTTATATTTTAGAATGAGTAATCTATTTTCCAATGGATTTTTTGGAGCCTATCATGTAGGCTTGAGAGCCTCTTGGTGGTTTGGAGTGTTACCTTCGGTGCATTCTTTTTAAAGAATAGAAAATATATATGATTTCCACATAGACACACACCCTTATTTATTTATTGTTATAAGATCCGAGATACACGCTCGACTTTCTTATATACTTAAAATATATATGGCGAATATTATGCTGGCACAGAGGGAGAATAAATGAGAGAAAAGAAAGATGTAGAGAGAGAGAGAGAGAGAGAGAGAGAGAGAGAGAGAGAGAGAGAGAGAGAGAGAGAGAGAAATTGGCAACACACTATGGACTAGAAGATGGGCCAGTCCCCCCCTTGTGGAGTTATATTATTGACAAGGAGTAAGCTCCTCCATTACACATAAGCCAGCTCTTACTTGTAGATCTTGGAAATAGGATCACAGTTCCTTGCACGGTATACAACCGGCTAACACTTGCACGACTTGGAAGTTGGCACCTTTTGATCCTTCTTGAGTCTCCTTCTCTTCTACACAATATGTGTCGGGCTCTCCTCTTGGCGCTTGATTTTAGCAGAGCTTCTGTAGCACTTGCACCTTCTCTTCTCCTCTTGGAACTTGATTTCAGCAGAGCTTCCGCAGCACTTGCACCTTCTCTTCTCCTCTTGGATCATGCAAAGTGATGCTTCCTTTACCTCTCTCACACCCAAGGAGAGCCTCCTCTTTTATAGGTTTTCAAGAGCTTCTCTTCTTAAAGAGAGACTTGAGTTGATCTTCATGCAAGCTGTGGTTGTTCCAGGACCTACTTTGGAGCACTAATTTCGAGATATCTCTCTGTGCGTTGTTCAAATGAAAAAATATCTAACACAAAAGTTGTAGATCTCACTGTTTTCGATAACCCTTATGGCCCGTTTTTAGAGATCATCTTTCTATCACGATATATTTTAAAAATGGATTCACCATATCTTTTTTTTTAAAGAACAGCTTCTCAAACTGTACTCTTAACTTGTGGTCCATGCAACCACCTTAAGGAGAGTTCATTAAATTGCATTGGACCTCAACTTTAAGATTGACTTCCACACAAAAGCTTGTGTCTTTTTAGACCTTAGAAAGAGGAAATCACTTCTCTCCTCACTTCCAAAGGATCACGTCTCTTGTCTTTCTTAGTGAGAGAATTACCTCTGTCGTCTTTCTTAATGAAAGAAAAGACCTTAAACCTTGACTTGTAAGGGAGAGGATGACCCCAAATGAATGCAATGCTCATTACACACAAGTAAATGTTCCTAGGCATCCTCGGATGCACATATAAATACATGTACACAACGTTAATGCACTTTCTCTTCTTAGAAATTAATCCATCTTCATTTATGTGTAACTCCTTGGTTCTTGTGTATACACTTACACTTGGCAGACACTTCTTTTTCCCTTCATAACTTATATTGCCTGTACCAGATATCCCCATCACAGTACTCTGATCACCCCATTAAGTGATGCACTAGGAATATTGGTCTCTAAATGGTCTCATGGCCATGCTAGATCATCATCAACACTTAAAGAAAAGTGAGTAATTAATTTATTGACATTAATTTATTAAATAGAGAAGGAGTAATAAGCAATCAATTTAGTGACATTTATCCAAATATTATTTTATATATCCATGTTTGACCTATTTTCTTCTTTAAAATCATGGGTGTCATTGATGTGTCCAAGTAGTGCATGCATGTGTTATGTTATACTCTTCTCTTTCAAGCATTGTAAATATAAAACAAAATGTTCATGTTGTAATAAATTTGATATAAGTTTAATATGAAAGTTTTGATATGGATATATGTGAGTCACACTTGTGCTTTGGCTTTAGCTCTTCTTAATATTTTGGGATGACTTTTTCATATTTAAACATAGATAGAAAGTGTGTTTAAAAGATTTTCATGGTAACTGTTTACAAGGTGGTACATCATGGTACGTAGACATGCTTTGGTTTGCTAGTGCAAAGTAATGTTTTGTGCAAGTAGATATACTAAGAACTAGTAAAAGTTATGTTTTGTGGGAGATCCTGTCAAGATAATTGATTAGATCTTCATAGCCAAAGATGCCAGGTGTAACGAGCTTTAGTGGTAATATGTATTTGAAGAAGAAATAAGAAAGAAATATATATTTTGACAACTACAAGTGCAAATAAGAACAAAACCTAGGCAAAAGGTAGTAGTTTTGATAGCCCTTTATGAATGGAAGTAAGACTGAGAATAGTAAAATGGCAATAGGAAATATCTACAAGGATATAAGTTGTGTAATTGTTCTATGCACATGCGCATGCACACACTTATATGGTTTACATTACTTGTGCATGCCTATTCATGTGGTGCACTTTTGGATACAAATAATGTTCATCCTATTTCCTAATTATCTCTCTTGCCCGTGTCCTTTTCTCTTGTGTGTATGTGGGTGAATACAGATTGTTTGAAGTGATTGTCAAAGAATGTTTGTAAAAAAGCATGTATTCCACTAATGAAAGCCATGTGAGGCCTTTGAGTTATTGTGTCATGCAATAGATCTTGACTCTCTACCATGGGCCTTGCTTGGCTCTTTGTCTTGTGCCACTTCAAGGTCTCTCCAAGAGTGCCACATTTGCTTCTAAGATAATCTCTCCACCCTTTATCTCCATTGCATCATCGACCTCCCCATGTCCACCCACAAGCTTATGTTGCATCATGTAAAATGTCTAGATGCATGAAATTTGTAATTCTATTTTATGTGTATGAATTGAGAATCACATTATGCAATATCCTGTATATGAAAGGGTATTGTGAGTGTAATTGAAATTTTGATTAAAAGTACTTCCATTATATTGCACATTGTTTTTTAAAATGAAGCAAACTTCTCTAGGCTGTGACAACTATAAGATTCATTGTAGGGCTATCTCACATACAAAGCAGAGAGGGCCCTAATGATCAAAATAACTTTATATGTACTTATATAAGAGAGAGAGAGAGAGAGAGAGAGAGAGAGAGAGAGAGAGAGAGAGAGAGAGAGAGAGAGAGAGAGAGAGAGAGAGAGAGATTACAACTTGTGTGTGTGTGTGTGTGTGTGTGTGTGCATGTGGATCTCACAATATTTTGGGAAAATAAATTGGGCAATATAGTTCTATAGTGATTCCATGGTACATTCCATTGTATGATGAAATTATATATTTTGCTACTTACTAGCAATAAAAGAGAGAGAGACCTTAACAATAAGAATCTTTCCCAAGCCCACAAGGGGGGAGCCTCCCCTCCAAATATTAGCCATGTAAGTTATCTTTTATGGACATTCGAGAATAGTCCGTGAGCTGGAGCTTGATCGCAATTGGGATCCTCCTCCTCGAGCCACCCACCACGGAGGAGGGTTCACCCAAATGTTCAAGGTACAAAAATCCTAACTACACGATCACATGCAAACACAAGTATCCCTACCCATGATACACCTTTTTGGGATTTGAACCCACAACCTATAGGTTATGTAGATAGATTAGCTTTAATTACTATGATGATAGAGGAATATACAATATATCAGTTTATAGATAGATTGGCTGTAATTAGCGGGGCTTATTCACGATGCCTATGTGCATCCCTTGGGTAGGTCTACGAATGTGTGTAGGACTCAACATTCGATTGGTGAAGTCTTGCCAGTTTCATTCCATGTTTCGAAACTGAGCGGCGGGAGCTGTAGGAAAACCCTAAACGGCTGGACTGCGAACCACAGGCCGCCTGTGCCAGGATGTGGCATGAAGCGCGCAGATCAGAGCGGCGGGTCCACGACATGATGGATGCCGCGCGCAGGCGAGCCGAGCGCAGGGCTGTGTATCTGGCCAAGAGGCGCGGTGATCCGCAGCAGTCCCTCCGGCTTGTTGGTACTCGTTGCCGTGTTCACCATGACCCGGCTCTCTATCAAGCAACTCAAGATCAGCAGGGATTGTAGGTTTTTCCTTAACTTCCCACTCCTGGAAAATTACAGATTTACTTTTGTATTCGGCTCTACGTCATAAGTGATCTTACAGGGAAGGTTTACAAGGTTTTTGAAGGTGGTATTGGACGGTCTATATGTTCAGCACTACAATCTTTTTGTTGATTATCCGTGGTGACCTTCCAGGAAAGGTGTTCTTAAGGTTTGTGAATGTGGCGGCAGACGGTCTATATGTTCAGCACATTAATTTTTGTGTTGAATATCGGTGTTCTGACGATGACCACTTGCAAGATATTGGAGTGCATTGAAGACGAGAGAACTGCAGACAAATCATTTAACAAGGAGTGCATGAAAAACTTGTGACGTTTATTCTCACAAATTGATTAAGCAGAGGTGAAATGTATAACACCAATCAGATTCAAAAGATTTGTTAGGTGTTTTACGTAGGCCTCATGGTCTACAGACTTTACTCGAAAATCTCTTGAAAGGCCACAAGCAATGGCGTCTCACCTCCTCTTAGAAGACGAAGACAAAAACTTGGATTGTGGAAGGGCCATTCGCACTCAATGCCTATGCATTTGTCCGATGAGGGTGAATGCGAGGGTGAATGTGGTAGGAGTGTGTTGGGAATTGGGATGCCAAGTTACCTAATACAACATGCAAGTGTATCTAATGGAGGAGATTATTGGAAATGGTGAGAAACAAGCTGTTTGTGTGAGGAAGGCTCGTGAGTAGTTAGACCGCTTGTTGTTTGAGTGAATGTAGTAGTATGGACTCTCCAAATCACATTGCTTGGAGTAGATGTTGTGGATGATAGATCAATACTTGGTGAAGCTTCCACAAATTGGTAGTGTTTTCTAGGATGGGGTGTGTGCAACAATGTGCAAGGGAGAGTTGAAGGTTGGTTAATGTAGAATAAGGGGTAGGATGTACTAACATAAACTTCTATTTACAGAGGATTTGGGCTGTATTTGTCCTTTTGTTATGGGATGTGAATTTTTAACTTACTGCTTTGATATAATGAAGTTGTGTACATGTGAAGTGCAAGCTAAGTTGGGCATGATAGTGGTTTAGAACCTTATCTGGGCAGCGGGGCATATTTGTAGAAGTTGGTATTAGCAGTCATGTTTGTCATGCCTTGTCATCTCTTGCCTATGAGCCTCAGTTTGAGTTAGACGAGGACTTTTGGAGATTTGACTTGTCTATCACTTGTTTTGGCGGAGGAGGTAGCTCATTTTAGAGTACTCAATTTATTGCATTTTAGTGCATTTTCTCCTCCAGTCGGGATTTTATGTGCATTTCTTGGGGTAGTTTTTGCATTCTTCAGCTTGCCTCACTTGTCTGACATTGTCTATCCTTTTTGGGGTTTTTTGAGTATTTTTGGCTTTTTTACCAACATTAAATACTGTTTGGACATATTTTTGGCCCTAAGTTTCAAGTCCGCCAGTTTTTGGGATTTTTGGCTATTTATAGCCATTTTCAACCTAGTAGTCAGTCAGATTATCATCTTCCCTCCTTCCTTGGTAAGTGCACACTCCGACTCCGTTATCTTTCTCTGTCTTTGGTGTTGCCGTCATTAGCTTGATCTGGTGCCCTCACTTACGTGGTGGGCTGCGTGCAAGGACTGATTAGTCCTCCTTTTTTATTCAGTATTTGTTCCATGTTTAGTGCAGGTTTCTTTTCTTCTTCTCTTGCAGATTGTCTCTCTCCTCCTCTGTGTTTGAGTTCCTTTTTTCGTTGCGCACTCTCACATGGTATTAGAGCATGGTCTCTGAGAGCGACATAGAGTTTGTGAGGCCATCCACATGTGCATTTACTGAAAATGCAAGCTCCTAGTAGTAGGTGAATACCTTCTGCAGTCAAATGCAACCTTTTTGGAGTAACTGAGAGCATTCACATCAGTGTTTTGGTATTTCTGCATGCTTCATGAGCAGTCAATAATATATTCTCCCTTAGTTGGACCTTCTACATCGAGCTCTCTGCATCCTGTAGCAGATTCCTCCTGTCTTGGGGCTGTCCATAGCCAAACAACTTTTTGTGGGTGTTTTGCAGATATATATAAAGATGCCTTATCACCAATTCTTTGTTGACTTAGAGGATGAGGTCTCTTTTCCTTCTACTGAGAGACAGAGAGATTTTCATGCTAGTTCATGTGATGACCGGAGGTCACCTAGCCCATTTGTATGAGATCCCTCTCCTCTCCGTTCTCTCCATGTTTTACAGAAGGCTCGTTCTGTTGGCCTTCATATGCCTTCCATAGCACCCTCTATACAGGTACCCGTACTCCCTTCTTTACCCAAAGAAGACCGGCTTGATGGGTCCAACTACTTGCTTTGGTCATGTAAGATGGACTGTATCCTTGATACCTTTGATCTTTGGGAGTTTGTTACCTATCCTATTCCCCGTTCAATGGAGGATCCCATCGTGGGATCATCGATGGATCGTGCGGCTATATGGGATTTGCTCAACTCAAGAGCTCGATCTTACCTCATTATGAGCTTATAGGATTCTGTTCTAGTGCATGTGTGCAGGTTGTAGAAAGTAGTGGAAGTGTAGACAAAGCTTGCTTCTTTGTACCATTAGAAGACATTTGCCCATCGGATTACTCTCTAGAAGAAATTACAGATGCTTGATGTTGATGATTCTTCTTCCATGAAGGATCACATCAATAGGTTGGAGGACATGAGGGATGAGCTTGCGTCCCTTGGTAGGATGATCTCTTTAGAGGATATGGCCATGATTCTTTTGATGCAACTGCCATCTTCCCAGTTTGATGTCTTCTACACTAACCTTCTTACATCAAGGACCTGTGAGAAGCTTCTATGGGAGGAGCTTGTCCCGCTTATTTTGGAGCATGACGAGCGCACCAAAGAGGTAGCTAGTGGATCCACCTCTACCAATGCTTTTGTTGCAAGTACCAGAGGGGGGACGCAGGAGAAAGGAAAGTCACAAGCTAAAATACAGGAGAGTTCTTCAAGTTTTGACTCTGACTGAGAGAAGCCTAAATGCCCATATTGTGGGAAGGGGACACATCTAGAGGAGAAATGTTGGAAGAAGTACCCTCACCTTCGTCTGGGAGCAAAGGATGGCGCTGAAACATTCGAGTCTTCTACATCTCCTCCAACGGTTATCCATGAGTTAGTGTTCCTTTACATAGTTGACTCGGAGGAGCCTTCTTTAGTGGTTGTCTCATCTTCTGAGAGGCCTTGGCTGGTTGATAGTGGCGCTTCTCGCCATATGACTCCACAAGGTGATTTGTTGCAGGATCTATGTCCTTTTGAGGGTTCAGTCATTGTTGGTGACATTGTTTCGGTGCCTATTTGTGGTGTTGGCACTTTGCCTTTATTTCCCAACTGTGTGTCAAGCTTCCTCTCACAAGCTCTTTATGTTCCGAACTTGGGCTTTTCACTCCTCTCAGTCTATGGCCTTACTAGGCTTGGTACCCGGGTTGTCTTCATCGAGCATGCCATTTGTATTGAGGATTCTTCTACAGGGGTTGTTCTCGTGATAGGTTGGTAGGAGAGCGGGCTTTATGGGCTTCATTTTCCTTCTCTTGTGCAGGGTCCTCTGAGGCAATGGTCTATTACTACACCTATTTTCGCTTGTGCACCCTCTTTTCCACAGGTTCCTTTCCATCCCCCACCCTCATCTCCGGTGGTTCCTTCGTACCCCCCATTCCTTTCAAAGGGGGATGATCTTGGTGATGTGATTGTGGATTTCTTGGCCCCTATTGTTTTAGAGGGGGACTTTCCAGGATCACGAGGAGTTTCTTCATTGGCAATCTTCATTGACGGACTTCATCGACATTGGCATTTCTCTTGCCACCCTAGGATCCATCTCTCCCTTGGCCTTCTGGCACATTGAGGATCTGAGAGGGGGTGTTAGTAGTCATGTTTGTCATGCCTTGTCATCTCTTGCTTGTGAGCGTCAGTGTGAGTCAGATGAGGACTTTAGGAGCTTTGACTTATTTGTCACTTGTTTTGACGGAGGAGGTAGCTCATTCTAGAGCACTTTGTTTATTGCATTTTAGTGCGTTTTCTCCTCCAGTCGAGATTTTATATGCATTTCTTGGGGCAGTTTTTGCATTCTTTAGCTTGCTTCACGTGCTAGACATTGTCCACCCTTTTCGGGATTTTTTGGAGCATTTCTAGCGTTTTTACCAACATTAAATGCTGGTCGGACATATTTTTGGCCCCAAATTTCAGGTTGGCCAGTTTTTGGGATTTTTGGCTATTTATAGCCACTCACCACTTGGCAGTAAATCAGATTATCATCTTCCCTCCTTCCTTGGTAGGTGCACACTCCGACCAACTCCGTCATCTTCCTCCATCTTTGGTGCTGTTGTCATCATCAGCTTGATTTGGTGCCCTCATTGACGCTATGGGCTGCATGTAGGGACTGATCAGTCCTCCTTTTGTATTCAGCATTTGTTCCTTGTTCAGTGCAGGTTTCTTTCTTCTCTTGCAGATTGTCTCTCTCTTCCTCTGTGTTCGAGTTCCTTCTTCCGTTGCGCACTCTTACAGTTGTGATAAGTTATGTTGGATAGGTGTTAGTGAGTGCTTGGTGATAGTCTTGGTGCTAAGCACTAAATGTGACCTTGGAAATGACTTGTGTCATTAGGGCTAGAGAAAATTGAAATTAAACATGTAAGGCGTAGAACATAGTTAAAAGACTTTCAAGTTCACAGGGCTTAGCATTTAAAATTGTGCATGGACAGTGGCCAATTTGTGGTGAGGTCAAGAAATCTTTTGAATTTCACAATTAATAATTGCTGGCAATTCATTCCTAGAGGTTGAGAAATGCGTTAACAGGTGTGCCAATTGGCAAGTGGAAAGAGAAACATGTCTTGCAAGGCTGGTAGGAGCCATAGTGGGTTGGAGGTGGATTAGGTTGGGTGCTTCTGGGTGGGCGGATTTCTTTGGAGTCATTTTGAGGGCTGGAAAATCAGGCTAGAGTGGAGGTGACAACATTTTGGAGGTGTTTCCAATAGGCAACATCATTTATGCAGCCTTGATCAGTAGGGGACCTGATTTTTGCCCTACAAGACAGCAAGTGACAGCAAATTTAACTCTTTTGGCAATAGATGATTGCTGTTGGAAACCTTTGCCTGATCACAATGATATTTTCGTTCTCTTTTCAAGAAATTTGAAGACATTCAGCTTTATTTTGTTGGATTCAAGCTTGATTATTGCAATAATTAGGGTTTCTGAGTATCTCAGCCATCTTGGGCAGAGTGCCCACAAATTGCATTCTTGTGATTGAAGAGATTGCTGTAAATCTAAGAATTTGCAGCAGATCTAAAGAAGATTGCCCATCTATAGTTGGAAGGACTTGTATTCAAGTGTTGGAGATCTGATTTATGTCTTTGATGTGCATCAAGTCATGCTGATGGTAATTTGTGACAGCCTTGTATTGGCAACTTGTGATAAAAGTATGGAGCAATAGAAGGAAAGAGATGATGTTGATAGATCTACTACAAACACAATGAATAGAAATCAACATCAAGAACGCAAAAGAACTTAGAGAGAATAGTCTTAGGAAATGGAATCCACATATCAAGGCTCAATAGTTGTACAAGGGTACGACCAATAGAGTGCAGTTGTCTCCCAATCTCCAATGCAAGCAATGTGGTGAGCTTTTGATGAATGAATGAGTGGAGGAGAGTAGCCTATTTAGAAAGAATTCAATAGTTATGACTAGTTAGTCAATATTTATAATGGTTGAAAATGCTAGTCGGCCACATTTAATGTACTAAACTGAGATTTGAAATGCACTTTGATAGGAAGTCTTTATACCTAGGATGGGCATTCTATGAAACACCCACCTAGGATCCAACCTGCACACGAGACACAATATAAGCTATTTTCATGTATATAAAGGATTGGACATTAATGATTAGACTCACCTCCCAGCCATAGAGCCGAATGAGCTCACCTCAAGCTTGGGAGCTAGCAACACTTCAGGTCACAACCAAATGCCAAGGACCTGTATCCCATACTACTAACCCACACCATCTCGACGTACGGATGCATTGATCTCATGTTAGTGGTGATCACACAACAATGTGCACAAAAGGGTGTCTCTACCACCCTAACCCTAGTGTTCTTAGTTTATTTGCACTACGACCATTCATGACCATTTTGACCAATGCTAGTAGTGCCCATTTGGATGTCCAAGGGTGTAACACTTTGGATATGTACTTGATAACGCCCCACCTCAAATCATTGGGTGATCAACACAATAAAAGATACAATGAAGGGACTCCTCATAAGTCCTAGGGCATACAACAAATAACAATCGGATAGGACTATGGATACCAGGTAGTGGGTGATCAAGCCACCACCAAGGTGCCTTGGAAAGGCATTGATGGTGATGTTGATTGTGTTAATCCTTGACCATAGAGGGTAGAAATAGTTGACACTCATCTCCCATTCCTATATAGCTTTTGTGTTCTACTCTTGTGATGTCTACCTTTATGGCGCCTTCAATATGTCGATTAGGCTTGTTCTTTGCGACTTTGCAAGCATAGTCACCACTTTGTACATGATGATGAGATTCTTCCTCAATTTTAAAAATCTCAATGTATTAAGTACCGATTTGAGATTTGGCAAAAGAATGTTGAATTTGATTAGATTAAGTGCAGGCCTCTATTGTGCTATAATGGTTCTTACTTTATGACTTGCTATTCAATTCTCCTCTTTAGGACTAATGGATGATGAGCTAGATTTTGAGTTCCTTGGTAATCAATTTGGTGAGCCCATTGTATTGCAAACCAATGTAAATTCAAGTGATGATGTCACTAATGCCTTGTAGAGGCACATCATGACCATGGATTCTTGCCTTTGGTTAGCAAATTGTCGAAGTGTCCCATCAGGAGAATAGACTAGGACCAAAGACCATGGATTTCTTCACCTTTGGTGAATAGACTGCCACAGTGACTCTCGTGAGAATAGACTAGGAGTAAAGATTGATCTCTATTGAATATCCTATCACGTACGTGAATGGCAAACCAACTCTAAGATTTGAATCTACTTAGTTGAGGTTGTGGAAAGCAGTACTTAGGGTCTGTTGCTCTTGGATACAGATGAGGCTTAGATGCCCACCACCAAGGTTGCCATGCTTGCATATGGATGAGACTCATATGCCCTACCACCATCACCACCCGCTCACACTCCCTTTTAGCATTGGAGAGTTGCGAGGGATGAGAGCCCCACTAGGGCTAGAAAGCTAAAGAGGTGAGGGTGGCCCTCGTCGCGTGGCTAAAGTTGGAGTCTAATGAGGGTGATAGTCGAAATGACTCGTTGGAGGAATCCTTATCCTTTGTTCTCTTTTTCTTCTCCTTTTGTGTTATTGCTAGTTTCTTGCAATCCTATGAAGGCATGTCTGTCTTGTCACCAGACCGAGATGGTAGTCCCCTTGTAAAGGCAAAGAAGCCTCATGCTCAAGTAGCATAGAGGTCATATGATGATTGGAGGTCATATGATCAATCATCAATGTTCGAGCTCATAGGGCATTAACCATACCATCAAACTTTGGAGGTAGCATGTAGAGAACAGTCCCCACTAGATGGGCTTTGAGAAGGGTGGACTATCAATTGCCTTGTACTAGATAGTTTGTAATTGACCATAGAAGGTCACAACTTGCATTGTTGACAGAGCCTTGTACACAAGTTGGAGCTTCTCCCACACCTCTACAGATCTCTTGAAAGAGATATATCATCATTGTCCCAGTCAAGGATTGCTTCCTAGTAGTTGTCTTCATCCCAATTATCTAGAATTGGAGAGGGTTTTTAGGGATGCAAAGTTGATTCTAAAACAAAATACGAGAGTCGCTTTTGCATAAACTAAGCTTTCATAACAGCACTCCAGTTGACATAGTGAGGTCACTTAAGTTAGTCACCATGATTGCAACATGGAGGAGCCATGTTTTTGATTTGTTGAACTTGTGGTGTTGGGTTGTGCATTTGAAGGTGTCTCTCTCTCTCTCTCTCTCATGGCCATCCTATTACTTTATCCCCCATGCATCTCACCTAAATTTCATAATGGCACTCCAACTGAGATAGTGAGGTTGCTTAAGTTTGTCATTAGGATTGCAACATGGAGGAGCAATTTAGGGGAGGATAAAGTAAGATGAGGGGTATGAGAGAGATAGGCACCTTCCAGTGCTCAAAGCAACACCATGAGTTCAATAGTTTAAAAACATAGAAATAGGAACAAGTGTTGTTGCGTGACTGTCTTTGCGCAGTCGCCCCCAAGAAAGGAAGCACGAGAGCTCTCGATTCGCCACCCAGCCACGCTCAGGAAGATGCCGGAAGAACCCAACGTGTCTCCTCTTGCCATCCGTCAATTCCTAGCGAGTTATACTAATCTGAACCCCGTACAGGCGCCTAAGTCCCCCAACCGGTCATCTCTCGTGCTGTTTCCCATAAGTTACATTCATTAATGTAACATTTCCTCCCCCTTAAGAATCGGTTTCATCCTCGAAAACGATACTGGAAAGGTCTAACTGTAAATTGGGAAACCTTTTTCTTAAAGTGCTTACTTGCTCCCATGTTGAGCTTTCTTCTGAACAATCTCTGCATTTTACCAGACATTCTTGATAAATAGTATGCCTTGTTCGTCTATTACGAACATTTAAAATTCTTTCTAGTTCATGTGGAATAGATTGGTCACTGAAGAGCTCAATCATATCATTTAAGACTAGATTATCCATATCACCCAGCTTCTTTCTTAGCTTGCTTACCTGGAAAACTAGATGTGTTTTACTACCAACAGGTAGTTGGAACGTGTAAGCTTGTTTCCCCACCCTCTTAAGTATTGTGAAAGGACCACAATACCTGTGTGAAAGCTTTGGATATCGTCCCGTTTTCATGGTTTTAGTTTGTCCAGGCACTTTAAGATAGACCAATTTCCCTTCTTCAAAGGAGATCTCTTCGGTGTAGATTGCATAAGCTCTAGCTCGGTCTTGAGCTTTCTTAATATTTTCTTGAGCAAATTCTAATATAATTTTCATATCCTCCAAAAAATCCTTTGCTGCATGAACCTTTTCCTTATGCAGTCCTACTGCATGAGGAGCTTTGGGCTGAAACCCATACATCAGCATAAATGGACTATATGCAGTGGAAGAGTGTTTGGCACTATTATATGCAAACTCTGCTATTGGTAAATACTCTTCCCAATTAGTTTGCCTTTTACTTACATATGCTCTCAATATATCTTCAAGGATTTGGTTAACCCTTTTAGTTTGCCCATCAGTTTGCGAGCGCTCCGCCGTGCTCATGCTAAGTTTAGTATCCAACTTCCTAAATACAGTACGCCAAAATTGACTATCAAATTTTCTATCCTGATCAGAAACTATATTTGTCGGAAGGCCATACAATCGGTATATGTTCTCTATGAACAATTTAGCCAATTTTGGTGTTTTAACATTAGTTGAAGTTGGAATAAACCTAGCCATTTTGGTTAACCTATCCACAATCACCCACACAAAGTCGTGCCCTCTCTGTGACCTGGGTAACCCGATAATAAAGTCCATGGAGATACTCTCTCATTTCTCAAAGGAATCTCTAATGGGTGGAAAAGTCCTCCCATTTTCAATCTTTTAGCTTTATTAGCTTGGCACTTATTACATTTGACCGCATAGTCAAGGACGTCCTTATTCATTCTAGGCCAATAGAACTGCCTTTTAATAAGACTGTAAGTCTTACTAACTCCTGGATGTCATGCACTAGGGATATCATGACACTCAAAAGAGTATCTGGTACCTTATTTCTTCATCTTTCGGGACACATACCCTACCCTTGTAGAGTAAATAACCATTATCAATGGTAAAATTCTTTCACTTGAATCCCATTTGAGCAACCCTTGATGCTCCTTTTCCTTGTTGAACATCCTCAGATGTTCCTTCCTCAGTGGAGGCCCTTCCATTTGGGTCCCCATTTTCAATTGCTTCCCATATGTTGAAATATGCCGGATCAACCTGGCATTTCCCTTTTAAGGATTCAAGCAAATCGGAAGTGAATTGAGTAAAACTCAATTCATTTATGATGGGCATTCTGCTGAGTGCATCAACTATTATATTGTACTTTCTTTTTCTATAACTTATCTCATAGTCAAACTCTTGAAGAGATCAAGATATCATCCAAGAAGACTATTACAAAGCGTCCTAGATAGGGCCGTAACACATTATTTATTATCTTCATAAATGTAGCTGGTGCATTTGTGAGGCCAAAAGGCATCACCAAAAAGTTATAATGCCCATATCTAGTACGAAATGTCGTCTTAGGAACATCCTGGGCCTTAATTCTTACTTGGTGATAGCCTGATCTTAAGTCAATCTTTGTGAAGAATTTTGCCCCTTGTAATTGATCAAAAAGATCTTCCATTTTGGGCATAGGAAATTTATTCTTCACCGTTATCTTATTAAGTGCTCTATAATCAACACAAAGTCGCATAGAACCATCTTTTTTCTTCACCAATAAAATTGGCGAAGCCCAAGGTGAATTGCTGGGTTGTATAAACCCCTTATCAAGGTAATCCTTGATTTGTCTTTTGACTTCTTGGTGTTGTGTTTCACTTAGCTTGTAAGGCAGTTTAGAGGCAGGACATGTATCCCTATCTATGCCAATTGGGTGATTTACATCACCCCTATCTGGTGGAAGGCCACTAGGTAAGTCAGATGGAAACACATCATTAAATTCATCTAACAAACCACTTAATTCATTATTTACATTCAACTCACAAGCATAAGAAAATTGCTGCTTTATATTACTTCACAAGCATAAGAAAATTGTTGCTTTATATTACAAGAAGTAAAAGTGTCCTGTACAGGGAGGGACCATAACATGTATACCTAACAAGCTTCCTTCTTCATTAACTTCTGTATTTCAAGGAAACACATCAAAGGGTTATCAGATACTTCCTGTTCACCTTGAATCACAAAAGTCTTACAATCCCTTTCAAATTTCAGTGTATTATGATGATAACTACTCTTTAAGGATGGTTCCAATCCCCATAGCCACTCCCTCCCTAAAGCGATTTCGGCCCTTTCCATATTCATAAGTTGGAAATCAAGCTTATCTTTATATCCTTGGATCTCGATTTCCAAATTGGATACCATTGTTTCCCATATTTTGTTATCCTGGCCTTGCATCATACGAACAATGTATTGATGCTCGCTCTTTTGTTGGGGAAGTTTCAACTTTTTGACAAGTGCATAACTTATGAAATTGTGAGTGGCAGAGTCGTCAATCATAACTCTAACCCTCTTCCCACCTATTGATCCATGTACTCTTAAGTAAATCATGTGGCCCAAAGGTAGGTTGCCACATGTAAGTCGACATACAACACCTGTGCTGTACATCCTTGTGTAAGACCTCTAAAGATTTATACCTTTCATGCCCCTTCAATTCTAGGGTCTGCACAACATGGATTTGTTTCTCTTTTCCCTTGCCCTTGTCCTTATCCTTTTCTTTATCTTCCCCCTCCTTTCTTTGAGGGCAATTCCAAGCACCATGGTTAGGAGATAGGTAATTGAAACACAACCTTCTTTTTTGGCTTTATCAAAGTCATCTTGACTTGGCTTCGGCCGTATATATTGTCTGCTTTCAAAGGGCTGTTTCTTACCCTTAAGGAATGGCATTTTTCTTTTGGATTTACCTACAAATTTTGAGGTCTCAAATTTCTTAGTCCTGGGCTTTGTGTAGATGAGACTAGTGAGTGCACCTGGATGCGTATTATCTTCATTGATTAATGCAAATTTAATTGCCTCTTCAAGCGTCTTAGGTGAACTCCTTTTCACTTCCTTTTTACAGGCCTTATCTAGTCCCCTTATAAATCCTCGTCTTTTGAAATTCATCTATTCCTTCCAGTTTGAGGATTATCTCATGATACTCCTCTAGATATGTCAGCAAAGGTCTTCCCTTTGGTCTGACAAAATCCCAATCTTCCCAATTTCTTTCCATTTCATTCTCAGGAAGGAATTCTTTTAGAAAGACCGATTCAAATTGAGCCCAAGTTTCAGGTATTTTATTTGCCTCCTTTAAAGTTCTCCACCATTTATATGCCTTTGGCCCCAAGGTTAAACAGGCCTCCAGTACTTGAAGATTTTGCATCTTTCGATGAAGATGGAATATCTGAGGCCTCTTCTTTACCTTTATCCCTTTTGTTAATTGGGATTTTATTTCGGTGAGTGCTTGAGTTAGCAACTCCATTTGAACCCCGTGTGCTTGCACACGAGCAGTTAAATCATCAAACTGTCCTTGTGTAGCAAAAAATTCTTCCCAGTGTCTACTTGCATTTCAGTTTCATGGGGATCCACCATAGGGTGGTCCTTGGAACTAGAGCCTTCCTTGCTCCCTCCCTCTCTTTCCCCTCCATCTATACACTGGAATTGAAAAGAAAATGTAAGAAATTTGCAGGCAAAGGTGGGGCACTTCCTTGTATTACGTCCGCCCGATTCCAGTTTTCAGCACGTTGGAAATTCCTGAAATGTGGTGCGGTGTCTAAGGCTGTAAAAAGCTTCCACAGTAAGCCAGTTGAAAATTCGTATTCTTTTTGGTTGTGAGATTGCAAGCGCCTGCGTTAATCAGCTGCTCCCGATTGAGTGGGTGTTAGGCTCCCGCGATGTGGGGTCTCAACCGCAGTGAGAATATCCCCCTTTTCACTACGTCAAGAGAATAACCCTTTTGGGTCTGCAAATCACGGGAAACTTTACAGGTGGGCGGATGTCACCGGCCATGTGTACTGAGATGCAGGCTGAGCTTGGACATGGCCCTTAGTAGCGGCGCCCGTCTCTAGGTCGCGAATAGATGGGATTGTTGCCTCCCGTCCCCGCTCTGATACCAGTGTTGCGTGACTGTCTTTGCGCAGTCGCCCCCAAGAAAGGAAGCACGAGAGCTCTCAATTCGCCACTCAGCCATGCTCAGGAAGATGCCGGAAGAACCCAACGTATCTCCTCTTGCCAGCCGTCAATTCCTAGCGAGTTATACTAATTTATAACTCAATTCTTCCTAAGCCCCCCGAACCCTGTACAGGTGCCCAAGTCCCCCGGATGGTCATCTCTTGTGCTGTTTCTCTTAAGTTACATTCATTAATGTAACAAATGTGAAGAGTAGTGACAGAAGCATGACAACCGACATGTGGGATCCTTTGCTAGAGTGTGCACTGATTAGGCTGGAATATGCAAATTTACTGAAAATGCAGATTGAGGAAGATCAGATCTGCCAAGAAATAGTTTAAATTGACTACAGAACAAGCAAAATGTCAGCAACAGATGCCAAAGCAACAGCTCCAGGCAAAATGCAAGCTGTACAGCAGAAAACACAGGGTCATGCAGTTAAGATGCCGACTGGAACAGGCCGCTTGGTGCCTGAAAACTGTTGCCCAGCTCTCACAACTGGTTCTTAGGCTTGCTCAGATCAGGACAGCAGCAAATGCAAATTTCTGGAGCAGTCCATGTGCTATCAGACCTGAAAACAGCAGTCAAACACAACAGCCAGCACTAGAACTAAGAGACACAGGCTCTGATGTAGTGACAGAGTGTGGAGCGATGGAAGCAAAGTGAGGATGCTGAAAGTTTTGCTATATCCACAATGAACAGAAAAGAACAGCAAGAATACAAACTAAGTTGGAGAGAATAGACTTGAGAAATGGAATTTATATACCATCTTCCAAGGCTCAAGAGTAGTACAATGGTACGGGCTGACGACAGCCAACTGTTTGCAGCATTCTTATTCTCTCCAACAGAAACAGTGTGCTGAGTATCTGCTCAATGGATAAGTGGAAAAGGGGGGGGGGGGGGGGGGTGGCTGCTTATAGAATAGTCAGAAAAAGGGTACAAAAATCGTGACTGGTTAGCCAGCACTTAATGTGGTTGAAAATAACAGTCAACCACATTTAATGTGCCAGATTCAGAATCGAAATGCACTCTGATAGGAGGTCCTGGCACTGAGGATATGCACTCTATAAGTACAGAGTCCTACTTTGTCAATGATAAAACCACTTTTTACATATCATAAATTTTTTTAGTTTACAATATTTTACTTGGCTCAAATATAAAATGAAGCCCCCATTCTGGGCAAAAAATCACCCCTTATTTTTACACGTCAAGACTTGCTCTCAGCATGTTTGCTTTTGTGAGCTCCATTGCGCGAATCTTAAAAAGTTTGGTTGGGCTATTTGTCAACCTCTTAAGTGTGACTGAAGTTCCTATCATTTCAATGGACAGTACAGTTTGGTAGAAAGTATTATGTTGCATTGTTGTTTGTATTTTGGTGGACTGAAAAAATGATGAGGTGCAGACTTTTAACATTGTGTCTTCTTTTTGCAGGATTCCATGGAATGGTAAACAAAACAACCTTATCGATAGGTTTGAACATCTGTCTTGTACATTCTGTTCATGGGAACTGTTTATAAAGATGGGACTTTTCATATATATAGCTGCTTTGTTTGCTATGTGACAGATTTGATGGTAGAGCTCTCCTTGATTTCATTCGCGAGAACGATGGGAGATATCGCGCCCCAAGAGAAAAAACAGAGGAGGAGGAAGAGCTAGAGGAACTTGTGAATTTCGAACGTTATCGAGATTTGATTAAACACAAACGGCGTGGATGTCTGTAATCTCTTACATCTTAATAATAACAATGATATAGCCATGTTCTTTATTGCAAGTACATTTATGTTTTTGAAATCTGATAATGTCAGGGTCTGGTCTGCATTTGTGTTTAGATTTATGTTGTATGTTTGTTTGTTCAGTCAATGACGAACAAGGTTTGGAGGATGTTGAGCAGGAACTGGAGGCAAAGGCTGTAGCGCCTTTTGTGTCAGATAGGTGAGATGCTTCCATTTACATGTTTGTTTTATTGCATCAAGTATAACATGGTTTTTTGGTAAGGATCAGTGCTTCAATTAAGAGAGCGGTTATACTTGTTGTACCTGTAGGCAACGGGCTGCACAGGCTATCCAACCAGGTACAGGTACATATGCACAGGTGGGCTTTGCATATGATGGCGAGAGTCGAGAAGACTATGCGCTCTCTGACAGTGATGGGTACGAAGAGGATGAAGATGAAGAGGAAAGCAGTAGTGAAGACAGTGAAGATGAAGAAATAGAGACAATTGCCAAACATTATGGAGTCAAAAGGTTCAATTGGCTCCTGTATATGGACAGAAAGGCAAAAGAAGAAGAGAAAAAGCAGAAAGAGGCTGTGAAAGGTGATCCTGCCATGGTGAGAGTAAGATCAGTCATTGATCAGTTTCTTATTTGTTTTTCTTCCACCGCAGTAGGTTTTGGGTGGTGTGTGTGTATATACATCACATTCGTCTGCTTTAAAGGAAGTCCACATGCTTGTGTGTGCTTGTGTGCATGAGATTGCTGCCATGTGAGTGATTTATGTTAAGGATGTGTTTGATAATTGTTTTTGATTTTTCCTGGAAAAGACTTTGTCATCAAGTCTTTTCTGATTGTAGATTCATGAGATAGCACACTGCAGTTTTTGAATGAATCTCTCATATTTGCGGATTTTCTCTTTTTACATACTTGTAAGGAAATGATGGTTTTACCAGAAGCACGTGTGTGTGTGTGTGTGTGTGTGTGTGTGTCTCCTCTGTTCGGGCCAAGTTTTTAGGAATAAGCATCATATCTTACCAAAACTTGCACAAGAACATTGTTCCTACAGATTGCCAAGTATACTCACTGGTATCTTTTGCTGTATAAAGAGAAAATTGAGCCGGAAGGAGAGGCGCAAAGCTTCTCAACAAGAAAGAGAGAGAGAAAAAGAAGCTATACGCTTAGCTGGCAGCAAATTTTCATATCATGATCCATACAGGTTTGTTGGGAGATCTTGCAACAGTTTGTATTTTGTGTCAGTGGCTACATTCAAACATGACACTCGGGTTATTCACATTGGAATAGTGTTTCTTTTCATTAATTCAATGTGTTTACTGATGTAGGGAGCCAAGAGGCAGTCCAACGTATGAAGCTTACTCAAGATCAAGGAGGTGCTTAGTTGATTGCTTTTCCATCGTTTCTAGGATGCTTTTCTTGTGGAATGGGTTCATGCGGTTGGATCTTGGATCTTGATATTCTTGGGTGCTGCACAACAGGGAAAGGTCCAGATCTCGTTCCCGGTCTCCAAGGTCAAGGAGACACAGTCGACAAGGTTCTCATGAAAGGAGTCGAGATTCTGAGGGCTCTCACAAGTCGTCAAGGACAAGAGTGTCAAGCACAAAGATCGAATATATCACTGAATTTGGCTGCACTGTAGAGGAGGAGCCAGGCTCTACCACGGGGATCACTCCACCGCCATCACCTCCTTCTCAAGTTGACTCAACTAACCGGTCGGAGCACTGGACCTTTAAGACATGCAACGATCATAACTTGGCCTCACTCTTTGTACTACTGCAAGTGCTTCTGCTGCCTCACCTGGCCCCCCAAGGCAGGCGTTTGGGTGGTCTTGGGGTAGGTTGGGCTTAGGCTCACGACCCAATTGTCAAAGTGCTGTGCTTCCTGCAAGTTAGCGATAATAGCAAACCTTCTGCTAATGTCTGAGCTTGTGGAAGCAGTCATTCATAAGAGATTTTGCTGCTTCTGGAGGTCTCATGGGCATGATGTAGAGGCTGCATTGCATGACACAGTTGCTTACATTGAAGATGAACTTTCTACAACTGTGCAAGTTACTGTTGCAGGCTTACAGGTGGACGAATCCTTGAGGCTTTACATATGGATCCGGCTGCATCTGTAGCAACTCCAGTTGAAAAAGAGCGGGTTGCTCGGGAACAGAGAGGGCCTGTCAGGTCAGTTTTTAAATGTTGCAATTCTCAAAAATTGATTGAGCTTCTTTTTGGCTAAAACCTTTCCTGTATTTTTCATGTATGCTGTTTCATACCTGTTTGCTGTTGATTATGTAAGCTTGCTAGAAATGTCAAAATACTTGCAGAGATGACGCTTGGTATTTATGTGGAATATGCATGTGTTTACATCTCCTGAAGCATTCCGATATCTTGCAATTGTTGGTTATTAGTCACAATCTGGTTACGTTGGTAAAGTCGAAATTTACTAGAGAAGTATCAAAAATCATCAGAGAAATTAACAGTGTACTATCTTATGTCTCATAAATTATCCTCTTAACCCCACAAAGAAGCCCTATTTTGAGGATGCCTGCTTATGAAAGCTAGGAGAAACTAACATTTCAGAAATGAATACTTAACTACATATCAGAGTTCATATCAAAAGTGTGCCAGTTGTCTGAAAGTCTTTCCTGTATCTGGAGCCATAATGCAACCAAACAATTCTCTACCTATCAATTCAGAGAGCTTTGTATGGCCACAGTTTTAGGTGATGATAGACCTGCTAGATAACATATTTCATGTCCTAGCAGTGCTCCATGTGCCAAGTGGCTGTGGGTGTTGAAATACGTCTGGCTAAGCAGCATGATTAGTCAAGAACAAGTGCTACTTACTATTGAGGAATCGCCCTGGGCAATGAAGAAGCTGCAAGTGTATTAATAATCTTGCAAACTATAAGTCCTCATAACTTCCTATTTTTCGGGGCAATGGATTTTTCTCAGATTTGGTGTTCTTGGTCTTGGCTGGTGAAAGCAGTGGGAGATGGGTTCTTGAATACTGCAAATCTGTTGAACAGATGTATTG
The DNA here is from genome assembly GCF_053477565.2 of Lygodium microphyllum. Taxonomy (NCBI): domain Eukaryota; kingdom Viridiplantae; phylum Streptophyta; class Polypodiopsida; order Schizaeales; family Lygodiaceae; genus Lygodium; species Lygodium microphyllum. The sequence goes on from NC_141137.1 coordinate 143,072,840, forward strand.
AATTAGCTAGTTGAACATTGAGATTGAAGATCCGAAGTGAGCTCGACTTTTCAAACAATTTTACCAGCAATTCATTAAAGATATATTGCAAGGGATGCAAGTGGGGCCCATCTTCCTTTGTGGAGGTGTAGGAATATTCTAGCTCCAGTTTTTTTTGTTTTTCTAGTTTTGCATTCCAGTCTTTAAGATCATGTGCTTGCAAGTTTAGAGTTTACTGCCGTTTGGTCTACTGAAGGCTGGTTTCAATAAAGAATAATATAGTAAAATTAAAATTAAAAAATAGAAATCAGTAGCCATGTCGACTGGAGGGTTTACGGGGAAAGTGGGCTCCATTGCTTTTGGAGGTGTTCAAGATGTTGACAGTAACTCAAAAAGAGAAGAGAAGGTTGTATCCAATCTATTTTGAAGGGAGGCAAGGAGTGCTTAAGGGCCAAAGTCCATGGTGGGTTTGTTGGATTAATCAAACAACCCCTTGGTTGTAGTGGGGAGGTGGTCCTAAAGTCATGTGACCAACATGTTGACATTGATGAGTGTGGGCACCTTGTTGGTGTAGATAAGGTTTAGGTGTGAGAGAATGGACTCCTCTCGATTGTAGAGAGAGTGGCCTATAAATAGGCACAGTCAGTCTAGGATGGCACCCCTTTTTGGGGCTGCAAACCCTAAAACGCAAACCCTAAAATGCAAAACGCAGAAACGCAAAAACGCAAACTGCGGGTGAAGGGTTTCTCAACAGAAGGGTGTTGAAATAAATTGTTGAAGACGAGAGAAGAGAAAGAAAAGAGAAAGCACAAGAATGTTGCAAAGGAGAACTTAGAGATATACTTGAAAAATGAAATCCATATGCGAAACACGAGACAATCACATACAATAGTGAGCCATAGTCTAGCAGGTTTTTGAAATGCTTGAGCTAGGATTGACTTTCAGGTTCATGATCACCAATGATCTGAGAGAGGGTGTTAGCAATATAGTCAACTCTTAAGTGAGTTTGGGATGTGCCTTAGTGAGACAGACATTACTGAGTATTTTAGGTCTTTTTAAAATGTCATTATGATGATTATTTTAGCACCTTATTGCTGGTAAATAAGCATTAAATGTTGGCTGACTTGATCATATTATTGGCATATTTTTTGCCTTTATATTTTAGCTCCCTTTCCCGAGTCAATCAATCACCACTTGCAGATTCTAGTGCAGGGTTCTATTGGAGAGAGGGAGCCGGTGCTAGTGCCCATGCAGCCAGTGACTTCTCTTTGGAACATGTGCACCGGTATACTTGTATAGATGAGGCTCGCCTTACCCACCTCGCCACCCTCTCACTCTCTCTCGCATTAGAGAGTCGTGAGGGATGATTGCATCACCTGTACTAGGAAGCAGGAAAAGGAGCGGCTGCCAAGCTCTTTCCATGATCCGAAGAAATTGATCCCTTCCATGCCTTGGTCGCTGGAGGAGGCAGATGATTTGGCAGAGGAGTCTATATCTTGTTTCTTCTTCTCCTTCTTCTCCTTCTGCTTCCTCAAAGCCGCTAACTCTTTGCAATCCTTGCGCAAATGTTCCTTTTTACACAATGATAACATTGGGCCTTCGGCTCCTTTTTCCTATCACTGCTCTTTGAAGTAGCAAATGCCTCATTGTAGCCACCATACTCGTAGGGAAGCTATCCTTGTAACTGTAAAGATGCCTTATGCTCAAGCAACATTGAGGACATATGTGCAAAGCTCATTGGTGTTAATGACCTTTGGGCTTGCAAAGCATTGGCTACTCCTTCAAACTCCGGAGGGAGCTTGTAGAGCACAGTCCCACAAAGATGAGCCTGTGGAAGGGTGAATTGCATGTGTTGAAGTTGGTCCTATATTTGTGTAATACAAAGCAAGAATGATTAGATAGAATTCTTCGGCTCAAGCTTCATTTGCTAGAGGTGTCCATAGAGGGTAACTGTACACATGGTCATGTCAAAGTGCAGCAATGTGGAAGCGTGGGACCAAGACAAAGAGAGTGAACACAGAGAGGAGAGAGAGAGAGGAGACAGTGAAATGCAGAAAATTTGCAGTGTAGTAGGCTGTATAGGAATGCAGAAATGTACACGGGTGAAAAGAAAATATTTGCGTATGTTCTCCTCTACGATGTTACCCCACGTGCACACCTTGAGGACAACAAGGCCTGATCACAATGCGATCTCCACGAACTGCAGAGAGTATCTGTGAATGACTGAGAGTGTGCCACAAACTGGCTGTAAATAGCCAAGGAAAGTGCCTAGCACTAGGTTGGCTGCAATAAATGCAGCCGACTGCATAAAATAATGCTAAAAAATTGCCCGATTGATCAGCCTCTGTCCGACTGAACAATCTACTGCCACGTGGCATCTACCACAACTGACGTGGCTCTTGCTTTGCTGACGTGGTACTTTGGCCGTACTGTTCAGTATAGTGCTGTCTAGGAAATGACTCTCTAACACCCCCTCTCAGATCCTAGACAGGAGAAAAGAATGAGGGATCTGGCATGTCTCCGAAGAAGAGCTTGGGGAAGCGCCTTCATGAACAAATCTGCAAGATTATCCTCCGTCTTGTAGTACTCCATATCAATGGTTCCATCCAGAAGCTTCTCCCGAATGAAGTTATACTAGATCTCAATGTGCTTCATTTGGGCATGGAATACAGGATTTCGTACCAAGGCAATGTAACTCTCATTGTTGCATTGCAAAAGAGTAGGACAAGTCTGGGGGCAGCCAAGCTCCTCCAACAATCACTGAAGCCACGCAACCTCACATGTGGTGGAAGATGTGGCCCGATATTCCGCCTCAGTAGAAGAAAGGGCTACCGTGGGCTGCTTCTTGCTACTCCAAGAGATAACAACTGTACCCAAGGTAAAACAGTAGCCTGTAGTAGATCGCCGGTGGTCCACATCGCCAGCCCAATCCGAGTCGCTCTAACTTGCAAAAACAAGATCTGAAGCATCTTGTTGGATAAGAAATCCCTAAGTCAGAGGTCCCCCTCAAATACCGAAGAATCCTCAGGGCAGCCTGTCAATGCATTTGTTTGGGTTCACTCATGAACCTCGCCAAAAGACCCACGGCAAAATAAAGATCAGCACGAGTGTTGAGTAGCCAAATCAAGGAACCAATCAATTGATGGTAGCGAGAAGCATCCGTCAAGGGAGAATGGGAGTGTGAAGTGGCCTTCGAGTTCGGATCCATAGGAGTAGAAAGGGTCCGGCAAGTCTTTATCTCAAAAGCCACCAAGAGCTCCTGAATGTATCTTTGCTGAGAGATGAAAACCCCCCTCTAAGACTGATAAATCTCGTGACCCAAGAAGAAATGAAGAAACCCCAAATCCGTCATTTGGAACGGTCTCTTGGACCTTCTGTACCTGGTCACATGTAAGAATCAAATCATCAACATACAAGACAAACAACACATGACTAGGCTCAAAAGTGTGCACATAAAGCTGCGGATCAGCCTTGGAGCGCCGATATCCCAACTTTGACTGAAGAAACGAGTTAATCTTCTCGTTCCATGCATGCGGAGCTTGCTTGAGGCCATACAAGGCCTTCTTCAATTTGTAAACTTGCCCATCCGAGGATCTAAAGCCAAGAGGCTGCTCTACATAGATCTCCTCTTGCAAGTCACCATTGAGAAATGCCGACTTCACATCCAACTGATAGACATGCCATCTCCTATGGCCAGCCAAGGCAAGAACAACTCGAATAGTCGCCATACGAGCAGTGGAGGCAAAAGTCTCATGGAAGTCAATGCCTAGGCGCTGAGCAAAACCTTTAGCAACAAGGCGAGCCTTGTACTTGTCCAAAGAACCATCACTAAGGTACTTGGTCTTGAAGACCCACTTGATGCCAATCACCTTCTTGTGAGAGGGATGAGGCACAAGGGACAAAGTGTCATTTCTCTCAATAGCCTTCAACTCGGCTTCCATAGCCTTCCGCTAATGGTCAAATTGCAAAGCCTCCTTTACTGAAGTGGACTCTCGATCTTGCATAACACGGGTCATCCATCCAACAATAGTTAGAGTAAACAAGCTCCGTAGAATGTGTCTGATTCCTTCGTGACCTCGGTGGTTCATCCTGCGGTTCCCACTCCTTAGGAACCCCCTCGATCCTTGAATCTTGGAGTGTGTCACATGCCCAACGAGGAGGTCGGATTGCACCTCGTCGCTTTTCATGTTGAAGACTCAGGTACATCCACCGGCGGAAGCTTCACTGGGGTGGCCGGTGGAAGGAAAGACTCTGAATCAGAAGAAGAATCTCCATCAAGAGGCTTTAGCTCCAAAGGAACCATCTTGGGAGCCCAACTCTCCCCTAGATCTCCAAGGACGGGGTGCTTCTCACCTCCCTCTGTGGCCAGAACTTCCACAAACCACACATCTCGGCTTGTGTAGACATCCTGCTTGACGGGATCAAATTGACGATAACCTTGGGATTGGGAGCTGTAGCCAACAAAAACCTGTCGTCGAGAAGCCGCCTCGAACTTGTCACGCTGCGTCTTTGGGATCTGTACATAGGCGTCACACCCAAAGATCCTGAAATAAGAGACATCAGGTGTAGTCCCAAAGTAAGCCTCAAAAGGTATCATCGTGTCAATGGCCGAAGTGGAAGATCGATTGAGGATGTGAATTGCTGTAGCCGCTGCCTCGGCCCACAAAAATTGAGGTGTCTATCGGTGCCCCATCATAGTGCGAGCCATCTTGATTACACTTTGGTTCTTCTGCTTCAAAATGCCATTCTCTTGAGGAGTGTTGGTGTTAGCAAACTCTTGATGAATGCCCCTATCTGAACAAAAACGAGCAAACTCATTAGACACAAATTCACCACCCTTGTCTGAGCGCAAGGTCTTGAGTCTTTGGCGAGATTGGTTCTCCTTAAAGAGAAGCCAATCCTGAAGTGGGAGAAAGCCTCCGACTTCAACGTCAAGAAATAGGCCCATGTTATCTTACTGTAGTCATCTACGATCAACATGAAGTACAAGCTCCCCTTCAGGGACTCGGTCCTCATCGGGCCACAAAGATTTGTAGATACAAGCTCCATAGGTGAAGTAGACCGTTGTGAAGCTTTGTTGGGAATCGCATCCCAATGCAGGTTCCCACGAATGCAGGAGATACATGGTTGATGACTCACCACTATGTTCGACAAACCTCGGACAAACGATCCTCGCGATGCCTTCCGTAGGTACTCATAGTTTAGGTGACCAAACCGAGCATGCCATAGCTCGGACTGTGTTTAAGAGGTAAGAAGAAGAGAGGTAAGAGCTATAGAAGACTTCAATTTGTAGATGCCGTTCTTCTCTCGAATAGCATCACTGTCAAACTCCACCAAGAGACCAAGATAACAAATCTTATGGACTGAAAGCAAATGATACCTCAAGCCTGATACATGCAACACCTCGGAAGTGTGGGTGCCACCATGTCCATCTGGAATCGGTTGCATCTCACCCAGCGTAGCAATAGACAGAGAAGAGCTGTCTCCAATGAGAATTTGCCTACGTGAAGGTCGCAAATGTGCGACACTAATGGGAGGAGGAGTCATGTGCCGTGAGGCACCACTTTCCATGATTCACTCTCGAGCTTGGAGAGTTGTCCTCGCAACATCAGAAGTCTTCGGTGTAGAGTCCTTAATGACCGGGCGACACTTATGGGAGGAGGAGTCATGTGCCGTGAGGCACCATTTTCCATGATTCACTCTCGAGCCTGGAGAGTTGTCATCGCAATATCAGAAGTCTTCGGTGTAGAGTCCTCAATGACGGCTAAGTGTAGAAAAGCAGCTTATGAGGGTGTAGTCACTGCTTTAGAATCCTTTGGGTCCTTCTTGGTGTCCTTCTTGTCCTTGTCGGGGCAATCCTTCTTCCAATGACCGGTCCTACCACAAATATAGCAAGTCGATTCCTTCTCCTTGTCCTTCTTGGATTTGTTGTCCTCCTTTTTCTTTTAGTCCTTCCCCTTCTTCTCAACGGCTTGACCAACCAAAGCCTCCGATTTGGAAGCATTGTGTCCAAGACCATAGGAACCAGCTTTTCCCATCGAAGAGTCGACTCCCGCCCAGATGCAATAAGAGCGGAATAAAAGGTACCGAATCATGGTGGCAATTGGGACAATAAAGTGATCGCCATGTCTTCGGAGGAAATAGGCTTCCCCGCATTTTGAATCTGCATCTGAAGGTGCCGAAACTTGTTGATGTGTTCTCGAAGCGAAGGATACTTATTCATAGACAAGGTCGGCATTTGCATCTCCAAAGAAACCCTCTTCATTAGGGTCATCTGGTTATACATCTGGTCGAGCTCAAGCCATATCTCGCGAGCCACTGTCAGGTGCTCGATGTGAGCTGTCACGGCTGCAGTATAAGATAGAAAAAGAAAAGAATGAATCCTGGCATTTAGATTGTCCCAATGAGACTGGGCCTTAGTTAACTTTGCATGAGCATTGGAAGAGAGTTTGGACTCCTCTCTCACGGAGGGCCAGTTAATCTACTCCATCACAAGCTCCGTCAAATCATAAGACTCCAGAATGGCCAACATCATCGCACGCCAGATGCGGTAATTGGCACCATCAAGCTTTTGATCTGATGGAAGAGCTGGTAGGACAAGCACCTTCCTGTCCATGATCACCTGGAACTCCAAGTTGGTCTCTGTAGACATGTTCACCTGCAATGCCTGCACAAATGCAAAATCAGCCCCCTTTGATTGTGTAAACGCAGCCTGTTAGGGCTTTTTCCTCCGCTTTCCAAACCTTTTGCAGCCGCCGGAGGCGATGAAAAGGTAAAATCTGCAGTGGAAGACCTAAAACATAGCGTTCCTCTTCTTCAAACAGCAATGACCTGCAGCAAATTCACCAACTGGACTCCTTTCCCGCACACCCACACTCGCTTCAGCCTTGTTCCGATGCGCAGCCGTCCCGCTCGCCCTCGAATGCTGAAAACGCAGCCTTGTGTCGCGCTAAAATCTCCTCTTTAGGTAGGTTCTCCAATCAGTCAGTCTAATTTCACCGCTCTGATACCATGTCAGAGTGTAACAATGCGGAAGCGTGGGACTAAGACTGAGAGAGAGTGAACACAGAGAGGAGAGAGAGAGAGGAGACAATGAAACACATAAAATTTGTAGTGTAGTATGCTGTATAGGAATGCAGAAATATACACGGGTGCAAAGAAAATATATACCTATGTCCTCTACGATGTCACTCCACGTGCACACCTCGAGGACAGCAAGGCCTGATCACAATCTGATCTCCACGAACTGCAGAGAGTACCTGTGAATGACTGAGAGTGTGCCACAAACTGGCTATAAATAGCCAAGACTGCATAAAATAATGCTAAAAAACTGTCCGACTGATCAGCCTCTGTCCAACTGAACAGTCTCCTGCCACGTGGCTCCTAATACTTAGTAGTGCTTGTTCAACTAACATGCATTCTTGACTCACTCGTGAGTTGACTATACTGCTAACACCCTCTCTTAGATTATGGGTGATCTTATACAATACAAGGATACAATGATAATAGATTCATCATAGGCTATAAAACAAAGATCACTAGAATAGGACGATGGATATCCAAGTTGTCGGTGATCAAGTGATTGGAAGGTTGCCTCGGAGAGAACTTGATTGTCGATGCTGATTGTACCAAATCCTGCAAATAGAGAACAACCATAGCAAGTTTGTGTGTTTGTCAATAATGCCTTGTAGTAGTATATGTGACCATCCTATCAAAAATGCCTTTGAGCATATGCAAACATGAATTTCCTGCCTTTGGTCAAATGGCCAAATTGTTCCCTCTTGTAAGCTTAGGTTAGACAAGGATACAATGATAATGACTCATCACAGGCCATACAACAAAGACTGCCAGAATAGGGCCTTGGATATGCAAGGAGTAGGTGATCAAGCCACTACCAAGTGAACCTGATTGTTGGTGTCGATTGTATCAAAACTTGAAAATAGAGAAGAACTGTAGCAAGTTTATGTGTTTGTCAACAATGTGTTGCAGTAGCATATATAATCATTCTATCAAAAATGCCTTTGAGTATATGTGAACATGGTTTTTTTGCCTTTAGCCAAAACTGCCAAAGTGTCCCCTCATGTGAGATCGAGCGAGTAGCCAATTCGGCTCTTTGTCAAGTAATAGCCCATCATGAACCTGGAAGTCAATTCCAACTTTAGCATTTCAAAAACCTGCTAGACCGTGGTCGATTCATGAGGAAAGTTCCTCGTTGGAACATGTGTACTTGTATACTTGTATAGATAACCTGATTGTCGGTGTCGATTGTATCAAAACTTGAAAATAGAGAAGAACTGTAGTAAGTTTGTGTGTTTGTCAACAATATGTTGCAGTAGCATATATGATCATCCTATCAAAAATGCCTTTGAGTATATATGAACTTGGTTTTTTTGCCTTTAGCCAAAACTGCCAAAAGTGTCCCCTCATGTGAGCTCGGGCGAGTAGCCAATTCGGCTCTTTGTCAAGTAATAGCCCATCATGAACCTGGAAGTCAATTCCAACTTTAGCATTTCAAAAATCTGCTAGACGGTGGTCGATTCATGAGGGAAGTTCCTCGTTGGAACATGTGCACTTGTATACTTGTATAGATAAGGCTCACCTAACCCCCCTCGCCACCCCATCTCACTCCCTCTCTAGCATTGGAGAGTCGTGAGGGATGACTGCAACACTTGCACTAGGGAGTAGCAGGTGGGGCTGCCAAGCCCTTTCCACGATCCAAAGAAGATGATCACTTCCACGCCTTGGCCTTGGCTTGTTGGAGGATCCGAGTTGAGCTAGAGGAGTCCATATCTTGCTTCTTTCTCTTCTCCTTCTCCTCCTTCTTTGTCCTTAAAGCAACTAACTCTTTACAATCCATGTGCAAATGTCCCTTCTTACCACAATGATATTATTGGGCCTTCGGCTTCTTTTTCCTATTACTCCTCTTTGAAGCGGGAAATGTCTCATTGTAGCCACCATATCGGTAGGGAAGTTGCCTGTGTAACCGTAAAGATGCCTCATGCTCAAGCAACATCGAGGACACGTGTAAAGCTCATTGATGTTGATGATGTTTGGGGTTGCAAAGCACTGGCTACTCCATCAAACTCTGGAGGGAGCTTGTAGAGCACAGTCCCCACAAAGATGAGCGTGTGGAAGGGCAAATTGCATGTGTCAAAGCTAATCCTACGTCTTTTTAACATGAAGTAAGAATGACTAGATAGTATTGTTCAGCTCAAAGTTCATTTGCTAGAGGGTTCCATAGAGGGTAACTACATGCTTGGTAGAGGGAGCCCCATACAACATTTGAAGCTTTGCCCAAATTGTTGAAGTAGTCCTGTGGGTGGCGACCGCTAGAAGAACCTCTTTAGAGATACAATGAAAAAGAGCAAAATATGCACGGACATCATCAAAATCCCATGTGAGCATAGCTTTCTCGTGGTTATCCTCCTCAAAATCAATGGATATAGGAGTGGGGCACCGAGGATGCTTAATAGCTCTAGAAACAATGCACCATGACCTCTTCTACACAAACCATACCTTCATAACAGCAGTCCAGGTTAGGTAATCAGGCTTCTGAAGTTTTTCATCGGTAGAACAATAGGGGGAGCCATCTAGACAAGATAGGAAGAGAAAATAAAGGAAAGGAAGGAGAGAGAGAGAGAGAGAGAGAGAGAGAGAGAGAGAGAGAGAGTACAACCAAAACATAGCACTAAACAGAGTTCACATGTAGTGTAGAGATGGTAAATCTGCAAAAATTTAGGAAGAAGCAGCCAATCAAAGGCTGAAAACCTACTGCCCAGCCTTTAGGATCCCAAGAGGCTGCAAATGCAAATGCTGCAAGGAAAAAACATAGACAAAGAAGTGTTAAGTGCTATCACCAGCACTAAAATAATGTAGAAAATCAGTATACGCAAGTAGCAACAATAGTAAATACAGTCAACGCTGTCAGAAAGAGAAGTGCAGCAGCCACAAGGTTTGGAAGGCTGAAAAGCTCCAAAAACAGGTTGCCCATGCCCAACTGTAGTATACACAACGATTAATGATTAGTAGGAGACAGTAACACAAATGTAGATCTTGAAATCTGATATCAGAAGCGGATGCATCAATGGAAGCATAGAGGGATGGTGAAATAAACTGCTGAACACAAGACAGAAGAGAAAGAGAAGAGAAAACACAAGAACACTGCAAAGGATAACTCAGAGATTTGCTCAGAAAATGGAATATATATACCAAACACGAGACACTTTCGTACAACAATGAGTCACTTGTTGCATGGGCATTGACATCGACTCCCTCTCTCCAGGAGAACCCTACACTTGAATCTGCAAGTGGTGAATGATTGACTGTGGAGGAGGGAGCGAGATTATAAAGACAAAAAATATGCCAATAATATGATTAGGTCGGCCAGCAACAAATGCCAAAATAAACATCATAATGACAATAAAAAATACCTAAATACTGAATAATACTTTTCCCTCCAAGATACATTTGAGACTCACTCATGAGTTGACTGTATTGCTAATAGAATTCCCACCACTGTTGCACTAATACTACTTGGTTGAGAGGGAGGAACATGACATGGGATATGTGCCTAATGGTGTGGTATTCCTTGGTGTGGTGAATTGTATGTCGTTGCACTAACACTACTTGGTTGAGAGGAACGAATGTGACATATGGGATATGTACCTAATGGTGTGGTAACCCATGGTGTCGTGAATTGTATGAATGGATCAATGTATGCAATATAAGGATTCTTGTGAAATGGGTGGAATTTAAAATGTGATGTTGGATTTTGATTAAGTGATGATGAAGCATCAAAAGCAAGTTCATTAAGCATGAGATGTAGAGGTATTACTTGATCTCTTTCTATAATTACTTCTTGTGTTTATATATTGGCATTGATTTGGCTCTTTTGTGATAACTTTCATCCATTACTTGTTTTAGAAGGAGAAATGAAAGAACTTGCAAATTCATGCCATACATACCTTGAATTGTGTTACATGAAACTCTTGAGACTAGATAGCTCTTATTTGCCAACTTGGTTTGTCCTCTTTCAGTTGGGAGATTTGAGATCCATGCAAGTATAAACAAGTGTATAGGCTATGTGGTACAAGTACAGGACAAAAGCAACAAGGTCCAATGTGAAGCTCTCATCAAATTGAAAGTTTGCACCTTGGAATTGAGTCACATTGAAAGTTTTGCCTAGTAAGCAGCACATTTAGGGCACTTAAGTTATTAAGCAGGGCTGGAGCTTAAGTTTGGTCGAGTGGGCAACTGATTTTTGAGTGATATCAAGTCATTAATTAGCCTTTAATAAAAAACGTGATTTGTTTAAGGAGTCGGTGGTTATTCATTTGGAAACTTGATCTTGGTTATTTAAGGCTCTCTTACTCTTACTTTTCTCTCGCGCACATAATTTTTGGAGCAGCCTAAGGTTCTAAAGTTGTAGCAACTAAAGGACATGCATGCTTGTTGATTTTTCATGATGAATAGCAAGAGAAGGGTGCTTTGCATGTTAGCTTGCCATTTTGTTAGCTTGTCATCTCGTGTTTGTGAGCTCCATTAGAGCTTGACAAAGACATTGGAGCTCATTGGTTTTGCCCTTGCAGTTTGTCTGCATTTCTTTTTCAGTGTTAGACAGCCTTGATATTTGCAATCAGATCAAGGTGGCTTGTTTTCCAACTTGTGTCAGCATTTTTCATTCTAGGCAAGCTACTCGGCCAGTTTATGACTGGCCGACTGCATTATTCTATTCCCCTATTGCTGGTTAGTCAATTGTGGTCATTTTTGGCTATTTATAGCAGCCACACAGTTGGGAGTAGCACATTCTTCTGTCATGAGGACTTGAAGTTTTGATGCTTTGCTTAACATTTGATTAAGTAGTTAATTGAATGTGCAAATGTGAATTGCACATGTGATGTGCTAGTTAATTATTTCTCAATGATAGGCCAAGGATCTAGAGATGTCAATGGGTATCAAATGCAAAAGTTGTAACAAGTTATATTAGTTAAATACTAGGTGGTGCTTGGTGATAGACTTTGGCTTAGACAATTTTATTAGCCATTAATGTCACTAGTGATGTCAGAAACTAGGCATTAGTTAATTAATTCATGCAAATGTAGGGATTAATAAATGCTCAAGAATACTTGGATGATAAATTAGCCCATCCAAATTAATTGTTAGTTGGTAAGATTAATTTTTTTGGGCAAGAATTAATAACTAAGTTAAATTTCAGAAGTAATATTCTCAAAAATTGATTTAATTGGCATGAAAATTGTTGAAAATGCATTTAGAAGCTACCACTTGGCAAAACTTGCCATACAAGTGAGGGAAGGCCTACTAGAGGCCGTTGGAACATCATTTCATAAATGCTCAAGAATACTTGGATCATAAATTAGCCTAGCCAAATTAAATGTTGGTTGGTAAGATTATTTTTTGGGCAAGAATCAATAACTAAGTTACATTTTAGAAGTAATATTCTCAAAATCGATTAAATTGGCCCGAAAATGGTTGAAAATGCATTTAGATTAGCCTACCAAAATTAATTGTTAGTCCCCAAGATTATTTTTTTGGGCAAGAATCAATAACTAAGTTAAATTTCAGAAGTAATACTCTAAAAATTGATTTAATTGGCTTGAAAATGGTTGAAAATGCATTTACAAGCTACTACTTGGCAAAACTTGCCATACAAGTGAGAGAAGGCCTATTAGAGGCTGTTGGAACATCATTTCAGCATGGTGGAGATTGGGAGAGAAAGAGAGAGCTGTTGTTGCAATTTTCTAGTCATTGGTGATTAGTCCAACCATTGGAGGCTGTCCAAGAACTGCCCCCAGCTGATTCGGAGGCCATTGGAGGCAAATGATAGCCTTGTAGGCTGTCAATAGGCAAGTGATAGCAAGTTTGGGATCCATAAGAGTAGATGACTGCATGTGGGGCTCTTGTTGATTGTGGGCTGCAGTCAATCAGCCATTCATAGTAGGGAAGCATTAAATTTCAGCCAATTTTGATGATGAAACTTTGAAATCTCTCTCTTTCTCTCTCTAGCTTCCTCTCCGTTTTCTCAACCAATTCGCAATTTCCCTCAAGAGATCTCAACCAGTTTCATACCTCCAAAAGGGTGCAATTGAAGAATTTCTGCTGCTAAACCCTAATTCACAGGAAAAATTAGAATTTACCAGTCACCTTGAGAAGTGAAACCAGCCTTCCTTCTGTGGATGGGTGGTAAGTCCTTGATTACAACTTAATTACAGCAACAAACAATAAATGCAAATCTGAAAATACAAATTTACCTACTGATCTTGGACAATTCACATCCGATTGGCCCCAAAATTGGCGGCCCTTCCAGTATTTTTTAAGCTTTATTGAAGAAAAAGTTGATTTATAATGGGATTCTCCCAATCCCTTTGGGTATTTCAACTCCCCTTATTGTCCAAAGTGACCCGCAAGTCTTCAATCTATTTTGCCCCTTTATTCGAGCACTCAATTGGCCTTCACCCATTTCATAGGCGATGGAAATGCCCCAAATTCAATCGTTGGCTAGTCCCCCACTTGAATTCAGTTGAAATTCACCTTCAGGCTTTAGCCTTGTTGAATCTAGGTCTTGGAGCTTCCAATTTTTGGCACGCTTTCCAAGGTTGTTGCTAAACCCTAATTTCTGCTGTAAATTAGGTTTTACAGGAGAGAAATTTGCAATTTCTTAGCCTCCAAGGGTCCAAATACTGAGATCTTTGGAGCAAGGTTGTGAAATGGCTGGGAGATGAGAGGGAAAGCTGTAGAGAGAGAAAATTCATAGTTTTGTTGCGAAGAATGACTGAAAATCAGTCAAATGTAGCTGCTGCCCCGCCACAACGGCTTGTAGATGCAAAGAACTGAAGAAAATTAGTCGTTTATGTCTCAACAGCCTGTAGATGTTGCCTCTTGCTGTCGATTGGTCTTCTTCTACCCTTGGCAGCCTCAAAAGGTCCTCTAGTAGCTGCAAATCAGACCAGTAGCCTTTCCTCTCTCTCTCTCTCTCTCTCCAGCTTCTCTCCAGCTTCTAAATGCGTTTTTCACTCTTGCATGGGCATTTTTTTACAAGTGGCAACCTTCCTAAATGGGTTTTTCCAGCATTTTTTATAATTAAATATTAATTTTCAGTCTTTAAATACTGAGAATTAATCTAATAATTATTTCGATGCCTTGAAAAATAATCAGACTAGCCAATAATTAAATTGGCCAGGCAACTTTCATTCTCGAGTGTCTCTGTGCCATCTTTGACCATTAGATTGGTGTTAGATACCATTAAACGCCACTTCTCTAGTGTCACCAACTGATAACAATTGGCACCATATACCACCAAGTACCTGTGCGGTATAACTTATAGCAACTTTTGCATTTGACATCCCGTGATTTCTTCGGGTCTTGGGCTCGTAAATTTACTTTAACCCCAGTTGCATCTCACATGTGTAACATTTACTTAATCATGTGATTAGAAATTAATCCACATGTTAAGTGAGGTTTCAAAAATACATGTCCTCATGGCAACCCTTCCCTTGAAATTCTTGCAATTGTCCTCGATTGCATTGCCAAATGCATCAAAAGCGAAGTACTATGTTAGAATTTTCCATAGGGCATCATAGTCAACACAACATTGCGCACTGCTGTGCAACCATTCCATATGCCCAGCATATGCTGAAAAATTACCAGCCAATATAACATAATATAAGACTCATAAAGAATCTCAAAAACATTGCCGGATTATCATGTTACATGTCCATTTCTCATGAGCTCAACTCATCTAGCAAAACCAAACCATAGCATAGCATAACCAAGCATAAACCATGGCTAAAACATCAATGGCATCATAACATATGCTATTGTCAATGGAACTAGATATAAACCATTGAAAACTAAGCATAATCTGATCATAAACTGATCACTTGTTGATTTGAGAACTAATCACAAACTGTTGCCAATGTGACTCCAAACTAGTCACAAACTCATTGTAAAAATTGACGAGCAATCAGTGCAAAAACTGATGCACAACTAATCCAAAAAGTGACCATAAACGACTCTCAAGCTGATAAAAAACTAAGCTGAATACCATTGAATATTAATGATCATATTCTGAAAACCAACATTCGATAATCAGCCCCTGATGATCATTAACTGATGCTACACCAAGCACAACCAATTCCATACCAAGCATAATTGATTACACCTCGAGCATAATGGATGCAAATGTTGGGAATAAAGGGCCATCGTGCCTTTTATATGTGCATGGGTGTGAACACACCCTTAGCACATTGTACTTTCATACATATATCTATCTAAAAACCTAAAATGGTACACTCGTCATTGTACCGAAAAACGTGTTCACTCTCTACTTTGCTCTCTCGCACTCTCTCTGTCTCTCTCACTGAGCGTAACGACTCTTTGCCTCGATCTCTGTGCCTAACCTTTCCCTGCAAACTGGTATCAGAGCCAATGGCTCACTCAAGCTGTTGAGGGGTAGATCAACAGGTGTAACAGTCTTGTGGACTGTTGAGAGGTGTAGGCAACATGTAGAGTCTCGTGTAACAGTCTTGTGGACTGTTGAGGAGTGGGTGATAGCTGGGTGACTAGTCAAGCTGCGTGACAAGTGACGGGCTGCACGACGGGGGACTCCACACGAACTATCGTCCTGCAGAACGATGGAGGCTCCACGATTGACTTGTGAACAGGCGACGGGGGCAACTGCACGGTGACCAGCTGACGCGGCGTGAGGGATCTGCGACAAGCGCCGTGTCTAGCGGGGCGACCAGTGCGAACGGCGAATAGGCGGCGTCAGCGTCACAATGCACGACTGACGGGTCAACGGACCCGTTATGAAATTTTTTTTTTCCTCTTCAAAATCCTTTGAAATTCCCCCGTCTCCTAGAAATTTGGGGCTTCTCTCGAATTTGGGGATCTCAACACAGAATTGGACAATCTGACTCAGAAATTGCAAAGTCGGTGCACATTTGCCCGGGAATTTTGGGGCTTTTCACGTTTCAGTGAAATTCTTTCAATTTCACTGAAATTAATGCACGCAGGACTTGGAAAATTTGGGGATTTGTCCAGATTTGGCGTGAGCAAGATGCAACAGTGATATCTGTCTCGGAAATTGCAGGAATTTATGACATTTTGTCCCCGACATTTGGGGCTTTTAATGTACATGCGCAAATTGGGCTGAAATTAACCCAATTTCTCGATATCGAGGCACATTGGACCCCGTGCAATTTTGGGGCTTTTGCGATTTGGGCAAAATTTGTGCAGCATTTGGTCATTTTTATGTACATGCAGGTTGAATTCCGCGCAATTTGGACATCAACACTTGGTAATATTTGGGGGTTTTGCTGAGATTGTTCTATTTTGGCAAAATTGGACTGTCCTACGCATGACAAAGGAAATGCAGATGTGTGTTTGACGCTTTGAGCACAACATTTTGGGGCTTTTGATCGTTCGTGTCAAATTTTATGCTCGTAGGTACATGTACAACAGAAATTGCAGCTGAAATTGTGGGATTTTTCATGTAATGTGATGCACATGCCCTTTGGAACAGCTGTAATCAGTTGGATAATGCTGTAGCACTTGTTTTGGCGCTTCTGAAAACTTAATTACAGATCTGAAATCTGTACTTTTGCGTGGTCATTTATTGCAGATTGGTACTTGTTTGTACCTTGGTCACTTGGGTGACAGTTTGGGCCTGCATTTGCTGGCTTTTTGGTCCCATTTGGGCTGAAAATCATGGCTGGCAGCAATGACAGCAGAAATTTGATGCACATAAAGAAGCTTGAAGGCGCACATAATTTTGCAGTTTGGCAAAAACAGTACTACAATATCTTGTTACAAAAGAAGCAGGCAAAGCCGATCAAAACCAAAGGGGCAAATCCCGCGGACATGGATCATGATGATTGGGATGAGTTGAATGAGCTTGCACGCTCAACCATAGAGCTATCAATTTCTGATGCCTTGCTGTTCAACATTGAAGGCTTGGATTCTGCATATGCTATATGGACTAGACTGGAAGAACTGTATGCACAGAAGAGTGTTGCAAGCAAAGTGAATTGGTTGAAAAATCTTATGGATTTGCGTATGAATGAAGGTACAGCAATGTCTACTCATTTGAGTGAGTTTAACTCCATTTTCAGCCAGCTAGTTGCCTTGAAGTTCATGATTGATGAGGAATTTAAGGCTACTTTCTTGCTTTGCACTCTATCAGAGAGTTGGGATACATTTAGGACTGCTATGAGCAATTCTAATGTAATCCTTTTGTATGCTGATGCAGAGAGTGCTCTACTTATAGAAGAGATGAATCGGCAGAACAATGCATCCAGTAAGTCTTCCAATGCTTTGCATACTAGGGGCAGATCACAACAAAAGGGCAAATATGATGGCAAGGGACGTAGTAAATCACGTGGCAAAGATGTTGAATGCCATCATTGTGGAAAGAAGGGTCACTTTAAACGTGACTGCTACAAATGGAAGAAAGAGAAAGGAAAAGGCAAGAAGACAGATGATAGCAAGGAAGAGAAGAAGGATAGTCAGCCTAAAAAGAGTAGTGTAAAAATTGAAGAGGTGAATGTAGTCACTCATGATAGTGACAGTGAGAGTGATGTACTCTTTGTCTCTTCACATTTTGGTGCACATGCTTTACTTGCAGATACTGATGATGACATGCATACTTGGATTTTTGATTCAGGTGCTTCCTTTCATGTCACCCCTCATCGTGAGTGGTTTTCCGCCTATACAGGGGGTCGACATGGTGTTGTCCATCTTGGGGACAACTATGCATGTGAGATTGCAGGTATTGGCAGTGTGCAGTTACAGTTTCAGCATGGCTCTGTCTTTACACTTCAGCATATACGGCATGTATCTCAGCTCAAGAAGAGCTTGATTAGCATAAGGCAGCTAGATGATGATGGTTTTTATACCGCCTTTGGTGATGGAAAATGGAAGATTTGTAAGGGATCTAGGGTTATTGCTAGAGGTTGCAAGAGTGATACTTTGTATCCACTTCATGTATCTAGTGTGCATAACCATGTTGTTGCCGTGACCGAGCAGCCAAGCATTTTTTTGTGGCATGTCTGGTTGGGACATATGAGTCAAACAGGAATGCAAGTGCTTTCTCGTTTGGGTTATTTGCCTTGTCTTCGTTATGCTGATTTTGAGCATTGTGATCATTGCATTATGGCAAGCATGCACAGATGTCTCACAAAAAGTCTTTTTCTTTGAAATCTTCTCCTCTAGAGTTAGTACATTCGGATGTATGTCAAATGCCAGGATTATCTTTAGGGGAAAAGAAATATTTTGTCACCTTTGTCGATGATGCTACACAGAAAGTATGGGTTTACCCTATTCGTAGTAAGGATGAAGTGCTTGACAAGTTTAAAAAATTCTTGGCATTGATTGAAAATCAGACAGATAAGACACTTAAGTGTCTTCGCTCTGACAATGGTGGGGAATATGTGTCCAAAGCCTTTCAAGCATTTTGTGGCAGCAAAGGGATAAAGAGGGAGCTCACTGCCCCTCATAATCCACCCCAAAATGGAGTTACAGAGCGTATGAATTGGACCATACAGGATAAGGTCCGTAGGATGCTGTCTCATGGTGCATTACCCCATGGTTTTTGGGCAGAGGCTGTTATGACAGCCGTTCACCTAATTAATCAATCACCAAACAGGTCTTTGGAAGGGGGGGGGGAAGTTTCCCAAGAAGCGTGGTCGGGCAAGCCACCTTTATTTGCTCATCTGAAATTGTTTCGTGCGAGGCTTTTGTGCACATTCGTAAAGAAAAAAACAGCAAACTTGAGCCAAAGTCCTGTAAATGCATTTTCGGTGAAATGGGGTATAAATTGTGGGATCTCGAGAAAAGGAAAGTAATACGCAGCAAGGACGTTACCTTCCGGGAAGATCGCATGCACAAACAGCCCGAAAAGATTGAGGAGGTTCGTAGGGTTGTATTCTGGGAAGAAATACCTTTTGGACAGCAAAATGTACCCGCTGTACAGCAGCAAATACCTGCTGTAAATGAACCTGTGAATGCCGAAAATGATGCTGGAAATGATCAGCCAGCTATTGCCCATGAAAATGAGCCATTACATGTGCAGGAACATCCAAGACAGCAAGCTATCAATGCTGATTTGTAGGTTGAAATACCAAGACAACATGCTGAAAATGAAATTTTGCAAGAACAGCCAGCAAACAATGACCATTGGGTTAGGAGATTGTCTAGGGCGACTAGACAACCTGATAGATTTGTTCCTGGTGCAATTAATGTGGTTGAGTATGTCATGTTGACAGACAGTGGTGAATTGACTTGCTTCAAGGAAGCAATGGACAGACAAGACAGCAAGAAATGGTATAAAGCTATGCTGTCAGAGATGGAATCTCTTGAAAAAAATGGCACTTGGGACTTGGTGCAGTTGCCTAAAGGGTAGAAAACCCTTCCATGCAAATGGGTTTACAAGATGAAGGTCACTTCCGGTTTCTCACCAAAGTACAAAGTAAGATTGGTTGCAAAAGGATACAAGCAGGAGCATGGAATTGATTTTGATGAGATTTTCTCTCCTGTAGTCAAGATTACTACATTGAGAACCATTTTGGTCTTGGTTGCAGTTGTAGATATGGAACTCATACAAATGGATGTAAGGACTGCGTTTTTACATGGTGATTTGCATGAAGACATATATATGCAGTAGCTTGAAGGGTTTGTTGAACAAGAGAAAGAAAAAATGGTATGTAAACTCAGAAGGAGTTTGTATGGGCTGAAATAAGCACCAAGAGAATGGTATCATAAGTTTGATACATTCATGTAGTCCCAAAACTTTCATAGAAGTCAAGTGGATCACTGCTTGTACACCAAGAAGGTAGCAGATGGTAGGCTGATTATCTTGGTTTTGTATGTTGATGACATGCTGATTGTTGGCAGGGATACTCATGCCTTGGATTCATTGAAGCAAAGTCTTCATGGCAGCTTTGACATGAAGGATCTGGGTGATGCAAATCACATTCTTGGCATGCAAATATTCAGAGATAGATCTAAAGGCTTACTCTATTTATCTCAGCAAGAGTATATCTCCAAAGTTTTGTAGTGTTTCAATATGGAGGGGGCGAAAACAATTGGGGTTCCATTGCCTCCATATGTGAAATTCAGTGCAGAGGACAACCCTACATCTGATGATGAGAAGGTTGAAATGGCCAAGATACCATATGCTTCAGCTGTTGGCCATTTGATGTATGCTATGGTTGCTACACGTCCTGACATTGCTTTTGCAGTGGGAGTGGTTAGCAGATACATGGCAACCCTTGGCAAGAAGCATTGGGATGCAGTGAAATGTATTATGAGATACCTCAAAGGCAAAAAGGAGTTGTGTATCTGCTTTGGAAAGCAGAAGGTATCTGTTGTTGGGTTTACGGATGCAAACTATGCTGGTCATGCGGACTGCAGGAAGTCCACTTCTGGGTATGTGTTTACTTTCATAGGAGGAGCAGTCTCTTGGATCTCCAGGCTACAAAAGTGTGTTGCATTGTCTACTACAGAGGCCGAGTATATAGTTGCCACTGAGGCATACAAGGAGGCTTTATGGCTTTCACGTCTAGTGGGAGAGCTTGGCATCACAGAGTTACCTGTTCTCCATTGTGATAGTCAGAGTACTATCATGCTAGCATGGAATCTTGTCTTTCATGCAAAGACAAAGCATATATAGGTGAGTACCACTTCATTAGAGATGTACTTGATAGCAAGAGCATTGAGCTTGTTAAAGTGCATATAGATGATAATCCTGCAGGCCATAACTGGAGGAGTGGAAGTGCTACCTCTCCCTTGAGCATCAGGCAATACTCCGGATCCTTGTTCTGTTGAACCTGACGGAGCTCGAACTAAAGTTGGCTCTAACTGAAAGGCATCTAGGTAAAGCTGCAACAAGTGAGGATGGTTTGCCAAGTCATCCTCTTCCATCCATTTGGTATCCATTAGTGAATAATTCTAAAATTTCACCAAGTATCTCTTGGAAACTTTACCTTTGATCTTTCTTTCCTTGTGTGCCAAAATTTGCTCAGGTACCAAAATCTCATCTAGCTCCTCAACCTCAGGCTGAATTTCAGCAGACATATCCTCTGGCACATCACCATGAAAAGGCCTCAACAAACTGACATGAAAGGCATTGTGTATCCGCCAATGTGGAGGTAATTTTAGCTGATATGCCACATTGCTGATCTTCTCCAACACATTAGATTAGAATTATGGTTTGCTTGTGTGGGTTTGGATAAATCAATCATTTTGGGTATGCAATTGCTTGTTGAAGACATTCCAAATAAAATATCTAGCTAGCCCCTTGTTTTGGGTCACCAATTCATTGAAAATTTGGGGTAAACATTAGGGAAAATGTATTTGGACATATAGATCTGATTTTCCAGCCACTAAAAGTATTAAATTCAACATCCAATCTCATGGCAATTGTATGCTAGAGGTTAGGATTTATGCACAACAGGTTTATTGGTCTGAAGAATTACTTCAATTTGAGAGTGAACTGAATGCGTATTGGTCAGGGCAAAGCTCTAAGATTGTTGGACATCAAGGCTAAGGCTTCATTCGACGAATCAGATAGGTCATCAACCACAAATCCACTCAGCCACCATATATTCAAAGCAAAAAGAAACTCGATTGCAAGAACTTGCAATGGTCAAGTACAATAATCTCTTGTGCGTCTTAGCAACTCAAGAGGCAAGCACTCAAGTAAGACATACATCAATCCTTCAGGGCAGCCAAAGGACAAAAAGAAACCACAAGAACTCAGTTGAGGCCATGAAAACAATGTAGATAGACCCATACTAAATATTAAAGAAATACCAAAGAGCGTTCAACTTGAGGGCCAATTTGCTGATGTTTGCTGTGCAAGAGTGCTTTAGCTCCAAGGCTCTTTGTGTCATTTATTTTCTTTGCCGAATTGAATAGTGTGTGTGCTGTAAGTTTATGTTCACTGCCCTATAGATTAGATCTATAGGATGGTTTCATGGTTCCGTTTCTAGGGAGTGAGCTTGGGTTGTTAAGTAATCAGGCTGGTGAAGATTGTCATTAGTAGAACAGCCAGGAGGAGCCATTTGGGGAGGAGAGGAAGAAAAGATAAAGAATAGAGAGAGAGTACAACCAAACACAATACAGACTACATGAATGTCGAGTTCACATGTAGTGTAAAGAGGAGTTGATCAGTAAAGGACTGAAAAATCTGAGATAAGCAGGGTGAAAATAGCCAAAAGGTTGAAAACACTATCACCCAGCTTGCATAAGCACTAATTTGTGAAAAAGCAGCAGGTGTAGATCAAAAGGCAGACATACACAATATCAAATGAAATTGTTAGCACGTAAATAATGCAGAAAAGCAAGAAACACATGTAGTTGAGATGAAAATGCAGGCTACCAAGGCAGAAAATTAGGCCGATTTGTAAGAGGGAAAAGGCACTTGGCTGTAGCAGACGTGAGAAGGCTTATCAGCAGCAAAATAGTGTGAGGGCTAGACTATCCGCAATAAAAAACAGCACCCAAAACTTGAACATAGACATCTGATACCATGTCAGAAGTGGATGCAGTGATGGAAGCGTCGAAGTCTATTGCAATAGACTGCACAAAACAAGAGAAAAGAGAAAAGAGAAAAAAACAAAAGGACACAACAAAGGAAGAACTTAGAGATATATTGAGGAAATGGAATCCATATACCTAACACGAGACAATCATGTACAATAGTGAGTCGTTGGTTTTGGGGCATTAGACATATCAAGACTTGCTCATGAGCTGACTAGATTGCTAACAAGCAGCCCGATTCGCATGGGGCTCTAGTTCAATAGTTTGTACATAGGCATGGTGCTAGTATGCATGCACAAGGGACTGAATTTTAGTGTGTACTTGGGCAGTCAACTATACAACAACCATTTGCACATCCAAGTTCCAAGCCATGGATGGCAATGCGGCAAGTAGTCTTGGTATGCAAGGAACTTATGGTGTTGGTTTACAGCCTGGTTTGTGACAATTACATGGGTAATGTCTTTAGTGATGCACAACAAGGAATGTAACATGGCATGTATGCAAATATTGGCATGTAACAAGGGTTGCAATCAAGCTTGTATGAACATATGCGAGGCTCTACAAGGCAATATGGAATGCAAAGTTTAGGGGTTGGTCCTAATAACCTAAGCATGGGTGTGGTTGATGCAAATGCAAGAGTTATACCTCTTGTGTCTCCATATTTGCCTACTAGTTTATGACAATCGGATGTCTAAGGAAAAGGCTAAAGATTACAAGGTTAAAAGTATAGATTCTTGTCGTTATTGGGTGAAGTTTAAAAACTATGCACCATCGGATGCAAAGTGGATAGAAGAAGGTGACTTAGTAGATTTACCTTAGCTATTGTAGCTTTACCTTGAGGCATTTCAATTGGAGGCAATCGTCGTTGTGGATTGTAGCTCCATCAGGCTCATGAGAGTGCAAATCTTGAGCATTGCTTGATGTTCAAGAGAAGGGTAGCATTTCCACTTTTTTTGGTTAGATATGCTTAGATATCTAGTGGTCACTTGGTGTACTTTATTTATTTTTACTTGAGGTGTTATGTGGACATGTACTTTTGAAACCTCACTTAACATGTGGATTAATTTTTAATTACATGGTTAAGTAAATGTTGCACATGTGAGGTGTGATTGGGGTTAGAGTAAATTTACAAGCTCGAGACTTGAGGAAATGATGGGATGTCAAAGGCAAAAGTTGCTATAAGTTATACTGCATAGGTGCTTGGTGATATTTGGTGCCAGTTGTTGGCTTAGGTCATTCATTTGGCCATAAGTGTCAGTTGGTGACACTAGAGAAGTGACGTTTAATGGTACCTTATGCCAATCTGATGGTCAAAGATGACGCAGAGACACTTGGGAATGAAAGTTGCCAAGCCAATTTAATTATTGGCCAATTAGATTATTTTTTAGGGCATTGAAATAATTATTAGATTAATTTTCAGTATTTAAAGACTGAAAATTAATATTTAATTATGGATAATGCTGGAAAAATCATTTGGGAAGGTTACCATTTGCCAAAAATGCCAATGCAAGATTGAAAAACGTCTTTAGAGGTTGGAGAGAGGCATTTTTAGTGTATTCAGCCTGCAAGAGAGAGGGAGGAGATGCTGCTGGTCTGATTTGCAGCCAATGGAGGACCTTCTGAGATAGCTAGGGGCAAGAGAAGACCAATCAATAGCAGGTGACAGCATCTACAAGCTGTTGAGACAGGGCAGTAGCAATAAATGAGTGATTTTCTTCAGTTCTTTGCATCTACATGCTCTTCTGGCAGGGCAGCAGTTGCATTTGACTGATTTTGAGTCATTCTTTGTGACAAAACTCTGAATTTTCTCTCTCTACAGCTTTCTCTCTCATCTTCTAGCCATTTCACAGCCTTGCTCTGAAGATCTCAGCATTTGGACCCTTGGAGATTGAGAAATTGTAAAATTCTCTGGTGTAAACCCTAATTTACAGCAGAAATCAGGGTTTAGTAGCAGCCTCAATAAGCGTGCCAGAAATTGGAAGCTCCAAGACTTGGAATTTTTAGGATTGAATGTGAATTTTAGCTAAATTCAGGTGGAGGACTAGCCAACCATTGAATTTGGGGCATTTCCATCGTTTATGAAGTGGGTGAAGGCTAATTGATTGCCTGAATCAAGGGGTAAATGAGATTAAAGACTTGTTGGTCATTTTAAATAGCAAGGGGAGTTGGAATACCGAAAGGGATTGGGAAAACCCCATTGTACATCAACTTTTTCTTCAATTAAGCTAAATAAATTCTGAAAGGGGCGCCAACTTTGGGGCTAATAGGTTGTCAAATGTACTTTTCAGTTTTGTGAATTTGTTATTTACCACCCTATCCGAGGAGGAAAGCTGGTTACACGAGGTACTATATGTTGACAGTATATTTGCTTTGGGACCTGTTACAATCAGTGTTCTAGACACTATGTATGTTATGTAGTTGTGTATGGATGCTCACCATGTTGCTTTATATAATTTGTGTTACATGATATTGTATTTTGTTTGATATGCGAGGTGTGATTTACTAATTGCAGGTTTGTTTACAATGAATGGAATGCTTTTACATGTAAGATGTGTCCTTGGTGTGGATTCCCTGTGTTGGTCATGATGGTTAGTCTTGCAAAGAAGCATGCATCTCTAAGGATAGCTATGGGCATAAATCTTGTGAAGCAGCCATGGCTATGGGTATAAGTCTTATAAAGTAGCTGTTATAGGTGACTAAGGTATCTAGTGGATCACAGTGTTTGTGAAAGCATTAGTGTGTTCCATGTTAATGCTTGGTATTTTTCTTCATTCTCGAAGAAAAAGCAAGGGATGTGATGCTTTTGTCATATGGGATATCTTTGCTCGTGGGTCATCGTAATGCTTTTAGGAATGCATTCGAGGATATTGCTTCCATTTGCTTTGTTGGCAAATGCATGTTTGCCTAGAGTATGGTTTTGGGATGGCCACAAGATAGAGCAATGGCATTATGACATGAATTCCTCGTGTAGTAATTTATAGTTTGCAAGAGCCCTTGTGTTCATGATCTTGTAGGCTTTATGCATGGATTTGTTTTGAGGGCTTTTGCATATATTTTTTATCATATGAGATATCTTTGCTCATGGATCACTATTATGCTTTTAGGAATGCATTTGAGGATATTGCATCCATTTACTTTGTTGGCAAATCCATGTTTGCCTAGAGTATGGTTTTGGGATGGCCACAGGATAGAGCAACGGCATTATGACATAAATTGCTCGTGTAGTAAGTTATAGCTTGCCAGAGCCTTTGTGTTCATGATCTTGTAAGCTTTAGTCATGGATTTATTTTGAGGGCTTTTGGATATGTTTGGTTGGCTGATTTCTTACACCCGATCTATTGATTGTAGGTGTGAGCTTTGAGGATAATACACAATTGAGCTTGGTGTGCTTGGATCTCTAGTAGATAAAGAATATGCTATGTAGAGTTTGACAGCTAAATGGGGCAGATTCTTTAAAATATATGGTCGTCTTTGGTGTCAAAAGAAGTTGGGTTTGACAATTGCAGAGCATTGATGCACCGATGTTATTAAGAAAGCAGCTAAGACTTTCGTTGGTCAACTTTGAGATGAGAGATAGATGCTATTGTAAGGAATTTGTGTTGCCTAAATGAAGCTATTGGATTTGTTTCACGTATATTAGACATGGAGCTTTGAGATTGACTATGATTAGTGTGGTAGACGTGTGTTTTTGCAACTCTTCTTGGTTATTTCAAAGGAAGCCGGGATTTACAATTGTAGAGTTTCAATGCACTAATGCCATTGAGAAAGCAATTAAGGCTTTCTTTGGTCAACTTTGAGATGAGAGATGGATGCTTTCATAAGGAATTTACATTGTCTAAATGAAACTATTGGGTGTGTTGCACCCTTTTGTCTTAGTAGATAGAGAACTTAGAGATTAACCATGATCACTGTGGTAGATGTTTCTACTACCCTTCTTGGGTATTCACTAGTATAGAGTGAGCGAGGAACACTTTGATAGCTAGGGATATGCATAATTGTGATTAGTTGTTTACTAGTGCAATGACTACCATCTTGCAAGGTGTACATTGCGAGTACATGGAGCAACAACATTGTGATTTGTTACTTGGAAACATATATGGACAGTATACGTTGAGAATACATGTAGTAATGGTACTATACTTGTTTACTAGGAAACATATATTGGTCTTTTTATATGCCATATTCGATCTTCATTGCGTGCAATTAGAGTCGCTTGCAATGTTTCATCGGAAATCAATCTCTTTCTTTCCCTCTCTCTCTCTCTGTGTGGTTGTACAAGCTTTGTTTCATAGTAGATAAGAATTAGGGTTTTACTTTTTGTAGCCGATCAGTGGCTAGGGTTTGCATAAATCATCATATTGGGTATGCGATTGCTTGTTGAAGATATTTCAAACAATTTGCCCCTTATATTAGGTCCCAAGTCATTGAAGATTCGAGGTAGACATTAGGACAAATGTAGTTAGACACAAGGGCCTAATTTTCCAGCCATTTAAAGCATTAAATTTAGCATTGAATCTCAGGCCAATCGCATGCGGGAGATTAGAGTTTTTTTAAATAATGCATGGATATATATCTTAATCAAATGGATGAAATGTACAATTGGCTTAAAGTCTCTTATTTTTCTACCTCAGTTTTTTACTTGCTACTTTGAAAATATAGGCATTCTTCTTAACTACCTTGAAGATTGCTAAGCTATCCCGTCCTTACAAGTTGGAAGACATCCTGTGTTGGCATTTTCTTTTCTTTTTTCATCACTACCTTGTTTGTTGTGCTCTCTTAGTACATTCTATAGTTTAAGCATTTTTTAATCCAATCTTGCATGGTTTTCAAAAGGGCGGTCTTTCTTTTTATCAGTTGACTTCAGATATCCCCAATTTTTGGCTAGCGAAGGCTATTGGATGATACCATTTCTCTTCCCTTCCTAAATGCTAGTGGATTTAATTTTGTGTCATCTATTCTCATCATTTTAACTATGTCAAGGTCTGTACACCAAACGTTGATTGTAGAGTAGGATGCCAATGTCCAGCTGTGCAGGTATGATCGCACTCTACTATATGGCCGTAGTACTTGGACCCAATTACACAAAGAGTTTTAGGATCATTATCCTTCATAGTATCAGATTAAGTTTGCGACTTGATATGGCTTGCGTAGTCTTGCTTATTCTCCTCTCTTACACTCCCATTGAGGAGCGGAGAAAGACGCTTCTTCGCTTTGTGTATGTCTTCTTGAGGCCTCGCTTCTCCTACCTTCAAAGTCTCTTCTATATTTCATTTTGCATGTTTGTTTCTCCTTATGATTGCAAAGTGATCTTATCATCTTCGTGGGGTCAATTTTTATCAAGGGTTGTACTAGCATGCCTTTCTTTGAATAATTTCTTATTGTCGTGTCGCCTCTTTATTCTCTAGATTATACTTGGCCCTAATAGTATCCATGTCCAATAGCTCTACTTTAGCCTCATTCCATATATCAATCCATCTTATTATTTCTTTGTTTGCTTGCTTGATCACTAGCTTCACATTTGAATTGATTGGTGGCTTATTATCCATATATGCATGTGAGGTCTAATTAATTAATGCTGGTCTAAGGGTCAATAATTGCTCATGGATACTTGGAAGACAAATTGACCTAGCCAATTTAATTATCGGTTGGTAAAATTAATTATTTGAGCAGTAGAATAATTATTAAATTAATTTTTAGAATTCATATTAAAAAAGTAATTTAATAAGTTGAATAATGTTGGAAAATGGAATTAGAAGACTACCACTTGGTAAAACTTGGCCATGAAAGTGGAAAAAATGTTTTTAGGTGCCAGTCATTGTGAGAGAGAAGAAGGCTGTTAGAAAGTAAGGGGGGGCTGTTGATGTGATTTGCAACCTCTGGGGATTCATCTTGCAACAAGTGATAGCAATTTGGAGCCCTCCAAGAGTAGGTGACAGTAGCCCAAGGTCCTTCTGGTGTAGGTGACAGTATATGGGAGGGGGCAACAGTCTTTGTGGTAGTTCTAAGCTGTAGATGATAGATTCCATGTTGTTTGAGTTATCTCAGCATTTTCTAGCAATTTGAGCGATCAAAGGAAGAGATTTAAGTTAATCTCTGCTGTAAACCCTAATTTACAGTAGAAATTATGGTTTTGACAGCTGCCTCAGGATGTTTGCCCAGAATTGAGAGCTTAGGACTTGAATTCCAGTAGCTGAAATTGAGGAATTTTAGGGAGATTCAAGAGGCCAGCTAGCTAATATTAGACGTGGGGTTGAATTTGTTTTTCAAGGGGCAAGGTGAAGGCCAATTTTTAAGCAAACCAAGGGGCAAATTGGTTTGGAGGCTTGTTGGTCAATTTTGATAGCAAGAGGCATTAGCGGAGGAGATTAGAGGATGTCAGTTGTACTCCTTCTATTTGCAATCTAAGATAAATAAATATTGTAAGGGGCGTCAATTTTGGGACCATTAGGGTGTCAAATGTCCAAGATTAAAGTGGTATAGTGTGCATTTTCAGTTTATGTGAATTTTATGCTTGTAATTAGTGCTTGATTAAGTTATTTACCATCCTATCCAAGATTGTAAGGCTGGTTTTATGGTTCCTTCATTGGGATATCATCAATTCTCTCGACTTGGTGGGCCCAAGTCACCTAATTGAAGGTTAGAAGCTTTGCTCTCAATTTGAAAATTCACAAAGTGTTGGGAAAAATGCAATCTCTAATCTTCGACAAGGCACATAGCATGAAAAGTAAGCTGATAATGTTGGCTTAGACCAAAATGTGAGTCCTTCTGGGTCTCTTGAAGCTGATGATCAACAAGAGAAAGAGGAATTTGATGAGCAGTGTAAAGATTAGCTGATGACAATAGCTAAAATGTTTGTACAATTGGTAAATTATCCTCAACTCATGCACTTTTTGAACCCCTTAGAGGAGGGTAGTAAAGGCAAGAAGAGGAAGTCGTCTTTAAGAGGTTTCGGACAACAAGATGCATCAAAGGAAGAGCCAATACAACAGCATGATGTTCCAAACGTGGGTAGTATGCACAAGCAAATGATGCTAGTGGGGCAATTGATGCATATGTAAGGCTAACTTGGAAGTGCCAATCCAATGCTTTTTGAACAGTAGGGCATGTATGCAATGATAAAGCAACCATGATAGTTTGTTGGTGGCATTAGTTTCCATGCTATGGTGGGCTTGGGATCGCATATGTGGATGTGTGGCACAACTCCCTATGGTATGCAACAACCAATGCGTGATGTTCAAGGCCTAGTGTATCTAGGTATGGCTAATAATATGCATAACCCCATGTATAGCAATATTGACATGATGTTGAGGCACAAAGTGGGAAGTTTGGCAATGTGTATATATAGTCCATTGTGTTTGGGACTCATGGTATTAATGCTGGCCATGCAAATGCTCCATTTAGTATTGGTCATGAGGAAAAATGTTGCTAGTAATGTATGCAATGTATGGGAAAATGTATCTTGGTATGGCTGGTAGTAAGCAAATTCCCATGCACACTCACATTGCAATGGTCCAAAGTATGCAAAAAAGAATATTTCCTAATGTATCAGGTGTTCCTAGCATGTCAGGTACACACGAGGGGCTAGTCAACTGGATGTAATGTTGCATATTAGTTAAGTTGGGATTGTAGCAATGTGAAAGTATAAAGCATTGCAATGCCTGTACTAGTCATTACGAGATGTATGTAGATGATTATTAGTTTCACTCGGGTATTAAAACTATACTTTTGCATGAGTTTATGATCAATTTGACATGAGTTTTTGCCTTAGTTTTGAGATAAAAATTCTGATAAATTTTAGCTTAATTTTTGATCATTTTGAGAAGTGTTTATGATTACTGATGGGATCAGTTTTGGTTGCTTCTGTGCTTGTGTTTGCTTGGGTGTGCCAACTTGTGGCTCTTTGTGCTTTGACTTTGCTTGGGGTCGTGTTGAAGACTCTTTTGTGTTAGAGGGCATCCCATGTGTATCCACTTGAGGCTGTTGCGTCTTCCCAGATTCCGGTGACAACTTTTCTTTGCTTCCCTTTTGCTTCTAGTCCCTTGTATAATGCCCATTTCGATGGCAAATGTAGCATGCATCAGGGAAGTGACTAAACTTAACTTCTACACACACCTCCACTCCTTGTGGATTGAATACCTCCAGGTAGTTTGGGATTTCCTTATGCTTGCTCTTGCAAGCTTTCTTCTTTGCTCTAATGACCCCATAATTAG
Source organism: Lygodium microphyllum (assembly GCF_053477565.2). Classification (NCBI taxonomy): domain Eukaryota; kingdom Viridiplantae; phylum Streptophyta; class Polypodiopsida; order Schizaeales; family Lygodiaceae; genus Lygodium; species Lygodium microphyllum. Next base: position 143,103,586 of record NC_141137.1, read on the forward strand.
ATTTTGGGATATACAACACCTTGCCTAGCTCCTCTATACAATGCTCCCATCTCTTCCTCTAACCAATGCGAAAATCTTGAGTATGTGACCCAGTCCGGACATTCGTGTTGTAGAGAGTCCTTAGGGTTGAAGTGTAGAGACCATGGAAGTGCATACACAAAGTTGCCTTGGAACCCCACGGCCAACGCCTATTGAGATCACTCTTCCATGATAGGTGTGCATAAACCATCGAGCAAACTCATCTTCTCCAGGTATTTTCCCCGTGAAATAGAAGTAGATCCCACTAACTCTGCATATTTGTTTTTGATCTTTTGCAAGGAGAAATTGATTGGGGCTTTGAGCACCTCGGCTCCTTTCTCTACCACAACCTTGCATCTTCTCTTTGAGAACTCTTGCAGATTTTGACAGAGCTGTAGCTCACCTCTTCATCCTCAGCTTGGCGTTTGCCTATTGTGTGAGCTTGCATGGAAGTATGCCACTTGTCAGTAGCAGCAGTGTGACCTTAAAAGGCATTGAATGTCTTTAAGACCATAAAGGCTTTAAATGCCCCTTCACCTCCCAAAGCTCCTCTCGCTTCTCCCCAACATTTTCCTCTCTTTGGCCAAGAGATAAGAGTTTGTGGACAGCAGGTTTATAGGTGTGAATTATTTCAATTTGATAGTGAATTAAAGGTGCTGATCAGGTCCGGCTAAGATTTGCTGTAGAAACAGCAGGGGCAACAGTCCAAGAAGCTTCATGAACTGGCAATGTCTTGTGGGAAGGATGTGAGCAGTAGTAGGTGAGGTGAGGGCTGAAGGTGTGGTTGGCTGAAATGAAGGGAATCGGGATGCCCAAACACATGATTCCTATTTATAGAGAATTGGGGATGCATTTATCTGTCAAAAATAGGCCATTTGTTTTTGGTAATTAGGCATTAATTGCTTTTGGGGGATATTTTAAGGAGACCAAGTGGTTAATGTACCATAATTATGTCCAACTGCAAACCCTAATATGAGTGGCACAACATAGTGCATGGTTCTTGTGTCAATTGCCCAACTCATTTTTCAAAGCTCTTTCTGTCACTTATAAACTTTCGAGTAAAAGTATTAAGAGACTATTTAGGTTATATTTATCTTTTTGAAATGGAAAGTGAACACACATGCGGTGGTGAAGAAAGAGACACAGAAAAGGACAAGGTTATTTTACTTTCTATTCTTATTTGTTCATTTGTTTGTTAACCTACGTTTTGTTTTGCTGCTTTTTTTGTTAATATGTTTGATATTTTTTGTTAATATGTTTAGTATTTTTCTTTAGAGAAAGGTGAGGTTCGCTGATGAAGCCTAGCATGATCTGCAGGAAGGACTTGACTGCTGTTCTCTTTAATCTTTTCAAATTTCTTTAAGACAGTTCTCTTGAAACTCCATCTTTATCGGATGCAGTGCATCATCTGCGATTGCGAAGCTGAGCAAACCTGTGACTCCTGGTCCTTTGCCAAAGGTCATACAAGGAGAGAAAAAGGAGACACCTCAGGAAAGATTAAAGAGGATAATGAGCAAGCAGCTCAACAAGCAAAGTAAGATTCTTAGCTTCAGTTTCCTGATGGCTTTCCATATATATGAGCTCTAAATAGATGGTTGACTGTTTTATTTATTTTGTGAAATGGAATGAAGTTAAAAAAGACACAGTGTCAGAACTAGCAAAACGTCGAGAGCAAGAACGATTAAGGCAAGAAAAGCTGGCAGAGACTCGGAGAATTGCTCAGCATAGGCGGAGGAGTCGCAGTAGAAGTCGATCCCGCAGCCGCTCTCCATATAGGTACCTCTTTTATAGATGCATCAAACTGGATTCTTGTTATACTATATCCTTTTTGACTTGGTGTTTTTCAATATAGTAGTGTCAGTTTCAGCTCAAGAGTTGTAATGATGTTTTTATGGGCTTGGCAGGTACCACCGCAGTAGGAGCAGGAGTCCTAGGCACCATCGTTCACCTCCGTATGTAGTCCTACAATACTTATCAAGCAAATCAGAGACTCTCTTTTTTTTTCCCGTTCCATCTTTACATACGATTGTGCCTGCATACTCATATTGCACAAAATATGTCCTTTCTGCCTGCAAATTTCTTTTCTTCAGTTTTGTCTTTCTTTTTATTCTATGATGTTTCCTCAGGATCATCTGCCTTAGATTTTGGGTTCCCAAGCTTGTGTGTTCCCTACTGTAAAGGATGAATTCCAAGATAAATCTGTTGTCTATTGCGACATCAGTTGTCTGACCTTGTTTCCATATTTTGACGTCATGGTTGTTAAAGAAGAGCATCGTGCATAAGACTTTTGAGACAATCCTTGCAGCCTTAAAAAAAAAACTTAGGTAGCTAAATCTGAATGTTTCAGAAGGTAGGCATGTTTATTGTGTAGGTTATCTTTAATGGAATGCTAGACTGAGTTACAAATGTTTGGGAATGCAGGCTTGTTTGATTTTGGTCTGGACCCCTGTTTTGTATTTTGAATAAGAGGGGATAGGAAAATGACCTGTGGTGAATTTGTGTTGGCTGAAAATTGAAGTCTCATGGGGGCTTCTGTTTTTTCTGTGCAGTTCAAGGACTCGAGCACGGTGAAGAGAGGTTTTTCTGTTTTATATGAAGATATAATACACGTGAACTGCACGTGGATGTTTGAACTCCCCGTCTGTCATCTTACAACAAACTGTATCTGCAAATACATGTGGATGAAATGACAAACTTAGTTTCCTGTGATTTGACTCTCCTGAAATCCTCTTTATCTTACTCATCAAGTTACTGTTGTTGGGTACTCTGCATGGAGGTGTCACTGTGTTGGTCTAATTGCTGTATGAAATGATCATAATTGTGTCTTTTTTGAGTGGCTGTAATTCTGAAGGACTTGATTTTTGGTATTCAATTGAAATGAACACATCTCGATACTTGATTCCCATCAATGTACGGATTTAGAGCCTTTTGGAATGCCCCATGTGATTCACAATATCGAGAAATGTTGTGGCCTTTTTTTTAAAAGAGGGTCAAATTGTGACAGCCAGTTATAAACATTCTCATATGGTACATAAGGTATAGAGGGATAGGATTTACAAGTCCAGCTGAACCATGGTTTGAGGTTGCTCTGTGTGTTCTTGAGCACGGTATGTTCTCAAGGCCCATTCCACCAATATTGATCCTCTGAAGTTGCCTAGGGGTAGGAGATCTGTCTTATTATTGGCCTCTTGTTCTTGTATTGAAGTCTTGATCTTATTCAGACTTATTTCTTATTGTGTCTGTGTAGAGGCACAGGTACACTTCATTCACTAGTCTGTGTAGGGCTCACATTAAATATCAAGATTCAATCTTGTTGCAATCTGCAGTTTTGTTATTATGGCGTCATCAAATAAAATGGATTTACTTTCATCAAATAATGGCCAGTTTTGGCCTGTTGTCCTTGCATTGATTTCTTTGACCTTGTCTGAACTTGAAGATTTATTTCTGTTTAGAGAGTACAAACACACTTGTGCAGAAGCTTTCTTAGTTTCTAGCCTGCATGGTGGCGAAGTAAAGTTTACATATGACTGGGCCTTTCATTTGGATGAGTGGATTATGCAGGATTGCACCTATGTATACGAGAGTGCTGGCCGCATAGCATGCAATTATCTCAACAGGCAGTTGTGTTTTCATATGATGTTGAATGGATTATGCAGGACTGCTTCCTATGTACATGAGCATGCTGGCTGCATAGCCCTTAATTATCTCAACAGGCAGTTGTGTGTGTTTTCATATGATGTTGAGGTGGGCTCCTGCCTTTTGTTTGCGAGGCAACTCTTATATTTCTAGATGATGGTTAGGAGCTGTGCTCTATTAAAGAGGGATTGCTCTCTACTTTTATCCATTGTTTTTTAAAAAAGGGGTGTGCTTTATGGTGATCTGTTTCTGTGGTGCCTCCATAGATGTGTAAGCGTATGCTTTGTTTGAACTGTGCTCGCTACTCTGATTGTGTGTGGGGTAATTTTCCAAAGCTACTCTGGTGTGGTTTATGGTTAGATGCCATTAAACTTGTCGTTTACTGTCTGGCATGGTTATACTTGTTTTTAATCCTATGCTTTTGTTGTAGTGCGTGCTTTCTGCTTTGATGGTGCTTGTGGCTGCTTGTGACACTTGTAGGTACCTCTATAAGCCTAGTGGTGACCTACCTTGGTGTGTTGACATGCTTTTATATGGTTTGTACTTTTGGGGTGATTGTGGTCTGTGGTTTTACTCCAGTTCTTTTTAGTATGCGCCTTCTGGTTTGATGGTGTATCTACATGCTTCCACAAGTTTTTTGGTATGTGTTGTTTTTCATTCTAGGCTTTCTTTCGTGGTGTGTACATGCTGCGTTGGTTGGTATTTGGGTGTTTGGATCTTTAATAAGGTGTGTTGAAGTGGCTATACTTGGTGCTGTATTTTGTATCTTTTGCTTTTTTATATTGTTTTTGGTTGTTACTTTGGTATATGGGCTTAGTGCTTTCATGCAATGCTTTGATGTGGATGTCAATTGGGTGCTTATGTATGTACATGTAAACATTACATGGTGTTGTATAAAAATTACATGGTGTAACCAATATAATTTGAGAAAGGAGCAGACAATACATAACAAATATGAGAAAAACAAAATGTACTTTTATTTCAAATGAATTGATACAAAGATGACTTTGTCTATCTATCCATTTTTACTGTGGACCTTGGATGGCGATCTAGATAGATAATAGATGAAGAGCTTAAGGTTAGTTGGAATAACTATGAGTGGTGAAAGAACAGAGATCGACGATGGCCTTCTAGGGGTCTTTTATAGTCCAAGAAAATGACTTTGTTTACCTATGTACTTCTATTGTGAAACATGGATGGCAATTTAGATAGATGATAGATGAAGAGCTTAAGGCTATCTAGAAGAACTTTTGAGTGGGTGAAAGAAAGATTGATGATGGCTTTTGGGGGGTCTTTCATAGCCCAAGAAATAAGTGTAGTCTGCTTGTTTGACTATATTAAGAATCGCTTCCTTGGTGAGCTTGAGGATATTTCAAAGAATATTCACTTTACTATTGGGCCTCTTGGACTTCAAAATACGGGTTTTTCATAGTCCCACATTTTATAACTCCATGGATTATGCCTCAAAGTTGCCACTAACATAATTATTCTAATCCAAAGGTTAGATTTATAAATATTATCTATTTGCCATTGATCTTATATTTCATTTGACATACAAGTAATGACCCAATCAATGTTGTTATCAACATAAATACTCTAACCTAAAGGCTAGATTCATAAATGTTACCTTTTTACCATTGGTCATATATTTCATTTAACATAATTAGTCTAACCCAAAGGTTAGATTCATAAATGTTACATTTTTGCCATTAGTCATGGATTTCATTTGACATACAAGTAATGATCCAAGCTTACACATGGCTTCTCATAATGGGGGTTTTATAACTTAAAGAGTATTATGGATAATTGGTAATAGCTTAAGAGGGTGGGGTATTGAGCATATCTATAACTTTCTCCTCAATGGTCAACAAGTGAATTATATTCGTGGTCGAATGTCGAGTCTTTGATAATAAAGTATTTACTTTGTAAAAGTTTTGGTTAAGATATGTGCGTAATTTTTCTTTGTTGGATGGTATTTATGTTGTACTTTACCATCCTCTATCGATAAAGTCGTGCATATAGTAATATTGGATTTGAAAGTGTTTTGTGTGCGTGTGAAAAATTAGATTTTTGGCAATAACATTTTAACTCTAATTGTCACATCTTAGCACTATTGGATCTTCATCTTGTATTTCCATTTGCCATAGGATACTTCTTAACCATATTATCTCACATGTAACAAAATAGCATATCTCGTACTTTGCTTAGGTTGTAGAAGACATTACCACAATTGTTTGGTTTTTATTGATCCTGAGAAGATTCTTAAATCTAAAGATAGACAATATCAAGAAATTGTTATTGTAGAATCATTATCACTTGCCCAATCTGAAAAAGTTTCTCATAAGAGCACTTTTGAATTTGTATGTGATATCATAGTCAAGAGTTATCTTCAAGTATTTGAGCACTTGTATCTTAGCTTTTCAAAGACTTTCTCTTGGTTTTTTTAAGAACTTGTTCAAAACAACAATACTAATATTTTAATATTGTATAAGTAGATGAGGTTGTCAGTCAATCTCTTGTACCTTTCAATGTTTGTTAGTGTTGATGTATTCTCAATGGATAACTTCATTGTGCCCTTCATAGGTGTAGCTATCTTCTTACCTGACTAAATGCTTTTAAGGTCTTTCATGCATATTTCTTTGGAGAGATGAAGATTTTGTAAGACTTGTGTCAGACTTTTTTTCCCAAATAATAGTGTGATAAGCTTAAGTTTGTCATTTCAAACTTAGATCTCAAAGCCTTTCAAGTTTGATAGATCATATCTTTAAAGGCACATGTAATAAGGTTGTCCACATATATGACAATCACTATAGACTTTTCACCATCCATGTAAACATACAAGTTAGCATTTGAGGCATATCTTTTGAAATTCAAGTTAAAAAAGAATTTATCTGCTAGTACCAAGCTTTAGTGGCTTGTTTCAACCTATACAATGCCTTCTTTAGCTTGTAAACTTTATTTTCAAAATGGTGGGTCTCAAACCTTGGTCGTTGAGCCAGGTACATCTCTGTGAGGTCACTATTTAAGAATGCTCTTTATGTTGGGGGCAAGTGCTTTTTCCAAGTATGTTGGCTCCTTTACTTTTCTTATAATCTCAATCATTAAGGCCATATTGACTATGTAAACAAAAGCTTTTTGTATTTTTCTCAATATTGATAGGCATAGAATTACTATGATTATAAGGTTGCTTTCCCTTTTGTAGCAATGGCTTTTATGGTGGCGTGATTATAGGTTGATGGTCTTTCTCATCTTTATCCGAAGAGGATGCTTTCTTCTTCTTGAGGGTAGGGACAACCCTTGGGATAGATTCATAGTGAACTACTTCATTGGTTGTTAAAGTGGAAGAACTTGCGTTCTTCTCCTCCCATGTGTATGATTTCTCCTTGAGCATCACATTACGGCTTGCTATGGTTTTTTTTCTCTCTTAGTTATACAATTCATAATCCTTTTGCTCATCATTATAATCCAAGAAGATATATTTTCTCTCTTTTGGTTTTAAATTGTTTCTCTTATCCTTTAAAATATGTGTATAATATTTTCATCCAAAAGTCCTAAAGTGCTAGACAGATGGTTTCTTACCAGTGTAGGCATCATGAGAAGTTATATCCTTAAGAGCGTTTGTGTAACTTCGGTTGAGAATGTAGACTATATTATTAATAACTTTTGCCCTTGCTCTTAAGCACGTACTTTGCTATTTTCATAATTATACAATTTTGGTGTTTCAACAATGCCATTTTGCTAAGGTGTATGATGCGTCGTCAATTGATCCTTAATTCCTTTAGTCTTGCAAAAGTCTTCAAATTCCTTTGAGTTGAACTCATCACTGCCATTTGTTCTAAATTTCTTCACACTTTGCCTTATTTCATTTTAATTAAGTTTTAGCCGTCCTTTAAACTTATGAAAAGCTTGTACGAAGGAAGTACACTTAGAACTTTCTATTGTAGTTGTTGACGATCAACATAAAATAAGGTCTCCCTAAGGCTTATGTAGGTATTTTAACGTACAAGTGAGCATGGACCAATTCTAGAGAAGCCTTCATTGTGTTATTACTTTCTTGTGAAAATGTCTCTCTATTACTTGCCTATCATATAAGCTTCACATGGTTCCTTCATTTCAGTTAGTGCAGGTAGGTGAGGAATCATACCTTGCTTCTGCATATCCTTTAACAATGCAAAACCAATGTGACTAAATCTTTCATGCCAAAGTTTATGTGTGCTCACAACTCAAAATATCTTTCAAATGTGTTGCATGTTTCGAAGATTAAGAGAATATTGCTATCATTTGCTTCTACAACTAATCTTAGCATGAGGTGAGGTTTACCAAGACACAAACAAAAATTATCGACAATGTTAGCAATTTTTTCGACAAAGGAGAAAAAAGGAACATCATGTATGAGCTAAGTGCTCTTACAATCATTGCTATGTTTCAAGCCTTTGATGCCTTGGTTGTATGTTGAATCAAGGTGAGAACACTATTAGGCCTGCTTGTAACTAGGGTACATAATGTATCTGAGTTTCTTGGTTTCCAAGCTCATAGAAGATTTGCATTTGGAGGAATTATAACACTCGAATTGATAGGTTGGGTAGGTCATGGTTTTGGGTTAGTCCATAGTACCATCTCGAGAAGCTCACAAGAATCAAGGATAGTTGTAATTATGAACTTCAAAGTGTAGTTTGTACCATCTAACTTGCCTTTACTGAAGATTGGCGGATGAATTTTGTGTTTGAATTGTCAATATAACAACACGAACACTTGATGTGCGAGCACCACTACCTAATGCAGTAGATGACATTTCTCCTCTTTGATATTAAAGCCCTTGTCTCTCACATACTATTCACTCCTCAGATCCCCCACAATCTACTTCTTTAGTAGTGTTGTCATGTGTAGCAACATATGCTCTATTACGATCTGAATCAAAATGCTTCTTGAAACATAGATGGATTGGATGATCACTCTTTTTGCAGTAGTCACAAGGAGAATAATCTCTGGATAAACGTGATTGTTTATTTGTAATACCATGTTCTTTATCATATTATTTTGTCCAGCAGTCATCTGTAGTGTGACCATTTCTATTGCAATAAGAACTCGATACCATGTAAAAATTACACTGTACTGTGTACAAAATCTAAGCAAGGAGTAGAGAATACACAACAAATATGAAAAGAATAGAAGCTGCTTTATTTTCAAACGAACTAAAACAAAGATGGCTCTGTCCACTTGTGCACTTTCATTGTGAAGCTTAGATGGTGATTTAGATAGATCATAGGCAAATAACTTAAGGCTAACTAGACAATTATGTGAAAGATAGATTGATGATGGCTTTGGAGAGATCTTCCTTTTATAGCATGGGAAAGTATTCTAGTTAGTGTGTTCAACCATGTTATGAATCTTTCCTAGTTGATGTGTCTTACTATATCATGAACATTTCGTACTCGACTAGGAAATATTTCAAGGAATATATGCTCTATGAGGAGCGGGTCAAGGGCGCTTTTCTGAGACTCGTGTCAGGGGGGTGTTGGCCCCTTTGAGACACCCCAGCCACCCTTGGATCTTAAAATAGGGGTCCTTGATAATTTCCACACTCCCTAACTTGATGCATTGGGCGTGAAAGTTGCCTCACACATGGCTTCTCTCATAATGGCGGTCTTGGAACTTAGACCATGATGGATCATTGGTGGCACCTTACGAGGCTGGGGCATTGAGCATATTTAGAAATTGCATTTAATGTGTTTGTGCTTGGTGTTTTCTTTTTGTGTTGTTTGTGATGGGCATGGATGATGTTTCTGTTTTTTGCTTTTGTGAGGTGCTTTAATGTTGTTTCTACAATGTGGTTGTGCATGATGCTTTGTTTGCATTATGTGCTTGGTGCGATGGTGTTTTTGCTCAATGTTGAGATGAATGTCCTTTACAAGATTTGTGCCTATTGTCTTCATATGTACTTTGGTTTTGTTTTGTTGTGCATTTATAAATTGCGTTGTCAGTTGTTGAAGAGGCGTACCCAGGGAGGTAGCCATCAAATCGAACGTTGTGTTAGATAGGACATGTCGTCTACGAGAGGACAGGTAGACAATCTGCAGAAAGACCCAGGACACAGCGTACCAAGGGAGGTAGCTTCGGAATTGGATCCTGGGGATATCAATTAATGAATCCACTTTCTGGACTGCTGGGTGTTGCCACCTTTTCCACAGCCAGCTTCTCGCCCAAGGGTGTTTACCACCTTTTCTTGGAACGAGGCCTGCTATGACAGGGAATTGCTTCCTTTTTTTCTCTCATAACAGTTTTTTTTTTTTTTTGTTCTCTTTTTTTTCTCGTTTTTCCCTATGCCCGAGGGTGTTTCCACCTTTTCTCAAAGAATAGGTCGGCATGACAGGGACCTAAGTCCTTTTCTCCCATGACCGATATGTTTTTTTTTGTTTTTTTTCTTTTTTGTTTTTTTTTTCTCTTCGAATTGAGCAAGGGAATGGTAGAAAGACCATTTGTCAGAACCAACCTCGCCACTATCGCTGGTGGAAAATAGAGGATAAGAGATCACGGCTGGAAGGTAGGGTTGAGGGGACAGAGGGTTGCGTCCACCTCATCAGGAATGGCTGAAGAATGGCTATCAGAAGTAGCATCATAAGAAGTACAGTGCCACGCCAACGAGGGAAAGGATCAAGTGACCGTGATTGTCAAGATCCCCAAGGAGGAAAGTACTTCTTCAGGCGATATCCATTGATCAGAAAGGGATGATCAGAGGCATCAACGGTCTGCACTTGGACAGAGCCATTAGGGTTGACAGCAAGTACCTTATATGGGCCCATCCACCGCTATTGAAGCTTGCCAGGAAACTTGCCAAATCGTGAATCATAGGCTAGGACCAAATCACTTTCTTTGAACTCCTTGTGCTTGATGAAGCTATCATGGTAAGCCTTACGTCGAGCTTGCGTGGCTTCCATGCACTGTAGAGCCATCCTACGAATTTCGTCCAAACATTCCAGGTGCAGGAGACGGCGTTGTAGTGAATCATCTCCCCCAAACGCTCTTTGATGGCCACTCTCAAAGAGGATAATTCCAGTTCAACAGGGAAAACAGCTTCTGTACCATACACCAGCTGGAAGGGTGTCTGTCCTGTTGCGGCTTTATGGGAGGTTCTATACGCCCAGAGGGCCTTTGTAAGTCGATCATCCCAATCACGACAATGTGCGGCAATCGTTCTTGTCAGAATCGAGCAGAGGATGCGATTGGTGACTTCGACTTGGCAGTTGGCTCTGGGGTAGTAAGGAGTGGACTTGCGATGGCGGATCTTATACAACTCTGTCAACTCTTCCATGACTTTATTAATGAAATGAGTGCCTCTGTCACTTACCAGCTCTAAGGGACTGCCAAAATGGGTGATGATATTCTCGTATATGAACAGGGCCACGCTGTTACCATCGTCTCGCTTTAGGGCTTTAGTTTCACACCACTTTGTGACATAATCCGTACATACGAGGATGTATCTGTTCTGTTTCCTTCTGGTGGGAGGGTCGATTGGGCCTACGAAGTCAATGCCCCACTTCTCAAACGGCTTTAGGGGAAGGATAGGTTGCAGTGGCATGGCACTTGTCTTTGTGGGTTTCCCCATTCTCTGACAAGCATCACATCTTTAACAGTAATCATAGGCATCCTTATGAATGGTAGGCCACCAATATCCTGCTAGCAGAGCCTTCCTAGCTGTAGCTTCTCCTGCAAAGTGACCTCCACATGGCTCATCATGGCAAGCCTTCAAAACAATCCCAATCTCATCTCCTGCAACACATCTTCTGAGCACTTCATCTTTGCCTTTCTTGTACAGTGCGCCGCCTAGCAGGGTGTAGGGGGCCGATTCTAACATAAGCTTCTTCCTTTCCTGACTAGAAATGCTAGGAGGGTACTGCTAGGTTGCCAGCAGATTGGCAATGTCTGCATACCAGGGAGTTACAGTTTCTACTAAGAATAGGGAAGCATCAGGGAGGTCTGGATCATCCTGCTCCTCGTCTGCCATTTGTGGGATACGCGACAGATGATCAGCCAGAACATGGGAACGACCAAGCTTAGTAATCACCTCAAAGTCAAACTCCTGGAATAGAAGGAGCCATCTCATCATTCGTCCTTTCACATCTGCTTTGTTCATCAGGAAGGACAGGGCCTCATGATCCACATAAAATTTAAAGTGGGTGGAGAGGAGGTAGTGGCGGAACTTCTCTAGGGCAAACACCACTTTTTCAAGAGTACAAATATATACATAGAACTAATTTACAATTAGTAATTGTTAAATACAAGAGTTTGAGTCTCACCTTTACTAGAAGGAAATGCCCAGCAACCTGAATAATGTGGGACACACAAGTGGAAGGGAGGCTTTAACCCTAGTTTGGTAGTGAGTGCTTTAGGACAGAGAGTGTATTTTTTAAGGTTTAGGAAAATTGTGGTTTGCTTTAGAAGCACATTACTTGAAATTTTTTGACTAGGAATGCATCTACATTACCGCGAGTGTAAATATGCAACTCTAAATTCTCTAATGCATATGATAGCGAGACAATCCCCAATATAGTTGCATACAAGTTTTGGTGAGTTGTAACAAATGAATTCACAAATGTGCTTTGTTGTGCAAAGACAATGCATTCTTAACACAATATAGATGTCAATTTGGTATTATGGAAAACAAGTTGTAAAGGTTGTAAATGTAACAATACTTACATAGTTGTTATAGAGCTTTGCCATAAAAGTGTATGTTGAGTGGTGGTGGATGATCCTCATGGTTCAACTTTATAAAAAGAATTCAACTAACATTGGTATACCATGGCAATAAATTAGGAATACACTAAAAGAAGCTTCAAGTCTTTACATTGATGAGGTATTATGTAAAACTTTTAATCTTGTAAATCTAGAAGCAATGGCCAAAACTCGTGTTTACTCATCAATTATGCAATGTGCACATTTCTTAAATAGCCATCTTTAGATAACATGTTGACATCACTCACTAGAGAGACCAATTAATTATCTTATTAAAAATTCTAAAGAGGCCCATAAGATTTTCTTGCCTTACCAATATCTATATTAGAATAAAAGTTGATATAATCAAACAAGGAGTGCTTCAAATTAGTATTGTGTATATGATGAGTTGGCATAAGGCTAATTGTTGATGTATAAGATCTCCTAGAAGTTATATTCAAATCAATGTCGTAATAGTAAATGGGAGGTCTCGTTAATCACTATTGGAATGTTAGTTCTTGTTAACCAATATTGTATCACTAGTAGACCTTTACTTGCGGTTAACGGGTCTCTTGCTCCACATAATCTTGTTGATAAAGCTATGTACAATGTGTATCTTCCATTTTTTCCCCTCAGTTTGCTTTCATTTTGTGTCCAAGTTTTAAAACATTGTCAAATGTGAAAGATGGAGATGTACAAGAGAGAGTGTGGGGACCATCAAGATGATGACAAAGATTTTGTTAGTAGAGTTGTAGGAAGCCATTCTTTTGAATGAAGCTTGGACTTGAACTAAGATGAAATATGTCTTCCCCCCCATCATCCCCCCCCCCCCCCCCCCCCCCCCAGCCTCCCTTCCTTCTCTCTCTCTCTCTCTCTCTATAACATTCACTCACTTAGTCAGCATTCTAGCATAACAACACCCTTATTCCTAATGGAAGGGAGTTTGTACCCTTATCATGAAGGGGGATAATAGGGTAGGGGTAAAGGGGAGTGTAATAATAGGGGTAGGGATGTGTGCATAAGAATAGGGAGAGGGGTATTGGAAGATTATTGCACCTCCTACCCCTTTTCCCCTTTGTAGCTTCATCCTTATATCTCCCTAGTCCTATTTTGATGATGGTCATATTCCTCCTCTCAAAAAGGAAGGCAAGTTGAAACCACTTTGCTAGAGTGATGGCATGCACTAATGTGGTAAGGTAGTTCACCTTTTATGATTGAGAATCAAGAAAAAACTTTAGGTCCTAAGGTATAAGCCTTTAGTTAAAGGTGAGTTCAAACATTATGTGACATGGGTGATTCATTTACATTTGAGGCATTGAGGGTAGAGCTTTACATAATTTCCCCCTAAAAGGAATCAAGTTGTTTGAATCTCAACAAGAATTGAGGACATTATTTTACAAGAGTACTTTAATAAACTACATAGCTTCATTACTAGGATAATTATGAGGTAATTTCTAAGCACACAAGTTTTAAGGATATTTTAACTAGTGTCTAAGATGTTGAAGTTGTAATTTTCCAATACATTTTGGCTAGGTCTTACAATTTACTCATTGTTGATGGTATATGGTAGGTTTAAGACATAGGTCGAAGTAAGCTAACACTTAATATCTATGCTCTTGTTCTTCTCGAAAATTCAAGTTAGTCTATGCCTTTTAGATCCTGGTTTATTCTTGTGCCCTGGTTGCATGGACCTTACAAGGTTAACTATTTGCATGGCTTCACCACTTTTAGCTAGATTTTCTCTTCCTTGGGAAACACAAGGACCATTCATATTGATAGCTCTTTTTGAAGATGAATCAAGTTCCCATTGCTTAGTTACTTGCTTATGTGCTAACTGCCACATGTTATAAGGCTTCCAAATGAGGAGAAGCCATGATGGGAACTAGGCATTGGTAGGGTTACCAGTTTAGACATTGGAAGGGTTCTAACCTTGAATATCACATGGTTGTGAGATGGTCCATGTGGTCTTGACCATCAGGTCAATGGGGAAAGAGTTAATGAATGTAATATTTGATGGAATAGAGAATATTCATTGGAATATTACTTAGGATATCATATGTCATCTACATGGGTGGTGGCTTGGTTGGGTAGGTTGGACCATGAAGGTAGCGAGTCAAGGTGAATCACCCAATGTGTATATGACTAGTTGACCTCTAGCACAACATATACATTGATAAGCTACCTTCCTACAGAACATAACTATTGAGTGATCATACCTTCTACACTCACTATCCTCCATCCAACATCTATCTAGATTACCATAAAAGCTCGTAGGAGCACATGGGTGGATAGTGCCTTTAGTAATTAGTTGAGTAAGTTTGATAAAAGGGAATCGTTTTTCTATTCTATTCTCTCTCTCGTAGTGTTCATTGCTACCTCCCCTTGTGTTGATTTTTCTTGCATGGTATCAGAGTGCTAGATGTTCTAAGTAATGCCTTAATACAAGAAAAGTCAACTATGCTTAAAAAAGGGGTAGGAGTGATATCAACTAGTTGTAGTAGTAGCAAAGGAAGTAATATATGGCTACACATGCAAGCTTTGAGAACTTGTCAACCCGCCTTCATGAAATGCAAAATTGATGAAACAAATTATACATTGTGGAAGTTTAAGGTTAGTGACATCTTGAATTCATATGAACTCTTGCATACACTTTTGGAAATTGATGCTAAACTAGTTGAAACATTTTATTAAATTAATCCTACTGACCAAATCCCACACGATCCAACTCTTCTTTGTGCCCAAAAATGAAGAAATGTAGATGCACTTTGCGCCACCATTACCAATGCATTTGGTTCTGTTCTTGCTTTGATTCATCACAGATCCAAAGCTAGCCAAGCTTGAAATTTATTGAGATGTTAGTAGGAGACATGAAACTAGACCAAAACTCAAAACCTACAAAATCAACTTGCATTAATATTAGAGATGTTCATTATACCAATCAAGACTCTACGTGAAAAAACGAGAATAGTTGGATAGAAAAGGCCCTTGAGGAGGTGGCTACATGATGCATCTAAGTGGTACCCTTGAAGTACAATTGTTTGGCCATATCATTGAATACACATGTTATAACTCTTGCTCTCACCTCTAAGGTGTTCAGTGCCACGTCTTTAAAAGAGGAGATGTAGCTAAAGATCCTTGATATGGAAGAAATGATGAAGATGGTGTATTCGTGGAAAATACCAAAGATAAATTTGAGAAGAAGAAGGGATGAGAAGAAGTTCAAATGAAAGTACAATTATTGTCGAAAGAGTGGTCATATGGTGAAGGAATGCAAAAAGAAAGAGAGTGATGAAAAGAATTATACAAGCTCTTCTTTCAAGGGTGAAGTCTTTATCAACACTGTCAAAGATGAGTTGGAGCTAATCTTAGCAATTTGAGGAGTTTTCTACTTCAGCCCAAGGAAGATGAAACTTTAGGGCTAGGTAGTGGAACTTTTTGTTAAATGACTAGCAAGAAATAGTGATACAATTCTCTAAGGCCTATAAGAGAACCCATCATAGTGATGAAAATTTGGAAGAATGTAAATTTTCCAAGTAAAGGAACATATACTATTTCATTTTAAAAGTTAAATTCAAGGTCTAAGAATCTTTTAGTTGTGTTGTATGTTCTTGAAATCAAGAAGAACTTGCTATTCCTGGCCTTGATTGCAAATCATGGTCTCAATATTGTCTTTGATAATATGGGAGTAATGATTCTTTTTAGTTTTGGAAATATTGGTAGTGATGAAGAAGTGAGCCAAGTCAACCTATATGTACTCACATATCTTACAATCACCATTGAGGAGGGCAGTACAATAAACTTTGGCACGAGTAATTTGGCCACATTAGCTTCATTGTGTGTACTCAATGAAGAAGTGGAGAAGATAAGGGTGGTTATAAACTTACCTAACTTTGGTGAAATGTAGCAAGCACATGAAGTTTTTTGAATGAGCAAACAACAAAGAAATTCATTTCCAAAATAGAGAAGCAATCAGGCAAAGACTCCTCGAGAGCTAGTGCATATTTGCCATTGCTTTCACAAGCTATACAATGCTAGACTTAATGGAACACTTAAATGCTTCAAGAAACATGGCTATGGCTACCTCTCACATAACCATTGCATGCTTTCAAAATAATGTAGTGAGCTCAATGATTTACCTTCTCATTAGTCTATTCACAAAGGTCGTCAATGGCTCCATGATTCAAGATATGCAGCTTAAGCAAGCTTCATCTCCATAGCCTTACTTGCCATGCAAGCTTCGTGTAGAAGAAGAAGAAGAAGAAGAGGAAGAAGCAAAAGCTTCTCCCACCCTAGTTTCTCACTCTATCTCAACACACACACACACACACACACACACACACACACACACACACACACACACACACACACACACACACACACACACACACACACACACACACACACACACACACACACACACACACACACACACACACACACACACACACACACACACACACACACACACACACACACACACACACACACACACACACACACACACCCCTAAATCCAACAAGATGCACCCAAGGTTTCCATTGGAACATAACTTGGTGAATAAGACACGTGCTTCCCAATGAGTTTTTCCAACATACAATTCACTAATTTTGAAATGATATTCAACCACCTAACATTGAAATGCTTTTCAACCATTGGAACATAACTTGTTGAACAAAACATGGGCTTTCCAGTGAGTTTTTCCAACAAACAACTTAGTAATGTTGAAATGATATTCAACCATTGAATGAGAGGGATTGAAAATAGTGTAGGAAATTTAAAAAATTTGTCACTACTTGCTTGTAACCCCATTCTTCTTCTTTCTAGATCATTACACACTGCTTCAACTTAGTGAAAAAATCATGCATTATAGGATGCATTTGTAAGTAGCTTCTACTAATCCTGGAGTTTGACTCTAATGTGATTATGTGTAAGGGAAAATAAATTGCATGGCCAATTAACCATGTCTAGGGTACAAGTAGTTAAAACGTAATTGAAACCAACAACAAACTTCCTAATGCACACTTATTTAGATTGTAGCAAGAGGCACAACTCTTCAAAGTTGACTTGACACCCTATTGGGTGGTCGATAACATTGAACACATCGTGGAGAAGTAATTACCTAAATATCTAATAGAAAATAAAATGCTCACTCACCTTGCCATCAAGACTCCACCTTACCACATTGTTGTAGATAATTGTATTCAGTAGGGTAAGATGATCTCTTAAAGAGATGCATATGTGAGCATGAGATGGAGGATGTGCACCAAGAAGTACACAAAGGGACAATAGGAGGTGATTCTAGTACCACAAGATAAAAAGTGCTTCAATCATAAATTGTGGTGGCTCACCTTGTTGAAGGATGTGACATGCATTAGAGAATTTTAGTGGTCAAAAGGAGGGCAAATAAGAGGAGAGAGAAGTAGCGTGTCCAATAGGATGGAGGCCAACGTTATGTTGGATTTTCTCAAAAATTACTCGCAAAATAACAAAAAATACCCGAAAACCTTTTTTGTTTAAGGAGAATACCCTCTAAATGTCACTATCTATAGACAAGAAGAAGATTTGGAAAGATTCTAGAGGGAGGTTTGGGGAGGTTTTTAAAAAACTCCCCACCTTCTCCTAGCTACTGAGACCTTCTCCTCCTTCTAGAGCTCTCTGCACTCTTTCTTTGTTGTCACTCTCTAATGGCTTCCCACTCTTTTCATCTAAGTTCTTGATGTTCTGCAGTGGTCGCAAACAATGCTACTCCGTTGCCTCGTAGAACTTTGACTTCTGTCTTCTCTATCTTGGTTCCCATTACCCTTGATAGGAATACAAGGATAGAAGTTCTCATCTCTAAGGGATCTTGGGTGCTCATGCAGCCATGATGAGGAAAGTGCAAGCACGAGGGAAGTGTCTATAAATGGGCATGGAAGGGACATGTGGTGGACTTTAAAATTCCTCAGGGCAAAACAACTGTGAAGGAGGTGCTCGTGCAACACGTCTACATGCACCATCAGATTGTAATGGCACCTAGATATGAGACAAGGCTTCCACCTCACATGCCAAAATGTAGGTTTGGCTTACCCTCTTCATTTTTATGTATCATTATTGTCATTACTTCAAACATTTATTTTATTCTGTGCGAGAATATCGTGTGTCACTGCTTCAGACATTTATCCTTCATCCTATGAGGAGTGGCAGCACATTGAGTGCATTGTAGGAGTCATCCATGTGCTTCATGGACATGTTGGAAAATTATAGTATGAGGGAAGGTCTAGGGGGAGCCTTGCAGATAAAGGCCTCTTCTTTTATGATCACTTTTACCAACTTCAAGACTGGTCTCACACGAAAGGTTACCTCCAAGCACTCCCTTTAGATGCAGACAAGAATAGATCAGCATGGCCAGTGCCTGATTGATTTGGAGTAGAGTCCATACAAAGCAAGATATACATAGATGTGCAACAATCATTACGGGCTATCATTCCAATCAAATTAGTGAAGATCATGCTATCTATGCCTGTCAACATTTTTGTGGAACTGTTCGGGGAGTTTGATGTTAACGTTACCAAGACAATGCTAGTTTTGCACACGAATGGACAACGAATTACTGACAAAGATATTGCAGAGCCAATGGTTCATGAAGTAGATGGGACATGTACACTATCGCATTGTCCTTGATACATTGTGGCAAAGTACATGATCACAACCCAAACTTTTATACTATAGTTCTAGTATTGTCGGGAGCACTATATCAATGGAGTGCTTGTGCCAATGGACCAAGAGGCTACAAGCTTGCAAGCCAACCAAGTTATAGACATTGAGGTGGTAGATGAGGCCTCATCTCTATTGACCATTATAAGCATAAGAGAGGAATGTGCTTTGATCTAGCTTTGCAAAGACATCAATGATGAGGCACCCAATATGCTACCAAAAGACTTCTACTTCGTACACAATGGAAAGTGTGTACTGAAAGGAAGGGAATCATGGGTTATGTGCAAGTACCTTCAAGGCAGAGTTCAAGGCCAAAGCTTAGTACTACCAACCTGAGCCGCTCTTGTAACATGCAACCTTGTAACCTGAGCTTCTCTTGCAAGATGTACCTTGTAACACACAACCCTTCTGTTAAGGGATCTTTTGTAACACACCTTTTATTATAGAATGGATCTTTTGTAACACACCTTTTGTTATAGAATGGATCTTTTGTAACACACAAAGCCTTTGATAATTTATGGATCATTATTTTCAATTTCCTCTCTACAATTAGTTGCATTATTGTTTTGGTGTATTTTCGAGTGCAGAGATGGTGCAGAGATGGTGTAATTGCCATGATGTAATTGACACAACAAGTGTACCTTGTAACACACTACCCTTCTTAAGGGATGGGTCTTTTATAACACACAACCCTTTTGTTAAGAATTGGTTCTTTATGTCGTTTTTTCTTTTACTATTGGTAATGCTATTGTTTTGGTGTGTTTAATAGCACTTGCCTTTGAGGAATACAAAGATGATGTAATTCAGGGATTTTCTTAAATTCACAAGATATCAAAGAAGATACATCACAATACACTGTCCAAACATCTTTAACAATCAAAGAATAATGTGTTTCTACATTATATCATTCGACCATACATATTTAGTAGCACATCCTAGAAACCAATACATATTATAGCTATGGCGTCAATCAAGAGTTAGAGCCGGACTTGATGACAGCTTCATCCTCTTTGGGGAGCGCTCTTGGTCATTCTCGTCTTCCACCTTTGGCATCAGCATCACTGTGGAGGGGCCTTCATCAGATTGCGGTAGTGCACCCCTTCATAGCCTTGTTTTCTTTTCCCTCATGAATCTTCTCTTCCCATATGGATGCAGGTCCTCAACTTGTGTCATCCCTGCTGTGATAGCTTGACCCGCATATGACAAGTAATATGGCATTCAAAGTACCTGGCATCCATATCCTATAGCAAAAACTTGCAAAGTGAATTGCTTTGTTACCAATATCACCTTCTTGGCATTGGTTGCCATAGGATGGCCACCCAAATACCTTGAAACTACCTTCAACACAAAAAGAGGTAGCACCGCATTGTCTAGAGAGAAATCCTCGTGAAATGTTATGATCTATCAAGAAACAAGAAAAGAAAAGATGCTTGTAAAACCCAATATTAGCGAGTTTGGGAATCTCCCAATTCTCATATTTTGAATACTAAAAAGGTGGCACCCAGATAACTTGCCCGCAAGTTACTCAAAACCATATGATGTGACCTATCATTAGAAAGCACTTGAAAAATGGAATCTATTGAGCTATAGAGCACTTGATTTGGAGTTATAGTGTTCAAGTTATATCAAATCCAAAGATTTGACCATGTGTCCCAAACTTATGGGAAATTCCCATATTCCCCAATATGGTGTTCTAAGGAAATATTGCCAAATAATATGTATATAGATATTTGTTTGTCTCTCAATTGTGTATATGTACATGTGTATATATGACTTGTTACCTTTTTATGATTGAAACGTCCCACATAGTGGGCCAACTCAGAATCCTTTCTAGTCTATTTTAAATTGGAGGAAAATGAGGATGCACTGCCGACCGACCTGCTTCCTCTGGCTCTTTTAATGAACTCATCTTCGCAAATGAGAAGCTAGAAATCAAACATATCAAAATTGAAAAATGCCATAGCAATAGCAACCATTAATACTAAGAACAAAAGGAACACACACTACCAGATGATTCTTATAGTTTTCTAGCATTCTTCTTGACCATAGCGGGATTGTCCCCCCAATGTCTGGCATTGTTTCTCTCTCTTGGATCCTGCCCATGTCCAACACTCCTAAACTCTATGCAGCTTGAGCAGTCTCTATCTCGGGGGGAAACTGGCTCTCTTGTGACTTAGCCTCCTCAAAAAACTATGTGAGCAGTTTTTTTCATGTCCTGTAATCCCCTCCTTGACTTCTAAGTCGGCCAAGAAATATTTATCTTCTTCATCCGCAACAAAACCAATATTAATATCACTGAATTCAACTAATGCCGCAAGACAATAGTCCTCACACATATTTAGTTGGTGCATAATATCCACTAAAAGAATAAACTCTTCATTTTCCAGGCCCATCTTGAAGCTCGGCAGGCATGATAAATGAAGGCCTTGAGACTCATCCTCCATCTCTTTACCCTTCCCTAGGGCATCCACATCGAATCCCGGCACCACAAGGTCACTACGTGCCAAGGTTCTCTCATCCTCTAAGTAAATGGGTATCTCTTCATCATAATCCTCATCCTTTGCCACCTGAGCGCCCTCAAAGGTGGATGGAGCATGTGCTTCCACATCATCTCGAAGTTGAAGGTGCAAAAAACACAAAAACTTGTACTTGTATTAAACAAGTCGACATTTCTTCGAATGTAGGGGACAACTGTCCAGGCACATCATCTCGAAGTTGAAGGTGTAAAAAACACAAAATCTTGTACTTGTATTAAACAAGTCGACATTTCTTCGAATGTAGGGGACAACTATCCAAGCACACTATGCCACATGAGGGGATCTTCTCCAAATCTCTTCTAAGCTTTCTTGCACTTGCTCTATCTGATGACCAAAGTCCTAGATGGACATAAGTCACTCCATCTAGCACAACAACACTCACCGCAGTCAGACTTGAACTCGCGTTCATAGTCCTCAAAGGCATCAAATGCTAGCACCTACTCTAATGGAAAATCTACCGTAAACATACAAGAGAGCTCGTGTGCTCTAAGCACAACACCTGCTCTGTAAAAAAATTCAAAAAGCTTGTCCTCTGGAATCTCTTGGGCAATCTCATCATCTGGAAGAAGAATGACGTTGAACAGGGAACTTCAAGCCATCACTTGATCACAACTTCTAAAAAAGGGGCTCAAGAAAATATGAACCAAAGATTAGCAAAAGAATCAGGAAAATAGGGACCAAAGAAAAAAAAATCAAGAAAATAGAAAATAAGTAACTTTGGGCCAATGGGCTAGAACAACATGAGTGAAGCCCAAGGACCTTCCTAGGGGGGCCTCTATCGCACTATTATGACCCATGCTAATCACGCTGAGTGTGTTGAAGGTCAATGGGCTAGAATGGCGCGAGTGAGGCCCAAGGACTAACTAGCACAAGGCCCAAGGACTACCAATTGGTACCCTTATTGCACATGAGAGTTCTCCTAGTCCAGCAGTGTAAATGTTTTGACCTAAAGACAAAGATCCCCCAAATGACCTAAAGACGGACAAAGGAAAGCACGGAGAAGACAAGAGGTGCAAGAGGGATTGCTTTTGGTTTGTGACTAGAGAAGATGACAGGTGGTGAGAGGGGCCATCATCATACACCATTGTGACCAGTAAGGGAAGATTAAGCATACCTTGTACGAGATGGAAAGGAAAGCAAGCAGAAGACAAGAGGTACAAGAGGAAAGAAAGCAGGGAAAAGACGCAAGGTTGGTCAAAGCCAACCACAGGAAGAAGATGCGAGCTTCGTCAGAGCCAACCGTAGACCAGTGCTCACAAAAAACTTTGTTCCAATCCCAAAAAAAAGGAGCAGCTTAACCCTAATCGGTTTTGGGAGGGAAGTAGCTGGTTTTATAACTAAAATGCTAAAAAATAGCCAGATTTTATCAAGATGAGCTTCAATTTCAACCAGTTTTTTAACTTGCTTGGAAAAAATACATTAAAGGATGGTTTTATGTGAGCACTGATGACAGAGGAACACGACTCACAAGACTGATTTGCTGGGAAGTGTGTCTATACTATTCACATTTAACACCACTTGAAGTGACCCGTATCAAGTTTGTTATAGGCCATGGGGAAGCTCATTCCTTTTTTTTTTGAGAGAAATAGAATTTGATTAAAAGGAAAAAAAGAAATTACAAAGGGCCATGAGGAAGGTCCATGGTGAGACTCTTAGTAGCAACACATACTAACCATGCATGCAAGCTCAAAACCAAGCACATAATAGGAATCAGACCCAATATGGAATGTACGTAATAGGCTCAGAACCAAGCACATAATAGGACAAGTTTGTAGACAAAACACAAGAAATGGGTACCGAATTTTGTCATCAGCTTGAAGCTAAGGATGTGGTCATGATGAACAGACTTTCCCTTTCCCTTCTAAAGAGAATCAAGGAACCCTAATGTCATAGAGCTTCAACCTAGCACTGGCAGAGTCTATCCCATTTTTTCGTTGAAGGCGGCAGCTCATTCCTTATTATTGATGTTTTCATTGCAGGTACTAAAAATTTAGAAAGACTGGTTTTGGGCTTGTCTTTTGATGAGTGGTTTTGGATTAAAAAAAAAAATAGTAGGCACAAGGTAAGTTACTTCCTTGTATTGCCACCTATTCCTTGCCTCTTTGTGTTCGTGTTTCTCACCTCGTTCCCTTGCCTCTTCATGTTTGTGTTGCTTGCTTGGTCCCCTACCACTTCGTCCCTGCATCTTCGAGTTGCTCATTGTCAGAATGCAAAGCTTCTCATCTACCAAGGTATGTTAAGCCTCTCATCTTCCATGCCTATTTGTCTTCTTTGCAGTAGGGTTCCATTACTCTATGTCATCTCACTTCCTCTCTTCTTAGGCCATCACATCTCTTCGTGTTGCTCACCTTATCCCCCTCACCCCGTGATGACCTCCCTTCTTGGGCCATTACGGTGTGAGATAGGCTCCTCAATCCGTGACCTCATCCCCCTCGCCCCATGACGACCTCCCTTCTTGGGCCATCATGGTGTGAGAGAGGCCCCTCAATCCGTCGACTGCACCCCCCTTGCCCCTTGATGACCTCCCTTCTTGGGCCATCATGGTGCAAGAGAGGCCCCTCAATCTGTCGACCGCGTCCCCCTTCCCCGGTGATTATCTCCCCTCCTGGGCCATCACAATGCAAGAGAGGCCCCTCAATCCATTGACCGTTGTCGTCGCGTTAAGAGTTGAAGGTCTACCACCGGGGCTTTTAGTGCAGAAGAAGAGTTTAGGATTCAAGATTCAGAAAGGAAAAATGGATTGGGTTTTAATAAGATTTGGGGTTTAGAAATGATTTAGGTACGGAAGAGGAATTCAAGCCTTCTCACTTTGTACTTAGCATACATGAATAGAAGGAATAAGACTAACTTGATTACATCAAATGCTTCAGGATACATACATCATTTCATAAAGGATATTGTCAGATTTCCAATTCATTTATGAATGTCAAATGCAAGCTCTAATGGCATTTATTTCATGTACATAGATGGATTTCAATCCTTTGGGTCAAGTATATTGTTGATAGAATCAAATGCATCCAAGATTTGGGCCAAAGATACATGAAATGAATGGGAAAAGTATAATTTTAGCTTCAGTCCTGTTTTAAAATAGAAAATTCCAGCCCATAATCAAGTTCAAAATGAGTGCATAAACTCAAGAAGAAGCACTTTTGATCATCTATGAACAAAGTCCTGAAGAAAAGAGGTAATTTCCCTCCATTACAACCATTAAAAACCCATGTTTGCTCATAAAAATGGATCATAACAGTGGGCTACCCTATTTATGACTGGTTATTACAGCCCATAACAGTCCATAAGTCTTCAATATCCTCACCCTTTGCTTGCCCCAAAGTCACTCAAGTACTTGGGTACAAGTCGGGCTTCATTGGACCAAGAATAAGGTAAACAAGATGAGAGAAGTCGTGCATAAGAGCAGGCTGAATACTCTTCTCTCAGATTTCCCCTCTTTTATAGATAGTTTCAGCATGTATTTTCGTCAGACCAAAGAGGCAGAGAAGTGGAGCTCTCACCATGTTTACATCTTCAGTAGTTGGGCCTGTTAATCTTCAGTTTGCATGCTCCATTTCATGCTCTAGCTTTCTTCCAGTTTCCCTCAGATAGTGCAGCCCGCATTTTGCGCCGAAAAACGTGGGCTGCTCTCTGCTCAGTTCCTGGTCACTTTTTGACCAGCCTAGGTCACTTGCTGGTCACTTAAGTCAGTTACTTCTGGTCCCATGTGGACCTAGTGGACTTTTGACAGTTTTTGACATTATTTTTAGGTTCTGACCATATTTTTGTACCTGAATTAATGTGATTTATCCAGTAGACTGTCAATTACTTCTAGATGTCCAAGTTATAGGTTCCCATAGACTTATTTTTCATAAATGTATATGGTATAATTGCTAAATACAAAAGAACTTGTATAACTAAGGTGGTTATTGAATAACAATGCCTGAATTTTGTATGCAAATATCTCATATAACTTCCAGTGAAACTCTTCTTGTGTTCATAAGAATCCCATGATTTATATCATAAACAGTAAACTCTTTGACACCGTCCCCCCCTCACCCCATGATGACCTCCCTTTTTGGGCCATCATGGTGCGAGAGAGGCCCCTCAATCCATCAACTGTGTCTGCTCGCCCCGTGATGAACTCCCCTCCTAGGCCATCACGATACGAGAGAGGCACCTCAATTCATCGACCGTGCCCCCCTCACCATGTGATGACCTCCCCCCCTAGGCCATCACAGTGCGAGAGAGGCCCCTCAATCCGTCGACCATGTCCCCCCTTGCCCCGTAATGACCTCCCCTTTCTGGGCCATCACGATCCGATGCAAGGCTCGAGGACCTTCCTGGTTTGATGCAAGCCCCAAGGACTTATTGTCATATGCTTGCAGATGCCATGACAAAAAGGCCAACCACAACAAAGCCTCATGTAAGACCAAGGTGATGCTACGTTACAAGTTCAGTCCATGAGATGAAGATAGAATGCATACAGGGGAGTTCTTGACGAGATTAGGCACATTTTGTGCCACATGCAGCCTGCAATCCCGAGGCTCCCTTTCTAGAGGGTTGTCAGAGAGATCTACGAGTGTCATAGAATAGGGATGCGATGGACCACCTCTACCCTCCTTTCCCTCCAAGAGATCTATGAAGATTTCTTGATTGAATTCATGGAGGATTCCTACACGCTTGCTGCACATGCACACAGGGTTACTGTGATGGCAAGAGACTTTGACACTAACAAGAGGCTCCACTACAGATATGATCAGCTGCTTCAGCCTCCTCCCATCCATGACCCTTGCATGCATGACATCCTTGCAATCCCTCATGTCCATCCAGGACGCCATGATACAAAACCATATCAAGCGTCCCAACCTCTCAATACAAGGTCGTAGAGATGACATGAATCGTAGATTTTTGTTGAGGAAGTTTTGCAAGAGTAGCCCCAACCCCAGTAGTCCCAGTCCCAAGAGCCCCAACCCATGGCCGTAGGAGCCCAACAACTAGAGTCCCAGTAGCCGGAGCCCTAGGCAAGCTAGAGCCCATGACCCAACCATAAGACTTAGGAACCGGCCCCTCTGAAGAGCACCAAGATATTAACGACGAGTGCATCATTAGCATGCTCAGGGTGGAGATAGAGGCCAGCCTCCAGGATTATGAGAATTTGCTAACCTCCCCTTCTTCTTCTTCTTCTATAAATTGTGGCTTTACCATTCTGGGGGCCATAGAGGTTTTATTGATGGACCTGCATGACCTGTAGTGCATGCGGTATTTTGAAAGCCGGATGACCAGGGACATAGTAGTGCATGCGGAAATGCTATAAGTATTCTATTCAATTTTTGTTCTGTTTAATCAGTATTTGATCAAATGCTTGAGTCTTACTTGCCCAATTGTTATTATGTATAGGTTCAATTTGGAGTCTCTAGCAGAGGAATGTCAAAGACAAGTTTTTATTCTTGATCCTCTGTTCTCCATTGCATTTTGTGACGATGCACAAGCGTTCATCTGACAGCTTGATTGGTTCAAACGTGTCAGGTTGGATGACCCTAAAATCATCTGTATGGCCTATAATCAAAGATATGTTGTGACTATTAAAGAATATCTTTAAGAGGCCTTAAGCGAGCATGCTGCCAATAATTATTTTTCCCTATTAACTTAGTGAGCATTGGAGCTTGTGTGGATTCCATGGTCAAGTTAGACAGTGAGTAACCTCAACACTATATTCAGTTATTTCATTCTATGCAAGTTCAACACATTTGTTGTAACATCAAGGTGTCTTTGTAGTTGTGCAAAAAAATTTGTGATGATGTACGAGCATCTAGTGTTGGAGGAGGGGCTGGTGAACGCAATGCAAATATAGCGGGTCGTGGTGGCCATCCAGTCATGCACGTTCTCTTGTGGATATAGAACCGCTCTAAATGCCTCACTTTTATGCAGGAAAATTCTTGACATTCCTAACGTAAGTAGAGTGACTTATTCACGTTTATTTATATGTATGCAATGCGCATTGATAGGTAAGGTTCATGTGTTGCTTTGTTTTTAGGACGTTCCATTGCACTATTATAGTGACTCGGCTGTCACTATAACCGAGTGACTCAGTTGTCACCCGATATACCCTGGTTACTCAACATGGTATACTAGTTGGCATTGATAGTCTTGACCGGGGGCCAAGGAGGTAGCACTGTGAGAAGTTAACAAGTGCAGCAACCGGAGTGCCTTGTACAACAAGATAAACTCAATCATGCCACTGCTATAAGGCATACAAAGGCTATACAGCAATTTGAAATAGACCAAGCAAAGGTGGTGGAGTTTGTATGTGTGAGAAGGGAAATTGCAAGGAAGCAGAGAGAACAGCTGGAACAAGTAGCATGGGATAACATGGAAGATTCTTGACATGAGATTGACTAGAGGGAACGCTAGACACAATCCCCTCCACAATGCCAGGGGGAGTCAATAGAGGGGGAGGCAGAGTCGGAGGGGGAGAGAATTATCTCATTGATAACAAAAGTAGTAGACACTAACTCCAAAACATCAAATGTATTATTGTTCAAAAGCATGTATTATACATTGGGGTGATCATAGTTATCAAGTTTATAGTGTATCATCAATTTGAGAGGTCTCCTCTTGTATTCTAACCCAACAACGATTGTGATAGTGTCAACCTTGCCTCCATTTTGTGAGTCCTTCAAGTGCATTTGAATTTTTGAATGCTTCAATCTTCTTGTCTTTCTTTATCCTGGCATCTCATACTACTTGTGCAATGGCTGATGATTTTAATTCCTCTTTTGTTCGTAGTATCTGCAATATCCTTCTGTAAAACCATTGGAATAGCTCGCAAAGACTGTTGGCTTTTCTACTACCACCATCATGTTGGATATGCCTGAAATACACATTGCGTGTTATGTAATGGGACTTTTCCATGCCTTTTGTGCTCCAAATACTTGGATCTCCATACTTTTCAGTGAAATATGGCATATGAGTGGATATGATGTGCTGCAAATAAATTGTTAGTCTCTGAACAATGTTTAGTAGACATAGACAATTTTATACTAACACATGTATGAAACCAAAGACTTATCTTACCATGTAGTGTGTGAAATTGATGTCTTCCCATGCTTTTAGGAACTCTTTCTTGAATAGATCTAGAGCCATGTGAAAGGTCTTCTTGTTTGTATTTGTCCATGTCTCCTTATCCAACATCTAGAATATGATATCCATAGCATGCCACACTTCTACCTTTGCATGTCTTGAAAGAGGTTCGTGATCCTTTATTGTGTTTTGCAGCCTTCTCCATTGCTCAAATTCAATCCTACTTACATGCATCCTTTTGTAGTACTTTCCACATTTGGTAAGATTTTGTCGCCTGTTGTCGATGGGTCTCGAGAGGAATCATCTTTCCTTCACACCTCCGAGAGAAACTTTTCTTGGTAAAGTCTATTTTGTTGTTTCTCTTTTTTTGATCCTGCACGATTTGTATCTCTCCTCCATGAAGCTTCATGTTTCCCAATAACATCTCAAAAGCAGCAATCCCCTTCTTTTGTTCTGTGTGGTTCTTGATCTTCCAAGCAAATCCAATGTACAGGTTGACAAGATTCTCAATCACCCAACAAAGTGGATGCATTGTACATATATGTACATTCGATAGAGGTATATCAAAGATTGGTTTGAAATCTTTGTCAAACTGGTGACGATTAGGCACCTTATTCCACCACTTTTGATCAAGTTTTTTTGCATCCTCCATGCAATACAAGCAAGGAAGGGTGACTGGGCCTCTGTTACAATTATATAAGCACTTTAGAGTCTTCAAGTCTGATGCAAGATGCCAAGTAACTTGAGAGTTTCCCCTGTTTGGAAGCACTAGTGTCTTCAGTCTTTTCATTTGAGCATTAATAACATCTGGTGGTGGAGTCTTCTAAAAGGCCCATTCCAATGCTTCATAATTCCCTAATACAACCAAAAATGTCCCAAGACAACATAAATTCATTTCAGACTATACACAAAAGTAATGAGGATCATCCCTTGGCATGTTTGCCATTGCCTTGTCCATCAATGTAATGGCTAACCTCTCCATCTTAATGTCTTTCAGAATCTGATGATCATCCATATTTAATGTAAAGTTCAATATGCCATTTGTCTCTACATGTGAGATGTTGTAAAACTCAACCATTCGAACCTGTGGTATCTCCAAATCCATGAAGAAACAGCTGGTTACAAGGTTATCGAAGTTCCAATATTCAGATATTGGTCATGTATGGGAGGCTTGCCAGTTCGGTAAGCAGTCACAATTGCCATTTGTCAGGCATGTACGACAGAGTACACGTCCATTGCAGTTAGTGCACTCTGATGTTTGGGGGCCAGCTCATAATGTATCTATGGGAGGTTCCAGATATTATGTATCCTTCATTGATGACTACAGTCGATATACCTGGCTTTACATATTGAAAACAAAAGATGAGGTCTTTGCTGTTTCTCAGCAATTTAAAGCACAGGTTGAGAAGGAGATTGAATGCTACATCTCTTGCTTGAGATCTGATAGTGGTGGGGAGTATGTATCAAATGGATTTGATAATTTCTTGGCTGAAAATGGCATTCGTAGGCAACTCACCTGCAGCTACACTCTGCAGCAAAACGGAGTAGCTGAAAGGAAGAATAGAATTCTGATGGAAGCTGCTAGGGCTATGATGAATGAAAAGCATATGCCACTTTACTATTGGGCAGAGGCTGTTATGACAGCAGTATACATTTTGAGCAGGACTCCCACTACAGGTATTCATGAGATGACACCGTTTGAGAAGTTGTATGGCTATAAGCCAAATGTAAGTCACATGAAAGTCTTTGGCTGTCTTGCTTATGTGCATATTCCAGATGAGAAAAGGAAGAAGTTAGATCCCAAAGCACATAAGTGTGTTTTCATTGGATATTCGCAGGAGAAGAAGGCATACAAATGTTATGATCCCTCTACCAGGGAGACTTTGGTAAGTAGGGATGTTATCTTTGATGAGATGGGTTCTTGGTATGTATCACCAATTGCAATGCCAGCAGATACTCCTTCCACTCATGCCTCTACAATTGATTTACAGCAGAGTACTGTTACGACAGGACCTCGTAGTCAGACAGTATCCCCATGGACAAGGAGATTGAGGAGCTCGCCATCCACTGACACCGGTATGTCAGTGAGGGGGAGACATGATGTCTTGGACAGCAAAGGAAAAGAGAAAGTTATTGAGGATGCATCTGGTATGATGACACCTGGCAGAATGACTTCTGGCTATGAGTTTGGTGATACTTTAGACAGCGAACTTGGTATTCCGATTGTCTATACGCCTGGCACAAGGCAGAGCAGGTATATTCCACCTCATGAGAGAGGGGAATCGAGTAGTGCACCACAGCTTAGACGCTCGCAGAGGGTCAGATACCCTATTGACAGGTTGACATACAGTGGCTACTCTGCAAAGCATTATGCATACATGACAAAAGTGATGGAGGTCAAAGAACCAAGTACATATGCTGAAGCAGTGAAAGATGAGAATTGGTGTGTAGCCATGGATGAAGAAATGAATGCCTTGGCTGAAAATAAAACATGGGATTTAGTACCACTGCCTGAAGGGAAAAAGACGATTGGCTACAAATGGGTCTACAAAATCAAATGCAAGTTAGATGGTAGTGTGGAGAGATACAAAGCCAGGCTGGTTGCAAAGGGGTATGCCCAACAGTATGGACTTGATTATGAGGAAACATTCAACCCTGTTGCCAAGATGGCAACCATACGCACTATGATTGCCTTGGCTGCTGCTAAAGGCTGGAAATTGCAGCAGATGGATGTTAAGAATGCATTTCTTAATGGTGACCTAGCAGAGGATGTCTATATGGTTCAGGCAGAAGGGTATGTTCACCCTGATTTTCAGCATTATGTATGCAGGCTGAAAAAGGCATTGTACGGGCTGAAACAGGCTCCGAGAGCTTGGCATGCTAGGATCAGTAACTACTTGCAGAGATTGGGTTTTGCTGTTGGCAGGGCTGATCATAGCCTATTTACAAAGAAGAATGACAGTGGTTTAGTAGTGCTGGTCATATACGTTGATGATTTGATAATCACTGGTGATGATGACTTGGGCATACAGCATGTAATGAAGATGCTGAAATCTGAATTTGATATGAAAGACCTGGGAGAACTGAAATATTTCTTAGGCATTGAGGTAATTCCAGCTGACAATGGGTTATGGCTGATGCAGAAGCACTATGCCATAGAGATGCTGAAGAAGTATGGCATGGCTGAATGCAAACCGCTGGATACACCTCTTGATCAGAATGTCAAGCTAGACATGAACACTGGGGCTGAAGTAGAGGATGTGACTATGTACAGGCAGATGGTTGGCAGTTTGATTTACTTGACCATAACTAGGCCTGACTTGAGCTATGTTGTAGGGCTCATAAGCCAGTTTATGTAGAAGCCTAGAAAGCCGCACTTGGATGCAGTTAGATACATTATGAGATATGTTAAGTCCACTATAGAGTATGGGCTGTTCTATGTCAAAGATAAGCCCTTGATATTGACTGGATACATGGATGCAGATTGGGCAGGTTGCTCATATGATCGTAGATCTACGAGTGGATATGCATTTGGATTTGGTAGCGGCATGATTAGCTAGAGCAGCAAGAAGCAGCCTACGGTTGCTTTGTCGAGTACTGAGGTAGAGTACAGGGGTGCTGCATTGGCAACATGTGAGATTTCATGGCTGCTCAAGCTTATGGCTGATTTGGACATACATGTAGATGCTCCAGTGAAGTTACTATGTGACAATTTGAGTAGTGTACTCCTGGCTATGAATCCAATCTATCATGCCAGGACGAAACACATAGAGGTACACTACCATTTCATCAGAGAGATGGTTCTTGCAGGACGAGTTGATCTTATGCATGTGAAGACTGATGAACAGGTAGCAGATATCTTTACCAAGTCCTTGGGTAAAGATAAGTTTTGTGGTTTTAGACAGCTGCTTGGAGTACATATGCTGTCTTGAGCTTGAGGGGGAGTGTTAGAATATCAAGCTCGTACATGTGTGTTTGACCGACATGAGCTGGACACAGCTAGTCTGGCTAGATCAGTTAGGTATATTAAATAAGTCAATGTTACTTTTAGTGTGAATGGTCTTTATGACCTTAGGTTGTATATGCACTATGGGTGTGCTAAATGAATAAGAAGAAGAATAGAGAGAGGAAGCATGTTGCTTCACTCCATGTTGCTCTCCTTCCTGCTTCCATGAAATCTAACAAAAGTAGTCAGAAATGTACTGACTACTTCCTTCTAATGTGAAAAATATGATTCTTAAGGACTCTTGTGTAGTTGATAGCTTAGGCTAATTATGTAACTCTATTACTCACTTCTTGAACAAATGGTACACACTTCATTCATCATGAAGTTGCAACATTCAAATGCAAAACCGTCACCATACCAGAATATCAAAAGATCATTAGCATCTTGAAGTAATGCCGATATACTACATCCCTCCATGCAATCATTGAGTCTCTGTGGTGTTGACTCTACTCAAAAGAGCTACTTTACAATCTGCTCATCAACAAGCTATTGATTGAGAAAGAGCTCCTTGTTTCAAGCTGTTTCAATGGACCATTGCTCCTGGATGACCTCACATTGTACCTTTTTGAGCTACTTGTTTGGCCTGCAAACCTAAACTCTCTTGTCGAATTGGAGTACAACTCAGAATTCTATGACTAGTCAATTCTAGACCCTTCTCTTATTGTACATAAATAAAACTTCCCATTCTTTTGTATATAACAATAACACTATAATAATAGAAAACTTAAAAAAATCTTGCTGCACACACTTGACCACCTCTCCCAAGCTAGGAAGCTTAAGTTAATTTTGCAAGAGAAAGGAAGACCAATGCCAATGATCATGTTGAAAAATGACCAATAAGTAACTTACCAAAAGCAACCAACCAAGGTTACCAAACAAGTAATAATTATTGTAATGAGATGGTAAGAGGTGGGTAAGTTGTGATATTTAATTACGCAATAATATATAGGTATAGAGTATTGTTAAAATATTATTTGGCATAAAAATATGAAAGCATGCTTTGAAATTTTATGAGAAAAAGTAACTCATGAATACTTCCATGGCTTTGTAGGAATTAGAATAGTCAAGAATCAAGAATAAGCCCATCCTTGTCAAGGACTCTCTTAACAAAGACAATAATATATTCTCGATCTTGTAGTATGCCAACTTTGGCATTAAGTGAGTATGTACGAAGTGGGATACGTACAAGAAATTTAGAGAACCTAATAACACATCACTAGGAACTATGGGAATTAATTGAAAAATGTGAATTAGGCACTCATGTTAGATCCTTGTCTAACCCCATCCATTTCACAGCATATGAAGCCACTATCTACTACTACTACTACCCAAAAAAGAAAGCCTTAAAGTTGAAATTCTACACAAATAATGGAGACTATTGGGAGACCATCATTGAATTTACCCCAAATTTAGTAGAACAAATTTTGGGTATAAAGAGAAAATCAAGATGCTCCTCCTAGGTGTAAAGGATGAGCTACAAGTCATAGTATAGGTGCTCCACCACCTCTTCACATATAATAAGCCCACAACTAGTCAACTTAGGATACCTAAGTGGTTCATGGAGGACATCATGACAAAGAATATTGTAAATTAGGACATGAATGCATTGTGGCTAGAATGCATCATTATGTCTCCCACCAAGTCCCACAAGCTCTATAAGCGAGATATAACCTCCAAACTAAATTGCATGGAGGAAAAAAATACCATCACAAATTATGGTAGTGCCTGTTGAGATGGCAAGCTCAACATGTGCGGACATTGATGATGGACCGCTTGGCTAGATGGGTATGCACATCTACACTTAGCATGTTGGTGGTCATTATGATACTCACATGGCCACTGAGTTATCACTTATTATATTTAGTTTGTTACACCTACCTACAGCTGGCAAAGACATAGCGCTAGTCGATTAGTGTAGTCGGTTATACACTATTTGACTTAGTAGGCCACTTTCCTTTATGTTGTATCTTATCTATACTTTGTGTACATTGTATAATGTGTGGAAGAAGAAGAAAAAAACCAGCAAGAAAATGTTTTGGCCTCCATCTCTCTTCTTGTGTTCTTGAGTGACCTTCCTCTTGTGCATACAGTGTGTGTTTGGTGCCGTAGCTCAAGCAAGTTCCCCCACCACACGATTCTTGATATGGTATCAGAGCCACGCCACTAAGAGAGGCTGATTTTGAAGGCTGAAGTGAAGGAGAAGAAGCAAGGTTAAAGCAAGCAAGCCACAGGTAAGAAGTTCTCCCATTCTTCCACTCTCTCTTGGATAGTGCATGTGGAGGCACCAGAAGCAGGGTCGAGAAAAAATCTTAGATTGCTGTGAGATTTGGTGTGCGAGTAGACCACTATATATTCTGCAAATCAATCCTTTAGGACTATTTCGCAGTTATTTTGGGCGTCTGAGGCCGTTTCAGGCCCCGTTTTAGAGTCGCAAGGTTGCGGACAGCAGTTTCAGGGTACACTGTGATTTCGGCTGTATTTACCGAAAGTGGGTGCACAGGTTATAGATTGCGAATCTGTAATTTTTGAGGTGTTTGCAAGAAGTAAACATAAGGTTTATCTACAAATAGGTTGCAGATTACATACACTATTGAGTAATTAGTGAAAAAGGTTGATTGGCGTAGTGCTGTGCATGTGTTGTGAAAGACTACAGAAGACTAGCTTGTTGTGCTGTATCCTTGTTTGTGATAATGGCAGAGAATAGTGGAAATCCCATTATTGAGAAGCTCGACAAGAACAACTACCCTTCATGGAAATTCCATGTGACGAACTTCCTCATTGGAAAGGGCCTTTATGAGTTTGTCTCAGGTGAAGAAAAGGAGCCAGAGCTGGGTATCCCTCTGACTGCAGATGAATTAAAAGCATGGAAAGAGTGGAATGCGAAAGATAAAAACGTGATGTATTGGTTATCTACAGTCATTGATAATACTATGCTGGGACATATCAGGAATGCAGAAACTTCACATGCAGCTTGGACAATTTTTGAGAGCATGTTTTCAGCAAATACAAAGGCACGAAAGATTCAACTCAAGCAAGAGTTGAATGCCTTGAAGAAAGAGAAAATGTCTGTCAATGAGTATGTGTTGAAGGTGAGGAGCATTACAGATGCTTTAGCAGCAATTGATGCAATGCCGGATGATGATGATTTGGTTTCATCCACTCTGAGTGGCCTTAACAATGAGAAGGCATGGAAATCATTTGTTACTTCAGTATATGTACGGAAGCCATTCCAAAATTTGATGAGCTAATCTCTCTCATGATTACTGAAGAGATCAATATGCAGGGTGATTCGTCTGAAAGAAATGGTGAACAGGTCCAAGCATTTTACTCGAGTTCAGGAAGGGGACGTGGTAGATCTTCTTTGAGAGGCCGTGGTATGGGACGTGCTGGCGATAACCAGCAAAACAGGTTCAATCAACAGTTTGGTGAAATGCAGGCTTCTGGAGGCAGAGGAAACTTTAGAGGCAAGGGGAGCTCTAGAGGAAGAGGTGGATGGCAAAATAGAGGTTTTGGCAATTCTGCTATTGTTTGCTATTATTATGGAAAAACAGGCCATATTGCAGCCCATTGCTATGCAAAGAAGGATAATATTCGCAGTTGTAAATTGCAGCAAGGAAACTATGCATCGTTCTCACGATAGAATGAAGACAAAAATGAGCGTATGTTTATTATGCAGCATATGATGAATGCAGTTACAAGAAAGGGGATACATGATGATGTATGGTATGTCGATTCTAATCATATGACCAGTCATGTTGAATGGTTTGGAGAGATGCAGGACTTACAAAACCCAGGTTATGTATAGACAGGTAATGATTCATACCACCCAATTTCACACATTGGAAAGGTTCCCTTGTCCTTGTATGATGGCCAGACAAAGAGTCTGACAGATGTATTACATGTGCCATCAATTACAAAGAATCTAGTATATGTTGGCCAAATGGTAGAGCAGGGCTTGTAGGTCCGATTCAATGAAAAATGTTGTTTTGTAGAAGACTTTAATGATAAGTGCAGGTTAGTCGTAAAAGGAAGTAGAGTTGGCCAAATGTTCACTTTGGATGCTGGAATTCCTGCAATGGATGCTACTATGTATGCTAAAGGAAAAGGAGTAGTTGCAGATATTGAAATATGGCATAAATGTATTGGACATGCAAATGTGCAAAGGCTGAAATTAATGTAGTCCAGAGGATTGGTTACAGGCCTTCTTTTAGAGTTGCAGAATTGCATAAAGTCTGTGAAGCATGCCAGTTTGGTAAGCATGCAAGACAACCCTTCTCGCATGATAGAGAAGTGAGTAGAAAAATACTTGATGTAGTATATACAGATGTTTGGGGGCCTACACAAAATGTATCTCTTGGTGGCAGTAAATACTTTGTCACATTTATTGATGACTGTTCAAGGAAGTTATGGGTATACTTCATGAAAGAAAAAAATGATGTGTTTGAGCACTTCAAATCTTTTGAGGCAGCTATTGAAACAGAAACATGCTTAAAAGTAAAGTGCTTGAGATCAGATGGAGGGGGAGAGTACCTCTCTAATGAGTTCAGTGGCTTCTTGAGGACTCATGGGATAAAGAGGCAATTTACTTGCAAGTATACCCCATAGCAAAATGGTGTTGCAGAAAGAAAAAACAGGCATATTGCAGAAGTTGCACAGGCATTAATGGCTGAAAAGAATATGCCCAAACATTTTTGGTCTGAGGCTGTCCATACTATTGTTTACATTATGAACAGAACTCCCACAGCTGCAGTTCATGGGATGACTCCTGAAGAATGCTTTACTAGCAAGAAGCATGATGTATCCCACTTGAAGGTATTTGGCTGTGTTGCATACGTTTATGTGCCAGATGAGCTACAGAAGAAGCTTGATCCAAAGGCAGAAAAATGTGTTTTTATTTTATACTCTTTAGAGCAGAAAGGGTATCGATGTTATAACCCTGGTCACAGGTGAGTTCAAAGTGAGAAAGGATGTTATCTTTGATGAGATGGGAAGTTGGTTTACACCTGTTGGTGATGTTTTGGATAATGATAATGATCAGGACAGCTATGTGCAGAAAGATAAACAAGAATCACGGAGTCTTAGTGGACCAGAAACATCATATGGTACTACACCTACAGTGAGCCCTTGGTCTGGAGACTAAGGAGTAGCCCCACATCTTCAGGTGGATCTATAAGTGTTGCAGGGAAGGACAAAGGAAAGAAGAAAGTGCTGGATGGTAATGATGCATCTACCAGTCATTTGGGATTGGATGGAGATTCTAGTGGTTCGGAGAGCTCGGATGATGAGTTCGGTATTCCTTCTGTTAGGACACCAGGTGTACAGAGAGCTCATAGTAATGTAAAGGATCCATTGAGTGATCCGGTGGTACACAGATCTAGCAGGGTCAGATACCTTGTTAAATGATTTGGTTTTGAAGGTTATGCAGCTCACCATTATGCTTATATGGTGAAACTAGTTGAGGATGTTGATCCCACTTGTTTTGAGGATGCTATTGGTCATGCTCATTGGGATGTAGCAATGGATGAGGAGATGGCTGCATTAGAAGCCAATACGACTTGGGATTTGGTACCCTTACCTAAGGGTAAGAAAGCTATTGGTTATAAGTGGGTTTACAAAGTCAAGCATAATGCAAATGGTTCAGTTAGAAAGTATAAAGCTAGGCTGGTTGCAAAAGGCTATGCTCAAACATATGGCATAGATTATGAAGAGATGTTCAATCCAGTTGCTAGGATGGCAACTGTTAGATGTGTGATTGCCTTGGTAGCAGCCAAAGGTTGGAGTTTGCAGCAAATGGATGTTAAGAATGCCTTCTTGCATGATGAATTGCAAGGAGAAGTGTATATGGAGCAGCCAACAGGTTATGAGGATTTAGAACATCCCACATATGTGTGCAGGTTAAAGAAGGCACTCTATGGGCTGAAGCAAGCACCTAGAGCATGGTCTAACAAGATTGGAGAGTATCTTGTCAATATTGGATTTTGTATTTCTGATGATGATCACTCACTTTATGTGAGAAAGGGAGATGCAAGGTTGGTCATCATAGTCATCTACGTGGATGACTTGATTATTACAGGTGACAGTGACAATGTGATTGCTCAAGTTAAGGACTTCTTGAAGAAGAAGTTTGAGATGAAAGATTTGGGTGAGCTGAGATACTTTCTTGTTATTGAGGTGATCAAATGTGATGATGGTATATGGCTATCCCAAAGGCACTATGGCTTGGATATGTTATCGAAGTATGGTATGACAACATGTAAGCCCCTTTCAGTACCATTGGAGCAAAATGTGAAGTTGAGTGCTGATGTTGGGGATGTGATAGAAGACCCTACTATGTTCAAGAGGATAGTAGGGAGTTTGATTTACATGACTATAGCAAGGCTAGACTTAAGCTATGTTGTTGGCCTTGTCAGTCAGTTTATACAGATGCCTAGAAAGCCTCATTTGGATCCAGTTAGACATATATTGAGGTATGTGAAGTCCACTTTACATTATGGACTTTTTTATGAGGTAGGTAAGGACGTACATGTCTTTGGATACACAGATGCAAATTGGGCTGGTAGCATGTCAGACAGAAGATCTACAAGTGGATTCATGTTTTCCCTTGGTAGTGCAGCAGTTACATGCAGCAGCAAAAAGCAACCTACAGTTGCTTTATCGAGTACAAAGGCTGAGTATAGAGGTGCTGCTATGGCAGCATGTGAGGTGGTATGGCTGCAAAAGTTATTAGATGATTTGGACGTGTAGGGAGATGGTCCAGTTGTCATTCATTGTGACAACGTGAGCATCATATAGCTAGCTAGGAATCCAATGTTCCATGCTAAGACAAAACACATTGAGGTGCACCACCACTTTGTGAGAGAGAAGGTACTTGCAGGAGAGATTGACTTGGTATATGTCAGCACACAGGATCAGATAGCTGACATTTTCACAAAGGCATTGGGTGCAGAGAAGCTTCAAAAGTTCCGAAGCTTACTTGGAGTTGCAGAGATAGAGTTGAGCTTGAGGGGGAGTGTTGAGATGGCAAGCTCAACATGTGCGGACATTGATGATGGACCGCCTGGCTAGATGGGTCCGCACATCTACACTTAGCATGTTGGTGGTCATTATGATACTCACATGGCCACTGACTTATCACTTATTATATTTAGTTTGTTACACCTACCTACAGCTAGCAAAGACATAGCGCCAGTCGATTAGTGTAGTCGGTTATGCATTGTTTGACTTAGTGTACATTGTATAGTGTGTGGAAGAAGAAGAAAAAAACCAGCAAGAAAACGTTTTGGCCTCCATCTCTCTTCTTGTGTTCTTGAGTGAGCTTCCTCTTGTGTATATAGTGTGTGTTTGGCGCTACAGCTCAAGCAAGTCCCCCCACCAGGCGATTCTCGATAGTGCCTTGTCTCATCTCAAAGTAGTCCATCTTTGCATCATTGCAATAGCCAATATAGTATCTTGCCCACCACCCATCCTAGAAGAACATGAAAAGGAATCAGAAGAGCAATCATAATAGTTCATCTTTGCATCATTCCAAGAGTCAACACCATACCTCATCCACCACCTAGCCTATAAGATTATGAAAAGGAATCAAAAGACCAATCAAAGCAACAAATATTCCATAGGAATCAAAAGACCAATCAAAGGAATCAAAATACCAATCAAAAGACCAATCAAAGCAACAAATATTCCATAGGGAAGGGGATAAGAACAAATAAGACAAGAGACTAGTGGGGAGAATATCTCAAAGTTGTCTAAGCTAGAATTTGACAAGTGCGAAGTGGAAAAGGAAGAACTTTTAAGGCTGGATAAGGAAGATTATGTGAGGGCTATCAGAGGATCTATTGAATCCTCAACACTTCAACAAATATGAATAAACTTGGATGAAAGAGGGGAGAGTAGCTCTAGGAAAGGTAAGAAAAAAGCAAAGAAAGAGCCTATTACTCTAGCTCTCCTACTTGACATATAGAAGTAGATCGAGCAAATACAAATCTAGATGAGGCAAATGGAGAAGCTATAGGCTTAGATTTTTGAGCTTGCAAAGTGCCAATCTTCACAAGAAACCAGCATGACACACATAATGAAAAGTAGTAGCAAGTTGAGTCCACTAAGAACACTCATAACTATCTAGAGCAATAAGGTAAAGTGGGTGGATTAGAGGCATTGGAGAAGATGTGCAAGAAGCTTGAAAGAGGCAAAGCCAAGGAGCTCAAAGCAAAGCAAGAGTTGTAGAAGAAGCTAGAAGAGACACATGAGGAGTTTAAGAACTTCATCATTCAAGCAGAGAAGCAAGCTTTAGAGTTTTAGATGAAGTTGGAAGATAAGGAAATGTCATTTGGGTAAAGGCTAAGAAACTTAATAATAAGGAAGCAATGCTATGAGAAGAATTTCAAAAGATGCTGCAAAATAAGAACTCTCTACAAGAAGAAATCCAAAGAATATTACCCAAAAAAAAAGTTTCTTAAAGGAATAAATTCAAAAGAAATTGTAGAAAAAGGAGAAACCCCTACGTGATGAAATCTAGGAGACCAGGAAAAAAGATGTAGCATTGATAAAAGAGCTACATAAGCAATTGAAGGAGAAGTAGCTATACTACAATGAGACTACAATAAACCATCACTAAGCTTCAAGAAACAAGGATAGACCTGAAGGAATATAGAATGGACAATGATGTATTGAGTAAGAAAATAGTTGAATTGAACCACCTATTAACACAAAACAACCTTTAGCTATCTCAAAAGAAGTCTAAAGTGAAGCACACGGAAAGGAAACACGAGCAACACCTACATGAGAAAAAAATGGATGATCACATTTGATACCCTATAGTAGAGACAATAACTAATTGATTGGCCCAAGTTGTGGACTCTATAGAAGGGAAAGCATAGAGACTAGATGGGGAGATGCTCTTGAAGCTATCCAATGATCTAGGCATTGCCTTGTAAGGGGAATGCTAGTACAAGATTCAGCTAGATGCTTATAGGTACATCCTCATTAAGCAACATGAGATATATAAAGAAACGGCTCTCAAAGTTTGCACACCTTAGACAAAAGACCCTAATGAGATCAAGGCATAGCTTGGAACTGTACATAGCATCCTCATAGCATGGAATATATTAGGGAAGTCTATTTAATGACAACTAAGCCATCCAAGCAATACCTCATATGACACCTACATAACAAAAAGGGTATAAAGATCGCAAGTTAGAAGCAATAGAGCTTCTAGAAGATGAGTCTTCCCCACTTATGTCCCCTATTTATTTGAAACCACCTACTATCATGACACCATCTAGGATGGGAAGATGAGTCTTCCCCTCCTAGGCCCCTTATTGCTTTGGAACCATCTACTCTTATGACACGGCCAACATATCTTCCTAATCTGCCACCTTTTGATGACTGCACAAAACAAGGCATACTATAGAGAAAAATGCCAAACAAAAAGAGGCCTATGATGGTATGGTAGAATTGCGTAAGACACAACCCAAAATATTTCAGATCACCCCATTCCACATAATCTCATAGAGAATGAAGAGGAGAGCAATATACAGAAGAGAAGACAAAGGAGAAACTTTAGAAGTACATGCATAGGAAAAGTCAAGTGAGGAAGTAATTTTTTTAATTTAAGATTTATGGGGTCGATAAGTTTAAAGAGCCACTACCCTCACAAACAATTCAAGTACTTATCTAAGTGACTAAAAGTATAGTAAAGAAGTGGGCCTACCAAACAAGTGGACAATGATGTCTTCAAATAATCCTATCATATGAGGGTGGTGCAAGAAGATATCTCATTATGAATCCTTGGGAATCCTAGCCAAGACAACTAGAATGGAAGCACCCACTCTTGGAGTAGGACAAAGTAGCTTGGAATGCATGTATCTACTCGAGTGAGGTCAAACAAGCAAATCTGCTTCTATGTCCTTATTCAACATGGTAGTGAGTATGGAAAAAAGGAGCATGGGAAGTAATACTTCCCAAAGATTCTAAATATAAGGACCCTTGAGAAGAAGAATATCTACCTATTCTACCCCTTCGACCTCATTCTCTCTTTCATACACTTTGTGAAGAAATTCACAAATTTTCCAAATCCTTCCTTCTTTATGACATGCAATTATCTGTGCCTCCTCCTCATCTTACTTCAACATTCCATCACATCCTATAAGGAAAGGCTGCTGCCACACTTCTTTAACATAAATGCTAGAATCAATTAACTAGCTGTGATACGGATTTTCCTTTGGGCCATGCTACTACCTACCTATTATATTTAGCTCTTGAGGTATATGGTAGATACTATGTTTGTCTATGCACACATCCCCTCTATCTAGAGCCTATAACTATGCATCTCACTACAAGAGTATATGCTTAGTAAGGGATGTGTCTGGCATGCACTCAAGCTAATCCCTAAGTAGTGAAAATGCTTGTCATAATTATTCAAAAAAAAGAGAGAAAAAGGAAAATAAAAAATGGAGAGAAGCACATTGTCACACTCACAACACCTAGGGGCCACCCACCCTAGTCCAATCCGCCACATCACAACCTCAAGGCCCATCAAGGGCAGGATATCCTAAGCTTGCTTGGTAGATCTATCACCCTAGGGATATCATACCACACTAATCTCTCACAAATTGGGTCCTCAAGTATGGGAAATATTCTAAGTTTAGTTGGAACTTGAGCCATTTTCCAATTGTGCTGCACGAGCACCTCACATTACTAGGACAGACACACCCTCAAGGAGAGCACCATGATAGGTACATGGAGTGTATGAAGAACCATTGACATTAGTGGCTCATACTTTCTACTTCCTACAACTTCCTCCACCTCTAGCAACCATCATTTTCCCCTTCACTACGTAATGTAACTTTCTCTTGTACTGTCACAAAAACCTAGCCCTCTAGGATCTCTTCATCGAATTGACCCAATACTTCTCACCAACCTCATCATGCTTCTTTGGTGTGTAAGTGCCATGGGATTGGCACTGCACTAGGAGGGGCCAAATGTTAAGTTGTTTGGAGACATGATACCCAAGATTCTAAGTGTGCAAACTATGGTGATCCTAGTAATTCCCAAGGTGTGATCCAAGGCAACCTAAAGTGGGATGCTAAGAGT
Source organism: Lygodium microphyllum (assembly GCF_053477565.2). Lineage (NCBI taxonomy): Eukaryota > Viridiplantae > Streptophyta > Polypodiopsida > Schizaeales > Lygodiaceae > Lygodium > Lygodium microphyllum. The sequence goes on from NC_141137.1 coordinate 143,147,347, forward strand.
GGAGTGCCCTATTTGGTTGCATGTGTGCTAATTGTGATTGGGGGTATGTTTACCCTAAGGGCGCACTTTGGGCCTAAGTGGGAATATAGTGCTAAAGAGATAGTATGTGCATTTGAAGGGTTGGGTTCCTATATACCCAAAGAATGGGGACCCTAAGCTAAGGGTAATGTGGCCTAAGTATTTTTTGATTTAGTGTGTGTGCATGCATGCCTAGGAGGGGTAGTATCCTAGCCCAAGTGTTAATAAGAGTGGCCTAAGAAATGTGCATGTAGGGTTTGAGTATGTGGCTAGGATGAGAAATGGGTGATTGTGGTTTGGTTTTGATCATGTGCCTAAATGCCTAGGCTTATGTGTGCAACTAAAATCTTGGAACCTACCTTTTGCAAAGGGAATGTATGCCTAGCTAAGCTTGGACATATGACTCTAAAGGAAATTTATGCCTAGCCTAGCTTGGAAATGTGACTTTAAAGGAAATGAAAAATTAATCCTAGTGCAGTTTTCCTAACAATATGGACTTGGCTACATAGTGCTATATAAAGTGCAACTGAAAAGAATGTTCTTGAAAGGTGGAGCAATAGTGGAAGTATGAGTAGAAGCAAGAGTGAAGCAAGAGCTATGGAGATTCAAGCAAGAGAGAGCAAGATGGCATGTGGAAACTCCAATAGTCCAATGCGTGAGCTACCATCCCTTATTCTATTGGCATGTAAATAATAAAGAATAAAGTTTCAATGATGAGTGGATGCCACTTGTGATGTACATGTGTGCAAGTATTAAGTATAAGTAAATGTAGATGGCTAGCATAAGTGGTAGTTAAACTACAACAACCTCCCACTTAAAAATGAGTGTACTTGAATGTGGAGAAAACAAAAAAAAAAAGACAAAGTACAATGTGTACATATAAGTACAACAAGATGAGGAATAGACGATATCTCATCCTACACCCATCATCTTCCTAAGGAAGGTATAACGTTCCACTGAGAGACTTTTAGTGAGCAGACCTATAGGATTCTCATTAGTCAAGATCTTAATAAGGTCTATCTACTTGTCCTCAACCATCTCTCTGATGAATGATAACTAAGCTAAATGTGCTTGTTCTTTGCATGAAATACCGGATTATGTGCAAACTGAATGTGGATCAGGCTATCCATATGGTTGTTGTCTCCATGACTCTTTATTCTAAGAATATTGATGGTAATAAGGCTATCTATTTTGGTTACTACCAAAACCATGAGGAGAAGATTGACCAATTCCATTATTAGAGGGGGGTCAAGTGATGGACACTCTCTAGGTGTTTGATCATGGATATATGCCTTCTTCCATCATGTCTATCTTCAAGATTAACTTCTGCTCTCCTTACCAAGATAGCAGGATGAGTGTAGAAGAACTTATAAAAGGGATCACATCCATGTCGATCTTCTTCAACTCTTGTGTTCTCTTCATGCCTTGAGTCATTGTTTTGACATAACTCTCACCTAAACTTGTTCTTGGGATGATATATATCTCTAAGTTTAGATGTTTCATCCTTTTCAAAAATACTGAAGTCAAAAAGTGGGATTGGAAATTAATCATTTAGGGGTGGAATAGGGTCAATAATAGGCTAAGGTTCTTGCATCTTACTACCCAAACCCTTGATAATAGCAATTAGTTTGTCAAACCTACTATCCATCTTTGTCACTAGCTTATTTAGCAAGTGTATTCCCTAAAGAAGCTCCACATTCATGCTATTAAGCTCCTTAGGTAGTTGATAGAAATCATTGCAATCTTGAGACACATATAATTATGCATTCTCTTGATTAGTATTTTGAGCATTTATTGTACTTGTCCCTTCGTCATCTTGGTTTTGGTTAAGGCCTATATTTTATCCATTTGGTTCAAATTGGTATGCCTTACATCCTTATTGATGGTGTCCAAGATTTGGTCCTTTCTCATATTCTTAGACGTGCTTGATAGATAGATGCAAACTTGAACCCATATGGGGGACACCCTTATTCCTTGCTAGGAATATGTAAATTCACAATCACTATTAAGACTAAGGGCATCCCACTCCTCTTCTACATTCTCCCGAAGGCATTGGCACTAAATCCATCTTGGGTCAAACGTTTAAGTTTATCAACAATTGCAATGCCAACTATGTTGACAAATGTATCCACCTCCCATTTGCAGACACTCGTATGATAACAACTTTTTGCTCTAAGGAGGCACCATCTCAAACCACCCATACCCTACATCCTGCCTACCCCTCACAATCATAATGCTTGTGACCCATAGCTCTGGACAAATCAAGTCTACCAAAAACCCCCTATGAGTGTACCATCACAATGGCATTAGAGGCACAAAGTATAGAAATTACATGGTGTAGTGGATAGAATCTAGGCAAGGAGTAGAGAACACACAACAAATATAAGAAGAACAAAAATTGCTTTAATTTCAAACAAACTGATACAAAGATGGCTCTCTCCACTTGTGTACTTCCACTATGAAGCTTAGATGGCAATCCAAATAGATGATAGGTAAAGAGCTTAAAGGTAGTTTAAAAAAACTAGGTGAAAAATAGATTTTCAATGGCTTTAGAAGGGTCTTTCTTTTATAGCCTAGAAAGGTGGTCTAGTTGGCCTATTTGACCATATTATGAACCTTCCCTAGTCAGCCAAGGAATATTTCCTCCCGCAACTTGATGTATTGTCCCTTAGGTTGCCACCAGCATAACTACTCTATCTAACCCAAAGGTTAGATCCACAAAGGTCACCTTTTTGCCATCTGGTCACGTAGACCTCATCTAACACACAAGTTAGGGCCCAACCAATATCCATGCTCACACATGGCTTCTCCTCATAATGGAGACCTTATAACTTAGAGCACCATGGACCATTGGTGGCACCTTATGAGGATGGGGCATTTAGCATACCTAACACCCCCCCTCAATGTCCACCCACGAGTGGAACTACATCCTTGGCCCAATGCTGAGTCTCTAAAGATGAACTCAAAGAAAATAGTTCATAAGATATTTGGTGAAGATGTCTACTCCATTCTCCTCTTGGGGGGTCTGCTAGGGTTTACCATATGGTACCATGTGAGTGTAAGGAAGGGGGGTTATTTAAGGGAAGGAAGGTACATTTTATAAGGTAAGGTCCCATAAATAGGGGGTAGATAAGGGGTATTTTCATATATTTCTTGCACGCAGGTGACGTCTCCTTATTACTATTAGTGAATCCCCCGTGATTCTCCTCCACTGGCAAGCTCTACTATTCCATCCTCGATCAAGTCGTGCACATAGTGACACTAGATCTCAATGTGTTTGGTGTGTGCATGAAAAATTGGATTTTTTGCAATTGTGATTATCACATCTTAGCACTATTGGATCTTCATCATACTCCCATATCCCATAGGATCCTCAACCATATTACTTCACATGCAAGAAAATAAGCTACCTTGTACTTTGTTTTGGTAGAAGACAATGCCACAATTGGTTGCTTCTTACTAATCCAATAGAAGATTCCTAAACCTAAAGAGAAATAACATCTACAAACTAATTTTCTAGAATCATTGACACCTGCCCTATCTGAGTCACAATTTTCTATAAGAGGACTTTCAAAACTATGTGTGATATCATTGTCAAGAGTTTCCTTCAAGTATTTGAGTACCTACAACCCTGCTTTTCAATGACTTTCTCATGGTTTGTCTGAGAACCTACTCAAAACACCAATAGCAAAACTAATATCTGACCTAGTTTTGCACAAGCTAATGAGCTTGTCAACCAACCTCTTATACATCCCAATGTTTTCTAGTGCTGATGTATTCTCAATTGGATAAGTCCACATTGACCTCCATAGGCGTAGTTATCTCCTTACATTTGGCCATACCAAATGCTTTTAAGATCTCCCATGCATATTTCTTTTGAGAGATAAATATTTCAATTAGCCCTTAGTAGCAAGCTTCAATCCCTAAACAATAGAGCAATAAGCCCAAGTCTATCATTTCAAACTCTAGAGCTCAAAGCCTTTCAAGTCTAATGGATCATATATTCATAGTCACTTATAATAAGAAGGTCATCCACATATAGGAAAATCACTATAGACTTTTCATCACCTCTAAACATATAGGTTAGTATCCCATGCATATCTTTTAAAACTCAATCCTAAAAAGAATCTATCAATCTATTGGTACCATAGTCTAGGCGCTTGTTTTAACCCATACAATGTCTTCTTTAGCTTATAAACTTTGTTCTCAAAATGGCGGACCTCAAACCCTAGTGGCTAAGCCATGTACACCTCCTCCTTGAGGTCACCATTCAAGAACATTGATTTAACATTCATTTGGTAAACTCTCCACTTCTTCTAAGCAGCCATTGCAAGTACTATGCGAATAGTGGTCATTCTAGCAATTGGAGAAAATGATTCTTGAAAATCAAATCCTTGAACCTATGAAAATCCATGTCTAACTAATCTAGCTTTGCACTTTTCTAAGCTTCCATCAGCCTTGTACTTGACCTTCTAGACCCACCTGGTACCAATAATCTTCCTCTTTTTTGGTCAATCAACTAACTCTCAAGTATCTTTCTTCATTATGATGTCATACTTAGCTTGCATAACTATTCACCATGCCAGATTGGCAAATGCTTCTTCCAATTCTATTGGCTTCTTTACTTCTCTCATAATCTCAATCGTGAAGGCCATATCGACTATGTGAGCAAAAGCATTTCTTTACTCCTCAATTTTCAAAGACCTCCTTGGTCCATCTACCTTTTCCTCAATAGTGGTAGGTATAGGATTATTACGATCATAATGCTACTTCATCCATCCCGATAATGGATTTTTTAGTGGCATGATTGCAGCTTGGTGAACATTTTTCTCATCACTACAGAGTCATGAACTAAATTTGTGCTTCATAAGACAAGGGATAAAAAGTTAGATTGTTTGTAAGAAACACGAATTTCTTGAAGATAGACTATAGAGTCATGAACTAAAAGCACATTTCATATGGCAAGGGAGAAAAAGTTGGATTGTTGTAAGAAACACAAATTTTATAGAGACAAACTACATAGTCATGAACTAAAAATACATTTCATCAGATAAGGGAGAAAAACTAGATTTCAAGTATTAAATGGATCGAGTCAAGGAACATTCAACATTGACTTGATATCCTTGAACTTAGATGAATTTATTTCTTTATGAAGAAATTCAAAAAGCATATAATTTCTTGTCTCCTCAATCAATCCATTTCTTCAAAGGATGGGCTCTTTTTTGTCAATTTTTATCACAAATACTTGCATGTATTTTGTCTCTGCCCAAAACAAAAACCTATACAAAAAGTAAGACTATTAAATAAATTCAAATTTCTTCGAGAGATAGACTACAGAGTCATGAACTAAAATTGCATTTCATAAGACTACAGAGAAAAAGTTACGCCATTTCTAAGAAATATGAATTTTTTGGAGGTAGACTAGAGAGTCATGAAAATCACATTTCATAAGACAAATGAAGAAAAAGTTAGATTGTTGTAAGAAACATGAATTTGTTGGAGACAAATTATAGAGTTATGAACTAAAATCACATTTCATAAGACAAGGGAGAAATACTAGTTTTCAAGTATTAAATGGATTAAATCTTGTTATAAGACATGTACAACATAAATCTATACTATTAGTTGGGGCAATTATACTTTATATTTCATGAGATAACCAAGTTTTTATTTGAATTTAAAGATTTCAAAAAATATTTACATAAGAAGTTTCTCAACATTAGTTTCAAATACACATTGTAACAAAACGCATCTTCTTGTAGTTCAATATATAAATATTTATCCTAATCTATCTAAAAAATAAGTAAACTTTATCTCATAATATCTCAAAGAAGTAAATAGGCACATTTGAGAGGATATCTAAGGTCTTCAATATATACACACATTTATATTGTTTGAGTGTTTGAAGAAATGAGTTGCGAATGAAAACAAAGGGTTTACAAAGGGACTCCAAAATAAGAAAAAAGAGTTGTTTTTGGCCTTGAAAAGTGTACACCTTTTTTAAAAATGATTGGTTTTTAATAGGGCTATTGACCACAATTTGAGAAGTTTCAAACAAGATATTTACAATGACATAGTTCATTGCATTCCAAACATGTTTTTCACAAGAAGAATCTAGTTTTGTTTGTTTCTAAATATAGATCTTCTGATCTATAGTTGTTCTCCATTTAAATTGCTTTTATGTTTTTCTCCACCTTTTTATAAATTAATTCTTTTTATTTTTGATCAAAATAAAAATATTTAGAAGAAATAATCTAATGTCCCTTACAACCCACAAATCTTAATCTGCTTTCAACACACATCCCCTCTCCTTATTATGAAATCCGTCATCGCTCTTTAATGTTAACCAACTCTAACTTTCGGTGTTGTTTAAGAACTTTTATGATTGTAGTTATTCCCTATTAATTATTGTTTAATAAATCATAACAAATTTACCAACTTTAGCAACAATCGAGAATACCCTTACGTCCCCCCTCATACCCATATAGCATAAATCAACATAATGGGTACACTCTTAGTTTGCATAAAATCGGAAACATCATATTTTATGTGAATATTTCCTTTAAAAATAATATTAAGTTTTTTTAATATCTCTAAACATTAAAAATATTCACTAAAACATCAAAAATTTCACTCTCAACTTCCCCATGAGATATCATAATTTTTTGTTGATATAACATATTTTTTAATTAATAAAGACTATAATTTTCACTCAAGATAATCCTTTTTGAATTTTAAAGCATATTAATCTTCTCTAAAAATTCTTAAAAAGTTTTAGTAGAGTTTAAAGAGTATAAAATTCATAAGAAAAATAGTATATTAGACAAATAATCACCCACATATTTTTTTAACTTTTATATATAGAATTTTGGATCCATTTTTAAGCATTTTTATTTCTTTTAATAAAATAAATCACAAATAAATACTAACAACTATTTAGACTGGAAAAAAGGCTTTAAGACATTAGATAAAAATTCTAAACTAAGAAAATCGTAACATAACACTACTTATTTTTGTCAAATGGAACAAGCGCTTACTTGGAAACATGTGGGTCATAATCATGTCCTTGGAAGCACATCCCGCAGTCCCAGCTAGGGAGTGATGTCTACTCCATCATCTTGAATGGCAAGCTCTTCACTTTGATCCCTATTCCCGAGACTACCAACTTGCCAATTGCTTTGTTGCAATATGAATGGCCTTTATATGAGCTTAAAGCTTAAGCTTTAATTAAAAGCTTAATGACTATGACTTCTTCCTCTCAAACATGGTGACGAATGAAGAGGGAGGAGACTAATTTGATATCTTGACAATCTGTCCACCTAACTATGCATGAAGCCAGGCATTTGGAAGCCAATAAATTATTCTTGAAGCGTGTAGCTTCAATTTGCCCCGGTATATTGAAGCTCCATTTTGGCCATTAGAGGAAAGACATCGCGATGGAAGAGAAGAACAATAATTGGCATTATTTTGGGGATTAATAGTTGAATTGTCTTCCTTCTGCTTTCTTGGACTTCCTTCTGCTCCTATTGCACCAATCGAATGGGCCAAAAGATGGCGCCCTCCATCTCTCTCTCTCGCCTTCTCTCTCTCTCTCTCTCTCTCTCTCTCTCTCTCTCTCTCTCTCTCTCTCTCTCTCTCTCTCTCTCTCTCTCTCTCTCTCTCTCTCTCTCTCTCATATGCTAATCCAATCCTCTATCTTGCATACATGCACTCAGCTTCTTAGAGCGCCTAATTTCTCTCTGTTAAAATGAGACATAAGGGAAAGAGTACGTTTGGTTGGAAACGAGGCAGGAAGGATGGAAGTAAGGTCACCACATACCAAACATCTCTCTCATGTAATGGCAAGAAGAACATAATTCTGAGGGGAAGCTAATTGGATCATCTTCTCAAATTTTCTCAACGGGTGATTTCAATACTTTCGCATGTGATCATATTAAGCCACCATCTCCACCAAATCCTTGATGGGAAATGCTTGTATTATCAACTTGTATAATAAACTATTGCTCTCTCTGTCGGCCATCTTAGAATGTCTTGCTAGTTCTTAAGCTTTGCAGCAATGAGAGATAATGAATGAACATGCTAAAAACATGCTATGAGATGCAGCATAGCATGATGGCAATTCCCCCCCTTAGTTCATTTTTCCCTCTCCTCCCATGTCTCAAGCCTAGAAGGCGCCCTCTCTCATCAGCCCTTCATCCCGTTGTAATCATCTCCTTTCCTTTTTTATTTCAGTTCATTTTAGTCTCTTCCATAATCAATTAAGATTAGACCTTAAAATCCCCATTCACTTAGCAACTTACATGCCAATCATGTGGTGCATGTAAAATACGGTCAACGGTAAGATAGAGATATTTTACAATTACTCAGCCTCCTTACTCATGAGCAAGATGTAATTTTCTTAGTTCTGCCTAATAAATAGGACTTGCACTGTGAGTTTTTATTTTTTGGCCAGACTTCTTGTGTCCTCTCGAGATCATTCTTTAGACACATGTATCAACTCCCTAAATGCACTAGTGAATGTCACTAGAAGAGCTCTAATATCTCTCTCCACCTCTAACTTGCTTTACAACTTATAATCTCTATGAAGATTAGCAATAAACCCTTTTTCTCCACTACAAATCCTGGAGCACTATGCTCAATGTAACATCCTTTCTTTTCTCTTGCTGGACTGTTGGACTGTCCTCCAAAGACAATAACTACAACCTTATTGTATTAAATTAATATAAAATTTTGGTGATAATGTGCTAATTGTATACAATTTTGTGAAAAAAAAAGTGCACTTTTTGGCATGTTTGTAGGCCTTGTCATTTCTCCCCCACTTAGTTGCGAAGTGTCCTCACGAGCATAGCTACAATGAACATCACGAACATCATGCATCAAAGCTACCATGAGCACCATTACGCATCTTCAAAGAAAAATATACTCTCCTCCACTAAAATGTGAAGTGTCCACGCGAGCATACCTACAACAATTGCTGCAAAACCACATAGACAAGACTAGTAGACATTGAAAAGATATAAAAATATTGACTTGTGTCTTATTATAAACTAACTAACAAGAGAAATCTTACAAGTAAGTTGTATAAAACCTTGTGCAAACTAGCATTCCCCCTTACTCACTCTCCCCACTAAAGTGCATAACATAGCTGCATCCAATGCATGGAGCATACCAATTAGGTAGTATTCTAGAGTCGTTAAGCGACAATAATCTCTCTAGGCAATGAAATGCCACACTATTGTTCTATTAGAAATATTTCTTCTGAAATAGCATCACTGATAAGGTCCATGCCTATCAAAGAACCCATACAAGGCAATCTAATACAATAATACCAAAATCAAATAGGACTCCTATGGTTTAACTACTAACCCTCCATGTTTTACTAAAACAACCAGCCAATGGTCCCTAACTTCCAACTTTCCTGAACTTTAAAAAAAAAATCAAAAGAGTATATATATTTATTCTCCTTTCCAAAGGTCCCACCCCAAAGAGATGCAAGGCATCAGACACAGGGCACCCATCAAGGAAATCCCTACAGCAACCTACCAGGACCTCAGAGGCGATAGTTATCTTCTTTTGGTTTTTCTTTTTCTTTTTCAACCGTTCAATCTTTAAGGTGGTTTTTTTTTCCTTCTTTTTCTTTTTCTTTGTCTTTCTAGAAGAATAAATAGATATACTCTCTTGAACTTAATTTATTGTTATGTTATTTTGGAGTCTCTTGACTTATAGGAATGACTAGAAGGCTAGGAATTCATCACTAAATTGAACTTTCAAACATTGTAGCTCAACAACGTCGTGCGAGGAATATAATCTAGCACATAATATCAGTCACCTTGCCTAGCAAATGAAAGGACAAAGATACCCACCAGTTTAGCATCTCTCATCCACGCCACTCCTAATCAAAATTTCATGGAGAGAATCTTGTTACTCAACTACCCTACATCACTAAGAAAGTACAAAGTTACGGGAGTAAACTCTATTGGATTCCTAGGTAGTCACCACATACATTGAAATTCACCAGTCGTCATGCACACACACACCATCCCCTGAAATCACTTCCGAGTGCTAATGTCCCATCCCATGTGGGTGGACTCTTATATAAACTGAATTATTTATGTATATTTTGGTTTACTTGTGTTTTAAAAGGTTTGTTTTGTTTTCTTTCTGTAATCACTTAGGCTTTTGAATCTCTAAATTATTTCAATCGATTTATAGTTGTGACTTTCTGTTATTTCAAATGAATATGTATAGATAGATAAGGTATGAAATAACATGTTAGGTACGTGGATATTGCAAGTCCAAGAATTGTCAATATAAGTATGCTGCAACATTTAAATTAAAACGATAACCAAATTTGCACATAAATCATACACTAACCAATACACTGTTAAAGGTTAGATTAAAAAATATTGAAACTTTTCCACACAAAATAATTTTCATATGCTCATGCCACAATCTCAATTAATGGATCTATCCTACTTCCACTATCTATTTCTGTATAGCATTGCATTTCTCCACTCGATAACAATGCCCCCCATATAGAACCGTCCACCTAGCTAAACTTAATTATCACTAACCGTCCACCTAGCCACTGGTGAATATCCTAAAGAGTAGCCCTCAGTTGCATCTATGTACCAATAGATATAATCCCAATAGGGACAACTAACATTTACTTGATCATCAGGATATGATGGAGTAAGACAGTAAACAGCAACTTGATAACGGGAAAACTCTTATTGCTCTCTATCCACCCTATACTAAGCAATGCCATGCTCATGTGAGAATACACTATCATAACCATGACGCACTGATAAGTGTCACTGATAGCATCCTACATGACAGTGGTATCATAGCATCGAAAGTAAGTGTGCCACAGCCAACACAGGAGTTGTGCATGAACATAAAGATGCCATTGACACTATCTACAACCAAATGGTGGATGTTACTGCAAACAAAAAATGATCACAAGAGAAGAACCACAACAGGCCTCTCCCCTCAGTGCATACAAAAACCTGTTATGTGTCTGAAAATGTAGAATACTATAAGGCTCAACATGAGTAGGATCCAAACTATCAACATCAAGATGAGGGTAAAGCACATCCGTCCACAGAAAAGCCATACCTGCATCCCATTAAAACCCCCAAAAGATTTCCCATTTTTTGTGATCATTTAGGTTAGTGATCATTTTTTGTGACCATTTAGGTTATTGATCATTTTTTGCATCCCATTAAAACCCCCATCAAAAGTCACAAAATGTGGAAGGCAGAGGCCGTTGACTCTAAATATATCATTTTCAGCATTAATATCTTGTACATCTAGAGAACCATTGTTGTAAACTTAAATAACCTTAAAAGGTCCTAATAACCAACAAATTTTGAGCTTCCCTGAAAATTTATAATAACGGCTGTCATAAAGTAGAACTAAATTGCCTTCTTTAAACTCTCCTACTTTAATATTCTGATCATGCCATGCCTTATGATGTTTCTGCATTGCTTTTAAGCTTTGTAAAGCTAATAGTCGTTCCTCATCTAGTTTCACCAATCGTAAAATCCTTTGCTTCAATGATTCGACTTCCCCTAAACCTAACAATAGAGCTACTCGCAAAGTAGGAAATTCTTGCTCAATAAAGAATATAGCATTAATTCCATAAACTAAGTTGAATGGTGTATTTTGCACTGTCACCTTGTAGGTAGTTCTGTAGGCCCATAATGCCTCATACAGACGCTCATCTCAATCTCGCCTAATGAGAAGCAACCGTTTTAGTTAAAATTCCACAAATAATTCTATTAGTTACTTCTACTTGGCCATTAGTCCTTGGATAATAAGGCATCGATTTCGTGCTTAATTTGATATCGCTCCATTAACTCGCTAATTAGACGATTCAAGAAATGGGAACCTCAATTACTTACTAATTCCAATGGGCAACAAAAATGTGTTATGATATTCTCATACATAAACTTAGCCACCTCAATGGCTTTATTTTTCTTAAGCGTTTTTGCTTCCACCCACTTGGTGATATAATCCATACCTTGGGTAAGTTACTCATGAATATATGTGTGCATCACGTGGGTTCAAAATAAGGTATTTTTAAAATACCATTTTTATACATTTTTTACATACATAAGGGTGTAATGTAAAGAGGTTATTTACAGATTGAATAACAAAGGGTTATATTTTATTTAAGAAAAATTCAAAAATAAGGATGTTTATAAATAGGCCTTGAACGCACGTGATGTAAAGAATATACATATAGTAACTTCCCCGAGATCCATACAAACTAAAATATATTGATTAGATCGATATCGTGTAGGCAGATCAATTGAGACCACAAAATCAATTTCTCATTTTCCAAAAGGTGCTAATGCCAAGAGAGGGGTCAAAGGTGTAGCAAAACTCTTAGAAGGAAGACCAGTCCTTTGACATAGATCACATTTTTGACAATAATAATAAGCATCTTTAAATAGGGTAGGCCACCAATACCCAACTAATAAAACCTTTCTTGCTATTAGTTCACCAGCAAAATGGCTACCACAAGGTTCATCATGTAATGCTTTAAGAACTTCAGAACTTCATCTTCTCATACACATTGATGATAAATACCCTCTCTTGGAAAAAAATTGTAAAAGTAACCCCCTAATAATCCATAGGAGCATGCTTGCATCAATATTTGTCACTTTTTTTGTTTATCTACATTAAACGGATACCGAGCTATGCTCAAGATGCAGTCTCGACTTTGACCAAGAGGAGGATATGGAAGACTCGCCTACAGAATGGTTCCATGACACCTACACCATCATTAGCTCCTGTGCCTACTTCTATCCCTGTTATTTCTTCTCCTCCTCAGCCAGTTTCTTGGCCTATGCCAGTGCCTACTGTTTCCACTCCACCTATTCCTCCTGTTCCACGACCGATGCCTACACCTTTTGCTCCAAAACCATCCGTTCCATCGGTGCCTACCTCTCTTGATGACATAATCAAAGGCATCACAGATTTGACACTGGAGTCAGTCAAAGCGGAGTTGGTGGGAAAGTTGAAGGAGCAGTTTGCTTCGACTGCGCCTACTGCTTCTTCTAGCGCTCCTACTGCACCTAGGAGTGCTCCTAGTGCACCTAGGAGAGATCGGAGATGTATTTGGTGTGATAGTACGGACCATCAGCATTGCAAGGATTGTGAATCTTTCCAGGATGTAAGGAGGCAGAATTTGGTATATTGGGGGCAAAATGGTAAGATTTGGTTGACTGAGACAGGAGCTCCACTTGCTACCAACTTTGGTAAAGGTGGAATGAAGAAGTTAGTGGAGGACATGGCTGTGCGTACTTCTTATGTGACAGCTAGAGGTGATGCTTCTGCATATGGAGTCCAAATTGAGAAAGGATCAGAGACTCAGTCAGCACTATGGACTTATGCTATGGAGACTGCAAACAAGGGGAAAATTCAGCAAACTGTTTTGACTAGTGCAGGCTCTAGCATCAGATCAGAGACAGGTTGGGACTCGCCTGTTGACAGGTATTCTATTTATGCTTATTTGGCTAAGTCTCATGGTGCAGATGTACTTGTTGAGGAGAAGCATAAGAGGGATGAAGAAAATCCAAGTGCAGCTAAGAAGACTAGAGGGGGTGAGTTTGTTACTCCACCTACTGCAGGACCGTCTTCAAGACCAGGGCCAGATCGACAGATGGAGGATGCTCAAAAGAGAGAAAAGACGCAAGAGCCTAGAGAGAGAAAGCAGCCAGGATTCAGATTGATGTCCGATATTGAGACATCTACAGACATGAAGAAAATCTTTAATGATAAGATACTTGGCAGTGAGGTGACTTTCACTATTTCTGAGATTTTGGGCATCTCAAAAAGAGAGTTTCAGGATCAGTTTCAGGAGGTCATGAAGAGGAAAAGACATGCATTGTCTACCACTGATACACAGGGAGTTTTGATTGGGGAGTTAGATGAGGATGAGGATGAGGTTATGGTTGATAATGCTTCTATTTTTCCGCAGGTAGAGAAGAGGGTTCAGCCTATGCATTATGCTGAAATTGATGAGCCTGTCATGATACCGCGTAGTCACTTTTCACGGAGCCATTGGGCTAGGGCAACTACAGAGATGATGGTAAAGATTGGAGAGAAACAGGTGCCTTATGTTGCATTGGTGGATCATGGTTCAGAGATTAATCTCATAGTTCGTGGAGTTTATGAGAATAATAGATGACCTATGGATGTAGAGCATGGGTGGCGTATGAGAGCTGCCAATAACACTACAGGTGATTTGTATGCTGCCTGTCCTAGTGTCAGGGTTTCTATTGGTGATGTAGAGGAGGATTTTCATTTCTTTGTGCAGGATTCATGCTCTTATCCTATAATTCTTGGATAGCCATTCATTACAGAGATGCGCATGGAAACAAAGGTCATGGATGATGGATCTGCTTATGCACGGATTCGCAGTAAAGATGGTATGAGAGCAGTTCTGTTTATGACTGTATGTGTGAACCATGTTAGAAACAGAGATACTCTCAGAGATGCACCTTTGTCCACTGTGAGGGATTCAGGTTTTCATTAGGTACTGCCGTTTCGTGAGACGACGGTGGTACAGAGGAGAGGAGATTGGAGTTCTCGCCTCCTGGCAGCAGTGTTTTCTCCTTCGGTTTTGTTGGGATTTCAGCAAACAGTTCGATGAGTTATCAGAAGACTTCTAGGTTGCCTAGAGCTGCCAGGCAGTATATATGCAGGAAAGAGAAAAATTTGAAAAATGCAAGAATTTTGGAGGATGATGAGCACATAGATGGGATGTATGACAGTGTGATTTGTGCAGATACGATGACAGAGATAGGAGATATGCTGAAAACTGATATGCAGAATTGTCACGGTAATGTATTAGTGCAGTCCCTGGACATGTTTCATGAAATTGCAGATTTTATGTCACAGATTGAGTCAGAGACTGAGGTAACTCAGCAAAGAGTGTTGAGTGCTGAAGAAATTCAGCAAACAGAGTTTCCAGCTGGTTATGATCAGCTTTCAGAGATACAGAGGGCTGAAAATTTTCAGCCAACAGAGTTTACTGCTGAAATATTTCAGCATTCAGAGTTTGGGGCTGTTTCTATGCAGTCCATAGAGCAGAGGGCTGAGAATATTCAGCCATTGGAGTGCAGAATTGCTGATTTACAGCAAGGTTTATGTAATGCAGAAGAGCATAATGAAGCCAGGGTTGACACGAAATACAAAACTGTGGATAAGAAGGTGAAACCGGTTGCTGTACCGCTTCCACCTGACAGTGATCAGCAAATAGAGAGGGCTGCTAAACAGCAAATTTTGAGGAATCCAGAGCATACTGGTCATAAATTTTCAGCAGAGACTCTTGCTGAATTGAAAATTGAAAATGGTGATTTCTTGCTACCCATAGAGAAGCAATGCTTTCAGGATATGCTTGAGCGACATGGAAGAGGATTTGCTTTTTTCCCACATGAGATTGGATGCGTGAATCCTGATATTGTTGCTCCTATGGTCATTTTTACTATTCCTCATATTCCATGGAATCTCCGACCTATTCCAGTGCCTAAAGCACACTTGCCAAAGCTGATTGATTTATTGAATGAGAAAATCAGGATGGGAATCCTTGAGCCTTCATCTGCACCATACTCAAACAGGTGGTTTACAGTTCCAAAGAAGAATGGTACTCTCCGATTTATTCAGGACATGCAGCCAGTGAACAGAGTTACTATCAGGAATGTTGGTATAGGTCCAGTTGTGGATGAGTTTGCAGAGGCATTTGCTGGACGTGCCATCTATTCTTTGGGTGATTTGTATTCAGGATATGATCAGTTTCAGCTGGCTTTGGAAAGCAGGGACATAACCACCATGAGAACTCCTATTGGGCTTGTCAGGATGTGTACCTTGCCTCAAGATGCCACTAATTCTGTTGCGCATATGATGAATGCCATGCATAAGGTCCTTCGTGATTACATACCACAGCTTACTATGCCTTTCTTGGATGATGTGCCTATTAAGGGGTGTGCAGAAGAAGAGAAGAATGAGAGCCTAAATGAGCAGGGATGCAGATACTTTGTGGCTGATCATATTTCAGCATGTGAGAAGATTTTGGCCAGGTTAGAAGAAGTGAACTTGACACTTTCAGGGCAAAAATCTGTTTTTGGAGTGAATGAGGTTGTCATAGTTGGACATATGTGTGGATATTATGGCAAAAACCCTCACCTGATAAGGTGAATGCTATAGGCAAGATTGCAGAGTATTGTTCTACTACTTCAGAGGTACGAAGATTCATTGGTGCTTGTGTGTTTTATATGATTTGGATACCTCATTTTGCACACATAGCAGATTGTTTGTATCAGCTGCTTCAAAAGGGGCAGAAATTCTATTGGAATGAGAGCCACACTAAAGCCATGCGGAAATTGAAGAAGTTATTGCAGAATGCTCCTACTCTCAGGAAAGCAGATTATAATTGTGAAAGGCCTATTGTATTGACAGTTGACACTAGTCCAATTGGCATAGGTTGGGCTGTGGGTCAAGATGATGCAGATGGAAATAGGTATGCTATTCGGTTTGGGGCAAAAGTCCTAAACGAGAGACAGAGGAGATATCCGCAAATCAAGAGGGAGTTATTGGGGATTGTCACGGCTCTCAAATGTGACAAGGAGTACTTTATTGGAGCTTCAGTTGTGGTAGAGACAGATTGCTTGCCATTGATTGGTATGATCACGAGTTGCTCTACTCCGGATATAGCTATGCTGAGATGGATTGCATACATCAAGTCATTAAATCCGGAATTTAAACACATAGCAGGGAAGGATAATCCAGTGGCAGATATGTTGTCTAGAGCCAGATATGATGATGAGTAGACTCTACTTGCAGAAGAGGATGATGCAGAAATTTCAGCCACTATGGTTGATCATGTTTGTCATGTCTATGATATTGTGGCTTTCACAGAAGAACTCTATGTTGGAGATTGGTTGCAGATTGGCAGGTACCTTAGTACACTAAGCAAAAGAGATGAATGGACAGATGAAGAGTTCAAGAAGATCAGAAGAAAAGCCTATGGTTATTTTCTCAAGGATGGATTTCTTTGGAAGCATCCGAAGAAAAGAGGAGGATTACCTTTGCGGGTTGTCTGTGATAGAGAGACACAGTTGCAGGTGATGAGGGAGTTTCATGAGAGTCCTTGGGCTGGTCATAGAGGAGTGTGGGCTACTTATGAGAAAATCAAGGAGAAATATTGGTGGAAAGGCATGTATAGAGATGTTTCTCACTTTGTTGAGACTTGCAGAGACTGCCAGATGTATTCAGTAGTGCGTCATCGAGATGAGCTTCATCCGACCTATCCGCTATGCATTCATTATAAGTGGGTAGTTGATTTGGTTACCATGCCTATGGGTCTATGGCAGATGAGATACATTGTTTTGGCTAGAGAAGATCTTACCAATCATGTTGAGGGCAGATCTTTGAGAACGAAGACCACTAGTGCAGTGTGTAAGTTCTTATTGGAGGAAATTTTCTGCAGGTATGGTTGTGTGGGTAAGATCACTGTGGATCGTGGTGAATTGGATGCAGATGAAGCTAGGGAGTTTTTCTCTCAGCTAGGAATCAAATTGGCTTTAACCACAGCATACAATCCAGAGGGAAATGGGAAGAGTGAAAGAGGGCATCTGCCGATAGTGAAAGCATTAGCCAAAGCATGCAGAGGATGGATTGGAGAATGGCCGAGACTTCTACCATTTGCTTTGTGGGCTGATCGTACGACTCATAGTGTTACCACAGGATATATGCCTGCAGAGTTGATGTATGGTCAGAAATCGATTATGCCGACTGAGACTTGTGCTTTGACTTGGTTAGTTTTACCTTGGCAGGAGGATTTGACGAGAGAGGAGCTCTTAGCTCTTCGGATTCGACAGTTGGAGAGGAGACCAGAGGATATTCAGCTAGCTATTGACAGGTTGAAGGTTGCTAGACTAAGAAATAAGGACAGGTTTGACAGCAGGCATCGCTTGCGGCCTAGAGCAATAGAAGAGGGAGATTGGGTATTGGTCTTTGATAGCAGCCTTGAAAATCAGCATACTGCACTTCGGAAGATGGTGAAAAGATGGTTTGGGCCATACATAGTCAGACATGTCTTTGATAATGCAACATATGAGCTGACAGAATTGGATGGGACAGTGCTTAGAGTGCCTATTGCTGGAAAAAGAATCAAGATTTTCAAGAAAAGAGATGATGAGGATTATGCATTGGAAGAATTTGCAAGAGAAGAGCAACGAGAAGAAACTTCAATGGAAGAGACAGATGATATGATAGATAATCTTGTTGATCTACGGGAAATGCATAACCAAGAGATTGATCTGTTTGTGGATCTTGATGATAACGATCATGGGTAGTTGGCCCATCCGGAGGATGCGCAGGATTAGAGGGGGTGGATGTCGTATTGCTGCGCATTCGAGGTGTGAAAACCATCCAAAAGTTGTGCGTGTGATTTGTTACTTTGTACATACTTAGACGTAGACATTGTGCTTTGCTTTGCTTGAACATTTTGCTTTCAGTTGGTTCATGTTCAATTTTACAGAAGAGACAAGCATTGTTTGGGATTGAATCTGATATTTGGTATAAACAAATTAGAAGGAGAATGGGTTCTAGATCTGCAATGAGTATGGTTTTTTCGAGCTTCCCAAGTTGTTTGCTTATGCTGAAGATACAAATGCGACAAGGGAGTTTAAGAAGACCAGTGAATTTTCAGTAAAGTTTCTAATTTGGAAACCTCAAACTTGTTTTTCTTACAAATGCCAACTTTGGATTCATTACTTACTGTTGGAATGTGGTGTTGTAAGTTTTGGAGGACTCATGTTAGAGAAGGATGTGCTGACCATGTTCTTTGCTCCGAAGGATGAACATGAGGCTCATGTGCAGCTTGCCCTTGAGCATGGAATCCCTGCCATTTCTGCAGTGATGGGGACTCAAAGGATTGGGAATTGATTGGAAGAAAATCAAGAATATGATGGACAAAGGGGGCATGAAAAAGCAAAAGCAAAACAAGAACTATTTTGAAAGAGCCTTTGTGGGGGGAAAAAGAATACTATTTTTGAACAGAGAATCGGAAAGGGAGGAAATAGACGGTACTCTGCGCTGGACGAGGAGGAGAATAGAGGACGACAGGGGGAGAAACAAAGGCGGCCCTGCATGCCAAGATGGAGGCAATCCCTTCAAAAACTCTGGGGCAATAAAGTATGGTGTTTCGCTACAGCTGCGTTTTGATTCTCAGAAGGATGTCCTGTTGATCTTCTCCCTCTACAGGTCTCTCCACGAAATTTATTGCATTTCATAGTGTCAAACACCTCAAAAATATATCTATGTATTGGGAAAGTTCTAAGATCACGGGAAGTGAAGAGCTTAATGGGATGAGAGCTCGATCGTGGGGGCAATTTTGTCCTCAAAAGAGAGAGCTGCAGTCAAAACGGAGAAGGCAGCTCTCCTTTTAGAGTGATAGGGGTAGCCGGAAGGATTCAGAGGAAGAACAAGCTGGAGCGGCCATTGTTCGTATCCCTGGGGCGAAGAGAGATACTGTACTCTGCGGCTGAATCGGGGAGGAAAGAAGGCATTCTGGGGAGGAAAAAGGGCATTTTGGGAAGCTCCATGAGGAAGATAATAGGCTCGAAGACACAGAATTTGACTGGGGGGGGAAATGAATGAGATGAATCTCAAATAAAAGGACATCGCTGTCTTCTTCAAAGGGCATGCGCGTGTAACTGGGATCTTGGCTCAGGAAGGGAGCAGAAACAGGAGAAAGCAGAAGACCAGGACGAAGCTGTTATAGAGGGAAGACAAAGATGAATAGCGATGGAAGTGGGAGCAGACCGATGATGAAGCCACAGGTTACGAAGGATCGTAGCATTGAAGAGCCTGGGCCGTCGAAGGAAGATTCAGAAGCCGTAAAAGAAAGCATCTTTGGACATTGAAAGGAAGAAGAAAACCTGATTTCCCTTCCAATCATGATTGCTATATCAACTGCCATCAAGCGACAATTAACAGATGATTCCTTGGGAATCTGGGATGTTTTGTTATCCTCCCTCCCCTCTAAAAAACGAATTGATCTGAAGTTTTTCTGCAACCACAGTGATATGAGTGAAGAAAATCACTAACAATTGACCCAGGATTGGACCGATCTTGTAGAGGAAGTCCAAAAAGCTGTTAAATCTTTTCCTGATTGGTGCTTGACGCAAGGTCGAAAGGTTTTGAAGATCCGACTTGTGATACCTTGGAATTCTTGACTCAAATTCAATATGAGAAACTCATGAACAGAGTTCCTTATGTGATCCCTCCGAAGTCTTAAAATTCTTCCTGCACTTTGCAGATTGGAGACAAATGTTTGAGAATGTAGAGCCAAGTCTTCATTTAGAGAAAATTCTTGTTATATCTCCAAGGATCATTTTCTGTGGAAAATGTGTCAAGATGGTATCAAAAATGTAAAAGTTAGCTGGATACAGCAACAATGTTTAATCTTCTTGAGAATCGTAATGGGATTACATGGAGTTTAATCATCACAGGTTATGCTCAATGTGGTTGTATTCAAGAAGCCATTCTTACAAATCTCTTCCCACAAATTACATACCGTACCAGGATTTCAGCAATCTACATTGAATATGTCACAATTTCAGAGATGTTCATTGTGTTTACAGATGCTAAAATACCCATTCTACTGAATCATCTTTATCATCATAAATCAGAACTAAATCATCATTATAATCACAATGATCAGGATATTCTTCTTGGTGTTTCTGTAAGAGCAACCAATTTGGTACTGATAGTAAGGCAACTCTGATTTTGGATGATTCACTTGTTTGATCTTCCATCTTGATATTTGTCAAGGTCCTCCATGGTTGCGACATTGCTTTCAAAACCCTTCGACAACGTAAGACACATGAATGAAGGAACTGATTAGCTCAATCACAATATGGATTCTAAATTGGATCAATTAGTAGCAACCAACAAAGAGACAAGTTCAAAGTTTGATGAATTGATTACTTCATTCAACACTAATTTCTACTACAATTCCTAATTGTCCTAGCATAGCCAACAAATATAATTAGCATGTTATCTTTAGATTTGAAGTGGGAGAGCCATTAAGAGTCAGAGCTATATAAGGTCCAAAGATATAAGGTTCAAAGTTACTAGACATGTAAGGTCCAAAGAAAGACCTCAATTTTCTCCAAGAAATCATGATTGGCAAGAAGAGTTACATTTTGACTGCAAGAAAGAAGATGCACATGGATGTGATCCATTTTACAAATAGTTTTATATTTAGCATACTAAATCTTCTCATGGGGTAGTAAATCATGAACCATCTTCACATGAAGAGCTACCCAATTATGGTAGCTTTCAACCTAATAAATCGAGGCAATAAGAAAGAAGTCATGAAGACAAATCAACTTTTGGACAACACAAGATTAATCATCATCCATATGGACACCCTTCATTTGGGTAACACTCTTTTCACAATAATTCTCAAAGACTAAATTTTCATGAATAGCTTTAGAATACCCACATCATTACAAAACAAAGAGTACAAAGGGAAGATAAACATGCCAAATTTCAAAGGTGATAAGGCATCCCCCCGACATGTTGAGATGTCAAGCTCTACATAAGCTCGCATCCACTACGTGTCTTAGTGATGTGGCACGATATTATTCATTGCATATTAGGTGACTAACATGAGAATATGCTAGTGATTCTATAGCTAGAGTACACTCACATAGTCCATCCTTAGCTATGGCACATTTATTGTGCCACCTCTTCTTTTCTAGCAGATTCACACTTAGTGACCACATGTACATACATTGTGGTACTTTCATATTAGTATTTTATCATGTTGTAGACTTAGTTATTTTTTGTGGAAGAAGAAGATCTCAACCCTATATCTGTGTTCTGAAGTGTCCATTGCTTTTGTGTGTGTGTGCCATTGGGTGCTTCACCTCTCTCTCCTCTTATTTGTTTTCATAGTATCAAAGCCATCCCACGGCTACATGGAGATCAATTGAAGGCTGAGGTGAATGCGTTGGAGCAGGATAGTAATCAAGCAAGCAACTAGTAAGAAGCTCTTTCACATTGCTCAATTTTCCTTAGGTTATGGCTACATGAGGCTCTTGAGGCTGACAAGGTTGCAATCTTTGATTGCAGTGGAACTTGGTGAGTAGAAAGAATGGTATATATACTACAGATAAGCCCTTTAGGGATTTTTTGTTATCACTTCAGCCTCTATTCTGAATTTACAAAAGATATCGATAACAATTTTTTAGTATACTGCAATTTTGATAGTGTCCACCATTTATAGGTATACATGTTACATATTTTGAATCTATAAGATTTCAAGTATTTTTTCGGTTACATACAAAAAAGGCATTTACATATAAATTGAAAATTGCAATTATTGTTCCATTGCTTAATCCTTTCTTTTTTTCTTGCCACAATTCAATGAAAAAGGCTATTACTTAGTTGTGATGGACCTGAAACCAGCTTGCTTGCAGATTGTAGCTTTTTGCAAGGTTTCCTATTTTGTCAAAATGTCTAAGAACTTCAAGCAAGAAGTTGGATTTAAAAAATTATATTGCATGGAAGTTCACAATTACAAATTTCTTAAAGGAAAAAGATATTTGAAATTACATTGAAGGAGACATGGCAGTAGCACTTGAAGTTTATGCACGAAATGCTACTACAGAACTAGTAAGGACTAGTAAAAATTGGGAATAGACACATAGTAAAGTCATGTATTGGCTGTCAGTCAGTGTCATAGATGGCACGATGGGCTATTTGCAAGAACTTGAAACTTCAAAGGCCAAAAAGCTACAGCACCAAGTGAAAAAAGAGAACATGCCCATTAATGATTATGCCTTGAAAATCAAGAGTATTATGGAAGCTCTTGGATCTATCAATGTGGTAGTTGGTGATGATGATATTGTGTGTGCATGCTTAAATGGACTTAGAGATGAATACAAGAGCTTTAGATCATCTATGAATACAAGGGATAATATCCATAATTTTGTAGACTTTATTTCTATGCTGATACTTTACGATAAGAACCTTGGCTTGGATTCCTCTTCTTCTCAAAGCAAAAACACATCTGAATAGGTATTCTACTATACTAATAGAGGTAGAGGTCGTGGTAGAGGCCAAAGTGGTGGTCATGATCAAGGTTATGATGCACAGAAAAATAGAGGAGGATAGTCCTGAGGAAGGGGGAGTTAAAGAGGACAAGTTACAAATTCTAATAGGCAACACCATTCTGGTGATACCAGAGAGTGCTAACATTGTGATAAAAAAGGTTAGATTTTTAAAATTTTCATCAAAAAAATATTTAAATTAGAAATGAAAAAAAGGAGCAAGGTAATTATGTATCCATTACAAAAACAATGATGGCAAAAGTGAACATTTGTTTGTTATGCAATACTTTATGAGTACTATATTTGCTGATAGTTCGGCAAAGAATTATGTATGGTATGTAGATTCAGGTGCCTCTAACCACATGACTTCTCATGGAGAGTGGTTTAGAGAGATGCACAGTCCAAAGTCTCCGGGCTATGTGGAGACAAGGGATGATACAACTCACCCCATTACTCATGCTAGAAATGTTCCTTTGAGTATGCAGGATGGCAAAACTAAGTACTTGATTGATTTGCACATGTACCAAATATTATAAAAACTTGATTTTTGTTGGTCAGATTGTAGAACAAGGATTCTAGGTTCAGTTCACATCTTATGGTTGTTATGTAGAATATCTCAAAAATGGTTGCAAGTTTATTGTAAAATAGAAATATGTTGGAAAATTGTTTACTCTTGATGTAAGTCTACTTGAAATGGATGTTGCCATGATTACACAATGTTCAAGTGTTGTGGCTGATAATGAAATTTTCCATAAGAGAATTGGTCATGTGAATGTGCAGTTGCTAAAATATATGTAGTCAAAATAGATTGTGGATGCCTTGCCCAAGTTTAAGGTTGATGGGATGCATAAAGTATGTGAAGCATGTCAATTTGAAAAGTAAGTACGACATGTGTTTCCACATGAAAATCACATATGCAAGAAGCTACTTGATTTGATACATTCTGATATGTGGGATGGGTCCTACAAAGACTATAACTTTAAGTGGTTATTTCAGGTATTATGTTTCCTTCATTGATGATCATACTCACAAAATGTGAGTTTACATTATGCATGAGAAAAGTGAGGTCTTTACTCACTATAAAAGCTTTAAGGCTTTCGTTGAGAAGGAAACATGGTTGTACATTAAATGCCTAAGGTCAAATGGAGGGGGAGAATATCTCTCCAATGAGTTTTCTAAGTTTTTGCTAAAAAATGCTATACAAAGGGAGTATACATGTAGATATACTCCGTAGCAAAATGGAGTTGTTGAGTGGAAAAACATGCATATTATAGAGGTGGCTCATGCACTCATGTAAAAAAGAAACTTGCCTCATTACTATTAGGCTAAAGTAGTTGCCACTAATGTATATATTATGAATAGGATACCCACTACTACTATACATGGTATTGTCAGCAATCATGTTTGTCTTGTGTATCCATCTCCTACTACTTCGTGAGTTTTGTCAATCTGAGTTAAATGAGGACATTAGGAGCGCTATCATTGTCTTTGTCTATTCCTTTATGTGTTTTATACACTTTAGATGGAGGGCACATTAGTGCATTTCTTTTTGTGCACTTTTGGCTATTTTTTAGTGGTTTGACCACATTTAGGGTTTTCTATTCTTTTTGCCTATATATAAGCAATGTGCCCTCCCACTCTCATTATCTATCATTGATCGATCCCTCATGATCAGCTAGCCCTCATTCTCTCATCCCCATGCTACTGTCTACTGCCCACACAGACACGTGGAGCTGCATATTGATGTTGACTATTGTAGCCTTGTATCTTTAGCTATTGCAATCACATTATTCCTTCTCTCTCTCTTATGTTTTGTCTCCTTCTTCTCTTCACGTTCACTTTTCTCTTTCCATTGCATACTCTCACATGGTATTAAATCCATGAATGGGAGCCAAAGATCTTCATGAGGAGTACTCTATTCAAGGTACCCCCAATGTCCAATACTCATCTTAGGTGCAGTGGCTCATTCTCAAGTAGACAAACACTCATCTCAAGTGCAACAACTCATTCTCATGTGAGACAAACACATGTCAACACCTACATTTAATTAGTGGATGTTCTCCTCTATCTGGGCAGCTTGATTTTCAGGCATCTCCACTAATAGACCTACGTTTTTACTATTGATGGCACTTTTCTACAAGTTTTGACCTATTTTTTCAGCAAGTTATCTCCTTCAGATTTGCATTTTTAGATTTTAGGAAGTTTCTTGCGCTAGGTAGTCTATTATAGACCAGCACAAACTTATCTATAGCACTCTCGTGCAAGCTCTTTCAAGAAGAGTTTTCTCTTCTACCTCAGGTACTCCCCTTCTCCATTAGTCTTTTCTAATTTATAGAGTGATGGACGCTGTATAGGTGGAGGATATTCCAATTGTAGCATCTTCTTTGTTTTCTTACTTGAAGGACAAATACGACCGACATGTGTACTATGGGGGATCGTGTGGTTTGGGATTATTCAGACCGACTGCAATCTTATTACTCTTTTATGTTATATTCTTTCATGGCTTCTAGTCCCCAATTGGCATTGATGGCATCTCCTTACCCTCTCTTTCCGCATTCAACAAGTTGGATGGGGCGATCTACCCTCTATGTTCATGCCGCATGGAGTGTCTCCTCAATGATTGTGACCTTTGGGATTTTGTTACAATCCCTATACCATGACGTACCATGGATCCTCATGCTAGTAAGATTTTGGATTCAATAGTTTTATGGGATTGATTGAATGCCAGAGCCTGCTCTTTTCTCTTATTGAGTTGTATAGATGTTGTGCTCATGTTAGACATCTCCGCATTGGTACAACGATTTGGAGGAGATTGGCATCTCTCTTTTGGATCTAGAAATTTGGGCATCACTTATCTCTTGAGTTGAAGCTATGATAGCTCTCTATAGCAGATTCACCTACAATGAGGGATCACATCCATAGGATGGAGGATTCGAGATGAGATTTTATTCCTTGGTACTATAGACATTTCTTTAGAGGACCTAGCTGTGACACTTCTCTTACATAATTTGTCACCAACATATGATGTTTTCTACACCAGTCTTCTCATTTCTCATAGCTGAGAGACTCTCACTTGGGAGAAGCTTATTCCATTGGTTCTTGAGTATGATATGCATCACAATGAGAGAGATTCTTGTGGAGTCTATACCCAAGGCCGTGTTTATGTGGCTTTATCTACATGTAGAGGGCATGCCAAGCTGAAGACAGGGAAGACGAAGAAGTTATAGTCATCTTCTGACTCATATACAAAATTTGTGTGGAAGCATAGAGGATATCCCACGTGTCCTCATTGTGGGAAGACCTCACACGCCAAGAAATAGTGCTAGAGAATATAGCCTCATCTTCATTTGAGAGTGAAGGGTGGATCTATATCAGAGCCTTTGTCTACCTCTACTTTGTCACCTTGCTATTACCATCGAGTGAGTGTTTCTACACATTTCTCAGCTGGAGGAGCCATCTTTGCCTATCTCAACTTCTAGGAAGCCTTGGCTCATTGATAGTGGTGCCTTGAGTTATATGACTCCTCGATGTGATTTGTTACAAGATCTCCATTCGTGGTCAAAGGGGTATTCTCACTTCTAGGGTGATGGAGCCCCAAGAGGAACACCGGAAAGGGGAATTCTCTTGCAAGAAAATCTATCTTGTAACATCAACAAGCTTGTTTATCATGTTTCATATGATCACAATGAAGAAAAGAACACCAGGCATAACAATTCTTTATACAACATCATGTAGATCTCCCACGGATTTGATAGAATCAACCATATTCTTCAATATCTTCACAAAATCCATCAATAGAACAAAGAAAGCAAAGGAATACACCATCTTTGAATGGAAATACATCACATAGTATTCATCTTCAATATCTTCATAGTCTTCTATCTCAATCTCTCATATACAATCACTCTGTTTTAGTAGAATTGGCTATCTCTGACTCTCTCTCTCTCTCTCTCTCCATCAATAATACATCATATCCTCACTACAATCTCTCTAAAAATCACTCTCAATAATCCTTCTTAGGTCATGGATACCCCTCCCAAGAGGTATGTCTGATATGAAGAGTCACCAGAGCCACTACAGTGTCCTTTCATAGCTCACTACTGTCACTTCACTTCAGTCTTTACTTGAGTCTTCAGCAGCTACTTCTTTCACTTCTTTCAGCTCCTTTGCACTTGTATTCACCTCTTTCCAAGGCTAGAAAACTTTCCCAAGCTACACTCTCATCCATCAGAACACATACAGAAGCATACAGAACAGTCACAGAACAGTACCAGAACAGCTACAGTACAGAACAGAACAGAACAGAGACAAAAGCTCTACATAAGACCTATAGAAGGTTACAGAAGGTCATCAAAACCACATAACTCATACTCAAACCATTCCAAACTCTCAAAAACTATTCAATAAACTTTCACAAGATCTCAATCTTCATCAATCAATACTCCATCCCTCCTTACAGAAGGCAATCAGAACAAAACAGAACAAAACAGAAGCTATACAGAAGGTATACAGAGCCAATCAGAACCTATCAGAACATCACAGAACCACATATCTCCACTGATAAACATCATGAACTTCAAAAACACAATCAATATCATCCAAAACACTCTCAAACCACTTCTAAACCAATCAATCATCTCATAAAATCAACCATTCAGCTCTCAAACACAACAAAAATCAGCCAAAAAACAAGTCATTTCAACACTCAACATATCCCCACACTTAATAAGGAAGCGTCCTCGCGACCCAGGAAAAACGGAATACAAGTTTAGGGAAAAGCTCAACTTTGATTGTCAATATCTCTTCAAAAAGAATCCATCCACCACGACCCCAACTTATAACCTGTATCTGATATAAAAATTCAAAGAAAGGAAAACTCGTTTTACAGGAACACTTCTTATCAAACTAGAAAATCATAACAAATTTGTAAAGGATATAAGAGTTTTCTTCTTCTTCATCAGCATAAGCTTCAACTCTCCAACCACGACCTCAACACCACAATTCTCCAAAATGTAGCTCACACACGACCACCACGTTCGTTTTACATAAATGAACTCACAACACAAACACTAATACAACACAACCATCTGAATGACTCCTTCAAAAAGAGAGATTTTCATTAAAAAGCTTCCACCATACATTGGAAAGGTATCAATGAAGATGATCCCTCTTGAAAGATTGATGTTGTCGGAAACGATCCATAGACAAGGATTCATCTACAAAGGTTTTAGGAGGATTTTGAAAAAACTGAAGACAGCACATCCTTTCCAACAAGACCAGGTATCTGCTAGGCAAACAAAGGGCATGAAAATACAATATATCTAGCTGCTGGGAATCAATGCTCACATTGACATTCATGCACAACTTTGGAATAGGCTTGGAATCATTATGAGAGTGCCTATGCATATACGCCAAGTACCAAGCAAAGTGAGCAGTTAATCTCACTGAAGGATCGGCAGACTGTGAATACTGCTGAGCAAAATGAACATAGTTCTGATAAGCTTGACTGGCAGCTGTCCATTCTCCCGGAATTACTGGCCAATTAATCTGAGGTCCTGTAAGGGAATCATCCGAACTCCATCCCCTTCTTCTGGAAATCTGATCACAGTCACTAACCAACTGAGGTGGTTGAGATATAGAAGTGTTAGGAGAGGGTAATGGAATAAGGAAAAGTGGATGAAGTGAGGGATAGGCAAAATCATAAAAGGAAGAACGCAGAAATTTGTAGGGAATCACTAAGGAAGGGTGTTAACTGATAAATAGGAAATGTAGAGGGTACATGAATGGATGGAGAAGGACATGGTGGAGAAGGGGAAAATACCCTATCCTCAATAAAGGAACAGTATGTAAAAATGGGAATTTGAGGGAAAGATGAAGGTTGGAAAAGAAGGGGTAAAATAGTTGTGGAATTAGATTGACAAAGGGAAAGATATAGAGCATATCGGTGAGCCATTTGTTGGTAATATAGGAGGGTAGAAACAGAAGGTCCTAAGAGAGATCGTCTATGATAGGCATCAAAGAAGGTAGCATCAAACGGATTATGTTTTGAAAGATAGGCTAAGAGATCCATCCTCAGTTGATTAGTACTCTGGGCAGAGGTAGGAGCTGTGTTTTGTCGTTGATTCAGAACCACAGAATCAATCATGGGATGCCACGAATTATCATGACAATCAGCCACTTTGGAGGAGTAACCCTGGAACATGTCAGCTATGCGTAACTCCAAATGGTTGACATACAAAACAGCCTGTAGTACCACATCCCCCACATACCATGCCATATCCACCTCATCTGGAATTAACAAGTCTCCTCGTAGATACATGTAGGACATCAACATAGTATCTGGCGTGACAGAATCTTCAAACACCATCCTTACTACCTCTGTCAGCAACTCAACAGACCAAGCCCCACTCCATCCATCCTCTGGAAGAGGTAAATCCATCGTGGAAAGCTTCATGTAGAAGACCAACTTCTGTAAGTGGTAGTGGACAAAGAAAGAATGGTCTGGTGGAACATATTCCTGAAACTGCTCAAATGTAGACCATAACAAGTCCATTCTAGACTGCAATCTTTCCACTTTATCTTGGAATAGAGGACACAAAGTAGCATGTCGTTGAAGAGCAGCCAAGTCCTGCTGTGAAAGAGAAGGAATCAAGGGAACGTTAGGGCTTGGAGGAACAGACCGTGACTTTGCCAGTTGATCTTGCAACTGCTGGATTTGGGAGACTTGGGATGCCACGGTGTCATTAGCAATCTGTAAAGCTGAAAGTTTGTCATCTAAGAGAGCTTGGAACTCCTGCGCTTCTCTGGATATCCTCTCCTTCTCCGCTGAAAGGCTAGTAACCTCTGATTGAGCCTCTGTTAACTGGAGCTTCAAAGAAGAGATCTCATCGCTTTGGGTGGCAACCAGTTGGGTTTGTTGTTCCATTTGCTTAAACAAATCTGCTAGGGTATCCTTAGCAGAAGCTAACTCGGATGTTGTCTTATGCAACTGGTCCTTAGACTGCATGAGCTCTTCATAAAAGGACGCGTACAGCTGTTGAACACAGGCTGTCACTGACAATTCAATGGAACTTTGAATATCTTTACAAAGGAAAGGAATTGCATCTCCTGAGACTAGACTGTTCAGGGACGGAACTGATATGTCCAATGATCCTTCGCAATATGCTCTGAACAGGTTATTACAAGTGAGATACCCAAGGAGTTCACTGCTAGAGGTAGCAGGAATGGGCACTGAAGGAAGTACTGAAGGAGCTTTATCCGCAACCCGCTTCAAGCGTTTGTGATGTATGACCAGGGGAGGCGGAGAATCATCATCCTCTATGTCAATAGGTTCTGACTCATCGGAAGGTGGAGGAGGAGGTACTGGATCTGATGGAGGAGGTGAAGGCACAGTCTTCTGTAAACCTGAATAGGTCAAGAAGGCAGACAAATATGATCCATATGTGACATTGGTAACATTACCCCTGGTGACTTTGACGAAATGTTGATCCATTTTAGTGAGGAGGTAAGTGCTCCAATCAATAGCAACTCCTTTCAACACCATCCTGGAAGCTGTGAAAAGCTCTTTGGACAAATACTGGAATGGCGTTTTGGCAGGCATAAACCTGTCCTGGAGAAACTGACAGACCATCTTCCAGACGGGATCAGTGATCATGGAAAAGGAAACTCCTGAAGAGTTGATCACCTTCTTAACATCCAGCATTTCCCTTGTCTGCTTTTGCAACAGCTTCAGAATCTCTTCATTAGAGAAAAGCTGACGAGTGGTAACAAAAGGTTCACCTTTGGAGGGAAGAGACAGAGCCTTCCCGAAGCTGCGAGGTGTCAAAGTCATAGAAATTCCCTAGACTAGTCCTGTCTTCTTGCTGTAAGAGGCCAGAAACTCATCACATAACGACGGATCCTCGGGAAGCAATGGAAAAGAAGTAGCCACAAAAGCAGCAAGTCCCGCCTTCGTGAGAGGCTCAAAAGTAAGTAGGGAAGAGGAATCCCTACTAACTAATGGGACGTACTGGATAGGGAGAGGAGCATGAGAAGGCGCCATTCAGATGGTTACACATACACCACAAACACAGACAATCAAGGAGAATGCCTGCAAAGCAACAGACAAAAATCCAAGGATAAGAGAACAACCAAAACAATAAAATGTGACTCGACCAACTAACCCCAAGCAAACCACAACCTAGAAAAAATTCGACATGACCTTGAGACATATGCGAACCGAAAGCTTCATGCTATGCATCAGACAAACACCCAGAACCCCGTATCAGGCAATAAAAGAAAAAACTACATACCGTACCCTTAACCGTAACAAAGACAATAAACCAAAATATCACCACATCCGACACATATCAAGACTACATCGTTGATAAACCAGTGTTTGACTATGGAAATAACTCCAATGACTGCGCATACCCATCCCACGAAACCGGGTTCGTTAAAAAGGGGAATTAAGTGTAGTGAGGGGGAATTAATTTAATGAAAGGTTTATTTTAATAAATTATTAAGAATGGGTGAATTTTTATTAAGTGATAAACCTTAGCAAGAAAACGGCGGTTCCTTCTTATAAATTTAATTACCAATTATTAAGTGAAAATGATGCTTTAATTTGAATCCCGGACTGCGATACCCAGACGGGGTCTCTAAATGCAAGTTCATTGATTACAAATTAAAGTGATGTGGAGCACTTTTTTGCCAGCGTGTGCTCTTGTGACAGCTGGTTCATTTTAATTAAAAATTAAAGTGCCTCTGTAGCACACATAGCGCGTGCTAAGTGAACGGCGGATTTATTTTAATTAAAAATTATGTGTGTGTAGCGCGAATGCGCGTGAAAACTGTGGGTGAAGAAATAGTTCATTTTAACAATTAATTTGTGATTAAGGGGGAAATGAAAATAAATAAAGCACATAAAATAAATACCTGGAAGGGGTGTGTATGTAATGGCCTAAATGCGCACGGAAGAGTCCCCCAAAAGGAGTGAATCCAGTAAAAGAAAAGAAAAGACCACTGACGAAACAACAAAGACAACACTTTAGTGGATGTGTTGAGTTTGAGTATGATTGTTAATTTATGTGATGATGTATTAGGATAGTTTTGATTTTGTTTTTGTTTTTGTTTTGTTAAGTTTATTGTGTGTGGTTGGTATTTTAGGGAGTATTAGGTGTGGGGATTGGAATTATGTGTGTTGGTCATATTTTTTTCATTTGTTTTTTTGTTTTTGTTTGAAATATGGGTGCCATGTAGGAAAATATTTTAAAGTGAAAAAGGAAGGGAAAAAGGTCAAGGGGGTGGGTGGAATGTTTTAGAAATGTTTTAGAATTTTTTTACTAATTTTAAATGAATTTTTGACATTTGTTGGGAATTTTGGGATAAATTGGGAAATATTGAATTTTCAGAAATTTTGAGGGGTGAAAATTTTTAGCTGACAAATTTCCAAAAATTGGCAAAAAGCGAAGGAAATTTTTAATTTTTTTTTGAAATTTTATGAGGTGGAAATTAATTTATAAATTAATGAAATCAGTTAAATCAGGAAAATCAGCTTAGTTTGGTAAGTAAGGTCAAATTAAGTCAACTAAGTCCTGTTAGTCTGTGTAAATCATGTAAGTCAGACTAAGTCAAGTCAGGTTAGTCAAAGGAACTAAGTTAGTCTGGGTGAAGTTAGATAAGTCAGGTAAGCAAGTCAGTGGAGACTAACCTAAATGAGGTTAGTGTAACTAAGCTGGGGTTAGATGACTAAGTTAGGGTTAACTAACGAGGCGGTGGGATTAGTTAACTAGGTTAGGGTTAGTCTAACCAAACTAGGGTTAGTTGACTAGGTTAAGGGTGAACTAACCTAGGTTGGGTTAGGGGTTAACTAACCTAACTAGGGTTAGTTGGGTGGGTTAGGGGTTAACTAACCTAACTAGGGTTAGTTGGGTGGGTTAAGTTAACTAACCTAACTAGGGTTAGTTGGGTGGGTTAGGTTAACTAACCTAACTAGGGTTAGTTGGGTGGGTTAGGGGTTAACTAACCTAACTAGGGTTAGTTGGGTGGGTTAGGTTAACTAACCTAACTAGGGTTAGTTGGGTGGGTTAGGTTAATTAGTTAGGGGGTGGGGTTAATTAACTTAAGTAAGGTTAATTAATTAATATTAATTAAAGGGAAAAAAAGAAGAAAAAAGAAAAAAAAAAACTAACTGACCTGCACCTGCAGTGAAAGGGAAGGGGGAGGAGGAGAGGGGCGGCGACGGCGGCGACGCAGGGGCGGAGTCGGCGGCGCTCGGCGGCGGCGGCGGGCTCTGTAGGGCGGCGGCGGGCGACGAGGCGGCGACCGCGACGACGACGGCGTCCGGCGACGGCAGGAGGGGCAAAGGGGGCGGAAACGGGGCGGAAGCGGGAGGTGGAGGGAGGAGGGAGCAGGTGGGGAGAAGGCGGCAGGTGGAGAGACAGCAGGTGGAAAGGGAGAAGAAGGGAGGGGAGAAGGCGGGGGGAGGTAGCTGGTGGGGAGGAGGAGGCAGGTGGGTAGAAGGCGGGGGGAGGCAGCAGGTGGAAAGGGGGAGGCAGTAGGTGGAAAGGGAGGAGAAGAGAGGGGAGAAGGCGGGGGGAGGCAGCAGGTGGGGAGGAGGAGGCAGGTGGGTAGAAGGCGGGGGGAGGCAACATGTGGAAAGGGAGGAGAAGGGAGGGGATGGAGGAAGAAGGGAGGGTCGGGGAGAGAGAAAGAGGGGAGATGAAGATTAAGAAGAGAGAGAAAAGAGAGGAAAGAGAGAGAGAAAGGGGGTAGTTGGAATTCGGCGGGGGAGAGGGTGTCCGTTGGGGGGAGGGGTGGGTAAAAAAATTTTTAAAATAAAGAAAGAAAGAAATAAATTAATTAATTAATTTAAAAAAAGGGAAAAAAAGGAGAGGTGAGACGCCCCTGTCCCGCGCGCATGCGCGGGGCGGGGGTAAAAAAATTTGCGGGGCTGGGAGTGAAAAGGCGTCCGGATACGGGGACGGAGCACGCGGACACGATCGGGGCGCGTTAAGACGCGTAAAATCGAAAAAGGCATGTTCACGCGCGGGATGGAGCGCGCAAAAATACAAAAAATGAAGAAAAATTAATATCTCCCAAGTCGGCCATCAAAACAAAATATCATAAAAACAAAAAGTGGGTAGGACGACAGGGGGAAGATAGAGAAAATATGCGACGGAGGTTCCGGGAGGGGTAAAGGGCGATCACGTACAAAAAACACGAAAAACGAACCAAAAAACACAATTAAAAATTAATATCGAAAGAGCCGTGCATCGGAACAAAGTGCAGGAAAAAGGAAAACCATGCAGAAAGACGTGCCCGACAATCCTATCACATCAAAACATAATTCCAACTGAGATAAGATGCGTTCACGTGGGAAAAACCCAAAAAACAAACTCGAAAATGGGATCAGAAATTAATATCGGACGAACCGTTCATTGGAATGACACATAGTAAAAAGGAAAAATGTCCGCAGGAAGGGGTGGCACAGGGTTGTCATGTTAAACCGCAGGTCCGGTGGAAGTAGGAGGGGTTCACATGCAAAAAACTCCAAAAATACACCCGAAAACTCATTGAAAAATTAATAAGTAAAAATTCGAAAGTCGAAAGAGGGGCAAGGAAAAAGGAAAAAGGTGGGGGAAAACACGGGGGACACGGTAGTCAAATCAAATTGGAATTCCGATGCAAACAGGGCAGGTTCACATGGAAAAATGTCAAAAAGACGCACGAAAAAGTCGTAAAAAACCGAAAAATTAATAATGGACAAACCGTGTATCGGAATGACTCGGAGTAAAAAGGGAAAATGTCAGGGGAAAAGTGGTTAGCAGGGCTATGACATCAGATCATGGTTCCGAAGCAAGAAAAGTGCGTTCATATGGAAAACCGACTAATTTGCGCAAAATGCTTCAAAAATTAATAACTCAAAAACCGTACACCGGAACAAGGGTAAGTAAAAGGAAAAATGGTCAGTTCAGAGGGAGGAACAAGGCTATAAGGTTGGATTTGGACTTCAGTGAACGTAGGATGCGTTCACATAGCAGGACCTCAAAAGCAGGGAATGAAGGAAAACTGCAAGGGAACAGCCCCAAGGGTGGGTGGAAAATGAACGGTCGGGTGGGAAGGGATCCCATCAGGGTAAAAGTAAGTCATGGCATAGATGCATGAGTAGGTTGAGGCATATGGAGAAGGGTATGCAATGTAGACCCGTAGGGACGCGTCCCCACACTTAAGACCTTAATGGATAGGGTTAACCGAGCAACAGGGACCTAGGACCATGCCACAGACCATCCACTAACGTCCCCACACTTAAAACATAAACGTCACTAAGAAACCAAAGTTGTAGGGTTAGAAAAACTTGGCCCATTTTGTCAAGAATCACAGTTGATTGTCGATGGCACGTCC
This sequence comes from Lygodium microphyllum, assembly GCF_053477565.2. NCBI lineage: Eukaryota > Viridiplantae > Streptophyta > Polypodiopsida > Schizaeales > Lygodiaceae > Lygodium > Lygodium microphyllum. The sequence continues at coordinate 143,182,887 of NC_141137.1, forward strand.
TGTATTGTTGTCGGCTGCTGGAGGTACCAAGGCATCTTCTCAGCACACGTCCGTCATGGCAGGGACCACGCAGCAGTACCCAGGGAGGTAGCTGATGGAAGGAATCGCAGAAAATTTGTTGTCGATGATGAGGAATGTTGCACTCAACTCACAATCACTCAAATGGAATGAAAGAACAGTCACTTGCCCCATGACTAATATCACTCGAGGAAAAATGATTAAAACCCATGTCTCGTACCCGATTTAGAAATCAACAGGGGAATGGTGCAGAGGGAGTATGCCAGGGTGTACAGTTGATAGTGCATTAGTGCATCCAACCCGTCTGGCATAAGTGCAAGGAGGAAGGCAAGGGAGCCTTACAGTGCAGTGTACAGAACAGGGTGATGTGTCTTGTGATGACGGCAAAGACCGATCCCGTGGGTGCATAGGGAAACATGAACATACCTAACTCCAAGTGTCGTAACGTCCCTCAATCGCACCTCTCTGTAATTGAATGAAGACACTCCAGTCACACTCAGCCCACCCTCTGTCTCACGCTCTGTTGATATATACAGGAGGGCAGCCTTTTCCTGAAACCCATTGATGTAATCCTCACAGTTACTTGTGCAAAGGTTGTATGCCTTGTGCGCATTTGATGGTGCAACGGTGCATCCCACCCTGTGCCGGCATACGGTGCAAGAAGGAAGGCCAGGGAGCCTTATGGTGCAGTGCACAGAAAAAATTGTGCTTTGTGCATTGAGAGGCCCATCCCGTGCGTGCAACACTTCAATCACACTACTCACCTCTCATTTGATTTGAAGGGAAAAGACTGGTCTCTCGCCCCACCCTCTGTCTCACTCTCTATTGATAGATCTTATAAGGATTTTGCATATAAGAAGATCCATTTACCAGACCAAATGGTACCATCGTCATTCTGTCCCATAGCATGAGCTCGTCTGCTTCTGATGCTTCTGGAACTGCTTCTTCAAATGTATCCTCTGCAGGTGGGATAGATTCTTCTAGCTCACTTTCATAACCTTCTTCATCCATATCATATTCATCCTCTTTTGTCTCTGTCTCTGCTTCTGCTTCTGCTTTTGTCTCTACTTCTGTCTCTGTAGGAGCTCCGTAACAGAAGAACGGATTCTCTGTTTCCTCTTCTGCCTCTGTCTCTGTCTCTGTTATGGCCATGTAACAGGGAGAGCAGTACATCCATGCTTCTATCTCACTGTCAGAAGTGATTTCAGAAGTCATTCCTGGTTCAAGTAGGAAGTATTTACCCATTAATAATGACTTTGCATCTTTTGGAAGTTGGCTTACAATATCCACTGTTAAGGAACGTGCCACTGTTTTCTTGGGAAGGATCTGTTTGACAGGATCTTCGCCTGCTAATGTTCCATCTATAGCCTCATTAGGGGAGTCAAAAGATAATTCCAAGGAGGTGGATCCATGTCCTTTTTGAGAACCATACAGTTTCAGCACCACTTTGTTGGGTCCTCTACCCAAGGTCAAGGTTCCTTTGAACCAATCCGTCCTTGCTCGGGCTTCAAAAAGCCATGGTCTGCCCAGTAGCAGAGGGTAGGATGTACCATAAGAGTTTGGCTTCACCACCAGATAGGTTAGCCAATAATCTTTTCCAGCCACTGTAGTCTTCACATATGGGAGAATGCCCAAAGGCTTGATTCGGCTCTGATCCGCAAGTCTGATGAGCCATTGGGTGGGTTGCACACCTTGTAGGCCTAGATCCTTCATTGTCACATCCGTCATAATGTTTACTGATGAGCCTCCATCAATCAATGCATTTGCAATGAAGCAGCCTTCTATCCACACACCAGTCTCTGGAGTACCCGGATCTAGAAAGGCGTTAGCTACGTCCACTTCTTTGACAGGCTCTGTAGCTTTGTTGGACTTTGTCATTGTTGAGGGAGCAATCCTTAAACCATGTCTTCTTGTCAATATAATTTTGAACCTTTTTCGGCAACTGGGAGACAACATCAATAATTGTCGGAATGTAAGATTTGGTTTAAAGGTATCTAGATCTCTGACCAGATCGTATTCCTTAATAGGATCCACTGGCTTCTCTAACCGGTTAGGGAATGGGGCAACGCCCATTTTCATTTTCCCTCTTTCTTCCAACAAAGGAATCATGGGAACTTCTTCTGCCACTTGTGGCACCTCCTCCTCTTCTATCTCCTGGACCTCTGGTCCTGTCTCTGGAACTGTCTCTGTAACTCTCTGTGGCACTGTAGTGCTCTGTACGGCACTGTCAGGCTCTGTTCTGTTCTGTTCTTCTGGTGGAAGATTGAACTTCACTGTTCTGGCAGGAGGATTATTTTCTTTCTGGATAGGTGGTTCCTTCTTCTTTGCACGCGTGATGGCAGCAACTTCCAATTCCACGAAATTGGAGATCGGCTCTTGGGCCTCGGCCGGACTATCAGTAGCACTGTTTTTCACTGGGGCTGGGCTTGGGCAGTCTTTTGCAGTGTGGCCTTCTCCTTTACATCGACTGCATAAGGGCTTATAATCCACTGACCTTCTAGGATTTGGACAATTTGGTGAAATGTGTCCCTTTTCTCCGCATCTGTAACACTCCACTTCTGATCTCTGACCACCGCCAGACTGTCTTCCTCTGTAACTTTGGGATGGAAACCTTCTTGGACTGAAATTAGGACCAAACTCTCTAGGCTTGGGTCCAATATCCTGTGTTGTCATTTTGGATTCTAGCAAGTTGAATCTTGCATCTTCTTCCTTCCTTCTCCTATCATGCATCTCCTTCAGAGAGCAAATGTCCTCTGTATGGTTCTTCCGCAAATAGTAGGAACAGAAGGCTCCAGGAATGGTTGGTTTTCGTGTGCATTTAGTGGCTAAATGGCCTGCTTGATGACACTTACCACACAAAGTATTTGACCGCATCACATCTCTTCCTGCTCCTGCAACGTTGGATATGCTAACGGTATTCACTTTCAGCGTCTGTAGCTGCTCTGTAATCACATCCATCAACTCCTTTTTGATGTTTGCAACTGAGTTGGATAAGTAGTCCTTCAAGCTTTCTCCTCCTGAGGCATTGGCAGGAGGGTTTTGAGGAGTCTCTGTAATCACTGCATAAACAGGTTGGGCTCGTGCAAAGGGATCTCTGTTCTGGTTCTGATTCAGAGCTCCTGTTTGAACTGTTGCCTGTTGACTCCAGTTGGTAGGATTCCACTGTTGCTGCTGATTTGGCATTGAGGAAATTGGTTGGGACCATTGTTGTTGTGGTTGCACCATCATTTGAGGCATGGATTGTGGCCACTGTGGATTTGGTGCACTGTTCTGTGATACTGGGGGCATTTGTTGGTAAGGGTAGGGGACAGTCCCTGGGACTGCATTTGGTGGGTACATCATTCCTGGCATCAGAGGAGGTAGGACTCCTCTTCCTGTATTCATCACTAATCTAGCTTCCACTTCATCGTACAGTCTTGCACCTTCTGTTGCAGCTTGCAGGGTGGCTAGTCTTTGCAGCTCCACAAACTTACGGACTTTTGGTTGTAATCCTCTGAGAAACACTCCCTTCTGAATGCCATCATCTAGATTATGGTTAGTCCATCTCTTCAGGATGGATTCCATTCGTGAGACATAAGCTTCTACTCTTTCTCTAGAGGACTGACCTAGGTTCATAAATTCCTCTCGCATCCGCCCTTCAAAACCTTCACGCCTGAATTTAGTGAGGAAGGCCAACTTCAGGTCGTCCCATGTGCTAAAAGTTCCTGCTGCTTGTCTCTCATACCACTGAAATGCCACGCCCTTGAAAGTGGCGGGGAATATTGCCAACCAATGCTCAGGGGTTCTGGCATTGTTAGCCACACATGCTACCATAAACTCTGCTACATGAAGATCGGGGTCTTCATTGTACTCTCCCTTAAAAACTGGCAACGGGACTACATTTGCTGGCCTGTCATCAATATTTCCAGGACGGATCTGGCTTGGAAGTGGACCTCCAGCAGGAGGAGGAAGGGCTTGATGTGCCATTGGGACTTCTGTAAAGAGTTCCGCAAGGACGTCAAAGGCGGCTTCTGCTGTGAGCTCGTTCTCAGCCTTGATTTTTGCTTTCTCTCTTCTCACGTACCTCTGGACTCGTTCTAACGCTTGCCTCTTTATTGCGTCATTCATCAAGGGGTTGGCTTTTTGTAGAATTAGTATCTTGCACAAAAAAGATTGAAAAGAAAGGTATGATTGCAAAAGAATGAAAATGAAAGCTCACAAAAATAAAATCCCCCATTTTTGTGCCTTTCCCAGAAGCATTCATATGTAAGGACTTAGGCACTTAGTTTAGGGTCAACTTGGGTATGTGTGTTAATGTGTTGTGGTCAGGGAAGTTGGTCGCTCCAAGCTCATCAAGTCTTTCTACCCGCTACTTCAACACTTGCCATAGTATTGTCTTTTTCCTAAGCAACTCTCCCAGAGGTAGAGTCACAAGGGGTTGATATCAATGTCATGAGCATGTTGGCAACCGCTTGCTTTTTATTAGGATCTACACTCTTTTGCCAGTAATCTCGGCTAGTCTGCCTGCTGGTGGCATTTAGGCTTTGTCTATTGTGGTGCTATATGGGGTGCAGGTACATCTCTTGATCTTAATCACGTAGACAAGACTAGTGTGCTCACACTAGAGAGCTCATCGATCTCATCTTCTATGATAAACCACATCTCTTGATCTTAATCATGTAGGCAAGACTAGTGTGCTCACACTAGACAGAGGGTTAACAGAAGGCTTCAGTCTCTGGAGGACTATCTTGCCAACATTTCTTCTACTTCTTCCTTTTCAACGTTTCTGAATTCTGCTTTCATGCCACTGCACAAAGGAAGGTATTCGGTTCTGAAGGTGTCAAAATGCATTCGTCTAAGCATTGCGGTGGTGCCATCATCATAGTAATGCCAGCTTCTGATGGTTTCAACAGTGTATGTTGTGAAAAAAACTCTGTCTACCAACTTCCAGTGGGTTGCCAATTGAACAAACAGAAGATTATCAGTACACCAAGCATCCCATATATCTTGCTGTTGAGCATCCACGAACAAATTCCAACTCTTTTCCTTCTTGTCTTTGTGAACCTCCATAGACCAAGACTCCTGAAGCTTCTTCACAATCTCCCACTTGATGATGTCTGGAAACTTCTCAATGAATGCCAAATCTTCCATGGATGGTCATTCTCTCTGTTTCTGCTCTTCAGTTTATTCCCAAACAGTTTGCCACCAAGATGCAAGTTTATGCTGCTTCAACAGGAAGAGGAAACTGTCCACCACATAGAGCATGCATCATGATGGTGATGTGTTTCCGCCATTGTGGGATGAACTTCTTGTGGAAAGTGGCTTTAATTATGAGAAATTCCAACTCTTCAATGGAAGAAGGAACTTTACAAACATCCATCGAATTCTTCTCTTCTTGGCAATGCCATTTCCTTCATTTTCAGCCTCTTCTAGTGCTTGTTGATGGCAAGCTTCCCCGGCTGCGCACCAAAAACATGGAGCCCCAAGAGAAACACCAAGAAAAGGGGAATTCTCTTGCAAGAAAATCTATCTTGTAACATCAACAAGCTTGTTTATCATGTTTCATATGATCACAATGAAGAAAAGAACACCAGGCACAACAATTCTTCATACAACATCATGTAGATCTCCCACGGATTTGATAGAATCAACCATATTCTTCAATATCTTCACAAAATCCATCAATAGAACAAAGAAAGCAAAGGAATACACCATCTTTGAATGGAAATACATCACATAGTATTCATCTTCAATATCTTCATAGTCTTCTCTCTCAATCTCTCATATACAATCACTCTATTTTAGTAGAATTGGCTATCTCTGACTCTCTCTCTCTCTCTCTCCATCAATAATACATCATATCCTCACTACAATCTCTCTAAAAATCACTCTCAATAATCCTTCTTAGGTCGTGGATACCCCTCCCAAGAGGTATGTCTGATATGAAGAGTCACCAGAGCCACTACAGTGTCCTTTCATAGCTCACTACTGTCACTTCACTTCAGTCTTTACTTGAGTCTTCAGCAGCTACTTCTTTCACTTCTTTCAGATCCTTTGCACTTGTATTCACCTCTTTCCAAGGCTAGAAAACTTTCCCAAGCTACACTCTCATCCATCAGAACACATACAGAAGCATACAGAACAATCACAGAACAGTACCAGAATAGCTACAGTACAGAACAGAACAGAACAGAGACAGAAGCTCTACAGAAGACCTACAGAAGGTTACAGAGGTCATCAAAACCACATAACTCATACTCAAACCATTCCAAACTCTCAAAAACTATTCAATAAACTTTCACAAGATCTCAATCTTCATCAATCAATACTCCATCCCTCCTTATAGAAGGCAATCAGAACAAAACAGAACAAAACAAAAGCTATACAGAAGGTATACAGAACCAATCGGAACCTATCAGAATATCACAGAACCACATATCTCCACTGATAAACATCATGAAATTCCAAAACACAATCAATATCATCCAAAACACTCTCAAACCACTTCTAAACCAATCAATCATCTCATAAAATCAACCATTCAGCTCTCAAAAACAACAAAAATCAACCAAAAAACAAGTAATTTCAACACTCAACAGGTGACATTTCTTCGGTGCCTATTTAGTGGTGTTGGCACCTTGCCTCTATTTTTTGATTGTCCATCAAGCTCTGTTTCTGAGACCCTACATGTTCCTGACTTGGGATTTACTCTCCTCTGAGTTTATGGCCTTCCTAGACTTAGGACTTGTGTTTTCTTCACCAAGCTAGCCGTCTTTCTTGAGGATTCTTCTACAAGAGACACTCAATTTGATAGATTTATTAGAGAGTAGGCTATCTATGCCCCATTCCCCTTCCATTATGTAGGGTCCTCCATAGCAACTTTCTCTTGCCGCACTCATTCTCAATTGTGCACCATCTATCCCACATGTTCCGTCCCATCCCCTACCATCTCCTCCTGGTGGTTCCCTCGCACCTCCCATCCCTTTCAAAGGGGGACAATATTGGTGTTGCGACTATGGATTTCCTGGTCCTTTGTGTTTTAGCGAGGCTTCCCAAGATTGTGAGGATTTTCTTGAGGATTTCTAGTCTACTTTGGGCCTTTCTTTTATGCAGTTGTCCCTTTTCTTTGTCATCAAGCCACCATCCACTACCACTTGGCCCTACATCCCTAGTGTTTCTATGTAGCTTATGGCAACTTCAATAGTTCTCCATATCATCTTCTTGTTGGGATAGAGGCTTTGCTCACCCATTCCCGACTAGATTTTTTTAGATTGACCTATTTGAGGCTTCTTCATTTCCATTTCCCTTTGGTGACCTTTCATTTGATCAATTTTTAATACAGAGAGGGGATGTTGCTCCTTGGCCAACTTTCTTCATTGACAAACTTCATTGACATTTGCACTCTTCCTTCCACCCTTGGATTTTCATCTCCTTTGGTCTTCCGCCACATCCAAGATCTGAGAGGGGGTGTTAGTAGAAATGTGTATCTTGTATGGTCATCTCCTACCTATGAGCCCCAATCAGAGTCAAATGAGGACACTAGGAGCTTTGATATTGTCTTTGCCTATTAGTTTATGTGTTTTAGACACTTTAGATGGAGGGCACATTAGTGTATTTCTTTTCATGCACTTTTGGCTATCTTTTAGTAGTTTGACTACATTTAGGGTTTTTCCTTTTTTTCTGCCTATATATATGCAGTCTAACCTTCCACTCTCATTATTCATCATTGATCCCTCGTGACGAGCCAGTCCTTCTCATTCTCTCATCCCCTTGTTACCATCCTTGGGGGGTCACTCATGAATATATGTATGTATCACGTGAGTTCAAAATAAGGGGTTTTAAAAACAATATTTTAATACATTTTTTACATGCAAAAGGATGTAATATCAAATGGCTACTTACATATTCAATAAAAAAGGAATATATTTTAATCAATAAAATTCATAGATAAGGATATTTATAAATAAGCCTTGAATGCATGTGATATAAAGGATATATATATATATATATATATATATATATATATATATATATATATATATATATATATATAGTGAACCCAACAAGCTACCATCTAGCACCCACACTAATGCGTAGAGCTGCATGTTGGGGCCAATTGTTCTAGCCTTGTACCTCTAGCTTGCAGTCACATTGTTCCTTCTCTCTCATATGTTCTCTTTGTCTCTTTCTTCTCTCCATATTTACCTTCCACTTTCCGTTCTGTGCTCTCACATATATGATACTTGAAATGAAGTTTATGGGTAGAAAGCCAAATCTATCCCATTTGAAAGTATTTGCATGTATTACTTATAGGCATATTCGTGATGAGTTGCATAGTAAATTGGATCCCAAAGTAGAAAAATGTGTATTTGTTGGATATTCTCTTGAGGAGAAGAGATATAGATGTTATAACCCTAGTAGATGTGAGTTGAGAGCTAGCAAGGATGTTGTTTTTTATCAAATGAGTAGCTAGTATAGTAATGTGTAGAATATAGTTGGGGTTGATGAACATGAGAGTGTGGCTGTGCAGAAAATAGGTAAGCGGGAATAGACATTAAGTGGAGCACAAGAGTCTCCTAGTCATGGATTTGTTGAGCTGGACCTTGGAGTAGCAGATTGAGATCACAGGTTGGTGAATTGCAAGAAGAGGTGTATATGGAGTAGCGAGCAGATTATGAGGATTTTGAGCATCCCACATATGTGTGCAAGTTAAAGAAGGAAGGAAACACCTAAAGAATGGTCTGATAAGATTGGAGAGTATCTTGATAACATTGTCTTTTATGTTTCTAATGGTGATCACTCACCTTATGTGAGAAAGGGAGATGCAAGTTTTGTCATCATAGTCATCTATGTAGATAATTTGATCATTACAGGTGACCATGACAGTGGGATTGCATAAGTCAAGAACCATTTGAAGAAGTTTGAGATGAAGGATTTGGGTGAGTTGAGGTACTTTCTTGGTATTGAGGTGATCAGAATGTGATGATGGTATATAGCAATCCTAAAGGTAGTATGGCTTGGATATGTTATCCAAGTATGGTATTATAGTGTATAAGCCTTTTTTAGTGCCATTGAAGCAAAATGTGAAGTTGAGTGCTAGATTTGGGGATGAGATAGAAGACCCTACTATGTTCAAGAGGATAGTAGGAAGTTTGATTTACATGACTATCACAAGGTCAAACTTGAGCTATGTTGTTGGCCTTTTTAGTCGGTTTATGTAGATGCCTAAAAAGCCTCATTTGGATGCAGTTAGATGCATATTGAGGTATGTGAAGTCCACTTTGCATTATGGACTTTTTTATGAGACAGGTAAGGATATACATGTGTTTGGATACATAGATGTAGATCGGATTGGTAGCATGTCTGATAGATCTATTAGTGGATTTGTGTTTTCCCTTGGTAGTGCAACAATAATTTGGAGCAGCAAAAAGAAACCTACAATTGCTTTATCGAGTATAGAGGTTGATTATAGAGGTGCTACTATGGCAGTATGTGAGGTGGCATGGATATGAAAGTTATTGGGTGATTTGGATGTGCAAGGAGATGGTCCAGTTGTCATTCACTATGATAGCATGAGCAACATAGAGTTAGCTAGGAACCTAGTGTTCCATGCTAGTCCAAAACACACTGAGGTGCATTACCACTTTGTCAGAGAGAAGGTACTTAGAGGAGAGATTGACCTCATATATGTCAGCACACAATTTCAGATAACTGGCATTTTCACAAAGGCATTGGATCCAGAGAAGCTTCAAAAATTTCAAAGCTTGGAGTGGTTAGATGGGTCTACATGTCTACACTTAGCATGTTGGTGGTCATTACAATCCTCACATGGCCCTTGACTTAACACTTTTGATATTTAGTTTATTGCACCTACATATACCTGGCATAGTTATAGCACTAGTCGATTAGTATAGTCAGTTATGCACTATTTGACTTAGTAGGCCACTTTCCTTTATGTTCTATTTTATCTATACTTTGTATACATTGTATTACGAGAAGAAGAAGAAGAAATAATGAGCAAGAAAATTTTTTGGCCTTCATCTCTCTTGTTATGTTTTTGAGTGACCTTCCTCATCTATCTATGGTATGTGTTTGGTGCAACAGCTCAAGCAAGTCCCCCCACCACACGATTCTTGACACAATATTAGCGAGTAATTCTACAAGTTCGAGTCCACCATGCATGCCAGTGTTAAAGGCAATGGCAATTAGTGGCATTTAAAGTAAGGGCCGCTAGCAACATATTAATGAGCTGACAGGTGCAAGAGCTATTAAGACCATTGGTATGATACATGGAGAAAAGGAATATCGCAATAGGTAGCAGGCTATATAAGGGAAAAACCTACCCATGTAGAAGGTTTGGGAGAGGAATCAAGGGAATCAAGGGTCTATTGTTAGATTTTTTGTGTATCCCTTTGACTAGTCTCTTGGTTAACATCTTGAGTGAGGAAGTCAACATCCCCGGGTTTTTGATTGCTAATCGAAATAATGATTAGGAAAAAGAGCTCAAAGAAGAAAAACAAGTGTGTAGAAATCACACTTTCTTTGAAAAGTGACACTCTCAATGCTCCTAGAGAACACAATTTCTTCTATTGTAGAGAGTACTACTGCTGCATCCAACATTAAAATTTTGGCCATGGCCATAATGGATGAGTGACCTGACCCAAAACATAAACTAGAAGTGATCAAAAAATTCAAGCACTAGGTCAAGGAAGTGCACATTGACCTTTAAAAGAAAGAGGTACAAGAGGCATGAGTGTACTTGGCTTGACTTGCATTGCACATTATCAACTCCCATTGGCCCTAACACATTTGGAAGACTTGACTCAAATCCAGATAACCCAAGAATATCTATTAGAGGGTACTCCAATGTTTTTGAATTTATCAATGTATGTGGAGGGAATTTTAGATTCAACATAACTAAATAAATATATTTATGGAATTGATATTCATCTTTCATTGAGGTTGGTGCCATGCAACCCAAGACCATTCATGAGACAATTTAGCTTGCTGAGCATTATAGCCAAAAATATAGTAGAGACGTGTCTTCTTTTGAACCTAAAACTGCAGGAAATGTTTCTTCAAAAACTAATCTATAAGGTTGGGATAGAAGTTTAGCTAGGAAAGGGATATTTTTTGGCAAGAAGGAAGATTTCAAAACCCCTATAGCAAAGTCCCAACCTATCTTATAGTTTATGGAGGAAAATAGGGCATAAACTCTAGGCTTAATGTTGAAGTAAAACCAAATTTTATTTAGGTAGACTTTGGTGGAAAGCCTTCAACCAATAATGTGCAATGAAAGCATGTAACAAATGACAAATTGAAGGATATATACACCAAAGGTTTGTGCTTCAAGTGTGAGGAGAAGTGGACCATGATCATAAAAATAAATGCAAACCAAGGAATGCAAAATTTGGCATGATCATTAAAGAAGGATCAGATGAAGAAGTAAATGAAGATGATATGTTTCAAATAACAGTCATGGTTACTCTAGAAGAATCACATGAAGAAGAAGATGTTGTGAATGAGAAGTTTTATAATTCAATGGATGTGTTTGCTGTTGACCCAGGTGGTTCTTCTATGTTGTGCACTATCTCTCACGATGCATTGACCAAAAGTAGAGGTGAAAATACTCTTTGACTCAAGGGGTTTATGAATGGTAACATTGCATATATTCTTGTGGATACGAGTAGCACACATAATTTTGTAAATATACAATATTTAGATGGCTTGAAGCTATAATTTAAGAATATGGATGTGCCATTAAGGGTTCCATTTGCTACTGGGGTTTTGAAGATATTCATGAAGTGTGCACATGCACTTCTATTGAGTTTTCACCCTCATGTACTACTTAAGTTAAACTTGTAGCCTTGGAAACGAGACCCATTGACATAGTTGTTGGTTGTGATTGGCTAAAAAAAAGTTGGAAATTTTACCATGGACTTGAATTTAATGCAAATGGAATTTTCTTAGGATGGACATCAAGTAACATTACATGAGGTCGATCAAAATCAAGTAAAGCTAATCTCTATTATATGAAGAAGTTAAAGAGAGAGATCAATGCTAAGTCATGTGTATTCTCTCTTCTTTCCAAAGAGGATGAAGACCAACCCACATCCACTTCAAAGAAGAAGAAATCAACATTGTGCAAGTTATTAGAAGAATATAAAGACTTAATTTAGCCACCATCTTCATTGTCACCTAAGAGAGAGGTTGATCATCCTATTGACTTGGCACCTAATACCAAACGCATCGACAAACCACCCTACAGACTATCTAAGTTTGAGCATAAGAAGGTGGAGTGGCAAGTCAAAGAGTGCTAGAAATGGGTTGATTCGGCCAAACCAATCACCTTTTGCCTCTCCAGTGTTACTAGTTAAGAAGAAGGATGGGACATTTCATAAGTGTACTAATTATAGGGAGTTAAACAAGTCTATCATCAAGAATATGTACCCCATTCCCTCTATTAATGATCTTTTGGATGAACTCCACAAGCGTTTTTATCAAGATAGATTTTTACGTGAGGTATCATCAAATCTATATGAAAAAGGGGGATGAATACAAGACACCATTTAGGATTGAACACATCTATTCTTGGTGATGCCTTTCAAACTTCCAAATGCACTAGCCATTTTTCAAGCACTTATGAATAAGATTTTGTAGCCCTTCTTATTCAAAATAGTCAATGTTTTATTTGACGTATGTATGGGAGATATTTTACACATAGAAAAGGACAAACTCTTTGCAAAGGAGTTAAAGTGTTCTTTTATGGAGGATGAAGTGGAATATTTAGGTCACATAGTCATTGTTGTGAGTGGGATTAGAGTGGACCCAAAGAAGGTGCAATGTGTCAAAAATTGGCCTACCCCTACTAATTCTACATCTTTGAGAGGATTCCTTAGATTATCATTTTTCTATCAATGGTTCACTTAAAATTATACTAATGTTGCGGCTCCATTGACTAACTGGTTGAAAAAAGAGACATTATTTTGGGTTTCTATAGAGTATAAAAGTTTCAATGAGAGTATAATATTGAAAGTAAAGGTTATAAATTATACCATGATACCACAAAGTAAGTGTATTTTGGCTAGAAATGATGTTGCCTGAAGGGGAGCTATGGAGCTCTACCCCGAGACCTACGGACTACTTATTGATCAAGCGTTTCAAGCCAAGTGGCCATGGATACCTCTCACATAGCTGACATGCAATGCCTACCTTACGAGTGTAGTGAGCTTACCTTGATGCTCGATCGAGTTCCCTCCTCTCTTGCACTCCGGTAGCTCCACGGTCCTTGCAGCAAGCTCAAGCAAGCTCAAGCCCTCTCCATCAAGCTCCATCCTCCATAGCCGCTCGAGAAAAGAGAAGAGAAGAGAAGAAGAGAAGATGAAGAGAGAAGATGAAGAGAGAATATGGGGAGCTTCTTCTCCACGATCCCTCACTCTCACACACTCACTCCCTCACTCCCTCACTCCCTTACACTCCCTCAATCCCTCACTCAAGCACAAGCAAGAAGGCAAGAAACAAGAGAAGAAGAAGAAGCTTTGGCCACACACAAGAATGATATTCTCATTCACTTTTGAACTTTATATACATGCCCTACTTTTTGGGCAGTCATCCCCGCTTTTTACATGGCCGGCCATTAGCCTAGGCTCTGTTTTCCTATTTTCCACCGTTCTAACTTATCCCATTCCCAACTAGTGCATACAATTTGCACAAGAGTGAGCCTGGCATTCTTTTACAAGGATTCGGGAGCGCTTTCACAATTAATGGTGCACTTTTACTCTTTTCTTTTCTCGAGGCGACATTGAGGCTTTCTGGAGAGGTCATCATTCAATTTTTTCAGGGTCTGACTTCCCTCCGGGGCGCCTTTTCCTTCCTTTGTCCTATGCCCTTTCGGTTATCTCCTTTTTCCATTTTCCCACTCCTCAGTACTGCGGTAAACATTACCCCCCTCCTAGCTGAGTGCCAGTCCCATGGCACTGTGGTGGGGAGTAGTGGGGTAGTTGGGGTTGTTGCTAAGCAGAACTGGTGGGTTAATGACCATAATCAAAAGGTGCTTTTGTGAATGAGAGGTGATGGAGTTTGATTAACGATGACGAGGAGAGATTCCGATGTGCTTTAGACTTCATGAAGATGCTCGGCATTTCTCACCCAGTTGTAGCTCCCCTTCTGCGATGGCTGATAAAGGTTTTGCATCGGCATCTCTAATCCTTTTCATTGCTAGCCGGCTGTTGAGAACCATGTAGCCGTGCATCTCGTGCTGATCCTAAGTACTTAATCAATAAGCAATCCGCAGGTCTAGGGGTTTGAACATACATTTGGATAATATGAGGTTCCAAAATCTATGCCAATGGTGGGTCCATCATTGAGTTTTCCTTCTGCTTGATTTCGTTCAGTCATGGTAGCCATCAACAGGCAGATGGTTGGCTACATCAAGCATGCTGGTCCATCCAACCATCGGAGTATGCAAAAGTTCTTGAAGCTGCTGTAGTGGTGTCCTGTCCGACTCATGGAAAAATTCCTGTCCTGTCAGAGCTTTTGTGGTGTCCTGTCCTATCCGACTCATGGAAAAATTCCTGGTCATTAGTGGATGTTGTGGATGGTATTCTTTAGCTGGGTAGCCATTCACTAAGTCACGATCATAGCCTACAAGAGAAAGTTGTGCACTCCCTAAGGGGTGTGTCTGTCTCACGGTGTGGTGTAGCTTTCTTACTTGCACAATGGGGGAATACACACAGAGATGGAGGCTGAAAACAGTTTTCCTCTTCTTAGTTGTGTAAGCCAAAAGAACTCTCGTACAAAGAAATAGAAGAACCCTATATATGGGTCTCAAACCAAACTCAACTAACTAAGGTGGCATACTAACTGAGCCATGAACTAGAGTAGATAAGGATAGCTGTCATATAGCTATTATTCATGGGCAGTGTACCAACCGCATCTGCAACTAACACGTTGGTGACATAAATGCACAACGGTCACCCTGGCATATCACGAGTGGAGCTCGATATCTCAACACTCCCCCTCGAGCTCAATCTAAATTCCTGCACACCAAGCAGGTCTCTGAACTTGCGCAGCTTCTCTGCGCCCAATGCCTTCGTGAATATGTCAGCTACCTGATCCTCTGTGCTGACATAAACTAGATCAATAAGACCTAGTAAAACCCTCTCCCGCACATAGTGATAATGCACCTCAATGTGCTTTGTTCTAGCATGATAGACTGGGTTATTTGCCAAGTGTATACTACTCATGTTGTCACAATAAATGACAACTGGCCCATCTGTAGACTGATGCATATTATAAAGTAGCTTATGCAACCAAGCTACCTCACATGCAGCCATTGCTGCACCCCTGTACTCAGCCTCTGTGCTCGACAAGGCAACTGTAGGTTGTTTCTTGCTGCTCCAAGTGACTGCAGAACTCCCAAAAGAGAACACATATCCACTGGTAGATCGTCTATCAGAAATACTACCAGCCCAATCAGCATCAGTGTATCCATACAGTTGTATCTGAACCCCAGTCTCATAAAATAGTCCATATTGCAATGTGGACTTCACATACATGAGTATGCGTCTAGCCGCATCCATATGCGGTTTCCTTGGAGCCTACATAAACTGACTTACCAATCCAACAGCATAGCTCAAATCTGGCCTGGTAATAGTCATATAAATCAAACTTCCTACTATGCATCTGTACATAGTAGGTCTTCTAGAAACTCACCTGCATCTGTGCTCAGCTTCACATTCTGCTCCAAAGGAACTGAAATAGGCTTACAGCCTGTCATCCCATATTTGGATAGCATATCCAATCCATACTGCCTCTGCAAGAGCTGTATCCCACTTGGTGATCTAATCACCTCAATGCCCAAGAAATAACGCAGCTCTCCTAAATCCTTCATCTTAAACTTCTGCTTCAATAGGATTTTCACATGAAGGATATCTTCATCACTGTCACCTGTCATAATCAAATCATCAACATAAATGACAAGTAGCATAATACCTTTCTCTGTTTTTCTCACATAAAGTGAGAAATCTGCCTTGGAAATCTGAAAGCCAATAGTGACAAGATACTGTCCTATCTTGTCAGACCATGCTCTAGGTGCTTGCTTCAAGCCATACAAGGCTTTCTTCAACCTGCAAACAAACTCAGGATGAACAGCATGCACATAACCTGGTGGCTGCTCCATATAGACCTCTTCTTGCAAATCACCATGCAAGAAGGCATTCTTTATATCCATCTGATGTAAAGACCATCCCTTTGATGCAGCCATAGCAATGACTGCTCTTATGGTTGCCATCCTTGCAACCGGACTGAATGTTTCTTCATAGTCAATGCCATATGTTTGTGCATACCCCTTGACTACTAATCTTGCCTTGTATCTGTTCACAGAACCATCTGCATTGTGCTTCACCTTATAAACCCACTTACAGCCAATTGCATTCTTACCTTTAAGCAAAGGTACCAATTCCCATGTAGCATTTGCTTCCAAGGCATCCATTTCTTCATCCATGGCTTTCTCCCATTTTTCTTTTCCCATGGCTTGCTCAAAAGAAGTGGGTTCTGGTTCCTGTATCACTTTGACCATATATGCATAGTGAATGGCTATAAATCCATCATATTTCAGCCTATCCACAGGATACCTAGCTCTCGTAGACCTGCGCAAAGTAGGTTCACTCCCAGATGCTCTCAAAACATCCCTGGTCTTCCTTACTCCATGTGTAACAATAGAAGGAAGACCCAACTCATCATCAATGCTCTGTTCTGAGCCATTGGATTCACCATCCACATAAGAGTAACCTGCATTCACATCAAACATGGGCTGATCAACCTTCTCCTTTCCTTTTCGTGATACCTGCATACCACTATCTGCATTGCTTTGAGAAGTTTCTCCTGATCTCAATCTGCCTGTCCATGGCAAAGAATGTGAACCACTGCTAGAGGACGCTCGAGGTCCACTAATATTTTGTGACTGCTACTGTGAATTCTGTGCAGCATTACCATTTTGTGCATCTACATCATTAATCACATTTACTGGTTTATACCAGCTACTCATCTCATCAAAAACAACATCTCTGCTCACTGTAAACTTACGAGTAGAAGGGTTATAGCATCTATACCCTTTTTGCTGCAGAGAGTAACCAATAAAGATGCACTTCTCAGCTTTTGGATCCAACTTGGATCTTAACTCATCTGGCACATGTACATAGGCAATGCAACCAAAAATTTTCAAATGAGAAATATCTGGTTTCCTACCA
The DNA here is from genome assembly GCF_053477565.2 of Lygodium microphyllum. Taxonomy (NCBI): domain Eukaryota; kingdom Viridiplantae; phylum Streptophyta; class Polypodiopsida; order Schizaeales; family Lygodiaceae; genus Lygodium; species Lygodium microphyllum. The sequence continues at coordinate 143,200,133 of NC_141137.1, forward strand.
GTATACCTCTCCTCTGGAGTCATCCCATGTATTGCTGCAGTGGGAGTCATGTTCATTATGTAGATTGCTGTAGCAACTGCTTCAGCCCAATAAAAATCTGGTAGGTCTTTTTCATTGAGCATGGCACGAGATACCTCTCTAATATGCCTGTTTTTCCTTTCTGCAATTCCATTTTGTTGTGGGGTATGACTGCATGAATATTGCTGCTTTATGCCATGCTCCTACAGGAACCTTGCAAACTCATTTGAGAGGTACTCTCCCCCTCCATCTGACCTTAGGCATTTTATTTGCAGGCCTGTTTCTTTTTCAACCATAGCTTTAAGAGTTTTGAAATGCCCAAAAACTTCACTTTTCTTTTTCATAAAATACACCCAAACTTTTCTGCTATAGTCATCAATAAAAGTGACAAAATAATGGCAGTCTCCAAGAGATGGAGCTTTAGTAGTCCACACATCAGAGTGGATTAATTCCAATGGCTTCTTACTCTCTTGAACATGTCTAGGAAATGGTTTCCTTGCCTATTTTCCAAACTGACAAGCTTCATATACCTTATGCATTTCTGCAACCTTGAATTTTGGCAATCCTGCAACAATATTTTGGGCCTGCATTGATTTAAGTCACTGTACATTAACATGACCAATGCGTTTATGCCAGATGTCAATATCTGCAACTACACCGGTCCCATGTGCAAACATTGCTGCACTCAATTCAGGCATGTCTGCATCCAACGTAAACATTCTGCCCTTCTTCTTTCCTTTTGCTATCAAGCGACCTTTATTTTTCATATCCTCAACAAAGCATCCATGAGGATTAAATCTGACCTACAAGCCCTGCTCAACCATTTGACCAACAGAAACCAGATTCTTGGTGATATTCGGGACATGAAATACATCGGACAGGTATTTCTTTTTCCCATCCTGCATAGACAAAGGAATTTTTCCAATCTGCACAATAGGATGTGCAGTATCATCACCAGTCTCCACAAATCCTGGTTTTTCCATTTTTCTTGCATCCTCCATCCATTCTGCATGACCTGTCATGTGGTTTGATGCGCCTGAGTCAACATACCATACATCATTGCTTTCTTCTGCACTTGTCACAGAATTGTTCATATGCTGCACCATAAACAAATGCTCATTTCTGTCATCACCCTGTCTACTAGAAGATGCATAATTCCCTTGTTGCAATTTTCCATTCATGATGTCATTCTGCTTTTTATAGCAGTCTTTAGCCATATGACCCATTTTACCATAGTAGTAGCATTCAACATTACTGTTTGCATTTTGGCCTCTTTGCCATCCACCACGACCTCTTTGGCTCCCCCTGCCTCTAGAGTTACCACGTCCTCCTCCATAGGACTGGTTTTCTTGAGTTTGCTGCATATTCTGATTTCTACCACGGCCTCCAAATCGGCCTCCTCTACCTCTGCCTCTACCTCTTCCAGCATTTGAGTAGAAGATAGTTTCTTTTGAAGTTCCTCCTGAAGAAGATGCACCACCATTTCTCTGCTCCTCAAAAATTAGAAGAGCAATCAACTCCTCAAAATCAGAAAATCTTTCACGAACTGAAATGGATGTCCGAAACTGTACATAATCCTTTCCTAGACCATTCAAGGTCACAGAAACTAAATCGTCATCTTCCACTGGCGACCCAATGGAAGCAAGTGCATCTGCAATCTTCTTCACCTTCATGTGGTAGTCATTGATGCTCATACTTTCTCTTTGCACATTATGCAACTCTTGCTTGAGCTGTATTTTTCTGGCTTGCGTATTTGTGCTATACATTTTTGACAAAGTATCCCATGCCTCCTTTGGCGTACTTGCATCCTGAATATGCACAATCATAGAGTCTGAAATACTGATAGACAGCCAGTACATAACTTTCCTGGCTCTCTCATGCCATGCTTTGAATGCCTGCATTTGCTGTTGATTGGGAACATCAGGAAGAACTGGTTCTTCTTCATTTCCTGCAACAAATTCTCAATATCCTTTTCCCATAAGGAAATTCGTCATTCTAAACTTCCATGCTTGGAAGTTGTTCTTGTCAAGCTTTTCAGTTACAATCTGTGAAAGAGAATCAGACGCCATTACACAACACTACAAAAAATTCTGTCACTGCAAAAAACACAGCTTCACCCTCACAAGGGCAAATCTGCAAAATTGACGAAAGTGGTATTTGACCACACAGTCACTTCCTAGTGACGATTTTGCATAAACAGGAACCAAGGATGATTCTGTAACTCCCAATGTCTCTGCACATAAGCATACGATGCAATTTCTGTGGTAACTTTTCACCGACCTGTAGAACAGTGGTCACACAGCATAAAACTGGGCCTTTTCCTGAGTGCGTGCAGAAAACTTCCGCCTCCAAAACAGGCCCCGAAATGGCCTCAAGTAAAAAAAACAGGGTTGCCAAGGGCTAAAGCCCTGCCCCGCAGCATATACTGCCCTCTTGCTTCACCGCGAAGGGCGTCTCAACCTGAGACAATGCACTCTTGCAATTTCCGGCTGTGCTACCTGCAGAGATATGCTCCCAAAACAGAAAATGAAAGCAACACTGCTCCTCTTACCAGAATACCGCGAGCTTGGCTTGCTTTCTTGAGCTCCTTACCACGAACAAGGCTCTGATACCATGTCAAGATTGTGGGAGAGAAGGAAGGAGTCTCACTTGTAGCTTTCTTACTTGCACAATGGGGGAATACACACAGAGATGGAGGCTGAAAACAGTTTTCCTCTTCTTAGTTGTGTAAGCCAAAAGAACTCTCGTACAAAGAAATAGAAGAACCCTATATATGGGTCTCAAACCAAACTCAACTAACTAAGGTGGCATACTAACTGAGCCACGAACTAGAGTAGATAAGGATAGTTGTCATGTAGCTATTATTCATGGGCAGTGTACCAACCGCATCTGCAACTAACACGTCGGTGACATAAATGCACAACGGTCACCCTGCTGGCATATCACGAGTGGAGCTCGATATCTCAACAGTAAGTGCATGTGTAGTGGAACTGGGAGATGGGTCTAACCTTGGGTAAGCCCTTGGTAATGTCCCACACTTGAGGACCCAATTCATGTGTTGTTGGAGGTGCATTGCAAAACTTAGGGTGACAGGTCTAAAAGTCCTGCCCTTGATTTGCCCTAAGCATGAAGTGGGGGAGGGGCTAGGTGTAAACCCTAGGTGTAGTGAGTGAAGTGAGCCCTCGTGCTTTTTTCTTTTCCTTTTTTTTTTTGAAGAATTGTATACAAGGAAGGTGTCCTGGCTAATGCCTATCATTTTCAGCTGGATTACGAGGCGGTCGCAAGCATTGGGATAGGAATGCGCGACTTTGTAGATATTCTTTAATATCGGCCCGGGCCTTTAGAGGTGTGGATGACAAGAAAGGATGATTGCACCTTGTGAAGCGGGTATCACTCATATCCTCTAAGATTTCTAGGCAAAAGGAGGGAAGCAGGGTTGCCCTCATCATTAGTCTAGTCATGGCTCTACTATCTATCCCTAGGTTGATATAAAAAAAGAGTGGAGGGAGGTGTGCTTCCTCGGCTGTGGGTCTTTGCATTAGTAGGAACTTGATAAGCCTAAGATAATTACATGTAGTTAAGAAGGATGGATTTGGGCAAGAAGAAAAATCTGCGAGGAAGCAGTTGATAGATGGGAGGAGATCCTCTAACCTAAAGACTAGGCATTCCTCAGGGCTCTGGGCATTAACATTATATGTCTTAGGAAAGTCAAAATCCCCATGAATATTTCGATCATAGTCAACTCCATGCCTACGAGGGTAGGGCATGTAGATGGAGTCGTTGCATTCTTCAGGGAGCGAGCTGCAGAAGGCGGTCCAGGCGTCAAAATTAGTATCCCAAATCCTCCTCTGCCACTTTGATTGTGCCTCATAGCTTGGACGGTTTTGGGAACCCTGTTTACCTTGTCTTGCCAGTAGTCTTCAGGCTCTTGCCTCCATCTGGTTATTATGAGGCTTCTTTCCTCTATCCACCTATTTGCAAGATCATTAGCCAGATCCTTGATCTTGGCTAGAATACCTAGAAGCAAAGCACGGTCTAGAGAGCGTGGATAAGCAAATGAAAGTTCAAACGACCAATTCCTGAGGCCAATCGATAGGATGGGGATCCCCCCATAGTGGCACAGGCTCTTCAGGGAATTGTCTTTGTAGTGATCATACTTTGCGTTGGGCTTTCTTTGCTAGTTCTTGTCTTCTTCTTCTGGCTGCCACAATGCGCTCAGGCATATGGGCATCTTCGGGCTCTTCAGGCGGGAGGTTTGGTTGAGGCAGACTGGGCATTCTTTGTTGCTCTTCTTCAGCATCCTGCTCAAAGTCCGGACCCTCTTTGACATTCTGCTTGACAACTGATGGAACCGCTTATGGTGGTGGTGGTGGTGGTGGCTGCTCATGCTCTTCAAACCCAAGTTCCTTAAGCTCAACAGTGGAGAGGCTGGCATGGCGTAGGTAGTGAAATTGCTGCTCTTTTGTGATTCATGTGCCTATTGGAAGCTCCCGTTCTTGAAGGCCATACTTTAGTGCTCAGGTGGTCAGTTCCAGCTTTCTTCTTACCTTCTCCACTGAATCATTGCCCTCCGCCTAGGTGACGTGTAGTACTGTGCTAAGGAAGGCTTGCCTTTGTGTGTTGGCACATACATCAACAGCTTTTACTGTGGACTCCGCAAGCACTCTCTCACACTCAGCCACGCTAAGCGTTCTGTTAAATCCCTAACTCTTTCAAAATTGTTTCTTTCCCACTCATTGGCTCTCTCGTCCATCTTCTTTCTTCCCTCCTCCAGCTCACTTGCCAAGGTTGTCACGACCTTCTACTGCTCATTCCTTAAGAACCAGAATTGGTTCCTTTCCCTAGATTTTCGAGCCAGCAATTTCTTTTGCCTGATTTGCAATGCTGAATCTTTTTTTTGCCTCAGCAAATAGCTCTGACTTTTCTTGCACAATCTGCTCGTGACTTTGGATCTCTGCAAAGTGCAATCTTCTTTGGGTGAAGGCCATGGCCATGAGGGCCTCTATGTCTCCCTTGGTAATCTCCAATGCATCTTGTAGTCGTTGTGCCTCATTCTACAGCCTTTGTGCTTCTGTTGTGCTACAGGAACTAACAGCCTTTCTTGTTCTAGGAACTCTATTTCCCTCTCCAATCTGTCTTGTTCTTCAAGTTCATACCATAGCCAGAAAGCTATGGCATCTTCTTGTTGCTCACGTGGCTCGCCCTCCTGAGCTTTTATCTGTCTGTACCTTTTCAGTTTGGCAGTTCTCTATTGCAAGTCAGCATATTGCTGCACTAGTAACTTCAAGCTTCACTGTTCTGCCACTAAGTTTTCCTCTTTATCTTCCAGCCTTTGTCTTAGGTGGCTCTCATTGTCCTGGGCTTCCTTGGCCTTTGCTTCCAGCTGATCTTGTAGAGTTTTCACTTCCCTTCTTCGGTCGGCTCCTTGCTTTGAAACTTCCAGCCTTAAGGCTGTCAAAGTTTCCTTTTCTTTATCTAACTCCACCGTGGCTATCTTTTTTCCTTCTTTTTCCTTGCCCAATTGTGCTAGAAGCTCAGCCACATAAGTGTCATAGTTGGCACCAGATGGCATGGGAGTAGGGGCTATAGTGGTTGATGCCTCTAGCTTCTATCGTTTTGGATCTTGCCTAGACTCGGCATCTGCGGGCGGCAGCGGGCCTTTTTGCTCCAGCTTCTAGTAAAATTTCAGCCACTTTACTGACAAGTAGCTACATCATGTTCATCAATTGGGCCGTGTCTAGAGAGGGCGTGGGTTGCGGGGTGGTTGTGGTTGTGGTGTTGGTTGGTATTGGCACAAAGGAGGAAGGCAGGAGGTGCAGCAGGGACTTGCCCTTGCCTACAACTACTAGGGCCGTTTCCACACTGCCACTTGCTTCAGCTTCATGGTGGGGACTCAAAGGATCGATCTCTCCTCCCCCAAGGGTTTCTTTGACAGATCTATGAGTGGCCTCTGCCAACTCAGCAAGTTCTTTCATTCTTAGTTCTTCGGCTTCCTCCTCTGCCCTTCTTTTCCTCTCTTCTTTTTCCCTCTTTGATTCTTCTCTAAATTTTTCGAGTTCTTTCTCTTCTTTTTTCCTTCGTTCCTTCTCCATCCTTCTTGACTCTCTTTGAGCCCTCTTCATCTCGGCTCACTCTTCTTTGCTCAGTCTTTCTTTCTTTTCCTTCTAGCTCTTGTCACTCTTCTTTTTCTCCCGTGGTTTAGCCGCTTGAGTAGGTGGTACCTCCGGCTCTCCTTTGTCGCTTATTGTCCTTTCACTCGAGCCTTCTTCCTCACGGTGAGGTGACCTTGGATGCACAGCTTGCTCCTCATCTAGACTAGCATCCTTGATAGCCTCATGGATGATTGCTGTCAGGACATTGCCATATCTGATTGTGGAGGCTTTCAAGGCAGGCTTTTTCCTTGCGAATCGTGCAATAGAAGCAAGAGACTCCCCACCAACTAGTGCTGTGGCTAGAGCCAGGAGCGCAGCTGAAATCTTGATATTTTTCTGCACAAAATCATTCCAATCCACCTCCTCTGGAACTCCTGCAGCGATGCTCTCTAGTAATGGCACCCCGATTCTGTTCATTAAAGTGTTGTATCTCTGTCCTGAGAAAAGGGTGTGGACCATTTTAGCTTGCATCTTTGTTGCGGGGTCTGGAATATTAGCCAAACTGATTCCATCCACTGTGTGCACGTCATCTTTTTTGACTCCCATCATGGTATATACATCTCTTCTTGGGCGCCTCTCCTTCTTGGACACAAGCCCCAAGGATTTCTCGACGATAGTTGCATTAAGGGGCACTTGCACCCTTCTTTCCTGATCACCAGTCCTTACTGTGACCGTGCCACAGCTCCCACCTTCATCAAAGCTCTTTAAAAAGTCAGCGCATATGCTGTAATCTACAACCTGTCCGACCTTTTCCACATACTTTCGGAGGTTGCATTTATCCACCAACTCCTTCATTGTCGGCTCTTCTAGGATGGCATCATCTAAATTCAGGGTATGTTTGAATGTGAACTGGCTAAATCCACGTGTCTCAACACTGATCCCATACTTTGTCAGCTCCTCTTCAATTAATGGAAGTTTACTCCCCTTTTCTTGTCCTGCCATGGTAGGTGCATGTCATGACACCATGCCAATATTAGCATTATGAATTGACTCATCACTAACAAAAACCCAAGAAAGAATGCGTGTGACAATTTGCCGTGCTGCTTCAGAGGTATGAAACTTGGAAATAATCCAAAAGCAACATCTATTTCGTCCTTGCATTCTTTCCTATTTAAATTTAGTTGATCATTTTTATCCATCGCTACACCTTGCTACATCACTTGGCTCTCACTGTGCCCCCGGCCCCCCCCCCCCCCCCCCCCGCCCCTTAAGTTTTAAGGGAATCCTTCCTAGGATTAGCAAGGGAAGAAGGAGGACTCACATGGACTTTGTGGGGTGAGTTACTTGGCCAATAGCCAAGTATAGAGGTTAGGGTTACATTCAAGCTGGGCATGACGATCAAGTTCACATGGTCATATGGAAGCTTGGGTGATATAGGTCAAGACATCATGAAAGATGTCCCTGGAGTTGAGGTAGCTAGCAACGTGCAATTCCTCTTCCGTAAGGAATTGGTCAATGCAAGGGTGGGCTAACACATGGTCATCTAAGTGTATGTTGCGTGTAATGGCCAAAACCCTAAATGAAAGAGGTGCCACATAAGTAGGGTCGTGTTCAATTTTTTTGATTGCCCTTCTTTGCTTGACATTGGTCATGATGTGGCAACCTTTTTTCTCCCATTGGAGTCGCAAGGCATACCACAGTTGTAAGAATGAAGAATCAGAGTTGGCAAGCTGCGTGAGCTCCTCCAATTCTTGTTCAGGTGGTGCAAAGCGAGCAGGCTTGCGGTACGAGGTAATTACTCTTCTAAGAATGGCTTGCTCCTTTGAGATTTCTCCATTAGCTATTAATTCGGTGGCAATTTCAGGAAATTTGACGGTCATAAATGTGTAGTCTTCCCAAGTGCATGGCAATGCACGAACATTAGAAGCAAGGGGTTCATCGAGAAGTCCTAGGTCAAGCCTCTCATAGCTCCTAGCGAATGTGGTGAAGGTGTTATCTAACACCTTGATGCATGTCACTACATCATCTCCCAAGGTCTCAGCAAGATCCTTAGCCACTGAAAGGAAAGATTGTCTTTCATACGAAGGCCTAAGACCTGCTAGTGGTGATGGTGCAATTGGGTTGGACAGTGGTGACTCCATTGATGGCGCAGATGGGACTTTGCACTCATAAGCACTTTGAGATGCTACAGGGAGCTCCAGTGGCATAGAAGGTGTGCTGCATTCTATCTGAGCCGGCATGGGGGTGCTCATCTCCTCTGACTTGGATAATTTTGGGGCATCTAGCTTTGGACGATAAATGAGTTGGGATTCATTAATCACAACTGGTGCTAGTCTAGCTTCCTTTGCAGCCTGGGCTCCGTATGTGCAAGCCTCTCTAGCTGGAGTGAGGTTGCTTAGAGTTGAGCCTCTTGAATGTCCACTCTTAGGCACCCATATCTAGGGGTTGCCCTCATAGTATCCTTGTGCTCACAAGTGATCTTTGGGGATCCATCGTGGCATATGGTCGAATATACTTTGTGCCGCCCACATCTAGTGAGAGTTATTACTTGCGAATGCTCTTGACAGTGTCTCGAGGATGCCTGGCCTTCTCCTTTAGCCGTCTGCGCCTTAGGTGGACTGGCAAGTCCCCTTTGGTGCGTTTGACCTTAGAGGGTTGGGGTATTTTGGGATCACTCTCCGTACTGACTTTTGACTCCGAGTTAAACTCACATCCCTCGCTTGAGGAAGGAGTTTCGCTAGGGGGTCATAATTCAGTAGGTGTATCTGTCTTAAGCACTGGAACTACCAATGGTTGTGCCACTCTTGCCTGCTCCTAATCCATGGCTCCTATGTGCTCCAACCAGGATCTATCGCACTCCATCCGCATGACTCCTCTTTCATTCCAGCTTGCCCTTTCCCTTTTAGGCCTAGAGTCTACCTTAATCTGTTCGATCGTTCTCCCTTCAGTGTCATATTCTATCATGTCTAACTCTTCTTCACTCTCTTCTCCGATAGAGCGACAGTCCTCGTACTCCTCATCATCAGAGTCTTGCCTCTCTGACTGCTCGTCATCCCCCAGGCTTTCCTCTCCATTCTCCTTTTCGTTAGTGACTAAAGCCCAATTGTATAATAGGTTTAGATCGTGAATTTTGGTCTATTTCCACTCAGGCTTAGCCAAAAGATCACTTAGGGGTTTTATATTGGCAGCCATATTGCCCTTTAGTTTATCGGTCAGGTACTCTATGATTTCCTGAAGCTCGAGCTTGTTGGTGGGGATATGGAACGAGACCGGTTTCCCTAGGTTACATGAGCTTCCTGCCATCATGTAGAGTGGCACGATGGGCTCCCTTGCTGGCATGCTTGGCGATTTAGCAGCTTGCCTATATAGCTCTTCCTCATCTGAGAACGGTAGGTCAATGGTTGCCAAGACATGCATCCAATCTCGCTCATCCTCAGGGCAAGGGATGTACTTGGTCAATGACCCATAGGGTTTGCTTGCCTGTGCATCCTTTTAGCATGGTTGAGATAGCATCAAGGTTAGCTGGGGTAGTCTTCCAGGTATCCATCTCAACCCTTATCGTTTCTGTTCTATTCCCCAAGAAGATGAGATTGTTACCCCAATCTTTAATAACTCGAGCGTTCCTCATCCAGGGTCAGCCTAGCAGTATGTCGTAGTCCACTCCCTTCATGACAATGAAGTTCATGGAAAACTGCACCCCTACGACCTTCACTGGCTAGCTCTTTAGGACCTCGAATGGTCTGACCTTCATTCCATTGGCCAATGTGACATTGAACCTAGCCGTTTCCAGGGTGAGTTTCCCCAAGCCTGTAGAACTGCATGGATCAAGACACTGACAACGATGCCTGTGTCTACGATTCCTTTCCGTGTTATATCCCCCAAGGCTAAGATAGGTAAGACTGCATTTATCTCAGTGCCTTTCCAAAAAGCATTGACGTGCAATGACCTTGGAATTGAGTGTAGCATTAGGCTTGGAATCTGCGTGACTGCGTCCTGCTCTTGCAAGTCAGTGGCAATGTGCTCCTGTTTTCCCTCCACCCAGTGCTTTAATTCTTGCCATAAGGAAGGGTGCTGCCGAAGCAGATCTCCTAGGCTCAAGGTTACTAGCGTGGTTACTAAAGTGGTGAGAAGGTTACTGGGTGGTTGCCTTCCTCCTTGGTCAGCACGCTTTGGCCATATGTCTTGGTTAGCTTGCTAACATGCTTCTTCCTGGTCTTGCCTCTATGGCATCTCATGTGTGTTGAAAATCAGAGTTTGCAGCAGTAGAATGTGTGCACAAGAGGGAGAGAAGAGCTCAAAGTACAAGAATGAAATCTTGCTTACTAAGTTGCTTAGAGTACAACTTGGGTACACTCTCTCTAAAGTGATAGTGACCCATAGACTGTTTATATAGCCCTTTTCCAGCTAGGGTTAGGGTTTCCCCTGCCCTTAGGGCTATTCACACCCATCTACCCTTATACTCCCTTGCTTACAGTGGGTTTCTATGCCCATCTTCTAACACCCCCCCTCAATGCCAGGGTGGCATTGGATTACAAGACATGTAAAAGATCCCCCCCTTTTTGGATGCCTTTATAAATCAGGCTTACAAGGTTGTTCTAGGTAGATGATTTAAATAGTCAAAACAGTCGATCTTCAGATGAATTGGAGACATAGTTGGCCACCAATTCTTTGGGTATTTTAGGAGTGTTGGGGCATTTACTTGTTATATGCCCTGTCTTCTTGCATTTGTTACATTTCATCTTCTCGGGATACTTCTTCCAGCAGTTGTTTACAAGATGTCCTTTTTTCTTGCAGAAAGAACATTTAGTGAGAACTGTATGAACCAATACTTGTTCACGGGAATTTGAAGTTGCCTGACTGTTGCTGCTTTCTTTGTGGTTCCTCTTTTCTTCATCCAAACAAGATTGAATGGTACTTGCCAAAGTAGGATCTGGAATGTTTGTGAGAGTGGTTACAAGAGTAGGGAACACCTGTTTTACAGCTTTTAGGAGAATAGCAATAGCATCTTCTTCAAGTATTGGAGCTTGTACAGAAGCAAGTTGTGCCATAAGTCCCTTCATATGAGAAATGAATTTTCCCAAATCTTCTCCTGAACGGTATTCCAAGCTGAAGAATTCAATTTTAAGGAAGATTTTAGTGTTCTTCCCAGTGGCTCCATAGAGCTTTTCAAGCTCATCCCATTTTTCTTTAGCAGTGTTTAGTTGATCAACATGATGAATCAAGGATTCATCTAAGTGTAGCATTATGATTGCTTGAGCCCGTTGGTCATCCTCTATATCAATCATATTTGCAGAGTTTACAACTCTATTGCCTTGAATAAGAGGCCAATACCCTCTCTCCATCATTTTGTATTTTATAAGTACTTGCCATGGATGGAAATCCTTACCATCGAACTTTCGAATTTGAGGACGGACATCAGCATATGTTGTAGTCATTGGGAAGGTCTTACCACTTGTTGGGACAAGGGCAGTGTCTAGTCCCTTACAAACCTTTTACTGAATGCGGAAGCAATTTAGACAAAGTGAAGTCAAAGTTGTAATGAAGAGAAAGGCTGAAAATCATATAAGTGTAATATTTCCAGGTATGACTTTGGTGGTCCTTTCTAATGTGCAACCTTCTTCCGTGGTTTAATAGTCTTTTTAGGTTTTAATGAAGTAAACCTAGATTGGACTTCAGGCTCCTCCTTGTGGTACGGCTTAGTGGATGAGGCTTGTGTTGGACACGGTTTGTCTATGATCTCAATGCTTGTTGCTGATGACTCTGAGGAGAGTATGATAACACTCATGCTATTGATTTTACTGACTAAAGTACTTGAGACAATGTCACTTACGGTATGCAATACACTTCTTGTGCATAATGGTTTATGTGTTTATTTTACACATAACCTTACAACAATGTATGAAGAGGAATAAAAAAACTCACTGGTTTTAGTGAATGTCCAGCAAGCTATTCAACTGATGATTTATGATTAGTGTTAAGAGACCACTATTGTCAAGCTTAGTGAAGTGCTTGAATGGAACCCGGTTTGAAGTCGACTTCTCGATGCTTGGTGATGTCCGTTAATCATGCCCAAGAGCTTTAGACTCTGGAATAGGATTCAGAGACTCTGCTTCAGTGATTAGAATCACTGTTAATGAAGCTCAGAGTGTAAAAATCCCAAAATGTCAAGCTTGGAGCTTGTTGGCTATGGCTGCCCAAAAAACACAGTTAGGGTTTGGCTTGTAGCAGCCAGCACAGGGAGAATTTCTCAGAGCCCTCTTAGCTGAGGGTAGCCCACTTGGGGGGCTATCAAAGCCCCAAGATAGCCGTACGGATTGCGCCGCCTGCTGTGTGTACAGCAGCCCGAATTCTGCGCTGTCAGAAACTGCGCCGTTTTTTCAATGTTGGTAATTCTGGCCTCATGCGTGGACAATGTCAGTGCTTGAGCTGACAGGGAGCTGCGCCCTGATGTGGGGAAGAAGTCTCCAGAAGAAATCTCAAGCTGATATGGCCTCCTTTGTCCTCCTCAAGTCCTCCAATGGAGGTAGGTTGCAGGCAGCTATGGAGGAAAGAAGGATAGAGTGAAGAAAAATGACAGCTAGTGTGCACTTAGTGATGACTGATGCTGAGGGAAGCTGAGGAGATCAGAGATGGTTCTGATACCATGTTGAAAATCAGAGTTTGCAGCAGTAGAATGTGTGCACAAGAGGGAGAGAAGAGCTCAAAGTACAAGAATGAAATCTTGCTTACTAAGTTGCTTAGAGTACAACTTGGGTACACTCTCTCTAAAGTGATAGTGACCCATAGGCTGTTTATATAGCCCTTTTCCAGCTAGGGTTAGGGTTTCCCCTGCCCTTAGGGCTATTCACACCCATCTACCCTTATACTCCCTTGCTTACAGTGGGTTTCTATGCCCATCTTCTAACAATGTGGTGTGGGTGTGTTCCTCGATTGAGACGGGTGTACTCACACTAGAGAGATCTTCAATTTGGTCTTCCAATATGGGCTCTACGTCCTTAAGGTGTTCCTGGGTGTCCTTGACCCACTCCTTGACTTTGGCTATAGCCTTGAGTTGCCATTTGGGATGGGGGTATTCCCCTACCTTGGCACTCTCTAGTTCTGCTGTCTTAGGAGCTGAGGTCTCTGCCTCTGCATCAGTGACCCTCTTCCTCAGTATTAAGGGTAATCTTTGCATCTGTTCTCTTTCTCCTTCTCCTCCGACTTTTCTTTTCCAACGAGGCTGCATCCAGGTTACTTGGCCCAGGCAATGAGATGCCTGCCTGTTTTGTCTGTGTCATGTCATGACATGTAGTGGGATCATAACCTCAGTGTCAAAGGTCTCCACACCAAACAGCCCCAAGGGTACTAAGGGCATGCTGGTAGAACTAGTTGATGGCTTCCGTCTAGGACAGTCAGGAAATAGGTGTGTGATTCCACACTCGGTGCATCGAAGGTCAGCTTTGTCCTTGTTTGCCCGTTCCCTTTTCGGGCAGCGTGATGAAATATGGCCTGGATGACCGCAAGTCTAGCATGAGATTGGATCTTGGCTTGGTCCTCCAAAGCCTCTGCCTCTTCCTCTACCTAGCGCCATCATCGGTACTGATCGATAATCCATCAGTGTTAAAGTTACGGGATCTAGAGCATGGCAGTGAGTTATGGTGGATGGAAGGAGAAGTGTGAACTCATGATGGAGAAGACAAAGACACTGTTTGTTACACAAGTGAATTAGGTTCCAAGATTGAGACTTGGACTCATAAACACAATCTTGTGTATGTGGACAATAACACTGACACTTCACTGGAAAGAAAAGAGTACTATCATTGCATTAAGAAAAGGAAGCAAGTACAATGCTTTATAGGAAAGTAGGAAACTGCAGTAGGCACCATTGTGCATATGGGATAGGTTAGCCTGCATGTCCTTGGCCCTGAAGCTCCATACAAAGAGGCTGTCAATGAGTGTGATTGTTGAATCTCAACACCCCTCCTCAATCACAACTAGAAAGGCACAAAGTGTGTAGAGGCTGTAATGAGAACCACCTGCAAAGTGTGGGCACACCACAAACATGGTAGACACCAGAGGCTGTCGCAGAAAAGGCTAAGTGTGGGCACCAAAACATGATGGACATCCAGAGGCTGTAACAGGGGCCTCACAAAGTGTACAGGCATTGTAATGCCAAGTTACATAAGGAGTTTACAAAGCTTATGGCAGGAAGCATTAGGGCAAGGAAATACAAGGCTTTTAAAACAGCCTATTAGAGTTATGAGAGTAGAAGGACTGATGAGTCTTGCCCTTCCGATCCTGGTGGTCTTCATCATCTTCTTCTTCTTCCTTTGCTCCATTTTCTTCTTCTTCTTTGACCGCGACTAGATAGGCCTTTTGGGATCTCTTTCTTGCATGGCAGAACTTCTCGGTGTGTCCGGTCCTTTTGCAGAAGTCACAGAAGAGCTGATCCTTCTTGCCTTTGTACCTGTTGCCAACATGTAATGCATGCTCATCTCTAGAGGTACTTGGTTCTTCCTTAGTTTTTAGCTTCTTTTCCTCTTCTAACAATGATGCCTAGATATCAACAAGTTTAGGATTTGGCATGTTGATTAAAGTTGTTGATACATTATTATATTCAGGAGGCAAACTCTTAAGTAGAACACTGATGCAAACATCTTCGTCCATTTTAATGTTGATTCCTGCAAGTTGGGCTAGGAGTCCTTCCATGTAATTTAGATGTGTGGCAAGTGATGTACTAGACTTCATTCCAAGCCTGAAGAACTCAATCAGGAGACCATACTTTGATGATTTAGATTGTGCACCGAACAAGGTGTCAAGTCTCTTCCATGTATCCTGTGAGGTCTCACAGTTATCCACATGGTGGACATAACTGTCGTCTAGCTCCAGTTTGATAATGGCATGGGCTCTGTCATCATTCTTTTTCCAAGTAGTTGCAAGGTCCGCATCCCGAGGTTTCTTCTCTTTGCCATTTGTGATGGCCCAGAGACCCTTTTTCATCAAGATGAGCTTGATGCGGGTTTGCCAGGTGTGAAACCCGACTCCTTTGAATCGAGCATTTGGAGAGTCTTTTCCCATGTTGAGGTTGCAAGATCAACAGCAAATCAACACCAGAATTCTGAGATTTTATCAGTAGAAGAGCAGATTGCAATGTGTAAAGAGACACAGTTAATGACAGTGTGAAAACACACTATGTCAGTGTTGATGTTGAGCTTGATTCTTCTTGTTCGGGATCGTTCGGTCGTTCTTCAATCTTCTCAGGTCCTTCCCCTCCTTGATTTGATGCTGGGTCAATGGATTAGAGTGGGCTTTAACTTGGTTTAGTGTCAGGAGTGAGAAAAATGAGGAAAAAAAGAAGCTTGAGAGATTTTGGCTATGGTGGAATTAGGGTTTTTGAGACAGGGGCCTGGTTTTTTTCAGATTGCAGGACTTGTAGTTGATCATTTTCAAAAAAATTTACATGTCTAGGAAGCTTATGTCAAGGGCTATCAAAGCCCTATGGAAATCGTCCAGATCGTGGACAACACGGTGCACACAGAGGGCACGAACAACCACGGCACAGATTTGGGCAGCGACGTCAAATTTCTGCAATGCCAGGGCTGTAGATCACCAATGTGGTCGATTATTGTGCCAAGAGGGAGCGCCCTAAGTAGAGGAAGATATATCTAGAAGAGAGTTCATGAAGATATGCTCTACAGAGAGAGATATGAAGGCTCCATGGAGGTATGTCCTGCAGGTCACAGTTGAAGACTATGGCAGTGACTGGGAATTTTCACAATGCTGAGCTTCAGATAGCCAAATGTCATGGATTGATGTGATATAGGGAAGCTTTGTGAGTTGGAGAATACTTTTCCAGAAGGAAGCTCCAAGAAATTTGACATGTGGAGTGAGATATAAGCAGCTCAATCTGACAGGGTGCTGCTGGCTATGGCTGCCATGGAAGCTTCAGTGAGGGTAGAGTTGGGACATGAAGTCATGGGATGGAACTAAGCTAACTAGAGATTAACATGAGCTGAGAGAGGACAGAGGAGAGCTAAGCCGAGCTGAGCCATGCCCGACTGGGCTCTGATACCATGTTAAAGTTACGGGATCTAGAGCATGGTAGTGAGTTATGGTGGATGGAAGGAGAAGTGTGGACTCATGATGGAGAAGACAAAGACACTGTTTGTTACACAAGTGAATTAGGTTCCAAGATTGAGACTTGGACTCATAAACACAATCTTGTGTATGTGGACAATGACACTGACACTTCATTGGAAAGAAAAGAGTACTATCATTGCGTTAAGAAAAGGAAGCAAGTACAATGCTTTATAGGAAAGTAGGAAACTGTAGTAGACACCATTGTGCATATGGGATAGGTTAGCCTGCATGTCCTTGGCCCTGAAGCTCCATACAAAGAGGCTGTCAATGAGTGTGATTGCTGAATCTCAACAATCAGGACTAGATTGCCTTCCTCATCATAGGATATATATGAGTTCACGTAGGTCTCCTCTTCACTAGGTTCTTCCACATAGTGAACAAAAGCGTCACTCGATGGATGGGTTACATAGGGCCCTGGTGGTCTGGGTATGCTTGTTGGGTTTATCTCTAGCCTAGGAATGGCCGGTCTTGCGTCATTTGATGCTGGAAGTGCCAACTGGGCTTCCCTGCCAAGGAGGTTAGGTCGGGCCTCATACATGTCTACATCTTGTTGGAGTTTCCTAGCCTTCTGCTCGTGGTTATAGGCAATTATGCTCTCTAGCGCCTTTCTAATCGCCTTTCTTTCCTCTTCAGGCTTGCTATCACTTCCTCTACTGGTCTACCTTGAACTACCGTCCTAGTCAACAAGTCATACTCATTGACTAACTCCTGCACTAAGACTGGAAATTCTCCCAAGTCTAGTCGG
Source organism: Lygodium microphyllum (assembly GCF_053477565.2). NCBI lineage: Eukaryota > Viridiplantae > Streptophyta > Polypodiopsida > Schizaeales > Lygodiaceae > Lygodium > Lygodium microphyllum. Next base: position 143,217,107 of record NC_141137.1, read on the forward strand.
TCCTCTCCTTTGTCCGCTTCGTAATCCTGACATTGCTTCCACTTCCAGCTCCACAAGGTCGTCGATCAATTTAAGTAGCTCCGACAACGTCCGATCCTCTATGTTGTTGCCTTCTGGATCTTCATGTCCTCATAAGGTCCTATTGATAGGGCTCTCAGGCACCCAACTATGTTCTGGGATCTTCTCCTAATAGTGAGTTCCTTGATGCTATTATATCTCCTAATGAGTTCCTTGTTATTGAAAGAAATTGTCAATCTTATTCACAAGTTGTGCTTCATGCTTTCTAGTGCTGAGTGCGAAAACATGCATTTTCTTTTCTTGTAGTGCACCTTTGGTGATAAAATCAAAAGTGAGGTGCGGATGCAGGAAATGCTCAATGCAAACTCCACTTTTTCCCTCACGTTTATAGCCTAATATGGCTCTAAATGCAGGTTCTTTGGCTGATCTAAGGTCTTACTACTGAAAGTCCATGTTGCGTTCTCTATTCTGCTTCAGGGTTGGTTGGTTGGTTATCGAAAGTCCAGTCAAGTTCTAAATTCAGTCCGCTCAGTGTCTAGCTGTTTGGGGTGAATCCTCAATTATCCTGTCCAGTCTCTGGCTTCTCCTAAGCTGACAATTTTTCTGGATCTGCCGACGAAAAGGCTAAGCTTACCTGCCTTTATAGCTGATTTCGATGGCTGCCTTACCACTTGGCCACGCTTCACAAGCATAAAAAACATATATTTGTATAGAGAAAAATAAAAAAAAATTGAAATTGATCTCCGATTGTATCTTTGCAGCTAATATTTTCTGGGCTAAATTGAGTTTCTAGGGGGGTCAAAGATGTGAACAGGGTGGCCAGGATTGTCAAGCAGATTCAAAAACCCTCTATTTTAAGTTCTCGTGAAGTGGTCCGATTCTCAAAATCGGACCGTCTAATTCTGGGAATCGGACGGGCTGGTCCAATTTTGAGACTCAGACAGGGTAGTCCGATTGTGAAAATCGGACAGTCCGATTTTTACTTTGGTCTGATTTCCCTAGTCGGGCAGGGGGTCCGACTCCTGCGATAGGACGAGTGGTCCGATTGTGGTGCTAGAACTAATGGTCCGATTCTCACACTAAGAAAAGTGGTTCGATCCTTGCAGTTGGTCCGATTTTGAGACTAGGACACGTGGTCCGATTTTGGCATTGGGTCCAATTGCTGAAATCAGATTGGACAGAGTGGTCCGATTCTCGTAGTCAGACAGTCCGACTCTAGAAATCGCGTGGTCCGATTTTGGGAATCGGACCCAGACATCTTGGTCCGCCGATTGCGTAGACGACAACCCACGGGTTGCGCACAATGACTCAAGCTCAGCACCTACTCCATGAAATCATCCAGTGCCTTCCAGATAGGTGCAAAACACTACAAGGAAATGCCAGACATACCTGGAATCACTATGGTGCTCGAATCGAATGGCACTCCAAGGATCTCTCTACAGCTCTCTCTCTCTCTCTCTCTCTCCCTAGCTCTCAAGCTCACTCTCTCTCACAAAGTAGAATGTCAAGTGTGGTCTTTTCTAGTTCTTTGGGCCTCTTATTGCCCCATCCCAGCCTGCTGTAACCTCAGAAGCTAATCCCTCACACTCTTCCAACTAGAAATTTGAATTTGTGCCCCTATTTCCTTGTTTCCAGCAGTAGCAAAACCCTTTCTGTTTTCCTTCTTTTTCCTATCCTAATCTTAACTTAATGCAACAAAAATCAAAAACAGAGATGGAGATGGATAGTCCTAATCTAATATTCAATAACAAATCAAAATACTTACTTGCTCCAAGGATTAAAACCTCATAAATCTCCTAACTATCTCGAGCACCGATTCAAGCTGCAAACCTCATAAATCTCCTAACTATCTCGAGCACCGGTTCAGGCTGCAAACCCTACTTCTATGCTCAATTCGATACGTGCGGTGCTCGAGGCTCAATTTCGTCGGTCCTGGAAATGGAACCAAAATGAAGGGGAGCTATGGAGCTCTACCCCAAAACCTACGGACCGCTTATTAACCGAGCGTTTCAAGCCGAGCGGCCATGGCTACCTCTCACATAGTCGAGGCGCAATGCCTACCTTACGGGTTTAGTGAGCTTACCTTGATGCTCGATCGAGTTCCCTCCTCTCTCTTGCACTCCAGTAGCTCCATGATCCTTGTGGCAAGCTCAAGCAACCTCAAGCCCTATCCGTCAAGCTCCATCCTCCATAGTCGCACGAGAAAAGAGAAGATAAGAGAAGAGAAGAGAAGATGAAGAGAGAAGATGGGGAGCTACTTCTCCACGATCCCTCACTCTCACACACTCACTCCCTCACACTCCCTCAATCCCTCACTCAAGCACAAGCAAGAATGCAAGAAACAAGAGAAGAAGAAGAAGAAGCTTTGGTCACACACAAGAATGGTCTTCTCATTCACTTTTGAACTTTATATACATGCCCCACTTTTTGGGCGGTCATCCCCACTTTTTACATGGCCGGCCATTAGCCTAGGCCATTAGCCTAGGCCCTCTTTTCCTATTTTCCACCGTTCTAACTTATCCCATTTCCAACTAGTGCATACAATTTGCACAGGAGTGAGCCTGGCACTCTTTTACAAGGATTCAAGAGCGCTTTCACAATTAATGGTGCGCTTTTACTATTTTCTTTTCTCGAGGCGACATTGAGGCCTTCTGGAGAGGTCGTCATTCAAAATTTTCAGGGTCCCGGGGTGCCTTTTCCTTTCTTTGTCCTAAGCCCTTTTGGTTATCTCCTTTTTCCATTTTCCCGCTCCTCTGTGCTACAGTAAACATTGCCTTTGTAGAAGGTATTGCTTAGCCTTTACTTTTATGTACAAGAGAGATAGATGCTAGGATATCTATGATATTTTATTGCCTCTTTTTAGTAGTGCATATTTATATGTAGTGCCAAATGAGGCAATTTTTTAGCCTACAAAAGTTTCTCATAATTACAAAGATTAGCCTATTTTAAATGTGGATATAAATCGTTCACTTCTTAGTGAGAGAGTAGAGATTGAGTAGTCCAAGTCTATGCCAAAATGGCTAGCACAAACATTGTATAATAGCAAGTTGGATGCATTGTTAACTAGTCATACTTCTTCAAGTTCTCATAATTCCTTTTATGTGTCAAATTGTTATGCATTGACTATTTCTAGTACATGTGATGAGGATGAGGCTATGTCTTTTAAAAAGGCACAACATTCAAAAAATTGGATGGTGCAGTGTGAGTATGATGTTATTATAAAAAATGGTGCTTGGCTAATATGATGTTATTATGAAAAATGGTACTTGGTTATAATGTGATTTGACTCTTGGTGAGAAGGCCATTGGCATCAACTGGGTTTACAAGTTAAAGCACAAGCTAGATATTAGAATTAATCACTACAAAGATAGAGTTGTGGCACATGATTATGCTTAACAAAAGGACATCGAGTTTGATGAGACCTTTTCTCCCATTTGCTATATGATAGCTCTTCATAGAATTTTTACATTAGTATTCAAATAATGGTTTGAATGTACATCAATTGGACATTGAAACTAGATTTTTGAATGGTGACTTACATAGGGAAGTGTACATTCTTTACTCTTGTGGTTTTGTGTATAGAAGGGCAAGAAAATAACACATCTAGATTTAAAAATGTATTGTATGGTATGAAAGAAGCACCTCAAGCTTGGTATGAGAAGATATATGCATATTTGATTGCACTTAGTTTTCAGAATAGTCCAATTGAGAGCACCTTATGTATCAAACATGAGGGTTACATGCATCTAATCATTGCAGTTTACATCAATGACATGTTGCTTATTGGTCCTAATGAGATACATACTATTAATTTTAAGGCTCTATTGAATCCAACTTTTAACATGTTTGATTTGGGCCTATTGTATAATTATTTGAGCATTCAATTCCAATATTATAATGAAGCTATTTTTTTCTTCAAACAAACTACATTGAGTTATTAGTGCAAAGTTCTGGTCTTGAAGAATGCAAATATATTGCTACTCCTATGGAGATAGGTTTGAAATTGAGCCTTCATGATATCAAGGTTTGCTTTGATGTCTTTTTCTATTAGCAAGGTGTTGGATACTTGATTTATTTATACATTATGAGGCCCATTCAGTCTGTAGTCTCACAAATGAGCAAGCTTATGCATAGCTTGAGCATCAAGCATTGGAAAATGGTGAGGCATATCTATTGCTACTTGAGTAATACTCAATACCTTAGATTGTTTTATTCCAAGAGGAAATCATTATTGCTAGATTTACATGCCTTTTTGGATTGTAATTGGGATTCTTGTTACAACACTTATGCATCCATAAGTGGTATTTGATTCATGCTTAGTAGCTTATGCATGACATGGTTAAGCATGAAGCAACCCATTATGGCCATTTATAGTTTGCAGATGAGTACATGGCAAATTTTATAGCTACGGTTGAGCATGTTTCGCTGACATGGCTTTTGGTTGATTTGGGTGTTGGCTAATCATCTATCACCACCATCTTCATTGACAAGTTACATTGCATTGGTAGCTGCACAAAATTTGATGTTCCATACACTTACTAGGAACATTGAGGTGCATTATCATTATGTCATGGAGACACTCTCTATAGAAGAGGTCAACTTGGCATATATACCAACACAAGACAACCTTGCACATATTCTCACAAAGGTTCTAACAAAGTTTAAAGCCTTCTGCAAAGCTTTGGGCTTACTCCCCTTTCTGGATTGATCGTAGTCCACTTGGCTTCGTATTTTCCTATACATGAGTGTACACACACACACACACACACACACACAAGCAAGATGCAATCAAGAAGCAAAAAAGAGAGATCCACAAGATTGTACACTACAAGAATGAGCTTATCCTTTCATTTTTTTGCTTTTATATATGGCCTTGATTCTCTTGGGCACCCTCCCATCTCATTGGATTAAAATGATATTCTCTTAGCTTGCACATACTCTTTTGTTACTTACAACTCACATCTAACTTGTTGGGATGACATTTTTTGCACATGCCGCCTCACTCAAGATGTTATTACAATTTGTACACGAGTGAGCTTGGCTCTCTTTACAAAATAATTTTCTACCAAGAAATTACTAGTACTTGAAAGGCGCTTTGGTTTTCACTTCTTTTCATTCTAAAATTTTTTCTTTCTTTTTGGGCCTCCTTGTTATGCCTTTCTAGAAGGGGTTAACATTACCTCTCTCCTATTAGTTCCATGAGACTTTGTAACCTGGTGGGTATTATTGTATGATCGATGCTGGTGGATCATATAGAGGGTAATGATGTAGTAATTTTGGATCATTGTTGGTGTAAGTGGAATTAGCTCTTGCTTTGTTCTTCAGAGTTGGCTTGCTATCGAGGGAAAGGAGAAAGGGGGTAGGATGATGAGGGCCACCGATGTTGTTGGGTTAGTTAAATCAAACTTCAAGCCATAATCTTGACATTGAAGAAGATATACACTCCCTAAGGGTGTGTGGCTACCTTATTGTGCGAGTCTGATTGGAATTGGAGATGGGTTGCGAACCCCAAGCAAGCATAAAGTGTTGCCCCACACTTGAGGATGAAATTGATGCAAGTACATGTGCGGTACAAAGCTCACAGTGGTAGGTCTGCCAAAATCCTAGAGACATTCTACCCTTTAGAAGCCTTGAGTTTGTGATGAAATGGGGAAGGGCTAGGGGGTTGGGGATGGAGCTTGCAAGCCCTTGCCACTAGATGTGTCGAACTTGGGGACCCCCAAGTGTTGTGATTGTGAGTGTTTCTAATGAGACATTTGTTTACTTTAATATTTTCTTCTCTTTTTTAAAAAAGTTTTTCCTTTGTTCTCTCTTCTTTCTTTTCTCTCCCTCCCTCCCCCCCCTCTCTCTCTCTCTAGATGGAAACTTTATTATGGTTTCCCTTGGTTCCTTGATGTTCTCCATGAGAGTGGTTATAGTGATATTTCCTAGAATGTGGTGCTTATCATATAGGTCTTAAGTGCTTCCCTTGGAGCTAAGGATGTAGATGGAATGAATGGGTGGCTACAACTAGTGAATCTATTGGTGTTCATATCCTCTAATAGTTTCAAACAATATACATGTAACATAGTAGCGCGAAGAAGTAGTCTCACCATGGCACATCTATCTATTTCTACATTTATATCAAAGGAGAGTGGATGCAGAACCTACCCTTATGATGCCTTCTTTTGATTGAGTAGTGGAGTAGTAACCTTAGCTAGTTTCACATGGTAATGAAAGCACAGTTTGGACAAGTTGAGAAGTCCATGAATCATTTGAAAGAGGGAATCAAGTACTTCTTATGGAAGTTGAGAATGTCTTTTGGGTTATCATTCTTAATATTGAAGGTTAGTGGGAAATTATGCCCGACTTACTTTTTGGAGTTAACCCATGCCTCCTACAATAAGGCATGTAGTTGGGATCCTCTATTTCAAAGGGTAGTGCATTGCAGAATACCACCTATGCTTCCACATTGTCATCCAAAATATTCATTCTCCATGCTAATTAGGAGTTGTATACCTTCACAGTCCTTGGTACCGCAAACACTTTGTCCTACTAATGGTCAATTGGATCTCATTGATAGGAAAGTCAAATCGAGAGATTATCTTCTCTCCTAATAATTTTGTTGTGGTCTATGTGCCATTCTTTTGCATGGCTTTAGCTTTAGCCCACTTGGTTAGGTAATTAGTGGCAATGATAATATATATACCTAGCATGCGAATATTGGGATGTAGGACTTATATGTCCCATGTAATCTATTCCCTACGTATCAAAAGGTTATCATGCAATCATGTGTAAGTTCCATTTTGTCTTTTGTTACTAGCACCTTTATGTATTGGCATTTGTCACAATGTTTCACACATTTAGTTGCATTGCAGAAGGGGGTGGGCTACTACAACTAAGACTCTAAGTTCTTGCGAGATGTAGAATCTTTGTCAAAATGACCTCCTATAGCTTTGTGTACTTTAGTTGTTAAAACTTCATGAATCTCATGCTCATAGACACATTGTCTCAGCAAGCCATCTTGGCCTAGCTATTGGTACAATTGCCCAGTAATAAGTTGATAGGGTTGTGCTTTGATTATGGGATAATGAAGTCAGGCATTTTCAACTGGGCAATTTGGTATTTCTTTTTGTAACACCTTGACAACATCGTCAGCCTAATAAGGGGTAAGGGCTACTTTGAAGAGATCATCTTCTCTAGAAATTCTAAATAGATGTGTATCTAAGAGATTGTCTATGATGCACCTTTCTCGATAGGGTTTCTATTAGGTACTCAAGACACATGATTAGCACATGTGGTTTTGTTTTCCTTTTCTTATAACCATTGAGAAATCAAATTTGAGTAGGAGCAGCAACCACTTGGCTATGCTTTCTATAGTACATGGCTTATTTACAAATGTATAGTAGGGCCTTGTGGTCCACATAGAAACTGAAGGGTGTTGATAGTAATTAACATGACAATATTTCTTTATGACAAAGACCATTTCCGATCCTTCCCTCTCAATGGTAGAGAAGTTTTGGTCAATATCAATGACCTGGAAGCTCGTAAAGCTCAGTGAATAATCTAGATTGTGTTCTTCAAGTTGGCACAAAATTGCCCTTGTTGAGCTCTTGTTGAGATAGCAAGCTCAATACGTGTGGACATTGATGATGGACTGCTTGGTTAGATGGGTTCACATATATACACTTAGTACATTGGTGGTCATTGTGATCCTCACATGGCCATTGACTTATCACTTATTATATTTGATTTGTTGCATCTACCTACAATTGGCATAGTTATAGTGCTAGTCGATTAGTATAGTAAGCCATGCAACATTTGACTTAGTATGCCACTTTCCTTTATGTTCCATTTTATCTATACTTTGTGTATATTGTATTGTGTGTGATAGAACAAGAAGAAACCAATAAAAAATTGCTTTGGCCTCCATCTCTCTTCTTGTGTTCTTGAGTGAGCTTCGTCTTGTGTGTATGATGTGTGTTTGGTGCAACAACTAAAGCAAGTCTCCCCACCATGCAATTTGTGACATAGTATTAGAGCAATGTCATTGAGAGAGGCTAGTTTTGAAGGTTGAAGTGAAGGAGAAGAAGCAAACATTCGAGCAAGCAAGCAACACATAAAAGGCTCTTCCATTCTTCTGCTCTTTCTCTTGGATAGTGCATGTGGAGACACCAAAAGCATTGTAGAGTAGAATCTCATATTGTTGTGAGATTTGTTGTGCAAGAGAAACGCTATATATTTGGGGTTTTCCTATTGCTTTTTTGGCCATTGGAGGCCATTTTGGGTCATGTTTAAGACCCGCAAGGTTGTAGACAATAGTTTTAGTATATATTGTGATTTCAATTGTGTTGACTGAAAGTGGGTGCACAGGTTATAGATTTTAAATTTTTAAGTTCTGAGGTGTTTGAAAAGAAGAAAACACAAGTTTAATTTACAAAAAAGTTGCATATGTTGCATATTACATGTACTGTTGACTTGTTAGTGAAAAAAGATACTTAGTATATTGTTGTGCACTTGTTATAAAAGGTTGTAGAAGACTTATTGTTTTGTATCAAATTTGTGAAATGACAGAGAATAGTGGAAACCCCATCAGTGAGAAGCTAGACAAGAACAACTACCCATCATAGGAGCTCTATGTAACAAACTTCCTTATTATTGGAAAATACCTCTTTGAGTTCGTTTCAAGTGACGAAAATGAGCTAGAGCTGAGTGACCCTACAAAGTGCAAATGAATTAAAGGCGTGGAAAGAATGGAATGCGAAAGAAAAAAAGGTGATGTATTGGCTATCTACAATAATTCATAATACTATGTTGAGGCATACTAGAAATGCAAAAAGTTTATATATAGCATGGGCCACATTTGAAAATATGTGTCTATGAATACAAAGGCACGGAAGATCCAGCTCAAGCAAGCATTAAATACTTTGAAGAAAGAAAAAATATTTATGAATGAGTATATTTTAAAGATGAGGAGCATTACAGATGCTTGGCAGTGATTGATGCAATCCTCGATGATGATGATTTGGTATAATCTATTTTGGTTGGTCTTAATAATGAAAAGGATTGGAAATAATTTGTTGCTTTTGTGTATGTATGGAAGCTATTTCCAGATTTCGTTGAGTTGATCTTTCTCATAATCATTGAAGAGATCAACATGCAAGGTGAATCATTTGAATGAAGTACTGAAAAAGTCCAAGCATTTTACTCAAGTTTAGAAAAGGGACATGGCAGATCCTCTTTAAGAGGTCGTGGTATGGAATATGCCGGTAATAACTAGCAAAATAGGTTAAAGCATCAGTTCGATGAAATGTAGGTTTCAAGAGGCCATAGAAAATTTAGAGGCAAGGGGAGTTCTAGAAGAAGAGTTGGATGGATGAACAATATTCTAGCAATTCTAGTATTGTTTATTATTGTTGTGGAAAAATAGGTAATATTGTAGCCCATTGCTATGCTAAGAAGTATGATATCCAGAGTGGTAAATTGCAACAAGAAAACTATGTATCCTCTTCTCACGACAAAATGAAGACAAAAATGAGCGTTTATTTGTTATGTAGTATATGATGAATGTTGTTACATGAAAGGGAACATATGATAATGTATAATATGTTGTTTGAGATGCATCTAATCATATGCAATCATGCTAAATGGTTTGGAGAGATGCATGATTTATAGAATCTAGATTATGTGTAGATGGGTGATGATTCATGCCACCTAATTTCACACATTGAAAAATTTTCATTGTCCTTGAATGATGGTCGAACAAAGAGTCTATCAAATGTATTAGATGTGACATCCATCATAAAGAATATAGTGCCTGTTGGTCTTATGGTAGAGCAAGGATTGTAGGTTCAATTTAATGTAAAAGGTTGCTTTGTGGAAGATTTTAATGATAAGTGCAGATTGGTCACAAAAGGAAGTAGAGTTGGCCGTAGGTTGACTTTAGATGTTGGAATCTCTCCTATGAATGCTGCTATGTATGCTGAAGGGCAAAGGAGTGGTTGCAAACATTGAAATATGGCACAAATGTATTGGACATGTAAATGTACAAATATTGAAATTAATGCAGTCCAAAGGATCGATTACAAGATTGCGTGCTTTTAGAGTTGTAAAATTTCATAAAGTGTGTGAATTATATTAGTTTAGTAAGTAGGTAATATAGTTAGATGGAGGGGGAGAGTATCTCTCTAATGAGTTTAATGACTTCTTGAGGTTAAATGGAATAAAGCAACAATTTAGTTGCAAGTATAACCCACAACAAAATGGGGTTGCAAAAAGAAAAAAAGGCATATTGTAGAGGTTGCACCGATATTGATGGTAGTAGAAAAGAATATGCAAAAATATTTTTAGTCTAAAGCTAGTAATACTAATGTCTATATTATGAATAGAACTTCCATAGTTGCAATTCATGGGATGACCGCTGCAGAATGCTTTACAGGCAGGAAGCCTGATGTGTCACACTTGAAAACATTTGGTTGTATTGCATATGTTCATGTGCCAGATGAATTGCTAAAGAAGCTTGATACAAAGATTGAAAAATATATTTTTATTGGATACTATTTAGAGCAGAAAAGGTATTGTTGTTATAACCCTATCATAGGTGAGTTTAGAGTGAGTAAGGATATTATTTTTGATGAGGTGAGCAGTTGGTATGCATATAGTGGTGATGCATTGGATGATAATGATGATCATGATAGTTATGTGTAGAAAGAAAAGCAATAATTATAGAGCCTTAGTGAACTAGAAACATCATCTAGCACTATATCTATAGTTAGCCATTGGTTTGGGAGACTAAGGAGTTGTCCCACATCTTCAGGTGCATCTACTAGTATTGGAGGTAAAGATAAAGGGAATAAGAAAGTGTCAGATGGTAATGATGCATCTTCTAGTCATTTGGGGTTTGATGGAGATTGCAATGATTTAGGGATTTTTGATGATGATGAGCTTGGTATTCCTTGACTTAGGACACCAAGTGTATAGAGAACACATGGTAATGTAAAGGATCCACTAAGTAATCTAGTGGATGCAGGTCTAGTAGGGTCAAATATCCTATTAAAAGATTTGGTTTTGAAGGTTATGCAGCTCACCATTATGCTTATATGGTAAAGGTGGTTGAGGATATTGAACCTACTTGTTTTGAGGATATTGTTAATCATGCTCATTGGGATGCAAGAATGGATGAGGAGATGACTGGATTAGAAGCTGATAAGACTTGGGATCTAGTACCATTGCCTATTGGAAAGAAAGCTATTAGTTGTAAGTGGGTCTACAAATTTAAGTATAATGCAGATGGTTATGTTAGTAGGTATAACATATGGTATAGATTATGAAGCAACATTTAGTCCAATGCCTAGGATGGCAACTGTTAGATGTATGATTGCTTTAGCAGCAACCAAAGGTTGGAGTTTGCAACAAATGTGTTTAAAGAATACCTTCTTGCATGGTGAATCACAAGAAGTGGTGTATATGGAGCAACCAATAGATTATGAGGATTTAGAGCATCCCACATATGTGTGTAGGTTAAAGAAGGTGCTTATGGACCAAAACAAGCACCTAGAGTATGGCTTGCCAAGACTAGAGAGTATCTTGTCAACATTGGATTTTGTGTTTTTGATGCTGAGCACTCACTCTATGTGAGAAATGAAGATGCAAGTTTGGTCATCATAGTTATCTATGTGGATGACTTGATTATTACAGATGATAGCGACAATGGGATTGCTGAAGTTAAGGACCTTTTTGAAGAAGAAGTTTGAGATGCAGTATTTGGGTGATTTGGAATATATCACCATGTCATCAAAGAAATCTAGTTCAAAATCATCTAGGTATGGTAGAAAGTTACATTGTTTCAATTGATGAATCGTCATTGCTTAAGTATCACCATGGTGTCCATTAGCCCAAATGACATGAGCAAGAAACCACATTGTTAAAGTAGCCTTTGGAATGTCTTGCTCTAAATTCATAGTGTTGAAGGTAGTGTTTGGGATATCTTGCTCTCTCTTGGATTCAAATCTAATAATACCCAAACATCAAGTCTATCTTTGAAAATACTTTGGCTCTATATAGTCAATCTAGGAGTCCATCCATCTTGGATATGAGATACTTATTCTCGATCATCACTTGTTTTAGTCCTTTGAAGTTGATGCAATGTTTGAGGGATCCACCTTTTTATTGTTGTAAAAGGACCAATGCTCCCCAAGGAAAATTATTCAATCAAATAAGCCCTTACTCAATTAGCTATCTCAATTGCTCTTTAAGCTCAATGGCTTTAGAAATGGACATCTTATGTGGTCTTTTGGATACATGTGTGTCTCCTCGAATTAGTTCTATTTTATGGTCAACTTCTTGATTTGAGAGTACTATCTTAGGTCTTTGAGGGAGACATTATAAAATCCATTGATTCTCAAAAGTGATGTGCCTTTTAAAATCATTTCAACCTTATTTAGTTTGATGATATAGTCTAGTTGCCCCTTTCCCAACCTTTTTTGAAGTCAACTTGCTTTGGCGAGCTAGACTCTAGTCCTTACAGGTTTTCCTTGAGTATTCACTATGCTTCCTTATAAGTCCTAGAAGATAACTTCTCCTTCAACACATAGGATTTGGGTTTCATTCTTCTTTACCAATCCATGCCCAGAATATAGTCGTAGCATCCTAGTGGTAAGATTCAAAATTTGGCTTCAATTTCTAAGTGTTTAATTCAAATTCTACTCTCCCTACAATTTCAATAGAGATGATTTCCTTTCCATTAGCCAATTCCCCAATCATCTTCCTTGTAGCCCTCGAATCTAGTTACAACCTCTTGAATATACTTGGAGCAAGAAAGTAATAAGTAATTTCACCATCAATCAAGATCTTGAAGGACTTGCTCGTATAAGTCATTGGTGTCTAGATAAGAAAACTTTGGGGGTCAACTCCTTTGTTCTCTATAGTCACATATATGGTTCCTTACTTGATTTCTCCAATATACTCTTCTTCTTTTGATTGGCATATCATGGAGATCACTCAAGCTCTACCCCTCTTTCATCTAGTTGTTTTGGATTAGGGTTGTGAGGATAGCTTAGGCAATTGCTCTCATGTGTCCAATCTTTTCATGTTGGTAATACTACTTCTTGGTTCCTACATAATAGCATTAGCCCACCCATTGTTTTTTGCATTATTCATAGGGGCTCCAAAGTTTAGATAGTTTCTTTCATAGTTATTATTCACCGTGTGATTTCTTTGACCATTCCTAGCAATCTCTTTAGCTATGGGCTTGGCTAAGTTAAGTTGTGTGACAAAGGCTACAAAATGTATTCATCTTGATGGATTCAAACAATGGGGGTAGGTATTGTCCTTTCATAGCTTTGTTGATTTTCTCCCACAATGAGAATATTTGTTAACCCCATTATCTCGGCACTATTTCCATCAAATCTTAGCCTTGTCGATGAGATGAGCGCATATAGTCATGGATAATTTTGAGGCAATAGTTTTGAAAACCTTGCAATAATCATCCATGACTTTGATCTAGGCTTCGACAACCTATTCTACCTTAGATATTTCTCATTAAATTTTGTGGTGAGTTTTACTTTAGAAGGCATTTGTTTCTTGGGGCTTCTTATAGGTGTTATTCATTCTTAAGCCTTGGAGATTCTAGATAGCACATAAATCAATAATTTTAGAATTTAAATACCCAATTATTCTCTTAGACAAGTGTAATAACAATAAAATAATAAGATTTTATTACATCAAAAGAGTATTTTAAGGGAGAGAAGCTTGAGTGGGAGCATGGGCAAGTGGAATCAATGGAGGAGTGAGCTATGGTGGAGAGAGAGAGAGAGAGAGAGAGAGAGAGAGAGAGAGAGAGAGAGAGAGAGAGAGAGAGAGAGAGAGAGAGAGAGAGAGAGAGAGAGAGAGAGTCAAGATGTGAGAACTCCAGTAGTCACAATGTGTGTCTAGCCTTCCTTTATTCAAATGTCATTGAAATAATAAAGAATGAAGTGACAATAATGGGCGGCTGCCACCTACAATGTATAGATGTGTGAGTACTATCAGTGTAGTAATATAAGGGTGGCATAGATACAATTGCCTTTATTCCCAACAACCTCCCACTTAAAGGAAAACATGCCCCTAGTGAGGAGAAAACAAGAAAAATGTGATAAACTACAAATATACACATAGAACAACATGATGAGGAAAGATGTCATCTCATTCAATGGCAATTAGCTTCCCAAAGAAGGAAAAACACTTCGTTGAGAAACTTTTAGTGAGAAGATCTACAAGATTTTGGTTAGTTGAGATCTTGATAAGCTCAATGGACTTGTCCTCAATGACATCTCGAATAAAGTGGTAACGCACCTCAATATGCTTTGTCTTCATATGGAAGATTGGATCCTTGCCAATTGAATAGCACTTATATAATCCAAATGCAATGTAGAGACCACATTACAAGGTCTAGATGGCCTAACTAGGGAGCCTCCTTGCAAGCTTTTGTGTCAGCAATATACTTTGCATTTGTAGTGGATAGGACTGTGAATTTTTGCACCTTGGACATCCAAGAGACAACACCTTCAACAAAGGTGAAGACATAGCCAGCTTTGTGCTCTTTCCATCTCTTGCATAATTAGAGTCAATGTACCCTACAACTCTTGTATCTTGGCCACCATAACATATACACATATCTATACTAGTGCCCTTAAGATATCTCATAATACCCTTTATGTAATCCTAATGCTACCTAGGTGTAGCCATATAGAGTGCCACAACTCCCACTGCAAATGCTATGTTAGGATGAGTAGCTATCATGGTATACATCAAGCTTGCCACTACAGATGCATAAGGGATCTTGTCCATCTCGACCTTCTGCTCATCAAATTGTGGACAATTGGCTTGACTAAAATTTACATGAGAAGATAAAGGACATCCAATAGGCCTAACATCCAACATATGAAACCACTAAAGGACCTTCTGGATGTACTCCTTCTACGGCAAGTAAAGGAGCACTTTAGAGTGATCGCACATGATGCCCATCCCAAGAATATGCAAGGCTTGTCCCACATCCTTCATCTCAAAGCTCTTCTTGAGCTGACTTTTTAAAGCATCAAACTTGTGGTACCATTTCCTAGGTGCATGTTTAAGGCCATAGAGGCTCTTTCTCAACTTACATACTAGGTGTCTTTTACCTTTTTCCTCAAAGCCCTTGGGATGTAGATAAATCTCATCATGCAAGTCCCCATGTACAAATGCACTCTTGATATCCATCTGATAGAGATCCAGATCTAGCTATGCAACTAAAGCAATACCAAGCATAGGGTATTTATCTTGACTATAGGAGAGAAACTTTATCAAAGTCAACACCATGATCTTGCTTAAAACCGTTAGCAACCAATCTAATAGGTGTTGGCTCAAAGCATGAATCCAATTAGTCCACTAGACAACAAACTGCATTTAAATAACATTTAGAGAGCATATATATAACTCAACTAAGTCCCATAATCTTACTAAAGTAAGCTCAACTACATAAACCCAAAGCTCTACCCAAATGCAAAATAGCTAATAGCTCAAGTGACTTCCACTAGAACAAAACTGAATGCAAATTAGCAATGCAAGCTCAAAACGTCATGTACATGGCCATTCCAAATCCCAAATACATGAAGCTTAGAGTCGAGAGCATAAAACCCATTCGAATATTCAAGCCCATAATGTTAATGATTACTATAGCAACTGTCCAAAGCTCCAATACATGTAACCGAGCTCAAATATGAGGCTCAAGATATTCCATAAGCATATCCGGGTGCATAGCATCAATGTCACACATCAATACATCCACCATTGAAGTACCTGAATATCATCAGATGGTATGACAATGCCTAAAAACATGCCAAAAATCGCAAAAAAAGTCACAAATTGTATACAATTAGAACATTATTACCAAATTTTCATACTAATTTAATGAAAATGCGATCATAGTTATTGTCTTTGGAGGACAGTCTAGCAAGAGAAAAGAAAGGATGTTACATTGAGCATAGTGCTCTAGGATTTATAGTGGAGAACTAGGGGTTATTGCTAATCTTCGTAGACATTATAAGTTGCAAGGCAAGTTAGAGGTGGAGAGAGAGATTAGAGCTCTTGTAGGGATGGTCAGTAGTAGTGCATTTAGGGAGTTGATACATGTGTCTAAAGAATGATCTCGAGAGGATATAACAAGTCTGGCAAAAAAAAAACTCTTAGTGCAAGTCCTACTTATCAGGCAAAACTAAGAAAATTGCATCTTGCTCATGAGTAAGGAGGTCGAGTAACATTAAAATATCTCTATCTTACCTTTTTACCGTATTTTACATGCACTACATGATTGGCATGTAAGTTGTTAAGTGAATGGGGATTTTAAGGTCTAACCTTAATTGATTATGGAAGAGGCTAAAATGAAATGAAATAAAAAAGGAAAGGAGAGAGTTGCAACGGGATGAAGGGGTGATGAGAGAGGGCGCCTTCTTGGCATGAGATATGGAAGGAGAGGAGAAAACGAACCAAGGGGGGAACCCCATCCTACTTTGCTACATCTCATAGCATGTTTTTAGCAGGTTCATTAATTATCTATCATTATTTTAGAGCTTAAGAAGAAGCGAGACATTCTAAGATGACTATGAGAGAGAGAGCAATAGTTTATTATGCAAGTTGATAATACAAGCATTTCCCATCAAGGATTTGGTGGAGATGGTGGCTTAATATGATCACAGGCAAAAGCTTTGAAATCACTCATTGAGAACCTTTGAGAAGATGATCCAATTAGCTTCTCCCCGCAATTATCTTCTTCTTTTCATTGCACGAGAGAGATGTTTGACTTCTGGTAGAGTTCTGGCAATCTACGGGGCGACCTTAATCCGATCCTTCCTGCCCCATTTCCAACCAAATGTACTCTTTCCCTTACATCTCATTTTAACAGAGAGAAATCGAGGGCTCTAAGAAGCTAACTGCATGTATGCAAGATAGAGGATTGGATTGGCATTTGAGAGAGAGAGAGAGAAAGAGAGAGGATGAATGACAGAGAGAAGGCGAGAGAGAGATGGAGGGCGCCATTTTTTGGCCCATTCGATTGGTGCAATAGGAGCAGAAGGAAGCCCAAGAAAGCAGAATAAAGACAATTCAACTATTAATCCCCAAAATAATGCCAATTATTGTTCTTCTCGTCCATCGCCATGTCTTTCCTCTAATGGCCAAAATGGAGCCTCAATGTACTAGGGAAAATTGAAGCTGCAGGCTTCAAGAAGAATTTCTTAGCTTCCAAATGCCTGGCTTCACGTGCAATTTGGTGGACAAATTGTCAAGCTATCAAATTAGTCTCCTCCCCCTTCATTTGTCGCCATGTTTGATAGGAAGAAGCCATAGTCATTAAGTTTTTAATTAAAGCTTAAGCTTTAAGCTTATATAAAGACCATTCATATTGCAACAAAGAAATTGGCAAGGTGGTAGTTTCGGGAATAGGGATCAAAGTGAAGAGCTTGCCGTCTGAGATGATGGTGTAGACCTCACTTCCTAGCTGGTGGATTGTAGGATGCGCTTCCAAGGACGTGACTATTACGACCCACATGTTTCCAAGTAAGCTCTTGTTTCGTTTAACAAAAATAAGTAGTGTGATGTTATAATTTTCTTAGTCTAGAATTTTTATCTAATGTCTTAAAGCTTTTTTTTTTTTTTTGCACTCTTAATGGTTTTTAGTATTTATTTATGATTTATTTTATTTAGAATAAAATTTAAAAATGGTTAAAAATGGATCTAAAATTGTATATATAATTTTTTATAAAATTTAAGGTTGACTACTTATCTAATATAATATTTTTCTTATAACTTTTATACTACTAAAACTCTATTAAATTTTTTAAAGAATTTTTAGAGAAGATTTAATATTCTTTAAAATTTAAAAATGATTATCTTGAGTGAAAATTATAGTATTTATTAATAAAAAATATGTTATATCAACAAAAATTATGATATCTCATGGGAAAGATGAGATTGCAATTTTTGATGTTTTAGTGAACATTTTTAAATTTTAGAGAAAGAAAAAAAAAATCATATAAAATATGGTGTTTTTGATTTTATGCAAACTAAGAGTGTACGCATTACATTGATTTATGTTATATGGGTATGAGGGGGGACATAAGGGTATTCTCAATTGTTGCTAAGGTTGGTAAATTTGTTATGATTTATTAAAAAATAATTTATAGAAAATAACTACAATCATTAAAGTTCTTAAACAACACCAAAAGTTATAGTTGGTGAACATTAAAGAGCAACGTCGGATTTCATAATAAGGAGAGGGGTTGCATGTTGAAAGTGGGATTAAGATTTATGGGTTGTAAGGGACGTTATATTAATTTCTTCTAAATGTTTTCATTTTGATCACAAATAAAAATAATTAATTTACAAAAAGGTGGAGAAAAACATAAAAGAAATTTAAATGGAGAACAACTATAGATAAGAAAGATCTATATTTAGAAATAAACATCTTTAAAGTTCAACAAATTACAATTCTTGGATAAAGCGCCACGAGTATGGCAGGAGAAAATTATGAGGAGCTGCCCCTGAAAGATGGGGGGAAATCATAGCTATTCTAGGTTTAGTATTCTAGTGCCCAATCTAGAAACCTACCCACCATGAGTGATAGTTGAAAAGAGAAACAAGAAAATTGAGTAGATTTGCTTAGTTCGTAGGCATTGAATCATATTAGTTGGACTACTACAGCAAAATAGTATCATAAAGACTTGAAAAGTTAGATGGAGCTATTGAAATTAGTGACACTTGTCATTTTTTGGTGCATTTGCCGGGAGTCAAGTGCACTCGAATGGGTGGTGAGTCTCGCAATAAATTTGCGGAGAATAATATTAGTGGGTACTAAACTAGTGGTGTATGAGTTTGGAGGAGAGACAGATACAACAAATTGAAGCTTGAGACCAATGTGCAAGGGAACGAGCAGCTCGACAAGAGGCTTGTTGGTTGCTAGAGAGGCTGGAAAAGGTGAATGCTTTGTTGAATTTGGTAATACACATTGCGTCAAGCTCAAATGTGGAGTTGCTTGGTCCTAACATACCATTTGATAGAACCCCATCACAAGCAAGTGAAGAAGATTTCTATCAATGGAATCAAGTAGTTTCAAGTACTAGTAGTCCCGTTAGAGAAGGGAGTAGACAAAGTAGTGAAAGTATAAAAAGTGAACCTAATGCTACAATAGGAAGTAACAAACCATCCATCGATTGGGACTTAGAGTTGGATTTTGGATTTCACTAATTATTTAGAGACCTAATGGAGGCTTTATGGATAGAGTGAGTAGCGGATTTTGAATTACAGTTCTTATTTAGGATTTCTCATCAAGGAGATTCATTTCAAAACGTACCTAAACTAGGTTTGAGGTCCCTATTCATGGAGTCTAAGAAAATCACGTGGGTTGACTCTACTCAAGATTTTGGGCTAGGAACGTTATTTAAAGAGAAAATGGCTCGTAGTCCCATAAGGCTAGCTGAATTTATCCAATTTGGGGGATTATGGGACGAAGATCCCAATGCTCACATGCAAAGGTTCAAGGTGACTTGCATAGCAAATGAGATGGTAGATGATGATCAAAAGTTGCATATTTTCCTAGCGACACTGAAAGATGAAGTAGCTAGATGGTATGGTAGCCTCAATGCTCAAAATAAAGGGACCTATGCTACCTTATTGAGAGCGTTCTTAGAAAAGTTTTGACGGCAAGGTTTCCAAGATCAGTTAGGCTCTTCAATTGGACTATTTATCCCAAGGAGTAGTCGAAAGTGTTGAGCATTACATTGAGTGTATGGAAACAATTGTTCGAAAGATGAATCTAGCCCTTGATGAGCTTATGCAAAAGTGTAAATTTATCGATGGAATTAATCCCAAAGTCCACCATCATGTTAGCCTACAAAGGCCAACTATGTTGGCAAATGCTAAAACACATGCTAGATGGTTGGAAGAAGTGCAACCCAGCCCCACCAACAATAACAAAAGGATCTATTCAAAGAACCTCGAATGGAATACCATGCTAGTACTTCAAGCGGGGTGTCTAAGAACGTGTCTTATGTGACCATTCCCTCGAATCCATTTGCAATGACAAATTCCAATGTGGCAAGTGTACCTCTAAATCCCTCAATCCTGTCCTACATGATGTAGGCAGGCATGCCTTCTATGCCTCAGACTCAATCCACTTTAGATGAGGGTAAAGTAGTAGAAATTATTGCAAAGTCACTAGAAAAATTAAAAGAGGACATAATGGTGCAGTGGTTAAGGCACCATTGAAAGAAATTTATTCAATAACAACACAAGCTGCTAATGCACAACAACCTTTGAGTAGCATGACCTCAAACCCTTCTAGATCAAATATTTGGTGCGGTAAGTGTCATGGTTATGGCCATGTGGCTACTGAATGCCCAACGCCTTCACGATTAATGCCTGATCATCCTCCATTTTATACTTTTTGTCTTAAAATGGGGTATTTAGAAACAAATTGTTGGCACAAGATCGGCCAACAACAACAACAAGATCGTGCGATGCAAACAAATTACAATTAAAGGGATGCCAATAATACTACTTACGAGATTGGGCCACCCAATCAACCTTTTAAGCCCCGTGGATTGCCTACCCAAGAAAGACCTCCAGTGCCACAAAACAATTACAATAGTGATGAAAATCGAGGAAGAAACTCTCCTTTCAGGAGAAACAATGGTAATTTTCAAAATCCAATGGGACAAGGTGGACAACAACGGCCTAGGGGACCAGTAATCTATTATCATTGCCAATAGAAAGCTCATATAACTACATATTGTCCAAATGCACGTAGAAATCAAGACTATACCCCTCTTTGTAGGAGGTGTAGTGGCCAAGGGAATTACAACAAGAATTGTCCTAAGCGAGAGGAAAACAAAACTAATGACAAAGATAAACAAGTCTCTAATGAACCTTCAACATCTACTGCAAATTTAGTCACAGTAGAAACGAAAGAGCAAGAGAGTGATGTTAAGTCGAAATTTTTAAAGGCGACCTTTAAGGTTGATGACCCCATGGTAATGTCATTACTAGAGCGCAAAAGTAGCAACAAAAGGAGCAAGGTTTAGAGGAAGAGAGTCCACCATAAAAAGAAACCGTGAAGGATAAATCTAAGGATGTAGATCCTAACATAGAGCTATTTGAGTCGGATTCTCCTCAGCAGTCTTCAGACCATCTGTTATTGCCCATGCCCCTGGCAAATCCTAAGATTCACGTGGGGGTAGCTCCTTTTCTTGAAAGACTCATACCTCCAAAAGACGAGAGCAAAGAGCAAGCAGAAATACTCAATAAGACCTATGATCTTTGGGCAGCATTGGAGGAAATAAACTTAACAATTAACCTGAGGCAACTGCTTGAAATAGCCCCTATATGTTGAAGGTAGCTTTATCATAAGGTAGTTCGACATAGGAGGAAAAGGATTGAGACTAACGCTTTTAAAATAACTGCAAATGCATCCAAAAAGAAAACAACTAAGAAAGTAAAAATTATAGATCTATTTGTGGATCCAGGAGGACCAGTTATAGACACTACCATCAATGGACATTTGTTGAATGAAGTGCGATTGGATGGTGGCTCAACAATCAATTTAATGACAGACCAAACATTGCAAGAATTAGGGTTGAAGAATCTAGAACCTACTCATATAGTTTTATGTGCGGCTGATCAAAGGAAAGTGACTTCTTTAGGGTTACTTCGCAATGTGAAATCTGTAATTGCTGGACTAGAATTTCATGCGAATCACCTAGTAGTTCTCTCATTATCAAATATCTCTTCATATTCTGTGTTGTTGGGTTGACCTTGGTTATACCAAGCAAGGTGCACTCAAGATTACTATAAAGGTTTAATTGTGATTGGTCCTCGAAATGATAGGGTCAAGATACAAGTTATTACAAAAGGGTTTTTAAGGGAGTTAGGAGATGAAGTAGTTATATTAGGGCCAAAAACGCTTCAAAAAAGGCACTTGTAAGAAAGTGATTAAGTTGCTAATTAGTTGAGGTTTAGGAAGAATAAAACCTCTAAATTTGGTTGTCGAGATGTGATTAATGAGAGAATATTTGGTTCATTGAAGAGGTCGGCCATTGATTGCTCTCATCTTTTAATCCAGGTCAAGGGTCACCTTTTCGGCCGTTTTTGTCTTGGAACTTGAGAGATTTTGTATTTTCAAGATTTTTGCACGAAAATCACATTTGTTTGCTCCCGCGTTTTCTTTCTACACACTATTCTCTTTCACCATTCTTTTTGTTGCACTTGCTTCCTATCACTATGAGATTCTTGCTCAGTTCATTTGCTAAAATGTCTAGCAATACCTCTTCAAATAACATAGGCACAAGCACACGTAACTACAAGCTAGCTATTTAGCTAGATCAGATTTACACATCTTGCAGAAGTATACATCATTGAGTATTGATAGATGAGATCGAAGCCAACAGGTTGCGAACACAACGAATGAAGCATATAGATTTGTGGGTGGACGGAAATATTTATCCCAGGAATCCTTCTACAGGTAAACCACCTCCTTTTTTTCAATGTCCATGACTATATAAGATATGTTGGAGAAGGTTATAATGGGATGCTTGGCTACTGTATGAGGTTATACTCTACATCTTACACATATATAGCTCAAATGCACGAAATGAAAAAAGCACTAGAAACTGCACAAACAAATATTTTAGAGTTGACAAGTCAGATTGATGTTTTGAAAAATGTTAACAAGTCATTGTAGGATAAGTTAACACACTTGAGAGAAACTCCAGTAGGATTTAGAGAGAGGAATAGACCATTAAAAAATATAACTAACTTGTGTGAGAGAGCAAAGAAAAGGAGACTAAATCTTACAAAGAAATATGTTTCTAACATATTAGGTGATGGAAACCATGAATAAGAAAGATATTTTGAGGATTCTTAAGTCACCCAAAAATGCGGATTTGAGAGGTTCAACTCTCAAAGAGTTAGAAAAGGACTTAAAAGGCACAGTGAAAGCAAATGAAATTGTAGAGACGTGTGATATTGTGGGTATAAGTCGGAAAGGTTATCGTGCTATCTCTGGATTATGGTTTAAAAATCTTAGACGCAATAGGGTAACTGTATTTGGATTGCCCCGAGTCCTTGCAGTTTTGACTACAAGAATTGCAATGAATCGCAAGATTTCACATGTTTTTGGAGATTACATTCACATCGAAAGGTCTATGTCCTATGAAAAATTTAAAAAAAGGAAATTTTTTATTACAATGCATTTAACAATATATGGGTTGATCTGAAAAAGGTGCAAATTGCAATGGTTCACATGTATAAAATCACAGTAGAAGAAAGTTATGGCGTTCTAAAGTTTTCCTTGAAGTTGGATGAAGCACAGATTCAAAAGGGACAGAAGATGGAAAGAGTTAGCATTTGCCTCATGAACATGGAATTGGACCATAGCAATGGTGAGGGCCAAGCTCCATTGCATAAGATCCAATCCGAGATGGAGATTTGGTGGATTGGTGCAGCCCAGGTACCAATTGAAAATCATCAAACGTTGAAATGGTTGTTCAACCATACAGGTATTCCAAATATCATTAAGTCTCAAAGTGAAGGCGAAATGTTGGTAGTTGATGGGGTTGGTAATTTTAATGTGGAATGGCATATGAGTGCTAATTTAAAAACTATCAAATGTATGCTTCGAATATGTAATGGTGCAAATGCAAAATATCCTTACATTTATTGCATGGAAAGTGTTGGATCCAAAGATTGGAGTAGTTTGCGACCAGTAAGAAGAGCCCCAAATAGAGACTCTATAGATTTGAGTAAATTTAAAAACATAGAAGACATCTAGGATCCCATTCTTTCAATCTCTCTTAAGAATGTTCATATTTGTACTTTGCATGCAGAGATTAGAATAATCGATAAGCTTCTCAGGTTGCATCTTGACTACGCATATTCCATTAAGCCATTATCTTTATCAGATGAGTGTATTGATAAATGTGAGGCATTACTATCGAAAATGGGATTTCATGGAGGCCAAGTTCACTTGAGAAAGGATCCAATACTTTCATGAAAAATAAGAGATATCTTGGCCGATGTCTCTATGGGAGGCTCAAAAGCTAGACGATTCTTAGGAAACCATTCAGGAAAGCAGGTGAATGCAGCTTGGGAGTGTTGGAGAGAGCTATGCGAGATCACAACAAATGTTGCAAGCACATCGAGGCTTGCGTTTCTTAGAATGGAGGTTTGGATACACCTTGATGTTTTTCTGAAACTCCTCAGGCAACATAAGACAACATATACATATGCGGAAGAGTTCAAAAGATCAATCACAAATCTTGTTCAGGCGATAAAAGATGCACAGGGAGAAAAAGATATCACTTTTTATCTGGTAAAGTAACAATTATTTAATATGGGTTTATTTTGAAAGGTTTTTCAATTGGTATAAAATGAGTGTTACTTTGTATTGCAGCATATTCTTCATATTCATGGGCCTTACTTTGTGGAGGAGCATGGCCCCTTAGCAACTTATAGTATCCAAGGCATGGAAAAATCCCACTATCAAGCACACACAAGTTATTTTCGAAGCACAAGGCATGGGGGAGGAGTTACAAAAAGCAATGCTTTGGAGGAGCTATTCAATTGGTTTTTTGGATGATAACTTCAAAGAATGCCAATAAAAGATGGCAATGACACATGAGCAGTCACACTTTTATATATAAGATAGAATATATACAAAGCTAGCTTTCCAAAACTCTCACATTCTCTTCCTCCTTAGGAATCTTTCCTCTAAAACGTAGAAATTTTCTTCTCTTGTAGCCAGGTATAGATTTTACATTAGTTCGGTTTGCAGCCAAGGCGTAGGATGTGAAGGCCAAAAAGTATCCTACTTTAGAAGCAGAGTAACTTGGACCATAGCCAAAAATCATAATTGCTATAGTCTTTTCCAAAAACATTACTTTGTGGGCATTATATTGTAATCCTGAGAAACCTAGAAGCCTTGTAAGAGCTTTAATACAAAGTATGGGCCATGCTGCATCCTCTGAGAAACTACTATGAAGTACTAAAAAGGAATTAGGGTCAATCCTAGCTAAGTAGTGGCCGAGTGCAATGTCTTTCAATGTACTACCACAAGCTCTCAATCCTTTTCCACGTCCCAAGAAGTTATCTGAATCAGCAATCTCCAACTGCAAATAACACCCATACCAAATGAGCGTGGAACTCAAACCTACCAATGTGTAAAAGCAAATTCAAAAAAATCTTACCACTTGGTTTTCATCGTACTCCAATTTAACTGGATTCCATAAATTTATTGATGATGATGTCTCATTGGTGTTTATCAATTCTTTAACGTATTCAGACTCCTCTCTTCCAAAATTGGAAATCCCAAGTTGGCTTTGCATGCGATCGAACTCCTCATTAGTAATATTTAACTCTTTCTCAACATCTTTAGCCTTTTCAAAACAAAGAGAGAGGGCTTCACCAGCATCAATAAACTTATCATCTCCAATTTCGGTATCAAGTTTGAGTATCTCTTCCTTTGATTCATTCTCTGTGTCAACTATCCAATTTGCAACATCAGAAGCCTCTGCAATAATGGCTAGATAATAATCTTCCCTAAGATTGAAAAGTTTTTGAATATCTGACAGTAATATGTACTCCTTCTTCTTGAAAGGTATAGATGGTAGAGAAGGAACAATATAGTGAGAACTCTCATCAGTTGCAGGGTTTGCATTTCCTTGGCTCTCCTCAATGATGGTCTCAGCTTTGAACTGAGCAACATCCAACTTCTTAGCAATAGAAGCCTCAAAATCTACATCTACAACCTCCTCTGTTTCCTTTTCATCTGCCAGGTCATCTAACATACAAAAGCTAGCAGACTTTGCTCCTTCTAACTGTTGCTTATCAGCTTTCATAGGATATTTGAAAAGGGTGAAAACAATAAAAGCAGCAGACTTTGACATAATCTTGCAGTTCTTGGAATTAGTGGAGCACAATATGTCTCTTGCATAAAACCTATCCAGAGAGTGGGCACCACACCTCCTAGTAAACACTGACTTTTCATTGCCTATTGACCCAATAGGAACATGGACATATTTCTATGTATCAACTTCAATAGCAAGACCTGCCAGATTTCCAAACTCCAAAAAGTCCTCCATAAAATATTTTTTACAATATTACAAAACACTATCAAGGTCCCAATCAGGATTAAAGACATTCTTAACAACTCCATAGAAAGAGAGATCCATGCCATTCTGAAGGATAAAGTCAAGAAGCCTCTCTGATGGAGTGACATCAGCAAGCTCTGATACTCCAAGAACTCTCATTGCAGACTTTCCCTTCCCTGGAGATGTGCTTGGCATTCTAACACCAGTGGCAGAGCATAATCATAGAATTAAATGAGGCTTTGAAAATAGAACGTGAGGCAGCAATGATAGCTGTGAATGAAGTAATGAAGACAATTGCCGAGTTACTAAAAGAAAAGTTAGAATTTCAATTTAGGGAGGGGCGATATCTAGAAGAAATTTCACTTCTAGAGATGTATTTAGAAGAGCAATAAGCTAAATTAAATAATGATGGGCAACAAATGGAACAAATATCACCTATTCCTAGGAAACACTCAGTTGGATGTGAGCAAATGAATGAATTTTATAAAAGAAGTAAATCTTTGTCTACTTCTAGAATTGGATTGCAAAAGAAAAACTCTACTACCGCTCCTTGGTTATATCATTCCCTTAAGCGCTTTATGAGCAATAGGCAAAAGCCGTATCATTATTCTTAAGGGCAGCTAGGGGGATACCAAAGGCAATTGAAATCTCATTGAAATCAGGCAAAGCTCGCCTGCAAAGTATACGTGAGGTAATATTACCTTATTCCAAAGAAAGAGTAATGGATTTTATTGTTTATGGGGATGGAGTTGAACCAGAGCTTAGAGGGCTTGAACCTTTAGCACTTAAGGACTTTCTCGAGCTAAAATGGGTTATACACTATTTAGGGTGTTGGATTCAAGGTGAGGAAGATGAAGATTTACACTCATTAATCCTTAAGCTTAGCAGTGCTGCTCAATGGTCTTGGGATTTGAATGACCACGAATGTTTGGAAAAGCAACATAGAATTTTACATCATTATCATCGAATATTACATGCTCAATTTCCATGTGATCAAGAGTAGATTTCTTAGATAATAGATTCTATAAATACCATGTTCACAATAAAGTATAACATAACTTTGAAGCCTATCTCGCATGGCTTAAGTAAAAGATAAGGAAGTTATACCAATCAGGTATTATAGGATATATTAGATGTCCATATGATAAAAATGACTGAGGGTACTCGGGGATAATTTAGCTATTGTCCCTTATAAGGCTTTACCCTTGGTACACTCTGTGAATTCGAGGAAAGAAGAACCAAAACCGAGTGCCAGGCATAATCTACTTGAAAATGTATGAATGGAAATATCGAAAGATGTGCCTACAGTCAAGCCTTGGAAAATAGCCTCTTTGTTTATTGGAGAGCATGAAGTGGAAGTAGTTAAAATAGAAATGGAAAAAGGAAAATATTTAAATTTAGGAGCTCAATTGGAATCCCAAGATCAAGAGAGGTTTGAAGAAGTATTACGAGCACTTTGTCCTGGTAGAGCTCATGTTCTAGCAGATCATCTTTCTTGATTATTAACATCAGATATAAGGAGGAAGGTGTGGAGGATGATTTGCAGGATGTATCACTTTTTACTGTGGAGACACAAGTTCCATGGCATGCTGATATTGCAAATTTTCTCCTGCCAATCAGTTTTAAGACCCATAGGCTTTGTGCGATCTTCAAGAAGCTCACCCAATTCTTCTTGAAGACCAGGATCTGAAGCTTGCAAGAAAAGCTCAACTTTTTCAACATCCAATGCTCTTTGTTCAATGGCATCAAGCTGACTATACCTCTCTTCGAATTCTCGAATCAACTCCGAAGCAGCTAGACCTTTGTTTGGCATGTAGACCCACTCTCGGAATGACCTCCGAGTCGCCATACCAAAGTCCTCAAGGAAGTATTCTTCTTTCAAGGCCTTCTTAAAATCTTGCCAATGTGTATTTTGAATAAAAAGATCAGTCACTTTTGTCCTCAAAGCAGGTGTGACAAGACGAAGGAAGTACTTACTCATAAGTCCAGCAGGAACTCCAAAAAACCCCATCTTGATCTCATATGTCTTCAAATATGCTGAAACATTACGCCCGTCAAATAGATTCTTCTCATTCTCAACTGTTTCAATAGCCTTAGTCGCGTTGTTTGCATTCTCCTGCTCTGAATAGAGTTGCCTTTGCTGAGACAACTGCTGTTGGTGCAATTGTTGTTGCTGATGTATATACAATTGTGTTTGCTGATTTTGAAGCTGCATATACATGGACATATTCTGCAAAATCTGCTTTAGATCCTCTGTTGAAGTACTTGACGCAGCAGTCATTGATGGAGCTGAAGTAGACGCAGCTGAAACGGTAGAAGAAGCTGAAATAGAGGCTGAAGTATCTCCCATCCTGAAATTTCTGCGACGCTTTCACGTCGGGTTCACCAAAGATGTCGAAGGGTTTTGAAAGCAATGTCGCAACCACGGAGGACCTTGACAAATATCAAGATGGAAGATCAAACAAGTGATCCAAAATCAGAGTTGCCTTACTATCAGTACCAAATTGGTTGCTCTTACAGAAACACCAAGAAGAATATCCTGATCATTGTGATTATAATGATGATTTAGTTCTGATTTATGATGATAAAGATGATTCAGTAGAATGGGTATTTTAGCATCTGTAAACACAATGAACATCTCTGAAATTGTGACATATTCAATGTAGATTGCTGAAATCCTGGTACGGTATGTAATTTGTGGGAAGAGATTTGTAAGAATGGCTTCTTGAATACAACCACATTGAGCATAACCTGTGATGATTAAACTCCATGTAATCCCATTACGATTCTCAAGAAGATTAAACACTGTTGCTGTATCCAGTTGACTTTTACATTTTTGATACCATCTTGACACATTTTCCACAGAAAATGATCCTTGGAGATATAACAAGCATTTTCTCTAAATGAAGACTTGGCTCTACATTCTCAAACATTTGTCTCCAATCTGCAAAGTGCAGGAAGAATTTTAAGACTTCGGAGGGATCACATAAGGAACTCTGTTCATGAGTTTCTCATATTGAATTTGAGTCAAGAATTCCAAGGTATCACAAGTCGGATCTTCAAAACCTTTCAACCTTGCGTCAAGCACCAATCAGGAAAAGATTTAACAGCTTTTTGGACTTCCTCTACAAGATCGGTCCAATCCTGGGTCAATTGTTAGTGATTTTCTTCACTCATATCACTCTGGTTGCAGAAAAACTTCAGATCAATTTGTTTTTTAGAGGGGAGGGAGGATAACAAAACATCCCAGATTCCCAGGGAATCATCTGTTAATTGTCGCTTGATGGCAGTTGATATAGCAATCATGATTGGAAGGGAAATCAGGTTTTCTTCTTCCTTTCAATGTCCAAAGATGCTTTCTTTTACGGCTTCTGAATCTTCCTTCGACGGCCCAGGCTCTTCAATGCTGCGATCCTTCGTAACCTTTGGCTTCATCATCGGTCTGCTCCCACTTCAATCCCTATTCATCTTTGTCTTCCCTCTATAACAGCTTCGTCCTGGTCTTCTGCTTTCTCCTGTTTCTGCTCCCTTCCTGAGCCAAGATCCCAGTTACACGCGCGTGCCCTTTGAAGAAGACAGCGATGTCCTTTTATTTGAGATTCATCTCATTCATTTCCCCCCCCCCAGTCAAATTCTGTGTCTTCGAGCCTATTATCTTCCTCATGGAGCTTCCCAAAATGCCCTTTTTCCTCCCCAGAATGCCTTCTTTCCTCCCCGATTCAGCCGCAGAGTACAGTATCTCTCTTCGCCCCAGGGATACGAACAATGGCCGCTCCAGCTTGTTCTTCCTCTGAATCCTTCCAGCTACCCCTATCACTCTAAAAGGAGAGCTGCCTTCTCCGTTTTGACTGCAGCTCTCTCTTTTGAGGACAAAATCGCCCCCACGATCGAGCTCTCATCCCATTAAGCTCTTCACTTCCTGTGATCTTAGAACTTTCCCAATACATAGATGTATTTTTGAGGTGTTTGACACTATGAAATGCAATAAATTTCGTGGAGAGACCTGTAGAGGGAGAAGATCAACAGGACATCCTTCTGAGAATCAAAACGCAGCTGAAGCGAAACACCATACTTTATTGCCCCAGAGTTTTTGAAGGGATTGCCTCCATCTTGGCATGCAGGGCCGCCTCTGTTTCTCCCCCTGCCGTCCTCTATTCTCCTCCTCGTCCAGCGCAGAGTACCGTCTATTTCCTCCCTTTCCGATTCTCTGTTCAAAAATAGTATTCTTTTTCCCCCCACAAAGGCTCTTTCAAAATACTTCTTGTTTTGCTTTTGCTTTTTCATGCCCCCTTTGTCCATCATATTCTTGATTTTGTTCCAATCAATTCCCAATCCTTTGAGTCCCCATCACTGCAGAAATGGCAGGGATTCCATGCTCAAGGGCAAGCTGCACATGAGCCTCATGTTCATCCTTCGGAGCAAAGAACATGGTCAGCACATCCTTCTCTAACATGAGTCCTCCAAAACTTACAACACCACATTCCAACAGCAAGTAATGAATCCAAAGTTGGCATTTGTAAGAAAAACAGGTTTGAGGTTTCCAAATTAGAAACTTTACTGAAAATTCACTGGTCTTCTTAAACTCCCTTGTCGCATTTGTATCTTCAGCATAAGCAAACAACTTGGGAAGCTCGAAAAAACCATACTCATTGCAGATCTAGAACCCATTCTCCTAATTTGTTTATACCAAATATCAGATTCAATCCCAAACAGCGCTTGTCTCTTCTGTAAAATTGAACATGAACCAACTAAAAGCAAAATGTTCAAGCAAAGCAAAGCACAACGTCTACGTCTAAGTATGTACAAAGTAACAAATCACACGCACAACTTTTGGGTGGTTTTCACACCTCGAATGCGCAGCAATATGACAACGTCATGTGATAACTCTAGGTCCTCATTGGAACTATGAGAGATGTTAGCATCATCCATTTTATTAACATTAGGAGCCACAAACACACCTCCTTCCCCATTTGAAATACTTATGGCTCCAACATCTTGGCCTTGATTAGTACATCAATATAGGGATGTAAATCAACATGGTATGCTTGCAAATCTTCATTCATGTGTTCCACTGCTTGATCCTTTCTTTTGTTTATTGCCACAATTATATGAGCACACTAGTTTAAGAAATAGATCGATAAAAGGGTGATAGTTTGTTGATTATTCTACCAAACAAAGTTTAGAGTAGATTCAAACAAAGCTTATTAGATGAAAGAAGGGTAGATGTAATGTATGCTCAATTTGGGTATTGGTTTATGGGTGAAATTGACACAAATAGTATCCCTATCAAGCTACCCAAATGTTGTCTTAAAAACCCATTGTCAATAAACTAGCTATATCTTGAGTTCCCAATATCCATTTGCTAGTATTTTTACTTTAGATCAAAGGCACAAAGCCCTCTTTGAATTAATATTCATATTTTCTATCAGAAAAACTTCATGAATTCTATAGCAACTTATTTAGGTTTGTTCATAATAGGACTACAACCTATTTAGACCTATGGCAACCCTATTTTACCCCTATTCTGTCATGCATTCCACGTAAACCTTGTGATAATTCTATGGAAACCTACAAGGACCCTTTTACACTTGTAAATGCCTTGCAGAATCCTTGCAATGCTTGTAAATGGCCCATAAACCCCCTATCTAAACCAATAATGAACTTGTAACAACCTTAAACTGCTAGCTTAAATCTTCAAGGTAGCTTCAGTCTTCAATGCTCTGCCCACAAGTACTCCCCCCTCCCCCCCACCCTTTCTATGTCTCCTTTCCTATCCCCCAAAACCCCTCCCCCCAACACCCCCTCCTTTCCATGAGGGGAAAATTAATGGGCGCCTACCCCTAATATATATCCTTATGCATTTTTTGGCAAAACTTCCTTCCCATGATAAACTCCTCATGCTACTCTAATGCTTAATATGGTTAATAGTTCAAGCAAGTTCAATATCATTTTGTAGAACACTTGAGGCTTGTGGTTTAGCAGTAGGAGGGCTACATGCCAAATACTACTAATTAGAAGGAAGTTATAGATCATTGCTTTGCAAGAAGTAAAGCTAAGTTTTGAAGATGTCAATGGGATGGAGATTCTTGATTATGTCCCCATGTTGGTAGAAGCATATAGGAGGAGAATTAGGACATTGATCTTGGTCAAAGAAGGATTCAAGGCAAGGCATAATGTGGAAGGAGGATAGGGGCTTTGCAATATGAGTTAAGATAAATGGAGGAGGCATGAGTTGTGTATGTCCATTACATATACACCCCTAATGCTTCAATGATAAGGACCAAGTTATGGAAAACTTTAAGTTGGAGCTCAAGTAAGAATTCTCAATCATGGTTGAGGATTGCAACATGACTACATCCCAACTAGACGGATCTCACAACTGTGACTTAATGATGATGATGGAAAGACAAAGTTGGAATAATGAGCTTAATAAGAAACATGATCTAATTGATTTGTCTCACATGCATGAAGAAGATGACACATGAGCCTACACATGGTATAATAGACATAAGGATGATTCATGGGAAGCCAGGAGATTAGATCATCCATATGTCAATCAAGGGGGGTGGTGGATCATACCACATCCCAGCTTTAAAGTCTTGGTGGATGATGTCAAAGTTTCTAACCACTATTCAATTCAGGTCACCCTAAAGATTTTTGCACTTAGGAGTCCTAATAGGTTGTGATAGTTTGTGTTTAATAACTCCTTCCTAGGATAAAAAGTTTGTGTAAAGTATCTATGATAGATAGCAAGAAGCCACTAGAGATATCGATGATCCACGCTTGAAGGTAGAAACTACCATAGAAGCCATTGCTCAGGTGGCAAATCAACATGGCTAAGCTATAGCTAAAAGTGGAAGAAGAAATTGTGATGCAATTGTCAAAAGTAGAGCTAATCTATTGGCTTGTCTTGCTATTCACCTTAATGGTATGTCTATGGTCTAGATGTTATAGAGAATTGAGGATTATCTTAAGATTGAGGAAGAAAGAAGAGTTTCTGTTATACATACACAACTAAAGGATGACTTGTATGTTGAGAAAGATGCTCTATGTCTAATTTCTTCAAAGCTTTACAACTTAAACAAAAGAGGGCCAATATTGTAGTAATTGAAGATCCATATGGCAAGCAATACTTTAATGATGTCTCTATTGCTTGAGTTTTGTGGAGCACTTGTCAAACATAGTAGGGTCTGGGTCTCATAAAAGACAGCATGATACCTGCGTAGAACTTGTTGGGAATCTAAATCCCAAAACCTGTAAGCCGTAAAGTCACCATCTCCATTACCAAGGAGTATGCATTTGTGTGACATAGGCTCATGTGGCATACTGACTAATGCCTGGTAGCCAAACATCCTCAAGTGATCATAGGAGGGTCTCATGCCTGTCCATGCCTCATGCGGAGTAATAACATCCAAAGAGAAACACGACGAACCAAGTAGACTGCCGTCATAAGGGCCTCAGCCCAAAAGCCATAAGACAACCTAGTTGTGGTAAGCATAGAAGCAACCTTTGCTTGTAAAGTCAGGCACATGCCATGAGCAATCTCATAATACCATGGGCAAAGAGAAACCTTAACTAAAAGGCCATAGATTTTGAAATAATCTTATAGATCACATTTGGGATATTTAGAGGCATCCATTGTGAGGGTTTATTCATGATCACCCTTTTAGGTAGAAGTTTTATCCTACCTTGATGTGCAAAGTCCAACATATTCCCTAGTCTCATGCAAGTGTTTGCAAAGCTCATAATATATGTAGTTATTTGCAAAGCTTGTAATATCCTTGCCACAAGTAGACCATATTTGATGCCAGGAGGCATATTTCACAGTGGATTCCGTGCCACGGTGGATTCCGTGAGGTTTTATGGTGGATTCCATAAACTTTGATAACCGGGGCTCATACACAAAGTGGATTCTTTGTGCGAGAAGTTGATGGGGACGCCTATCCTTTTCGCACGTTTCATTAATTTAGTGTGTACATGGGTGATTCCATAGCGGGTGATTCCGTAAAATACATATTAAATTAATAAAACGCCTGAAAAGGATAGGCGTCCCCATCAAATTCTCGCACAAAGAATCCACTTTGTGTATGAGCCCCGGTCATCAAAGTTTACGGAATCCACCCTAAAACCTCACGGAATCCACCGTGGCACGGAATCCACCGTGAAATATGCCTCCTGGCATCAATATTGGCTCATGTACTTCCATTAAGAGGCCATTTGGGTTAGCCAACCACCCTTTTTGCATCTTCTTCACCACATAGAGCAATTCATCTTCTAAGAAAGGACATGCCAACATTATTGCAGTCTCCTTATCCACCACTCCTTTGTTGACTAGGGCCACAAATTGTTAGAGCTTTGCACCTACAATGGGATTTCTTGTTGTCTATTATGGATAAGATTGGATTTGGGAATGCATTTTGAAAAATGGGTGGCACACATTTCACTAATGCAATAGTGAAGGTTGGGGTGAATGGATACATGTCTCACTCATTCGACTTGTAGAGGTCGGTGAGGCAAGGTTGCCCACTAGCACCTCTACTCTTTGCCATAGTAGTTGGACCACCTTTGAAGGTTGTCTAGTATAGGCTAGAAAAAGGTTTGCTATACAAGCTCCCATTCTCAAATGGCCAACACATGTCCATACAACTCTTTGTCGATGACAACTCAAACTTAGTCAAGATTGAAGAAAGGAACATAAAAAACCTATTGGAAAATGTATGAGGGGTACACTAGGTGCTATCATAAATAAATTGAAAACAAAAATTGGCTTCAAGTGAGTAAAAATGGGAGAGATACTCAGATAACTAGGTGCCACTATAGGGCTTGCCATTTCAAGTAAATAGAATATGGAGTGGCTCTTAAGGAAGATGGAGCAGAATGTAATGAAGTGATCTAGAATGTCTCTTTCCTATGCTGACAAACTACTCATTGTCCTTCTTCCCCTATTTTTTTCTAGTTAGGATGTGATTAGAAATTAATCCAAATCCTTACAAGGCCCTTTTGGCATCAAAATTGGCCCTAATGATTCTGTCTTGATATCCAATTTTGTCATGGTAGAGACCCTTTTCACAAAGTCACAATTAGAAAGGATGGAGAAGGTGGTTAGATCATGCTTTACAAGTGCAACTATGTGACATTTTGTAATTATCTTTTTTGTTATTTTTTTGGATTAAAGAAGGAAAACATAAGTGTACACCTAAAATTGAAGAAAAGCTTAAACAGTTGAAAGCTTTTAGTCTTTTCAAGTTTGTAAACTACAAAAACTTTAAAAAGCTTAAAGGAAAGCTTTGAAAGTTGGGAAGCCTTAAGCCTATTTATAGGGGGAGAGTTAAGTAGTATGGGCCTTTCTCTTTAACATGAAATTCGTCTCTTATTTGAGGAGAGAGGAAGGTCATACACAAGTGTGTGGAGATGTGTACATCAGTTCCTCCAATTATCGCATTTGCAAGCTAAAAGGTTAGATTCAAATCTTCATCATTCGTTCTTTTTAGGATTAGCTTAAACAATTTGGTCCTTCGTCTTTTTAGTCTATTAAGGTTAGATTCAAATCGTCATCATTTATTCTTTTTAGGATTAGTAGAATAGTTGCTCGTGGTTCTAAGAGTGATACCCTCTATCCATTGCATGTATTTAATGTGTGTGACCATATTGTTGCCATTACCAAGTAGTCGAGTGTTTCCTTGTGGCATAATTGGTTGGGACATAAGTCAAACTGGAATGAAAGTGCTTTCTCATTTGGGTTATTTGTCGTGTTTGAGGTAATGCTAATTTTGACCATTGTGATCATTGCGTCTATGGTAAACATAATCAAATATCACATAAGAAGTCTCTTTTATTGAAATATTCTCCTTTAGAGTTGGTACATTCAGATGAACATGCTTAAACATCACATAAGAAGTCTCTTTTATTGAAATCTTTTCCTTTAGAGTTAGTACATTCAAATGTATGTCAAATGCCAGGGTTGTCTTTAGAGGGGAAAAAGTACTTTATCACCTTTGTTAATGATGCTACACACAAAGTCTAGGTGTATCTATCCATCGTAAGGACAAGGCTTTGGATACATTCAAGAAATTTCTACCATTGGTTGAAAATATGACAGGTAAGATACTCAAGTGTCTTCACTCTGACAATGGTGGGGAATATGTATCTAAGGTCTTTCAAGACTTTTGTGATAGTAAAGGGATAAAGAGGGAGCTCATTGCCCCTCATAATCCACCCCAAAACAGAGTTGTAGAGCATATGAATAGAACCATTCAAGAAAAGGTTTGCACTATGCTATCTCGTGCTGCATTACCCCATGGTTTTTGGGCAGAGGCTATTGTGTTCATTTGATTAATCGGTCACAAATAGGTCTTTGGGGAGGAGAGTTCCTCAAGAAGTGTGGTCAGGCAAGCCACCTTTGTATGCTCATCTGAGAGTGTTTGGTTGCGAGGCATTTGTGCATATACGTAAGGAAGAATGCAATAAACTTAAGTCAAGGTCCTATTAATGTATTTTCATAGGATATGGTGACGAGGGTGAAATGTGGTATCGATTATGGGATCCTGAGAAAAGAAAAGAAATACACAACAATGATGTTGTCTTCCAAGAAGATCGCATGCACAAACAACTTGAAAACATAGAGGAGGTCACAAGGGTTGTATTTCGAAAAGATGTACTGATTGGAGAGTAGAGAATGCCCACTGGACAGTAACAACAATACCTGCTATAAATGTCCTGAAAATGGAAGAAATAATGTTGAAAATGATCAGCAACCAATTGCCCATGATGTCTCACAGTCTTAGTAGAATAACACGACATTTAGGACAGTCAGAGAACTAACAAGACAACATATTGAAATTTCAAGACATCAAGCTATAAATGTAGATTTGCAGGCCACCCAACAGCTAAGAAATGCGGAATCTTTGCTCCGTAGGTCAACCCAGCCTTCAAGGTCGCCTAATAGGTTTGTTCCTGGTGCTCAATATGTTGCAGATTATGTCATGTTGATTGATTGTGGTGAACCATCATGCTGCTTCAAGGAGGCAATGGATAGGAAGGATAGCCAGAAATGGCATAAGGCTATGTTGTTAGAGATGAAATCTCTTGAGAAGAATGGTATTGGGGACTTAGTGCATTTTCCTAAAGGGCAAAAGATACTACCATGCAAGTGATTTTATAAGATGAGCGTCTCTTCTAGTTCCTTGCCAAAGTATAAAGCATGGCTTGTTGCAAAGGGATACAAGCAAGAACATGGAGTTGATTTTGATGAAATCTTTTCTCCTATAATAGTCAAAATGACTACTTTGCATACTATCTTAGGCTTGGTTACATCTGATGATATGGAACTCATACATATGGATGTAAAGACTGTGTTCTTACATGGTGATCTACATGAGGACATTTATATGTAGCAAGAAGAGGGTTTTGTGGCAGAGGGGAAAGAGCAAATGATATGTAAACTCAAAAGGAGTTTGTATGGACTGAAACAAGCACCTTGAGAGTGGTATAATAAGTTTGATACACTCATGCAATCTCAAGGCTACAATAGGAATCAAGTGGATCACTACTTGTACACCAAGATGGCAGCCAAATACTCTTGGTTTTATATGTGGATGACATGCTGATTGCAAGGAGGAATGTTCATGCCCTGCACACCCTAAAGCAATGCCTACGTAGCTGTTTTGACATGAAGAATCTTGGTGAGGAAAATCATGTTCTTAGGATGCAAATACTCAGGGACAAGTCAAAGGGTCTTCTCTATCTACCATAGCAAGAGTATGTATCCAAGATTTTGCAGCATTTCAATATGGAGAGGCGGGAAAGTGATTGGTGTTGCGTTGCCTCCATATGTTAAACTCAGTGCAGAGGACAGCCCTATATCTGATGATGAAAATGCTAAAATGGCCAAGATTACATATGCTTCGATTGTTGGCAACTTGATGTATGCTATGGTTGCTACACGTCCTAACATTGCATTTGTGGTGGGAGTGGTTAGTAGGTACATGGCATACCCTAGGAAAAAGCATTGGGAAGCGGTGAAGGGTATCATGAGATACCTTAAGGGCACAAGGGATTTGTGCATATGCTTTGGGGGGAAGCAGAAGGCATCTATGGTTGGCTTTGCAGATGCAAACTATGTAGGTCATTCAAACTGCATGAAGTCTACTTCAAGGTGTGTATTCACCTTCATAGAAGGAGCAATCTTGTGGATATCCAAGCTACAAAAGTGTGTTGCATTTTCTACTATAGAGGTAAAGTATGTGGTTGCCACCACTAATGCATGAAAGGAGGCTTTATGGTTCTCATGTCTGGTGGGAGAGATTGGTATTACAGAGATTCATGTCCTCCATTGTGATAGTTAGAGTGCTATCATGTTAGCATGGAATCCTGTCTTTCATGCTAAGAAAAAACACATACAGGTGAAATATCATTTCATCAGAGAGGTACTTGACAACAAAAGCATTGAGCTTATCAAGGTACATACATATGATAACCTTGCAGACCTTCTCATGAAGGGTCTCCCAGTAGAGCAATTTGCTCATTGCCGCTAGATGATGGGAGTTGGATAGGTATAGGTTTTCATCTTAGTATGTCGATTCTTTCACTACCTTCAGGCACATTGCCTTTAGGTGGGAGGTTAGGGTCACCATGCCCACACCCACACTGGGTGTGAATGTCCCTTTACGAGAAATTGTAGTATATATCTATCGCAATGAATAAGTGGTTTACATGGAAGTACCCAAGAAGATAACTCTTTCTGTGTGTCTCTCTCCCAATTTGCATCTCCATTGACACACTCTTGAAGCTCCATAAAAGATTGGTCTAATGTGAAGGATAGATATATTATATAGTAAAAGATTTACATCATCCCATACAAAAGGTGTGGGAAAGCCAGCCCATAAATGAGCTTGACAACAAGTTTAAGAGCCTCATCAAATCTAGCCATAATCTTGAACATTCAAGCAACATCCAACATAATGCTATTACAAAGATTAACAGGCACCATCATGAATGGCTTATAATAACTAAAAGCAATGTTATTTCTCAAAGACAAGATATTCATCAAAACAATCCCTCTTATGACATTCCACATTTTCTCTAAAGTTTCATCCAGATTACCATGATCCCCAAGCAACATCTGTTTCTACCCCCACCACATAATGTAAATTAATCCCTTTCATTACTAACTTGACTTTCCTCCATAGGGCTTGGCTCTCCTAACATTCGCAGAAGAGATGTTTTAACTGTTTCTTCTTTCCTTCTGCACAGAACACATAAGGGGGATATCTACCTAAACTTGACAGGCTTATCCTTAGTGGCAAGCTTGTTAGCAGCAATCCTCCACAAGAGTACATTAATTCTAAATGAGGGGGTTGCCTTCCAGGCCTTCTTAAGGCGTTTCTTCCAAGTCCTAAATCCTCCACGTGGGTCATCCCTTTTCCAAGAGTCCATAGTTCTAAGCAACCACGTTTGACTCTCTAAAGGCAAGTCTCCCTTTTGTAACTACAAGTGACTTGCCACATACTTAATCAAAATTTTAAGTAGAGACCAATCATGGATACTTAGAGAAGTAGGCCACTCATCCTTAGCTCTGCCCAACACCTCCTACAATTAGTCCACCCCTTTATCATTCACCTAACCATAATCTGTTCAAGAGAAAAAAGGGAGTTGGAGCTCTTGCCCCAAATAGTGTATGAGCTTCTAACTCCCTTACATTGAATTCTATAAGACAAATGAGTGTTATGCCAAACAGGTATGAAATTGGCATCATAAGAAAATGAAGTCAACCATATGTTAAGGGCCAATGAAGCATCTCCCTTACTACTAGCACCTTTCCATCTAAAAATATTGCTAGCAATTTTCCAAGCTAAAATAATTTGGGTAGCAACTCCCGAACATCAAATATTAATCCTTGTGCCATAGAAGAGAATGTCATACCACTCCACATTTGGCCAACTCTTGCCATATACTTTGGTACTAGCAATCCAATTCATGAGCACTATAGACCAAGGTTGCCCCTTCCCTAGTTCTTTTCAAAAGGGAGATTGAAAATCTTTGTGCCCGATCCTTGAGTGGTTCAAAGCCAAGATGGGCATGGTGGCCTACTTCCATGGGCCTGCGGGCCACCCTTTCACCTCCCCATATGACCACACAATCTTCCTAAAAAGCACCTGAATCTTCTCCTAGTTTGACTTTGGCAAAGGGAAATATAGATGCAGCAAAGATAATCGTAGGTGACATGATTGTAATTAGTAATACAAGCCTTTGAGCAAGACCAGCCGTAAAGGGGAGTTTGGCATTAATTTTATCATTTATCCTATCATGAAACCAATCAAAACAACCTTTAAGGGTTAGTCCAAACCCAATAGGAACCCCAATCAGCAATTTGGTGATATGCAAGTATCAGGAGGTCGTGGTAACTTTAGAGGCAGAGGGAGCTTTAGAGGAAGAGGTGGATGGTAGAACAGAGGTTCTAACAACTCTGGTATTGTGTGTCACTACTGTGGCAAAACGGGTCATATTGCAGCCCAATGTTATGCTAAGAAAGATGATATTCGCAGTGGTAAGTTGCAGCAAGGAAACTATGCATCGTCTTCACGACAGAATGATCTGTTTGACTAAAACGGCCTTTTAAGGTTAGATCAACTCGAACAAGAACCCCAAGTTACCTGATGACTTGAACTTTGGGAATTTCATGAATCCCAATCTGTTTGACCCACTGCAGGTTGTCCACCCAGGATAGGAACAACAATTCAAATTTTGGGTTGTTGATTTTAGAACTTGATAACCCACTGCGGGTTGTCCACCCAGGATAGGAACAACAATTCAGATTTTGGGTTGTTGATTTTAGAACTTGATAAGTTACAAAACTCCTCATAAATTCCTAGGAGTGCTCCAACATATGCTAGGTCTACTCGTACTATATTGGAGTTATCATCAGCAAAAATTTGGGTGCAAAAGTAGCTACCATCCTGTAAGACCAATGGATAGTCGGACTCTGAATGGCACAATCAACACAACGTAGAAGGCGGTGGGTCACTAGAGCAAACAAAAGTGGAGAAATAGGGCATCCTTGCCTTATACTGCACTAAAGGGTAAAAATTTTTTAGTCCTATCCATTAATGAAAATTGTTGCTATAGCATTCGAGAATAGAGCTCCAATGAGATGACAGAATTGACTCCCAAAGCATGCCTTCTCCAAAATTTCCTGGACAAACTCCCAAACAACTCTATCATATGCTTTTTCCAAATCCATGTTAATCAACAAAAAGGGCTCTTTGAGGGACAGTGAATGATCAATGCCCAAAGTAATGTTAAGAAAGGCATCTTGGATAAGCCTCCCGTGAAAACAAAGCTGTATTGCTTGATGTGCACCCATTGGCTAAGGACATGTTTAATCCTACTCGCTAGAGCCTTAGCCATCAGTTTGTAGGGAATATTGAGCATTATAAGAGGTCTTCAATTACTAGGTCTTATCCTCTGAGTAACCTTAGGGATAAGTTTGATGATTTCTTCATTGGTTGTCCTAGACATACTAGTTACTTGAGACTCTAAACTGATTCAACATCTTACAGAAATCGTTAGCACAAACATCCCAAACAGCAAGGTAAATTTCTACAGGAAACCCATCTGGGCCAAGGGATTGGCCCTTTTTCATTGCTTTTAGCACAAATAGTAACTCTTGATTAGTAAAGGGCCATCATCATATACAAATTTCTTCATGTATTGAAGGAAAGTCTCCATCCTCCTTTCCCATTCTAGAGGGGGGTTAAAAGGTTGACCAATAGTGGTAGACAAGTGCTTTGTAAACACCTTAGATATCTCAATTTCTTCATAATGTTTAATGCCATTTTCATCTTCAATCATTATGATAGACTCTATCCTCTGTTTGTGCTTCAAGGCACCAATATAAGCTACAGCAGGGGCCTGTAGTAATAAGCCATTCATCTTCAAATGAACCTTCAGACCAACAATCCTTAGAGCCTCATAGTTTTTTATGAAGCCTTCAACTTCTTGGAGAAGATGGAGCATAACACTGTCAGCTAGAGCAGCCATAAGAGCCTGGAATATGGCTTCCCTAACTCTTTCTGAAGAGGCCAGCAAAGCCCTCCTTTTTCTAGCCTATTGCCTCCCAAATTTCTTACAGAAATTTGTGACACTATCAATGTGCTGATCCTAGCTATCAGCTAGAGAAAGAGTAAGAGTATCCTCCGTCCAAGAGCGAAGGGTGGATCTACATTGGAGCCTTTGTCTAACTCTGCTTCCGTCACCCCCTATTACCAATCGAGCCAATGTTTCTACACATATATCAGGTGGACAGTGTGGTGCAACCTAAGCAACCTTGGCTCATTGACAGTGTGGTGCATGGAGTCCTATGACTCCCCAAGGTGGTTTGTTGTAAGATATATGTTTGTCAGAGGGTATCATCACTACTGGTAGCATCTCTTTTGTGCTTATTAGTGGTGTTGAGACCTTGCCTCTATTGTCTAACCGTCCATGCTCCGTTTCTAAGGCCCTACATGTTCCTAAGTTGGATTTCCCTCTCCCCTTAGTTTCTAGCTTTCTTAGACTCCCAGACCCACACTGTCTTCACCAAGCCGGCGTCTTTGTTGAGGATTCTTCTACAAGAGCCACTTTTGTGATAGGTTGGAAGAAGAGGAAGCTATCTATGCTCCATTCCCCTTCCTTTCTGCAAAGCGCTCTAAGGCAACTTTCTATTGTCAAACCCGTTTCTAATTGTAGACCATTTATCCCACAAGTTTCAACCCATCCCCCATATCTAGTGGTCCCCTCAAACCTCCCATGCCTTTCAGAGGGGGAAGATATTGGTGATGCGGCTATGGATTTCCCGGTCCTTTGTGTTTCAAAAGGGGCTTCCCATGATCATGAGGAGTTTCTTTGGGGTTTCCAGTCTACTTTGGGCCTTTCCTTTATGCAACGACCTATTTCCTTCATCATCAAGCCACCATCCCCTGCTGCTAGGCCCTTGGTCGCTTATAGCACCTTTAATAGTTTCTCGCTATCATTTCATAGTTGGATCGAAGGTTTGGTTCACCCATTCTCAACTGGAGTTTTCAAGAGTGACCTATTCAAGACCTCTCCATTTTCATTGCCCTTTGATGGCCTTCTGTTTGATTGGATTCTTATATGGAGAGGGGGTCTTGCTCCTTGGCTAGCTTTCTTCATCGATGAACTTCATCGGCATTGGCACTCTTCCGGCCACCTTCGGATCCGCATCTCCTTAGGCCTTCCACCCCATTCAAGATTTAAGAGGGGATGTTAGCAGTCGTATCTTGTGTGGTCATCTCTTACATGTGAACCTCAATCCGAGTCAAACGAGGACATTAGGGGCTCTAACATTATATTTGCCTGTCATTTTATGTGTTTTGGATAGAGGGCATATTAGTGTATTTCTTTTGGACACTTGGCCATTTTTACAAGTTTGATCATAGGGTTTTGCCACCTTTTTGCCTATATATAGGTGGCCTTCCCTCCCATTCTCATTATCCATTATCCATCATTGATACTTTGTGATCAACCAACCCTCCTCATGCTCTCATCCATCATTATTGATACTTTGTGATCAACCAACCCTCCTCATGCTCTCATCCCCCTACTACCATCTAGCACCCACTCTGATACGTAGAGTTGCATGTTGGGGCTAACCATTGCAACCTTGTACCTTCATCCATTGCAATCACATTGTTCCTTCTCTCTCCTACGTTCTCTCTTTGTCTCCTTTTTCTCTCCTTATTCACCTTCCTCTTTCTGTTGCGCACTCTCACAGTCTACTGCACTTAAGATCATCCCAAAGGAAGATACTCTCCCCCAACCTGCTCCCAAAAGAGACAATGGTTTTTGGACAGCTCTCACTCCTTGAGCATCTATTGTATCTCACCATGCATTTGCAGTTCGATCATTGAGTTGCTTCATTCATGATTAATCTCCTTTTTCATTTGTGTT
Source organism: Lygodium microphyllum (assembly GCF_053477565.2). Lineage (NCBI taxonomy): Eukaryota > Viridiplantae > Streptophyta > Polypodiopsida > Schizaeales > Lygodiaceae > Lygodium > Lygodium microphyllum. The sequence continues at coordinate 143,261,200 of NC_141137.1, forward strand.
TATCTAATGTGCTAGTTGTGTTTGTACAATGAACCCTAGTGTATCCTCACACAAGGCACTTCTGCATCAAGCTGACTAGCATTGGGGATGGAAAGACCAACACAGCTACTAGAAAGATAACAAACAAACTAATCCCATTCAAAAGCAAAAGCTAGGTACTTGTCTCAACAAATCTGTGGCAAGCAACAAACATAAAATCGTTAGCTTCTACACCAGCTCTAGACAAAGAGGATTTTAAAAGCTTTATAAATGTAGATTAAATACTGGTCTAATCGTGGTGTTATGGTAAAGAACATATTTCACTGAATGCAGTCCTGCTAGAAACTGATACGGATATCTGATATGGGAAGTTCACGCAGAAGTCTTGTCACTCGATGACCATGACCCACAAAGCTTGAAACAACAAACGGCCACATCTTTTCAGAAACCTTGTTCTTCTTTGCCCATGTCACCTCCTCATAAAATCAGGTGCAGTAGTAATGCGCAAATCATGTTACAAATGTCCAGCTACAGAATCACACACAATTTGCAGCCTTGCAGTAGTAATCAGGCACATAAAAGCACAATATGGGATAATGTTAGATCCAGGAGCACAGGAGCATTCGCATCAATGCGGTCACCAGCTCAATCCTAGTCCATTCATTTTTCAGTCCTGTAAGATCATTCGGGTCATCATGTCTCTTCTTAACCGCTAGCTATAGAAGTCACGAAAGGACTACTCCAGTTACTCTTACTGGAGCAACCAGTGTTGTTATCTTTTATACCCACAAACTTAAAGACAACTAGAGTTATTCCTACTAAAGCAACCAATACTGATATTGTTAATATCGAGAAGCTGAGAAATCTGTGTAATACAGAAGTGTAGTGGATCTGTTTATAAGGGTTCACAGAGCCACTTGATATGAAAAATTGGGCTTAAAGAGTCACCTAAGCAAAGTCAACTTTGCAGCAAGGCCACCAAGCACCCAAATGGCCCGCAGTGGAGTAGGTATGATTAACAGCCCAAAATAGCATATCAAAGATGAACTAAAATCTGGAAAGACCACATTTGTATCTGGGGAGAACACATCAAGCATGCATACATACAAAATGGTCCAAGACTATCAAAGAGCCCAGAACTCCCCGATTACTTTTACAACTGGGGCACTGTTTAGTAACCATTAAGGAAAGCATACATAGAGCTTTTTGATCAATCTCTGTGTATTGCAATGGTGCAATATAATAAATGTCAATATATTGTACTATGATCATAGTCACATTTTCCATGACCTTGAAACCAGCAAGATACCAGAGTTTCTTGCCTCTCGAGTTCACTCCAGCTGGCACAAAGTTCTTAACATGAAACCCTCAATAAAAATTCAGCACAACCATCAACACAAATGCACTTGCATATGAGGGGATTGATGGATGTCTACTCTTCAGGCTTGCAGGATTCTATTCAGTAGTGCAGTTTTATGTGATTATTACACGTCCTTAACCTATTTCTCTTCTCCTTGATTCATCAGATGCAGGTGTTTGACATGCCTGTCTTGAGACATCTTGGCTAGAGTTTAGTACCTACTCCTGAGCCGTTAGCCACCAGAGGTTCCAGTTTGCTGGTGTTGGCCAATATTCATTTGAGCGGCCTCAGCAACTTCATGATGGCATTACCCCCTATATCAATCTAAATGCCAGAAGTGGAAAATGCTCTGGAAGATAATTTTCTGGATAGATGTGTTGTTTCTAATGCTGACTTATTTTTCAGCACAGTCGGCTTTTTGTAGGGCTAAATCAGTAGACATACATGAGGGCATCACCTTCAATTATGCATAGCACGTGTTCTTTTCTGCCAAAAGATTGCAAAGTATTGGCAACATTACAGAACTGTGCTTCAATGAAGCGTATGGATGACAAAAAAATCTGTATTAACAGGTTATAAACCTAGAAAGCAATACATGAAGAGAAGACTTGCATTCATAATCCATCTGCTCTATGTCAAATGGCTTCATAAGATGTACTCCGCTGGTTGGCCGAGTGGTATTTCAACATACATATCCAAGTTTGAATTTTACACCATGAGTGTTCTGGCTCGCTCGACCAAAGAGTCAAAACAATCAACCATTTTCAATGGGGCTGTGGTTTTCAAGATATGATCTTGCAAGTTCCTACTCTCCGTGTCCAAACAGCCTCTTAAAAACTCTCCCCATTGTTTGTATGCCATACAGTGTCAGCTTCACCACTTTGTCAGTCTCATCAGCTCTGAAACATGAGGCTTCTTAAAAATACACCACAAATGTCCTTCACGTGGATTTAGTATGGCATTACATGTCTGTAAGAGTCCTCATTTTAGGTGAGGGTGGTTTAGAAGAAGGTTAGTTTTAGGAACTGTCAAACACACACGTCTCAGCGGTGTTAGAAGTGCAGCATATGTCAAGAGAAAGGTTCCAGCGTACCATGCCAATGATCTCCCACTCCTGCTTACTCTTGAACTCAAGCCATTGTAGAACTTCTAATTTAACTTGTGATTTATTGCAGGTTTTCACCTCCTTTGGCATTGCCCAACCCAATGTCATCAAGCAGATGAAGTAAATTGAAAGATTTCAGCAGGGTGAAGTAATCAAGTTGACACAAAGCATTTGAATGGCAATTTAAAAAAACTGATTGGATCATGTGTACAGAAGCCAATCTACAACCATTGAATAAAAGCTGTAGACATCCATGTCATTTCTTTGCCCTTCACGTTGTGAAATACCTCAGACACAGTTGGCCCTCCCCCTGCTTCCCCTAAGACTTCCTCTAAGGTTGTCCAGATTTAGTTTCCTTGTGTCAACATGAGATGTGGGTAAAAGTGAATTCAATCTACTCTCCGAGTACTATTCTGCAGAGTCCTCACAAAAGCAGTTTAGCAGGACACCATTGACAAGAAAATCCAAGGATCAATGACTCCCATATTGACAAGAACCTATCAAGGATCAATTATTTGCCCCAGTGAAAAGGATGTGACAACCAGGATCCTTGCTATCATGTGACAATGCTATCAAAATTTTCTTAACAACTTGCAAACTCTGAAAGATTTTAAGCACCACTGGCTATGGTAATGCTCAACTTTGGCATATCTGATAGTGAGACATAAACAGAAGGAATGGTCGGATCCAAATGAAGAATGTACTTTGCCACACGCTTTCCTCGTTCAAGATCCCTATGCATTTTGCAAGCCGCTAGAAATGTCATCCACATTTTAACATCAGGGTGGTATGGCATATTATTGATCATATTCTCTGCTTCCTGCAGCTGACCTGCTCGCCCAAGCAGGTCAACCATGCAAGTGTAATGCCCCAAAGTTGGAGATATAAGGTACTTTTCTGTCATGGAGGAAAAGAGACAATGGCCTTCAGTCACTAGTCCAACATGGCTACAAGCAGAAAGAAGGCATATAAAAGTTACAGTGTCAGGCATAGTGCCAGTCTTCTCCATTTGTCTGTACAGAGAGAGAACATGCCTGCTACATCCGTGTTTGGAGTATGTTGCAAGCATGGTATTCCAGTGTATAAGGGTATGTTGAGATATCCGGTTAAAGACTCTGATAGCAGCCTCCAGGTCCCCACACTTTCCATACATGTTTAAAAGGGCATTAGCAACATCACCTGCGCCTAAACCAGCTTGTATAATTCTTGAGTGGACATCTCTACCCTTATGTAGGACTGCAGGGCTGGCTAGCACATTCAGCACAATGATAAAGGTAATCTCATCTGGCTCTTCACCTAATTGCACCATTTGGTGGAAGACATCACACGTTTCCTTACAAGTATTGTGCAAAGAATGTGCTCCAAGTAGTGCATTCCAGGAAATAACATTATGCTCATCCATCTTATTAAAAACCACACAAGCAGACTGAAGAGCACCACACTTGCTATACATACTAACAAGCGCAGTTCCTAAAACGACATCCAGTTCAATGCCCCTTTCCAAAACCCTCACATAAACATGTATGCCATCTCCTAAACCTTCAATGCCTTCAAATGCCCCCAGGATTTTTGAGAGGGTAATTTTATCTGGCTGTAAACCTTGGTGTTCCATTTGCTCCAAGAGTTCAAATGCTTCTCTTGCACATCCCTGTTGGAGATATGCCATAATCATTGCTGTCCATGTAATCAAATTGCGGTGCTTCAAATGATTGAACACATTTATAGCCTCGACTAAAGCACCACAATTCCCATACAAAGTGATAAGGGCATTTCCCATAACAACATCCAGCTCATACAAGCCACTTGTAATGCAATTGTGGATTGCTTGGCCTTCTGCCAAGTTTCTTGTGCTAGCACATGCAGTAAGAATACTGATGGCTGCAACATGGTCTATCTCCACTCCTCGATCGGCCATTTGTTTCAACAGGGCGATGGCCTTATTACCATACCCGTGGTCAGAACATGCCCCAATAATTGCAGTCCAGGAAACCACATTACGCAGGTGCATTTTTTCAAAGACAAGGCAAGCGCTCGCTATGTCTGCACATCTGTCGTACATACTTAGAAGGGCATTGGCGACGACAATAACTGAATCAAATCCTCTTTCTATGATGTCAGCATGAATTTTTCTGCCGCAGGCAAGCATTTTGTGGCATAAGCACGCACCAAGTACACTGATGAAGGTGATTTCAGTAGGGTTCACACCAAGCCCAAGCATGTGTTGGTACAGCCCAAACGCTTGGTGATCCAGTTCATGATCAGCATAGGCAGCAATCATGGCATTCCAAGTGACGACATTGCGTACATGCAGGCTCGCAAACACCCATTGAGTATGGTCCAGAGCCCCGCACTTGAAATACATCGAAATGAGAAGGTTCCCGAAATAAGTCTCTTGCTCACGCCCGTGGATAACAATCAGCGAATGTATTTCCAAGCCCGTTGAAAGCGAGTGGTAGTTCTTCAGTTGAAAGGCTATGTGATGTGTGTCGAGGCATGCCTGAGCGCTTCTGCCAGGCATGAAATAGCACCTCTGCTTTGTAGAAGGCCTTGATTCCTTGAGACTAGAAACTCTGAAATGGCACCTGTCGATGGCAATAATGGGATACCTCTGGGGTCTTCGTCTCCTTGTAGGGTAGACCGTGAAATACGCATCGCCGGGAAAATATGTAGCCCTAAGAAAATTTGACAGTTCGATTGAATTGTTGCCCGAATGCATCCATGATGAGTTGGCCATGGCGGCCATATATGGCCTGCCAACAATCCCTGCATGCTAGCACTCAGAAAACTCGTCTCAGTAAATTTTTATCACGGCATCGTATTTAAAACGCTGCGGAGGATTGGTATGGTCTTAGATAGAGAGAGAGAGAGAGAGAGAGAGAGAGAGCGCGTACGAAGAAGCATTATGACCCTTCAAACAAGGGCCAACGATTGGTTTATGATCTTGCCACATGTGCATAACAATTTGCAAGGCAAGAATGTCACAGCTTCCGCCTCGCATAACGAAATTCATCTTGCCTAAGTTTCAAACCTAAAGGTAATGGAAGACCAATAGCCTTTTCATATCCATGTTGAAATGCTTAAGTATCTTCTCAATAATACTCTACATCCCATGCCATGCGCGTTCACACTTCGTGAAATTGGTTTCGATCTCGTTGGATGGGTAAATAGGCTTGGGATCGTGATCCAATTGGATAGCTATCTTTGTGGTATCGAAATCTATCAAGTTTGATTCTCTCACGCACTTTTCAGCTCCCAGATCTGATAACCGCTTTATAGCTTTATATCTTGCGGTCATTAAATGGGGGGTTAAATGACCTCCAATTGATGAACTGAGACTTGCTTTAGATTCCTGGAAAACTCCAGCTCCTTGGTCATTTAACGATCTTTTGTATCCATGAAAAATAGGAAGATTGTCAATTGCAACCTGACTCATCACTCATACCAACCATTGAGGCAGCCATAACGAGACATATCAACAACACAGCAATCCCCACACAGTAGTCCTGAGCTAATAAGATCGGGCAATTCTAATAACCCCTCAAGAGCACAATTAAGAAATACATCCTCAACAAAGGCATAATTTGCCAATGAGTCTGCAAAGCAATTCCATCGACGAGGAACCAGCTAACAAGTTGTTGCCTCAAACATCTGCAGTAAATCCAAGGTTGTGCAATGATACATTCACAAAATGGGATCCCTTACACTAAAAGTCCCATTCAATTGATTGATCACTAACTACGAGTTGCTCACAAAATGGGATTCCTCACACTATAAGTCCAAAAGGTGAGGGGAGAAGGAGAGAACAAAAAAGGAGAACAAGGGGGAGAGAGAGCTCATTTGCATTCAAGGAGTTTGAGAGAGAGGTAGAGAATTACATGTTTACAAACTACATTGCCCATGATCCTTGGTTTGATGCATTCAGCCCTACAGGTATGCTCAGGATCCTTGTTGCAATCTACCATGTTGTTCTAGAATCGTGGTAGCATTGGTTAGCATGCATTAAGTGCACTGGAAGCACATTTTTGCCATTTTGTGAGTTTCATGCGCCACTTGGATGGCAACTGTAGGCCTCGGACAGCCAAGTCTTGACATGGTGGCCCAAACATCTGAGTCACTTAAGTGTCCACTCCTCAAACAACTTGGCCTCAAACGGTTGAGTCTGGGCCTCGAACTGCCATCCTCGGACACTCGGACATGTGCACCTCATCTGAGTCTAAGCTCAATCGATCAAACGTCCAAGTTTGGGACTCAGACATCGGATCTAACTGAGCTTTTCAACCTTCCAAGGGCTAGCTAGGACCTGCTCCAACTGACCAATGACTCGGCTAGAATCCGAACCTATAAATGAATCCATAGAAGTGTTTGCACCTAGAAAAAGAAGAAACCTCGAGCTAGCAGTCCGTGGGGATCCAAAAGACCCTATCTTTGGCCAGTGCTAAACTGATTAGAGACCCAAGTTAACTCATAGGGCTGGATGCCTAACAGACAACCTGTCGCAATCTATAGAGAACTCAGGTTGCTCAACCAGTCAGGAGTAGTCAAAACCCCTTCTTCTAATTGCATCAAGAGCAGGAAGCAAATTAAAGCAGTTGACTCCATTAAAGGGCACACTTGATAGTATAGGCACGTAAGTATATATGGAAACTGGAAAGCCTGATTTTGCACAATGCGCATCACGATGCGTTGCTAGAGTATAAGTGTTGCACAATTATGAATGGGTGGATGAACAAGGAACACAATAAGGGAAATTAACCAAACAATGAACCCACCAATAGGAGTATAACCCCAAGAATCAAAAGAAAACTAGAAAACCAAGGACAAAGACACAAAGGGGGCCGAACCCTCACATTTTCAAGTGAAGGAAAGGCTCACCAAGATTAGGGATACATCTCTAATAGACTTAGCTGACCACGCAGATGCACTAGTGGGTTAAGAGGCAACTACTATGGCATGCACCAGCTCGAATGAGAATAGCCTAGACCTTGACCTTGACCTTAGCATGCTTGAGCATCTCGATGACATCCAATGACTTATCACACAATACGACTAGCAAATGAGGATAGTGCACCATGGTAGATCAGTGGTGGTAGATGTTGTATACCTTGCAACGTATGACAAATTATAGTCACAGGAGCAAAGGGCTCAAAGGTTGTGTCATGAGAGGGAGCTCAACGAGGTCCACATGATCCTAGCCATATCAGGTAGGAATAGAATGGGAGGCAATGCTAATAGGAAGAGAGCTTTGGAAGCTAATCTTACATTGAACAAGCTACTCACCAAGAGATTGGTAGATGCTACTAGCGTTGAGTGGAGCGGGGCAGCCTTGATGGCATCATTGCTAACCGGCTGGGAGTTACCCCAAATGCAAGGAGCTAAGTGAAAATACCCATAGTTGCGAAGCAACTTAATAAATACCAGGCAGGGAATGACCCTTATAGCTTTGTCGAGCAGTTTGAGCAAGTGTGTGAGATTAATAACCTCATGGACTTCGCTTAGCAAGCACATGCATTCAGTCTATGCTTAGGAGACAAGGGATGAACTTGGTTCGCCGGTCTAGATAATGTTGAACATAATGACTTCACCCAACTTAAGGATCTCTTTATTAAGAGATTCTCGGAGGCAGAATACTCCGATAACCTCATTGTTAAGCTAATGAATGTCAGTCAGAAGGACAAAGAGGACATACGAGACTATGTTACCCATGTAAGGAGTCTCTACAAGAGGATACCTGCAGGAGCGGCCCAATGAGAGAGCAGTCTCTACTGTGTTCATTAAACGCGCACACCGTGTAAAAAAAATCTAGAGTGTGGCTTTCTTATAGATTTAGAGAGCCAATGCCACTTTAGGCATTAGTATTAGTGTCCATGGTTCAAAATATTAGATTTTTTTGGACAATTTTTTAGTCAATTTTTGATATTCTAGATATTATCTCTTGTAAAAATCCATAAAATTATAGATAACTTCTAGATTAGGAGGACATGTAAAAGAAAACATGTAGCTTTTAGCCAATTTGAGAGGATTTTATGTAAAAAAGGAGATTAGCGAAATCGTGCGACGCGCAATTGCTATTTTCCGACAGTGAATAGCACTCCGAAAGTGGGAGATGAAGAAGGAGTGATCTAGCAGGATTCTGGGCAGGTGTCCTGATATTTAACCCCCCTTTCGGAGCCATTGGAAGCATCAGATTGGCGATTTGAGCAACATAGAGAAAGGTATTATTTTATACACGTTTTTGTCTATTAGAGTTATATTTTCTAATAATGCTGAAAGAAACTGACGGGCTTCATCTTTGTTAGTATTCTTCTATATTTTCTAATTCTTTTTTGGGAGTATTCTTCTACATCTTCAATCTCTTCGAACCCCTTCTCTTCTGTCCACTCCTCTCCTTGAATCTACCTACACCCTGCTGTCTCTTATCTTCAAGAACTTGGCTTGAAACCTTCAACCCTTCTCTTATCTCTACCATCTCTAAAGTTTAAGCTCTTGAACCCCCATACATTCTTCTCTTGCCAAACCCCTATGGTGACCTTCAACCCTATACGCTGCAACATTGGTGAACCTGACGTGAAGGTCGGTGTAAGAGAACTCCAAGATGGGGGATTCTTCAGGAGATACACCAATTGGCGTGCATACTACACAGACTCAGCAACAACAAATCCAAATGTTACAGCAACAACAACAAAGGCAAGACGAAGAGAAGATTGATTCCACAGCTATCAAGGCCCTAGAGGAAGTTGAGCGTGAATTAAAATAATTTAACGGTCAAAATGTCTTTGTTTTTATTCGCTTATATGTTGAAAAAATGCTCTTCTTTGGTGTACCACAACATGCATGGAGCCGTTATTTTGCCAGACTAGCCAAGCATGGTCTTCAAGAAAGAATCCATGGTCTTTTTCAACAAGATGCGGATTGGGCTGCATTCAAAAAAGCCCTACGCAAAGAATTCTTCTTAGAAGACTCTGGCCTAATGACAAAGAAAAGTTTCACTGAATGGGTTGAAAAACCCAACAAAGGTTTAGCTGCACCAGCTCTATACCATGAGTTTGAAAGTAAATTTGGACAACTTGATGCTGAAGACCAACAAAGTATAGAAGGTCAGAAGATTGAATTATTCCTTAAGGTTGCAGATCCCATTCAGCAAGAGAAGCTTGCTGATCGCCTAGAAGATGCTACCTCCGAATCAGGAGTCAAGACTGCATGGACAGATGTTACTGATGCAGTTAACATGATTGCTCGAAGAGAGCGGATGCGACTAAGATTGGGCTTTACTTCAACTTCAACAACTCCATTGATAGAGCTTGTTCCACCTTCAAAATCCCCTATTCCTTTGACTAATCAACCAACTCTTTCTTCTTTTGTTCCTTCTAAAAATGATGTAATGGATGAACTCATTAAAAGCATGCATGACCTTCATCTGAATCTTACAAAAATTAGTTCCAAAGTAGAGAAGCTGGATGTCAAAGTCGGAGATCAAGGACAAGCATCAACTCAAAGACCCATGAGAGAAGGCTTTAAGAGGCACTGTATTTGGTGTGACAGCCAACAACATGACAAGAGGGAGTGTTCCGGGAGGCTGAAGCACAGAAGCTCGTCTTTTGGAACGATGAAAAAATTCATGCTGCTGAAACTGGTCTTCCACTAGAGCCAAAATTTGGCAATGGTGGAATGAAGAAAAGATTAGAAGATTTAGCTGTAAAGAATGCCTATGTAGCAATTGATGCAGCTACCTATGGGCTGCAAATTGAGCTAATTAAATCAAGTTTGAAAGCATGTAAAGCTAATGTGCAATCTAAAGTATGGATGCAAGCACTAGATGAAATGGAACGTGGTAAAGTAGCCAAAGAAGATTTGGATAACGCCAGTCAGTATATTCGAGGAATAACTGGTTGGAAAGAATCGTAGATTCTTTTTCTGCCTTTGCTCATTTGGCTGACGTCAATCATAAAGAAGTCTTGATTGAAGAAAAGAGAAGAAGAGAAGATGAACCAGGGCCTTCCTCTTCTAGCCCTCCGAAATGGGTAACTAGAAGAACACTTGAACAACCAAAGCTTGCTAAAAATATAACCCCATATCAAGAGATGGAAGATGTGCCACAAACAAAGAAGACCAAAGGAAATAAGAAATGCAAGCAACCAGGCTACAAATTGCAGTTTGACATAGAATCTGCAACCGATCTCAAACGAGTCCTAGAAGAATGAATTCTAGGAAGCAAAATTGAATTCATCTTAGGCGAAAATCTTGGAATTGCCAAACATGAATTCCATTATGTAATTATTAATGTAATCAAAGGGAAATACAATATGTTGGTGATGAAGTTGAAGAAACAGTGCATGCTTTTTTGCAAGTTCTTCGAGTTTTTGTGTAGGATGAAGAGAAGCTAACTTCACAAGGAATTCAACTTGAAGCAGTTAAAGAATTAATTGCAGCAATTGAAGCTGAAGATAAAGAAAACATGAATGCAAAAATTAAAGAAGTGAAAGTTGAAAATGTAATGGTTGGCTGGTCCAAACCAGTTGGGTAGCCCACCTCTCAAAAAGAAGGCCGTCTACAGCACATTCATGAGGAAGAAGAGGCTCGGTTCATTCCAAGCAGTCACACTACTCTCGTACGCATTGGGCAAGAGCAACAACGGAGACAATCGTCAAAATTGGAGAAAAAGAAACACCATGTATTGCACTCTTAGACCATGGCTCGGAGGAGATAAACGTCATGGTGAGGAGTCTCTATGAAAGTGGCGGATGGCCCATAGATGTTGATCCAGGTGGGCGAATGAGAGCTGCAAACAACTCTTCTGGAGAGTTGTATACTACATATCCTAATGTGTAGGTAACTATTAGAAACATAAAAGATAATTTTCACTTTTTTGTTCAAGACTCTTGTAGTTACCCTATCATTCTTGGACAACCTTACACTTCTGAAGCCCGTTTGGAAACAAAAGCTCTTGATGATGGTTCTTCCTATGCTCGAATATGAAGCAAAGATAATGAACAAGCTATCCAATTTCTTACTGTGTGTGTTAACCATCATTGAAATAGAGATCGACTGTGTGATTATCTTATGCCTCCTAATGCCCGAGAATTCAAGGGTTTTCGAGCTGCACTACTATAAAAGGAGGCTATGGTAGTGCATCATGTAAAAAGATTAAACCTCCTCATGCAACAGAAACTGTGTCTCTAGCAAATTTATATGTATGTACAGCCAATAGTATGGGCTGTTATAAGTCTCTTCCGGCCATGACTAAGGTTGAAAGAAAATATTTATGTCATGTAAAAAGGGAGCTAAAAACTTATGACATGATGGCTAAAAATGAAGATATTTCGGGCTTTTTTTTTTGGACTGATTACTACTAACACATTGGTTGAAATATATGCAACTGCTCATGCAGAAAATCAGGCAGAAAATCAGTCCATAGAAGTATGTACATTGGATTTTTATCAAACAATTCAAGAATTTGTTGATGGTTTACTCAACAAGGCTGAAGCACAAGTGGAGACAAAATACAAGACAGTGGATAAGAAAATCAAACCTGTGGCAGTCCCACTACCTTCTGAAAGTGAAGGGCTTGCTGATAGGGCAGCAAATCAGCCAAGTCTTCGTGATCCTTCCAACATTGGTCACAAGTTCACATCTGAAAGTATAAAAGAGCTCAAAATAGGTGAAAATTATTTCCTTTCTCCGGTTGAAAAACACTCTTTTATGCAAATGCTAATGAAACATGGAAAAGATTTTGCATTTCAACCAAGTGAAATAGGCTGTGTGGATCCAAATATTGTGGCTCCTATGGTTTGCAGGTAGAGCAATTTATTCTATGGGCGACCTATATTCAAGATATGACCAATTTCAGCTTTCATTAGAAAGACGAGACATTACCACAATGAAGACACCTCTTGGATTGGTCCACATGTGCACTCTACCACAAGGTGCAACAAACTCCATAGCCCATATGATGAATGCCATGCACAAAGTCTTAAGGGACTTTATTCCACAACTTACTCTTCCATTTCTTGATGATGTACCTATCAAGGGATGTGAAGTCAATAAAAAGAATGAGGAGCTTGACGAAGATGGCTGCAGGACATTTGTAGTTAACCATATTCATGATTGTGACAGGATTTTGACAAGGCTGGAAGAGGTACATCTTACCCTTTCTGGAGCTAAGTCGATTTTTGGAGTAGAAGAAGTCCTAGTGGTCGGTCATCTATGTGGCCCCTATGGACGCAAACCTTCTCCAATCAAGATAGATGCCATCAATAGAATGCAAGAAAAATGCACAAATGTTTCAGAGGTGAGAAGATTTCTTGGCGCATGTGTATTCTATCTCATATGGATACCACATTTTGCTCATGTAGTCGAAAATCTTTATCAATTATTAAGAAAAGGCCAAAGATTCTCTTGGAATAAAGAGCATACTCTCACTATGCATAAATTAAAGAAGCTATTAATTTCAGGCCCCACTCTCAAAAGGGCTGACTATTCAAATGGTCAACCCATCATCCTTACAGTGGATACAAGTCCCATTGGGATAGGATGGGCTGTTGGCCAAGAGGATCTTGAAGGTAACAGGTATGCAATTTGTTTTAGAGCAAAAGTTCTCAATGAATGTCAAAGAAGGTATGCACAAGTAAAAAGGGAATTGTGGGTAGTTGTAACAGCATTAAAGTGTGATTGTGAATACTTTATAGGTGCTTCCGTAGTGGTAGAAACTGATTGTCTTCCACTCTTGGGCATGATTGCTAACTGCTCTACACCCGACATTGCTATGCTAAGATGGATTGCATATACTAAGTCTCTCAACCCCGAATTAAAGCATATTGCAGGAAAGGCAAATCCAATTGCTGACATGCTATCACATGCAATATATGACAATAAAGAAGAGCTGATGGAAGAAGATGAAGCTGAAGAATCTATACTTGCTGAACTTCATTCCATGGCTGCTGAAAATACCTTTTCAGTTACTGCATATACTGATCCAAAGCTGAAAACAACAGGATGGTCAACTAGAAGCCAACATGCTCATTGCATTACTCAAGTTCTAGTTCATTTATTTGAAGAAGATTATGAAGAAGATTGGCTAAAGATCGGCCAATATTTGAGCACAATGAAGAAGAAGGAGACTTGGACTGATGAGGAGTTCAAGCATATCAAGAGGAAAGCTTATGGCTTTTTTCTTAAAGAAAGATATCCATGGAAGCACGCAAAGAAGAAGAAAGGGGTGCATGTCCGAGTTTTAGGTAACAAAAGATTGCAACAACATGTAATGAAGGAATTTCATGAAAGCATGTGGGCTAGCCATAGAGGCATATGGGGAACCTTTAGTAAAGTCAAAGAAAAATATTGGTGGCAAAACATGTATTGGGACATAGTACATTTTGTTGAAACCTGTTATGTGTGTCAAATGTATTCTATGGTCAAGCATCGAGATGGGTTACAACCAACTTATCCTTTGTCTATACATTATAGATGGGTTATTGATCTTGTAACCACGCCTACAGGAATATGGAATATGCGGTATTTAGTGCTTGCAAGAGAGGATCTAACCAATCAAGTTGAAGGCAAAGCCTTAACAACCAAATCCACTCAAGCTATTTGCCATTTTTTGCTTGAAGACGTGTTTTGTAGATATGGTTGTGTGGGTAAAGTAACTGCATATAGAGGAGAGTTGGATGCTGATGAGGCACGCAACGTCTTTGCTCAATTGGGTATTAAGTTAGCTTTAACATCATCCTACAACCCTGAAGGCAATGGAAAGAGTGAGAGAGGTCATCAACCTATTCTCAAAGCTTTAGCAAAGTCTTATAGAGGAAAGATCAAAGAATTGCCTAAAATGCTACCTTTTGCATTATGGGCTGACCAGACTACTCACAGTTTAGTGACTGGCTATATGCCAGCTGAACTTATGCATGGACAACAACCAATTATGCCAATTGAAGAATCTATTCTCACATGGAGTCTTCTACCTTGGGAGAAAGGCATCAGTAGAGAAGAGTTGCTGACTTTGTGCATATGGCAGCTAGAAAGAAGGCCTGAAGATGTTCAAGAAGCTATTGAGAAGCTAAAGACAGCAAGACTAAATAAGAAAAGAAGATTTGATAAGTGACATCGACTTCAGACAAGAGCAATTCAAGATAATGACTAGGTGCTTGTCTATGACAGCAGCCTAGACAATCAATACAGTGCTTCTAGGAAGATGGTAAAGCGTTGATTTGGCCCATATGTGGTAAAGGTCGTTCATGACAATGCCACATATTCATTGGGCTGAATTGGATAGAACAAGCGTAAAGATACCCATAGCTGGAAAAAGAATCAAGCTCTTCAAAAGAAGAGAAAGTTCAACATATGAATAGAAGGCTTGAATATAGTTCAAGAGCATGAAGATATAGAGGAAGAAGAAGAGGCAGAAGATGAAGACATTAACATGGCAGAAGATACTTCTTCTGACACTGCAAATCCGTAAGACTTTGGCACATGCCAAAGGATGTGCAGGTTAGGAGGGGGTGGATGTCGTGTCGCTACGCGCACACCATGTAAAAAAATCTAGAGTGTGGCTTCCTTTTAGATTTAGAGAGCCAATGCCACTTTAGGCATTAGTATTAGTGTCCATGGTTCAAAATATTAGATTTTTTTGGACAATTTTTTAGTCAATTTTTGATATTCTAGATATTATCTCTTGTAAAAATCCATAAAACTGTAGATAACTTCTAGATTAGGAGGACATGTAAAAGAAAGCATATAGCTTTCAGCCAATTTGAGAGGATTTTATGTTTAAAAAAAAGAGATTAGCGAAATCGTGTGATGCGCGATCGTTGTTTTCAGGTAGTGAATAGCACTCCGAAAGTGGGAGATGAAGAAGGAGTGATCTGACATGATTTTGGTCAGGTGTCCTGGTATTTAACCCCCCTTTCGGAGCCATTGGAAGCATCAGATTGGCGATCTGAGCAGCATAGAGGAAGGTATTATTTTGTACACGTTTTTGTCTATTAGAGTTATATTTTCTCATAATGCTGAAAGAAACTGACAGGCTTCATCTCTGTTAGTATTCTTCTATATTTTCTAATTCTTTTTGGGAGTATTCTTCTACATCTTCAATCTCTTTGAACCCCTTCGCTTCCATCTACTCCTCTCCTTGAATCTATTTATACCTTGATGTCTCTTATCTTCAAGAACTTGGCTTGAAACCTTCAACCCTTCTCTTATCTCTACCATCAACGAAGTCTAAGCTCTTGAACCCCCATACCTTCTTCTCTTGCCAAACCCCTGTGGTGACCTTCAACCCTACGCGCTGTGACAACATGATTGTGAGAGTCTTTGAGGAAGCCATATAGGTAGACGACTTGCTTAGGGAGAGAGGCTCTCAGATGGCACAGTAAGATAGCAATGCAATTGTGAATACTGAGAGAGTTCCAGCAACTAGTGAATGAGCCGTCTCTGACGAACAGGAGAAAGGGAAGAGTATCGACCAAAACCAAGCTATAGGCGACCTAAAAGTAGAGCTGGCTAGACTGCAAGAGTTAATACAAATACCTATGAAACACCACGTGCAGGGCATATAGTGGAGGAAATCACCTACCATTTGAATGCCCTGACCCCAGATCAAGGCCTTGTGCCAATTGTGGAAGATTCGGGCACGATGTCATGTACTGCCGATTGCCAAGATGGTTGCCTTACCAGCAAGCTTACATGTATCCATACTATCTAGGGGCTAGACAACCATATTTCCGAAGGGGAGCCCCTTTGGCACTCTTTGCACCCAATGATTCAAATCCAGCTGCACCAAGGATAGATATCAACCCTACAGGGATCCCTAGACCTCTTGCGCCTATTATTACCCATCCATCGAGTGAAGCTTCAGTGCACTTTGTGGAGGAACCCCTAGAGGAAGATTCTTATTTTAATCCTTATGTTTTTTATGATGAAGAAGGAAATTCAATATTGATGGACTATAGACCCATGCATGTCATGGCCTTAAGCAGTAGAGGAAGAGGTAGAGGCCTATGAGGAACTCAGAACCAAGGTCCCATAGCATGTTGGGCATGTGGTCATCCAAGACATATCTCATCTCGCTACCGTGAAAAGGAGCAAGCAAATAGAGAGGAGCTTGATTTGAGGTGCCCCGAATGTGGAGTCACACATCTATTCATCACTAGCTCAGTAATTGTGCCATCTCTGTGCCACTCATGCTCTTTTTTGTCAAGTCGTGTGACACTGATGCCACACCTATACCCCTAAAAGTCATGACACAAGCTCAAATGAAGCAGGTCGGTATCTCACTACCCGAGCCTAGCAACTTGGATGCATCCTCCATAGGGAAGAAGAATCAACGATGGTGGCAGAAAAAGAAAACCAAGGAAAAAATAATGCTTAAAACCTAGAAATAATGCTCAAAACCTAGAGTGAGACCACATTAACCAAAGGTAAGCAAGTTATGGATGCTGAAGTATAAACATTCAGTCTTAAGATGAGAGAGAAGGGAAGCGCTAAGGTTGGAGAGTACATTGACCCCAACCAGTAGCAGCTAAAGGTTGTAGATAAGGTCAAGGAGTGGATAAAAGAAGCATAGGCTCTACCTCGAGGATGCCGAACCTATAATTGAGGAAGAGATTGAGAAACTCTCAACCATGAGCCCACCAGTCTCACCCACATATTTGAGGGAACGAGAGACAACCCCACCACATGAGCGACTGCTTGGGTAGAGCAAGATGACCAAGAATACACAAACTATCTAAGAACATTGGCAAGAAACCCATGAAGCTGAGGAGGGAAAGAGGGATGGTGACTCACTAGCAACACTCATAACAACTCCTGTGATAGTGTCATTGGGAGAACTACTTAGACAAAACCATGCACTTTGGCAAGAATTGAAGTGATGGGTAGAACACAATAATGACCATAAGCCACAAGACCTTCCAGACCACAATGCCGTGGCACACATACCTAGCCTAACACTGAATCCCATGTCTAAGTCCCCACAAATAAACACCTTTTGGGAGGGCACTAAGATGCATGCCGTCTTATTTGTCGTTGCCTTAGGAGATACTACACGAAAGGGGATAGTGAACATGGGAGTAGGGGTTAGTGTACTTAGTCATGCAGTCTTACAAACTTGGGGAAATCCCCTACTGGAAACTGCAAGGTTCAATGTCACCCTAGCAAATGGAATGAAGGTTAGACACTTTGGAGTCGTAAAGGATTGGCCACTAAAGATAACAGGGATTCTATTCTTTGTGAACTTCATAGTCATGAAGGGGGTAGATTATGATATCCTGCTAAGGATGCCATGGATGAGAAATGCTAGAGTAATAGAGGACTGGGTTAATGGCCTAATGTTCTTCGGCAATAGATCTAAAGTAGCCTGAGTAGAAATGGACACTTGGAAGACCTCACCCATGGATTTAGGTGCCTTCTCTAACTTGCTTAAGGGGGGCTCAAAAGCGAGAAGTGATTACGGGCATCTAACAAAGTACATCCCTTGCCCTAAGGATGAGCAAGATTGGATGCACGTGTTGGCAACCATTGACCTCCCATTCTCGGAGGGAGAGGATGAATACAGGCAAGCTATAGACTCTGCTAGCAACACTAAGCGTGCCCTCATTCCTAAGCTGCCTATAGTACTTGTGTGCATGATGGGGCCAAAAGTCCCATCATGGGCCAACCAATGTCAATTACCTATCATGTCCCAGCAAATAAACTTGAACTTCACAGAATCCTCAAGCACTTATCAAGAAGGTTGGCTGACAACCCCCAGCCACCAACTTGAAGCCCCTCAAGGATCTTATGGAAAGCAAGGAGTGGCAATGGACCAAGGTGCATGACCTAAATTTGTCATATAATTGGGCTCTCATGACAAGTGAGACCACATCCAGGAGTAGGAACCCTGCAAACAACCTACAGACCCAGTCTGAAAACTTTGACAATGGGTATGAGGACTGTTGCTCCACCAATGATGAGGAGAGCAAGAAGAAAGTATAAGCTATAGAATATGATTCAGAAGGAAGGATAATTGAATAGATCAGGGCAATAGACTGCAATCAAGCTTGGCTAGAGTGTCTTGAGGTGGTAAATCATGAGCAAGCAGGACTATCTGGTCCCTGTCCCCCACCACTATTTAGAGTTGTGACAGCTTCAAAGTTGCTAGCACTAAGGGAGACAACTTCTTCCAATGAGGAGGGCAAGTGCAATTTTGAGTCAGAGACAAGCTTCAATAGTGACCTCGAGATACCTCAACCACCTAGGACCCAGTGCACCAAGGGGGACCTTCCAGTCCAACTAAGGTGCAGGAAGCTAAAGGAAGAAAAAAGGGGATAGTCACAATCAACAAAACTTGAATGGCAAAAGAAACCCTAGGATCTACCCAAACGCTTCACGAGGTATAAAAAGGGTGATAGAATAATGGTGTTGATAGGAGCGAAACACAAAGGGCAAGCAAGTGAAACCATCGAGGGACCACCAGCCAAGGTTAAAGAGGTCAACTTGGTGATAGGCGAGGACAATTCTTGACCCGTGTACATAGCGGGTGACCTAACCAAGAAGGAAGAGCATGACCTCATAAATCTCGTAAGGGAGTGCACTGATATGTTTGCATGGTCTTTAGATGAGCTGAAAGGAATATATTTGAATATTGTGACTCATAGCATTCCTATGACCCTTGACACAGCATTAGTTAAGCAATGGCCATATGCAATGAATCCTAAGCATGCACACATCATAAAGGATGAGATTGATAAGCTATTGAAGGTAGGATTCATTTATGAGATAGAGCATACAGTCTAGGTGTCACCCATAGTCATAATCATGAAGAAAAATGGGAAGATTCGAGTGCGCATAAACTATAAAAAGGTCAATGCCACCACCAAGTGAGTTAATTACCCACTACTATACACATAACACATGCTAGAGAGAGTGGTAGGAAAGGAAGCCTACAGATTTTTGGATGGCTTCTCACGCTATAACCAAGTGCAAGTCCATCTAGGCGATAGACACAAGATGGCATTTGCCATCGAATGGGGGTGTTTGCCTACATAGTCATGCCATTTGGATTAACTAACGCTCCTACTACTTTCCAATGTCTCATGTGTGCCATTTTCAAGGACATGATTAGGAAATGGTTGGAAGTCTTTGTTGATGACCTATGCATTCACACCAGTTGGAAAGAGCACTTGGAAAAGTGGCGAATAATATTTGAACGATGTAGGCAATATGATCTCTCATTGAACACCTTGAAGTGCCAGTTTTGGGTAAAGCATGGTTTCATCTTAGGGCACGTCATGTCAAAGAATGGGATAGCCACGGACTTTTCTAAAGTCAAGGTGATTGTAGATCTTTCCTCTCTGACCAGCTTTAAGGGAGTTCAATGTTTCTTAGGCCACACAGGATACTACCAACAGTTTGTACTGAACTATTTGTTGATTGCTAGACCTTTGTACAAGTTACTAATAGTATTCGAGTGGACCCAATAATGTCGACATGCCTATGAAAGGCTTAAAGAGGCTCTAACTTCATCTCCTATCTTAAGAGCCCCAAATTGGTCCATCACATTGCACGTGCACATTGATGCATCAAGATTTGTCATGGGAGCAATGTTGTGCCAACATGGTGAACATAACCTAGACTATCCAGTGAGTTTTGCTAGCAAACATCTCACGGGGATAGAAATGAACTACTCCACAACAGAGAGAGAAGGGTTAGCCATGGTGTTTGTCATAAAGAAGTTTAGACACTATCTTCTAGCAACACCCTTTACCTTCTTTGTGGACCATCAGGCATTACTTTATCTTGTGAATAAACCTTGTGCAATGGGATACATTGCTCGATGGGTACTTATGCTCTTGGAATTTGATTTCTCTGTGCTTATACTCAAGGGCAAACAACATTATATGGCAGATCATATGTCCCGCATACCCATTGGAGAGGCTGTTGGACAAGGAATCAGTGGATGACCTATCGGATGCACACCTTTTTGAAAATGTCCGGTGAACGAGAACTGTTCAGAGTACGCTTCATGCCATATTGGGTGGATGACATAGTCCACATACTCGAGAATGGACTACCAAACAAATAATGTAGAAAACTAGATTAAAAAGACTCATCTTGAAGATCCAAATGTATCAGTTAATTGAAAGCCAAGTGTATCGGGTGGGATAGGATGCAATATTAAGGAGATGTGTCTATGAGCACAAAATGCATGACACGCTCAAGGAAGCACATGGTGGAATAGCTGGAGGGCACTTTAGCAGGGACACAATTGCACACAAGGTGCTTCTATCCCAATTGTGGTGGCCAACATTATTCCACAATGTAGTTAAGTTTGTAAAGCATGGTGATGAGTGCCAACGAAATAAAGTCCCTACTTGTAAGGAAAAAATGGAGTTGACCCCAATGATTGCGCGCCAACCATTCGAGAAATGGGGAATCAATTTCATTGGCTAAGTCAGCCCTCTACAACTCAATACTCTCAAGCCAAATACATTGTTGTTGCCATTGACTATCTCACCAAGTGGACAAAAGCTCAAGAAACTTGCAAAAATGATGCAAGGACCACAACCAAATTTCTTTGGGAGAAAGTAATCTCGTGGTTTAGCTGCCCCATAGAATTAGTTAGTGATTAAGGCACACACTTTATCAATGAAGTGATCACTCACTTGTTAAGCATCTATCCATAGGAAGTCCTCTCCATGCTATCCACAAGTCAATAGTTAGGACGAATCTACAAATAAGATCTTGGTGGGTATTCTAATGAAAGTTATCTCTACCTCATGTAATGACTAGGACAACAAACTTATGGCAGCCTTATGGGCATACCAAATGGCATACAAAACAGCCACATGACAGACTCCATTCAAGCTAACCTACAAAATTGAATTTATTTTGCTAGTGGAATTCTTTGTCCCTAGCTTGAGAATAGCAGCCCAAGAATGATGGGAGGGCCAAGAAGAATGGACAAATCACCTAGTGGAGCTAGAACGCCTCTCTGAAACCTGTCTCATTGCAACCCATGCTCTAATTTGCGAAAAAGTATGCCGCAAGAGTTAGTTTGACAAATATGTCAAGCAATGAGACTTTAGGCAAGGAGATTTAGTCGTGCTATACTTTGTTAAATGAAACAAGTAGAAAATGAAGTTTAGGGGATTGGGAGCCTTCAAGGTCCATACTATCAGTAGAATGGGGAATGTGGAACTAGAAACCCTAGAGGGATAGGGTATAGGTTTCTTCAATGAAAACCACATCAAAAAGTACTACCCCCCATCACATCCACTTCATGAACCTCCGATAATCGACCCACCGTTGAATGTGAGGGTTGAGACCATCACAAAGCTTGAGGATGTAGATAAGGAAGTAGTAGCAACAACAGCTACTTGCGGATCACCATGACCTCCCAAATGATATGCACCCTTGATGTGCTAATTGATGAGGGAGAAGATACCAATATCTTAACGCATGAACATTGGACCACATTATTGGATCAATCCCAATTGCAACCAACCAACACGAAATTGAGCCCATTCAGGATGCAATCCTACCCACTCTTAGGAAAATGCAAATTGATGGTTTCTATCGAGAGTGGAGTCTACCCCTCATTTTCTACATGCCACCCAACAAAAAAAGTGTTGGCAAGGAAACCTTGCTGGGACGAGTGTTCAAAAAACAAGTTCATTGCAATATAGACTATGATTTGCAGCACATCCACCTTGCCATCGGGCATGTCAAAATTGTAACGGCTTTCAACAAGAGCACCGTAGTTATCCCAAAACCTGTAGTGCTACCGGTAGCTAAACCTAGTGTCCATCCTAAGGAGGGGAGTGATACATTCTGACATGCTTCCATGGTACCTACCTAGTCGCATCAAGGAACCAAGGTCCAAACACTCAAGTGGGTTCCTAAGCATAAGCCACAATCTTACAAACATCAAACATTGGGAATGCATAGTTTCCATGCCTCATGCTCTAGGCCTAAACAGTGGAGTTCAAACTTCGATAGTGCACATGTGACTGAGCACCACTAGGTTCAGAAAGCCCTACTGGGAGCCCAAGGGTACTATGAGGGTAACACCTCACTGTGGTTTCCCCAACTCGTGAACGCCAAGTTGAATCCTTAATCTCACGCCCCACAAACCAAGCTTCTACAACGTCAATTGGAATAGGGGAAGAGCAGAACTAAAACAAGGGGTGCTCAATCCTTGAATGCTCAAATGGTCTATTGAGTTCAACCAAGAGTCCATGAGAAATTGAACAAGGCCCTGCCTAAAGGCCCTGGGATAATCACCAAGAACCCCGACACTTGCACATCAATTGAGTTCCAAACCTCACAATCCGGGCTTGCCACACCTGCCCTGAGAATCTTCTAGTGGAAGTATCTCGAGTCAACTTGTCCTACTCAACCAAACCCATGCCACCAAAATGTCAAAATTGTGGGAGAGAAGGAAGGAGTCTCACTTGTAGCTTTCTTGCTTGCACAATGGGGGAATACACACAAGGGTGGAGGCTGAAAACAGTTTTCCTCTTCTTAGTTGTGTAAGCCAAAAAGAACTCTAGTATATAGAAATAGAAGAACCCTATATATGGGTCTCAAACCAAACTCAACTAACTAAGGTGGCATACTAACTGAGCCACGAACTAGAGTAGATAAGGATAGCTGTCATCTAGCTATTATTCATGGGCGGTGTACCAACCGCATCTGCAATTGACAAGTCGGTGACATAAATGCACAACGGTCACCCTGGCATATCACGAGTGGAGCTCGATATCTCAACACTCCCCCTCGAGCTCAATCCCAATTCCTGCACACCAAGCAGGTCTCTGAACTTGCGCAGCTTCTCCGCGCCCAATACCTTCATGAATATGTCAGCTACCTGATCCTCTGTGCTGACATAAACTAGATCAATAAGACCTAGTAAAACCCTCTCCCGCACATAGTGATAATGCACCTCAATGTGCTTTGTTCTAGCATGATAGACTGGGTTATTTGCCAAGTGTATACTGCTCATGTTGTCACAATAAATGACAACTGGCCCATCTGTAGGCTGATGCATATCATAAAGTAGCTTATGCAACCAAGCTACCTCACATGCAGCCATTGCTGCACCCCTGTACTCAGCCTCTGTGCTCGACAAGGCAACTGTAGGCTGTTTCTTGCTGCTCCAAGTGACTGTAGCGCTCCCAAAAGAGAACACATATCCAATGGTAGATCGTCTATCAGAAATACTACCAGCCCAATCAGCATCAGTGTATCCATGCAACTGTATCTGAACCCCAATCTCATAAAGTAGTCCATACTGCAATGTGGACTTCACATACCTGAGTATGCATCTAGCCGCATCCAAATGTGGTTTCCTTGGAGCCTGCATAAACTGACTTACCAATCCAACAGCATAGCTCAAATCTGGCCTGGTAATAGTCATATAAATCAAACTTCCTACTATGAGTCTGTACATAGTATGGTCTTCCAGAAGCTCACCTGCATCTGCGCTCAGCTTCACATTCTGCTCCAAAGGAATTGAAATTGGCTTACAGCATGTCATCCCATATTTGGACAGCATGTCCAATCCATACTGCCTCTGCAAGAGCTGTATCCCACTTGGTGATCTAATCATCTCAATGCCCAAGAAATAACGCAGCTCTCCCAAATCCTTCATCTCAAACTTTTGCTTCAATAGCATTTTCACATGAAGGATATCTTCATCACTGTCACTTGTCATCATCAAATCATCAACATAAATGACAAGTAGCATAATACCTTTCTCTGTTTTTCTCACATAAAGTGAGAAATCTGCCTTGGAAATCTGAAAGCCAATAGTGACAAGATACTGTCCTATCTTGTCAGACCATGCTCTAGGTGCTTGCTTCAAGCCATACAATGCTTTCTTCAACCTGCAAAGAAACTCAGGATGAACAGCATGCACATAACCTGGTGGCTGCTCTATATATACTTCTTCTTGCAAATCACCATGCAAGAAGGCATTCTTTACATCCATCTGATGTAAAGACCATTCCTTTGATGCAGCCATAGCAATGACTGCTCTTACGGTTGCCATCCTTGCAA
Organism: Lygodium microphyllum; assembly: GCF_053477565.2. Taxonomy (NCBI): domain Eukaryota; kingdom Viridiplantae; phylum Streptophyta; class Polypodiopsida; order Schizaeales; family Lygodiaceae; genus Lygodium; species Lygodium microphyllum. Next base: position 143,285,676 of record NC_141137.1, read on the forward strand.
CTGGACTGAATGTTTCTTCATAATCAATGCCATATGTTTGTGCATACCCCTTGACTACTAATCTTGGCTTGTATCTATTCACAGAACCATCTGCATTGTGCTTCACCTTATAAACCCACTTACAGCCAATTGCATTCTTACCTTTAGGCAAAGGTACCAATTCCCATGTAGCATTTGCTTCCAAGGCATCCATTTCTTCATCCATGGCTTTCTCCCATTTTTCTTTTCCCATGGCTTGCTCAAAAGAAGTGGGTTCTTGTTCCTGTATCACTTTGACCATATAGGCATAGTGAATGGCTGTAAATCCATCATATTTCAGCCTATCCATAGGATACCTAGCTCTGGTAGACCTGCGCAAAGTAGGTTCACTCCTAGGTGCTCTCAAAACATCCCTGGTCTTCCTTACTCCAGGTGTAACAATAGAAGGAATACCCAACTCATCATCAATGCTCTATTCTGAGCCATTGGATTCACCATCCACATAAGAATGACCTGCACTCACATCAAACATGGGCTGATCTACCTTCTCTTTTCCTTTTCGTGACTCTGCATTGCTTTGAGAAGATTCTCCTGATCTCAATCTTCCTGTCCATGGCGAAGAATGTGAACCACTACTAGAGGACGCTCTAGGTCCACTAATATTTTGTGACTGCTGCTGTGAATTCTGTGTAGCATTACCGTTTTGTGCATCTACATCCAATAAGATGCACTTCTCAGCTTTTGGATCCAACAAGGATCTCAACTCATCTGGCACATGAACATAGGCAATGCAACAAAAAATCTTCAAATGAGAAATATCTAGTTTCCTACCAGTATACCTCTCCTCTGGAGTCATTCCATGTATTGCTGCAGTGGGAGTCCTGTTCATTATGTAGACTGTTGTAGCAACTGCTTCAGCCCAATAAAAATCTGGCATGTCTTTTTCATTGAGCATGGCACGAGATACCTCTCCAATATGCATGTTTTTCCTTTGTGCAATTCCATTTTTTTGTGGAGTATGACTGCATGAATATTGCTGCTTTATGCCATGCTCCTGCAGGAACCTTGCAAACTCATTTGAGAGGTACTCTTCCCCTCCATCTGACCTTAGGCATTTTATTTGCAGGCCTGTTTCTTTTTCAACCATAGCTTTAAGAGTTTTGAAATGCCCAAAAACTTCACTTTTCTTTTTCATAAAATACACCCAAACTTTTCTGCTATAGTCATCAATAAAAGTGACAAAATAATGACAGCCTCCAAGAGATGCAGCTTTAGTAGTCCACACATCAGAGTGGATTAATTCCAATGGCTTCTTACTCTCTTGAACATGTCTAGGAAATGGTTTCCTTGCCTGTTTTCCAAACTGACAGGCTTCACATACCTTATGCATTTCTGCAACCTTGAATTTAGGCAATCTTGCAACAATATTTTGGGCTTGCATTGATTTAAGTCGCTGTACATTAACATGACCAATGTGTTTATGCCAGATATCAATATCTGCAACTACACCAGTCCCATGTGCAAACATTGCTGCACTCAATTCAGACATGTCTGCATCCAACATAAACATTCTGCCCTTCTTCTTTCCTTTTGCTATCAAGCGACCTTTATTTTTCATATCCTCAACAAAGCATCCATGAGTATTAAATCTGACCTGCAAGCCCTGCTCAACCATTTGACCAATAGAAACCAAATTCTTGGTGATATTCGGGACATGAAATACATCAAACAGGTATTTCTTTTTCCCATCCTGCATAGACAAATGAATTTTTCCAATTTGCACAATAGGATGTGCAGTATCATCACCAGTCTCCACAAATCCTGGTTTTTCCATTTTCCTTGCATCCTCCATCCATTCTGCATGACCTGTCATGTGGTTTGATGCACCTGAGTCAACATACCATACATCGTTGCTTTCTTCTGCACTTGTCACAGAATTGTTCATGTGCTGCACCATAAACAAATGCTCATTTCTGTCATCACCCTGTCTACTAGAAGATGCATAATTCCCTTGTTGCAATTTTCCACTCATGATGCCATTCTGCTTTTTATAGCAGACCTTAGCCATATGACCCATTTTACCACAGTAGTAGCATTCAACATTACTGTTTGCATTTTGGCCTCTTTGCCATCCACCACGACCTCTTTGGCTCCCCCTGCCTCTAAAGTTACCACGACCTCCTCCATAGGACTGGTTTTCTTGAATTTGCTGCATATTCTGATTTCTACCATGGTCTCTAGATTGGCCTCCTCTACCTCTGCCTCTACCTCTTCCAGCATTTGAGTAGAAGACAGTTTCTTTTGAAGTTCCTCCTGAAGAAGATGCACCACCATTTCTCTGCTCCTCAGAAATTAGAAGAGCAATCAACTCCTCAAAATCAGAAAATCTTTCACGGACGGAAATGGATATTCGAAACTGTGCATAATCCTTTCCTAGACCATTCAAGGTCACAAAAACTAAATCATCATCTTCCACTGGCGACCCAATGGAAGCAAGTGCATCTGCAATCTTCTTCACCTTCATGTGGTAGTCATTGATGCTCATATTTTCTCTTTGCACATTATGCAACTCTTGCTTGAGCTGCATTTTCCTGGCTTGCGTATTTGTGCTATACATTTTTGACAAAGTATCCCATGCCTCCTTTGGCGTACTTGCATCCTGAATATGCACAATCATAGAGTCTAAAATACTGATAGACAGCCAGTACATAACTTTCCTGGCTCTCTCATGCCATGCTTTAAATGCCTGCATTTGCTGTTGATTGGGAACATAAGAAAGAACTGGTTCTTCTTCATTTCTTGCAACAAATTTCCAATATCCTTTTCCCATAAGGAAATTCGTCATTCTAAACTTCCATGCTTGGAAGTTGTTCTTGTCAAGCTTTTCAATGACAATCTGTGAAAGAGAATCAGGCGCCATTACAGAACACTGCAAAAAATTCTGTCACTGCAAAGAACACAACTTCAGCCTCACAAGGGCTAATCTGCAAAACTAACGAAAGTGGTATTTGACCACACAGTCACTTCCTAGTGAGACGATTTTGCATCAACAGGCAACAAGGATGATTCTGTAACTCCCAATGTCTCTGCGCACAAGCATACAATGCAATTTCTACAGTAATTTTTCACCGACCTATAGAACAGTGGTCACACAACATAAAATAGGGCCTTTTCCTGAGTGTGTGCAGCAAACTTGCGCCTCCAAAACAGGCCTCGAAATGGCCTCAAATCAAAAAAACAGGGTCACTAAGGGCTAAAGCCCTTTTCCCACAGCATATACTGCCCTCTTGCTTCACCGCGAAGGGCGTCTCAACCTGAGACAATGCACTCTTGCAATTTCCGGCTGTGCTACCTGCAGAGATCTGCTCCCAAAACAGAAAATGAAAGCAACACTGCTCCTCTTACCAGAACACCGCGAACTTGGTTTTCTTTCTTGAGCTCCTTACCACAAACAAGGCTCTGATACCATGTCAAGATTGTGGGAGAGAAGGAAGGAGTCTCACTTGTAGCTTTCTTGCTTGCACAATGGGGGAATACACACAAGGGTGGAGGCTGAAAACAGTTTTCCTCTTCTTAGTTGTGTAAGCCAAAAAGAACACTAGTACATAGAAATAGAAGAACCCTATATATGGGTCTCAAACCAAACTCAACTAATTAAGGTGGCATACTAATTGAGCCACGAACTAGAGTAGATAAGGATAGCTGTCATCTAGCTATTATTCATGGGCGGTGTACCAACCGCATCTGCAATTGACAAGTCGGTGACATAAATGCACAACGGTCACCCTGGCATATCACGAGTGGAGCTCGATATCTCAACAGAAAACACCTTAAGCCCCCACCACCACGACGATCCATCCTTGAAGTGGCATCCAATATGGCCATTTCCACATGCATTCGATGGCTAGATTTAACTTTCACACTGTTTGCTAAAAGCTATGAACATTTAGACCTAGGTCTACTTGACAAGCCTATAGCAAACAAGGTATATTCCCTATTGTCCTCTTGGGAAGAGTACAAATTCGTCTTTATTAAAACTTCCACTATTGCAAATGAGATGATTGGTGATGAAATCTAGTGAGAAAAGGCTAAAAGCCAATGTCTGATTACATCTTATCAAAAAAGAAAAATTTCCATGTCAATCTAGGAACTCTCTGAACTCCAATGACTCGTTGAATCGGAGTCCAATTTCATATGTAAGTGGTATAATTTGCACCTTTCATGGGCTTGATAGGGACACCAAATCATGACCAATGCGGAACAAAGACATGCCATCAAAACTTCTGAGTATAACCCAACCTATGTGGACCCCATCTCATTTAGAGTGTTGGCCATAACTAGGAATCATCCATTAGAAGACAATGTCATGCTTCACCCATGCTTAGATATGATACTAATGGTATACTAATAAAGGAAGAACTCCACATTGCAAGTTGGCTCAACTCAGGTGACCTCTTGACGACTAATGTATTGACTTCACACAAGTAAGTATTCGGTCGTAAGATCTGGACTATTATGCGATTCTTGAATATAACCCCAAGTTTTATGAGTGGTTTTGAAAAAGTAAGGCACATCACGAACTCGTTGAATGCCCATACACCTTGCTTTCCACAATCCTAGAAAGGATTTTCATCCTTTCCAGGGAAAGGGGAGGAATGAATGAAAACTCAAAGGGAGTAATAGATGAAAAATCAAAATAGGAATTGAATTCTAAAAGAAAAGAATCAAGGTATGGATTGATTGGTATGCAAAGTTTTAACTTTTGGGTTTTGTAGGTTATATTCCTCATTATATGAGATTTCTTATTTTCGAATGCTGATCCTTCTAGTCATTTTACATTTTGTGCAAGACATGCCCTTTAAAGAGAACTAATTGTGGGATGTTGTGTGGTGACAAGAACCTAAATGGCAGGACAGTAAGATAAAGTCAGTAGGCTTCCCTTCTCAGAGAAGGAGCATAGAAGATATGGACTTGCCATGGAAATTCGGGCATTCAACTAATTGAAATATCCTAGAGTAGGTGGCACAAATGCTGCAATGATACAACCTCACCAAGTATGTGGAAAAGGTGGGACAAGACATCGACCATAGTAAATGCACTGAATTCCTGAGGACCTTCGACGTCTAAGGGAACATGGGAACGATGACTGTCAGGCAAGGCAAGACCTCTAGAAGTGTGGTGGTTCCCCTTAGTCCAGTAATTGTTAAGAAGGCATTGGGGCTAGTAGAGAAATCGAAAAGGAGACCCAACAGGGATGTGTATGGAGGAATACTAGGGATGGACAAAAGAAAAGCCTACACCAATGATGGAATCAGCCTAGCCAATATCCCGGACCCCACCATCTGGTTGAAGGCTAAAATGATCCATCCTCTATTTTCAAGTTAGAGATACAATGCTCTTATGAGTAGAATCGGTTTACCCTTGCTGGAAAGCCTTGCAATCAATGCCTTGGATGACGTGAATTGGAACGTCTATGTTCGAAAGACAATATAGGCCTTAGCAAAGGTGCTAGCCACAACACTAAAGGGTGGCAGGAGGAGAATCCCTGACTACAATTGCAGAGTCTAAAAGGAAAAAACCTACCTCCACCAAGGCCTTGACCATAGGTTTTAGGGGAGTATTGACAACCATTATCCAGGAGGCTCTAGAGGAGGAGGAGAGAGAAGTGGTAGAGGAAACTCTGGAGCCATTGCCAATTCACATGGAGTTGTCAAACCAATCCATGAGAAGCGTCACTCTCCCACCCTAATAAGCCTAACCATCCCGACCTCAGGAAGAGAACAAGAGGGAGAATAAACCCATAAACACCATATTAGAGAATTTGGGAATTCCCCAAGTCCCAATTTCAAATAAGTGATAAGCATTTGACCGCATGGCTAAATCTTGATCCATATTTGAATGTGGAATTTGGGAAGGTAGCTTATATAGCATTTAGCATAGACTCCACCTTTAAGTAAGACAACAAGATTTAACCATATGCTCAAATAATAAAGGTATTGGGGATTCCCAAAGTGCATGGAAATTTCCAAATTCCCTAATATAGTATTCATAAAGAGTAGCAAGAAAACAGTGCAAAAATCACTAACAAAAAGAAGAATGACCAACCATCTCAGCTACACGAAGCCTTGAGCAAGAGAACAATTAGTGAGCAACAAGGCTCAGAACTCTCAAGACAAGGGGGAAGAAGGAAGATTACTCTCAAAATCCCCATTCAGAAGACCCGCTCCACCATTGAGGAAAACATGGAGTTGCAAAGGGTGGAGGAGGAGTCAAAGAAGCTAGAAGAATAGCGTAGAAAGAGGCAAGAAGAGGAGGAAGAAAGACTAAGAAGACAAGAAGAAGAGGAGATTGCCCTTGCCATTTGGAGATCAATGGAGCAACCCTCCTGATCTCAAGAATTGGCAATGATGAGCCCAGCAAGGGAGGATGTGCCAAGTACAAGCATAATAGCGGAGGAAGCTTTGGACCAAGGCCGGTGGTGGAAGGCAAGGGTAAAGCCCCATTACACCCAATCCCACCAGTCTTGACTACACCAACCATAACCCCAACACAAGGTACTACTGAAGGGGCAGTTAATGAAAGCAATATCATGGCCTAGGTGCAGTGTCTAGTTAGCAAAGTGCACAAAATTACACCTACACCCAATGAAGGAGTCCCTCTTTTTTGTAGGAACCAAGAGAGCAACAACCGATGTAGAGTCACACCAAGGGCCAAAAGTACCCCGGTTGGAAGTATCAACTACATTGGTACCTTCGGCCATGTGCCATGATGATGAGGATCACGATGAGCTGGTGAAAGAATTTCAAAGCCAACTCCACAAGGCAACTAAAGACAAGGAGGCTGCACTTGTAGAGCTTGAAAAAGAAAAGCTTGCATTCGCAGACTATAGGATGGAGCAAGCAAGAGTGATGATGATCATTAATATGGAGATGGTCTCATTAAAAGAGGCCTTGAAGGCAAGAGAGGGAGAGGAGGGCCTCAAGGAGTTGTATGATGGAGAGAGGGAGACCTGCACCTCCTTGAAAAACATGTGCGCATTCAACTCCCGCTAAAATAGATGCCTAGAGCTAGAAATAAGAAAAGATCTAAAGAGGCAAAAAGAACATGCTACAAAGGAGTTGTAAGAGGCAAGGAACCAATGGGATGAGGAGACCAAGAGGAAACTAATGGAGTTGCACAACCACCTACAATCTGCTCTCCATGAACAAGACATACTTACACAACAAGTGAAAAGAAAAACCCAAGAGCAAGAGCAAATGCATATACTGTGGTAGGAGCAAGAGCAGGTAATTGCTACTCTAGCCCAGTATCAAAACGAAGGATTGGAGTGGATGAAGGAAAAATAGAAGAATGGGCGGCGGCCAAGAACGAATATCAAATTAGAAACTTCGCCTACAAGCTGGCCCACGTTGAGGGTGAGTGCCTTCTAATAGAAAGCAAAGCCGTCATAGCTATTGGGATAGGAATGTAGAGTTACAATGTGCATTCTTACAAACAATGTTGAATGTCACACAATCAGGGGGAGAAGAGATGATGGAGCATCACAAGAGAAAGTTAGAATTGACGAGAAGGGCTCTATAGCATGGACTCCATGACAAGGCACCCGGGACCAGAAGCAATGTGCTCACCTACTCTCAATTTTCTTAACCACACAAGAGCTCACTTTGCTAGGGTTTGGGGAGCTAGAATGGCCAATGCAACCACAAAAATAGGAGCCAGTCTAGGAAGGACCTGATTTCAAACCTGATTTCAAACCAAACCATCAAGAGGATGAATAAACGTAGTAACTCTAATACCAACTGTAACGTGTCCACCTGTTATCTTCAGGACACGTCTTAGCAGTCCATCGAAAAGGATGTCTAGAAAGCTCCGCCCGGTACTCCCATGGAATGTTACAAGGTTAGCAATCTAGGACTTTCCATGTTTGCCACATAGCGGAAGTATTCTGACCGTTCCCACTTAGGACCGACCTGAATTAGGGTTTTCTCTATAGGTCATTTCCTAACGGCAAGACCGACCTGAATTAGGGTTTTCTCTATTGGTCATTTCCTAACGGCAAGACCGACCTGAATTAGGGTTTTCTCTATTGGTCATTTCCTAACAGCAACTAGCGTCGAACTACTCCCATGGAATGTTACAGGGTTTGTAATCTAGAACTTTCCATGTTTGCCACGTAGCGGAAGTATTCGGACTGTTCCCACTTAGGACCGACCTGAATTAGGGTTTTCTCTATTGGTCATTTCCTAACGGCAACTAGCGTCGAACTCGAGCAACCCCACATAGTGTCAAGTGTTTTTGCGAAAACTGAAAACCCCTAGTCAAATTGTAGTTAGGTTTGTTTTTTGCTAGCTTAGTTTGTTAGTGTGACAGTTTGTTTTGTTGTTTTGTAGTTGGATATTCTGTATTTGTTAGCCTTAGGATTTATTTTTGTCATTTTATTTGATTTTTTTAGTGTGGAAACTTGATGGTCTTGGTCGAGTTTTGTATTTTTTTGGATAGGTTGGAGCTAGAGTTTGCCGATAGTTGTCAAACATTGTGAAACATGTTTGTTTTCTTGCTGAGACTTTAGCACATCATGGGGATAATGGGTTCATGAGCACTTCATTATGCACTTGTTTGATACACTACACTTGGGGGTTATCTCCTAATGTTTTCAAATATTTCCATGCCATGGGTTTGGGTTTATGCACATATTGCACCATCGTTGAGCACTAGCATGACATGAGGCCTGCTACACCTATATGTAGTAAAACGTAGATGCACATCCACTCAAGAGAGCACCTGTCATTGAGCATGCACTGTTTCTTGCATGCACGAGAGTTGGGATTATTCATCACTAAATTAGGAACCTCTGGTTGAGTGGATAAGGTGGTTGGTGTTGGGGGTAAAGGCGCCTCTGCCTAGCCACCCATGTATTACTACACTGACAGTCACCACCACTGCACACTGCAGGTGGTGAGCGCCTGTCACCGTCACTTTATTCTTTATTCTTTTAGTGACAGTTTGAAGGCCCGGTCACACATTGTGACTATTGGAGTTCCCATTTCTAGTCTCTCCCTTTCTTGCTCTTGCTCTCCCGCCATAGCCCTCGAGTCCAACCTTTGATCCATCTCTCCCTTTCAACTGGTATCAGAGCTTTGCTTTCCGACTCTTGAGCTTGGTTCGTGGCATTCTCAGCATCCCATCGACTCCCTACTCGCATTGGGTCTCCTTTCCGGTAGCCATATCCGACTCCTTCGAGCTCCCGTCACTCCCGGCTTCCCAAGCACCTTCCCGGCATTTTTGGGCACCTTCAGGACATTACATCAGAGGTATTCAATCATTTTCTTCAGGTTTTACTTCAGTTCTTTTGTCACACAGGCTGTGAACAATTTGGGGTAGCCACCATTGAAGCTCTGTTGCTTCACATCTTCATTGCCCTGCTCAAGAACCCTTGAGGCTTGGTGTGTGCCTCCTTGGGCACCTACTTGAGCCCCTACTCCACCCCAGGTATGCCATGTGGGCTATAGGCCCCCCACGATAGCAACACGCTGTTTGCGCCTATTTCATACTGATCCATATCTACTCCACACCGGCCCTCCTCAAGCTCCAGGCCATTGGGCACTTCCACAAGCTTCATCTGAGGCATTTGCACATGCTTGATGCTTGGTCTTGCAGGCTTGAGCATTGGACATTGATTTGGGGCTGATTCAAACACTGTTTGGGACTGTTTACAGCAGTTCACAGTCATGTTATGCTGATGCTACATTGACAGTAAATGCTATGCTTGTCTAGGCATACATAGTCAACCGGTTTGATGCCTATTGGATGCCAATTGACTTAGGAATGGATTGCACATGTTATGCCATCATTTTGGAACTAATTTGGGACTGAAATTTCTCAATTTTTACAGTCATTTCATGTTGTAATAAAAGCAGGCTGAAGCTATTTTACATGCTTTGGGTTATGCCTATTGGTTCCGACCTATGTCTTGGATATATGCCATGAAGTATTGATCTTTGGGGTACGACTTCGAGCTTGGATTTCATTCCAGATGCTTTTGGAAGAGCTTTGACATTACGCACTCATTGACATGGTTCGTGCTTGACAGTGGTATATGCTTTGACAGTTATGCTCCTTGGGTTTATGCATACCTGTTGCCTACGGCTTGATGCTCATGTCACGGTTGATTACCCTATGCATACGTTGAGCTTGAGTGCTCATTGAAGCTCCACCTTGGATGCATTTTGGATTATCTGGAGTTGTCTTGGATATTACTTGGCTTATCAGAGTTTGGATTGGGATGTACTTGATGTCTTACATGCTTATGGATGCTACATACGGATGCTCTATCGCCTACATGTTCAGGATGTACTATTGATGTATTGTCTTGGACTTATGTCATTGGCATTGTGACTTGCATTGGTTTGAGTTCTTAAGCTCGTACATACGACTTTTGTGCCAGTGGGAGCATTCTTGAATGCTTATCAAACATTGAGTAGGTGGTACTTTTATGCATTGAGCCATTACATGCTATTGAGCAGTTATAGACACTTGAGACTTTGGGACTTCTTACATTTTGGGATGATACAACATATGTCTTGGTTCATTGTATGCTTATGAGCTAAGTCTCAGTTTTGGATCCGTATCTTTGTGAACCGACACCTACTTGTGTCAAGTTTTAGTAATGGAAGGAACACTTTACCCCGTTGACTGGGGGGTGTGCCTACTCACTGGCAGATGTTTGTATGACATACTTGGGTGTTGGATTCATGCTCCTCAACTGTCATATGCTTATGCTATGCCCGCATAATGCCGGCTTTGGTCTTGCAAATATATGATTGCCTTGGGATCCGATTTTGGCACTATTAGCTCTCTTTTACTGAGATGTGAAATTTATTACAACAAGCATATATGTATGGACTGACATGGATTTTCATGCTGAAATACTCTGAAATGATGTGCTTTCACTAGTACTTGGTGGGAAGTAGCTTTGATTCCACTTTCCTCGCTATTTTTCCTTGATTTTGGTGATTTTTTTGTCATTTTCTACAGTAAACAGCAAGCAATTTTGAACTGTCTACAATCTTCTAGCCTGCATTATGGCGAGTTGTCCACTAATCATGCTATTTTCAACATCACTAAGCTTGATGGTACGAACTACTCTTATTGGAAGAGCCAAATTTGGCAAGTGTTGGTGCAGAAATCGCATATCCTTTGAGATTAAGCGGGCATCCGCCTGCAACTATGCCAAATGAGGAATGGCTTGAGCTTGATGAGTTATACAAGTCTACTATTGTATTGTCTCTCACAAAACAGGTTCACTATAATGTCTTTGAGAAAGAACAGAGTACATGGCAGTTGTGGGATAAGATCAAAAATCTCTATGACAAGAAAAGTCCAACAAGTCAGATGTATTGGCTAAAGCAGCTTATGGATCTGTGCATGAAGGAGAACGTGACTATGTCTGCTCACTTGAGCCAGTTCCATGCTATACTCAAGAACTTGACTTCGCAGGACATCACTTTTGTAGAGGATGTCACTCCTCTTTTCTTGCTTGGTACTCTTAATGAGTCATGGGATGTATTCCGCACTGCATTATGTGCCTCTACTACTGCTACCTTGAAATTATCTGATGTTGAGAGTGCTCTTCTGCAGGAAGAGGTTAACCGTAAGAATTTGGATGCCTCTTGTGTGTCTCATATTAGATATGATCAATGCCCCACCCTCATTAGGTGCTACCAATGATCCATGGTGCTCAAAGTTGTAAGGCCCCCATTATGAGGAGAAGCCAAATGTGAGCCCGGACATTGGTTGAGTCCTGACTTGTATATCAGATGAGGTCTATGTGACCGGATGGCAAAAAGGTGACCGTTGTGGGTCTAATCTTTGGGTTAGACATAGTGGTTAAGCTGATAGCAACTCGAGGCGCATTGCATCGAGTTGCGGTGTAAGGGAGTTAAAAGGGGCCCCTATTGTGGGGTCTGGGGGCCGCAGAAGCGGCCCCTGGCTGGGGGGTCCCAAGGGGGCCAGGGGCCCCCCCTGGCGGGAGTCCGGGGGCAGTGCCCCCGGCCCGATGGTAAAGGGAATATTCCCTGGCCAACTAGTGGAGGCTCATATGGTAGGTCGGTCAGGCCGACCTAATAGCCTTCGTGGGCTATAAAAGCTAAACCCCTTCACAGCCGTCGATCACTCATCTTTCAGCCAGTCAGAGTTGTTGTTCCAGCTAGCCTTAAGCTCTTCACCTATCTTCTGTCTAGATCGCCATCTAAGCTTCACACAGTGGAAGCGCACGGGTGGACAGAGCCATCTTTGTATCAGTTGTTTGGAGTTAAAGGATTTACTGATTCTCCTCTTTTCTGTTGTGTACTCTCTATCTCTTTCTCAGATTCTGTTTGCTGGGCCGTGTAATATTTTACATGGTATCAGATCCCAGGGGGCTCTAGAGATCGGAGAGTATGCAAGAGGCAAAGGCTTCAACAGCAAAGAGAAACCATGTCAACTTCCGGAAGCGGTTCTGGCGCATCAGAAGCGGTGCAGGAGGTGGTGCTGTTGTACCGGCTATTCAAACACTGAGGATTCGTCCACCAACCTTCAGCGAAGGCAAGTTAGATGGTACAAACTACACCTTGTGGAAGTTCAAAATTACAACTATCCTTGATTCTTATGAGCTTCTGGAGACTGTGCTGGGGACTAACGCATAACCATAGCCTACCCCCGACCCATCAAATCCTAGTGTGATGATTCCTCCGAATGCAGTTCTTCTACGAGCTTGGAAACGAAGGAATGCAGATGCATTGTGTGCCTTAGTTACAAGCTGTTCTGACAGTGTTCTGACTTTGATTCAGCATACAACCAAAGCGTTAGAGGCTTGGAATGTACTAAGGAGTCAGTATGAAACACGAAACCAAACAAGAATTCAAAACTTGGAGAATCAACTAGCAACGGAGAGGTTTGCTGAAGCAGATACGGTTGAAGCATTCATCACTCGAATTAAGAATCTGTGCGACCAGATGGCTGGCGCTGGGATACAAAAGACTAGCGAAGAGCTAGCTCAGAGGTGTCTTCGAATTTGTCCACAAAAGTTTGATGGACTAGTAACTGCCCTTAATACTCACGTGAGACCTCAAGCTTTAACTTTTGAGGAGTTTTGTGCATTATTAATGGAGGAGGAGTTGAGGCTGAAAGCCCGAGAAGGAAGCAACAATGGAGATGCTGCATTCTCTGCCAATGCAAAAGGCAAAGGTGGTTCCTCCACCAAAAATGATGGTGGCAAAAAGAAGAAGGGCGGCAAGAAGAAGTTTCAAGGAGAGTGCTTCTACTGCAAGAAGAAAGGACATGCAATTGCAGATTGTCGTGTCAAGAAGGCAGGTGAAAAGAATGGTACCCTTAAAAGTAAAGGGAAAGAGACAGCCAATACGGCTGAAGCAAAGTTGGAATTATTCATGGCGACCATTGAGGAAGTGTGCTCCTCGGGGCAAGAAGAATCTACCACTGACTCATGGGTGTTGGATAGTGGGGCCTCCCGTCACATGACCAACAAGAAAGGTCTATACAGTTCTATGCAGCCTCTACAAGAATCCATCACTGTGACGGTTGGAAATGATGCTAAATGCCTTGCTGCGGGCACAAGTACTATTTCTTTTGTTGCTGCAAATGGTGAAGTCAAAAAGCTTTCAAATGTGTTGTATGTTCTCGAAATCAGGAGAAATCTGTTATCAGTTGTTGCTGCCATAACTGATCTTGGTCATGAAGTGAGGTTCAAGAAGACAGGTGCAGAAATTCTTGATAGTGCTGGCACAATTGTTGGCAAAGGAGAAAGAAGGAACAACCTGTATGATCTAAGTGCTCTTACAGCCACTGCTGGAGTGGGCACAAGTAAGCTTTGACATGAAAGGTTTGGA